>NW_027363150.1:0-1200000 GCF_046119375.1 Phyllobates terribilis
CGCTTCTAGAACTACCCCCAGTGCCGTGAGCGGTTCTAGAACTTCTAGTGTGCAGTTCTAATACTGCTTCTGGTCGGCACTTTTAGAAATACCCGTGGTGGGCGCTTATAGAACTACGCCCGGTGCCGGTGGGAGCTTATAGAACTACGCCCGGTGGGCGCTTATAGAAATACTCCAAGTGTACGGTTCTAGAACTACTGCTGGTATGCATTTCTAGATCTACCCCTTGTGCCCGTGGGGCTTCTAGAACTACCCCTGGTGGGCGCTTCTAGAAGTACACCCCCCCCCCCCCGTGGGCTTCTAGAACTACCCGCGGTGCCGTGAGCGCTTCTAGAACTACCCCCAGTGCCGTGAGCAGTTCTAGAACTTCTAGTGTGCGGTTCTAATACTGCTCCTGGTGGGCGCTTTTAGAACTTCCCCTGGTGGGCGGCTCTAGAAGTACTTTTAGTATGCAGTTCTAGAACTATCCCTGGTGCCGGTGGGCGCTTCTAGAACTACCCCTTGTAGGCGGTTCTAGATCTACACCTGGTGCCGGTGGACGGTTCTAGAACTACCCCTGGTGCCGTGAATGTTTCTAGAACTTCTACTAGTGTGCAGTTCTAATACTGCTCCTGGTGGGCGGTTCTAGAACTACCCCCTGATGGGCGCTTCTAGAACTACATCTTGTGGGCGCTTCTAGAACTACCTCTAATGTGCCGTTCTAAAACTACTTCTAATATGCAAAACCGACAAAAGGCAAAAAATATATCTCATACCCTACCATCATTATATATAAATGTAAAGCAAAGTTGCATATGACATATAGGGTACTTAGTACCCTATATGTCATATACAACTTTGCTTTACATTTATATATAATGATGGTAGGGTATGAGATATATTTGTCTTTTGTAGGTTTTGCTTCTTTTTGCTAGTGGGAACATGCTCCTATTTCTTGCATGTGTACCATCTTAGACCTCAGTTCACATTGCTTGGTTTTTTGTCTTGTTTGCATTCTGTGCAAATTAAGGGTGTGGCATCCCCCTTGTTGAGCTCGTTAGTATATATGTCGCTTACCATGGGCCTAGGTGGTCTGATATTGGGACCCGGTTCTATTTGTCTACCCTTTTATATGCATTACTTCAACTTTGATATACAGTAAGGTTTTTAATATAGACAGTGTAGGACCGTCCTAATTTAGGGTCACCTTGTCGCTGGTGGGACGGCTTGTATACTTTTTTTGATCAAAAATAGTTCACCAAGTACCCTATATGTCATATGCAACTTTGCTTTACATTTATATATAATGATGGTAGGGTATGAGATATATTTTTTGTCTTTTGTAGGTTTTGCTTCTTTTTGCTAGTGTGAACATGCTCCTATTTCTTGAATGTGTACCATCTTAGACCTCAGTTCACATTGCTTGGTTTCTAATATGCAGTTCTAGAACTACCCCTGGGGGTTCTAGAACTAACCATTGTGAGCGCTTCTAGAAGTACTCTTAGTGTGCAGTTCTATAACTACCCCGGTGCCGTGAGCGGTACTAGAACTACTCCTGGTGGGCAGTTCTAGAACTACACCTGGTGTCTGTGGGCGGTTCTAGAGCTACACCTGGTGCCGTGAGCAGTTCTAGAACTTCTTTTAGTGTGCGGTTCTAACACTGCTCCTGGTGGGTGCTTTTAGAACTTCCCCTGGTGTCGGTGGGCACTTCTAGAACTACCCCTGGTGGGTGGTTCTGAAACTACCCCTGGTGCCGTGAGTGGTTCTAGAACTTATACTAGTGTGCAGTTCTAATAATGCTCCTGGTAGGTGGTTCTAGAAGTGCTCTAGTGAGCAGTTCTAGAACTACCCCTGGTGCCAGTGGGCTCTTCTAGAACCACTCCTAGTGTGCAGCTCTAGAGCTACCCCCTGGGGGTGCTTCTAGAACTGCACCTAGTGCCGGTGGGCAGTTCTGAAACTACCCCCGGTGGGCACTTCTAGAAGTACTCTTAGTGTGCAGTTCTAGAACCGCCCACCATGAGCAGTATTAGAACTGCACACTAGTAGAAGTTCTAGAACCACTCACGGCACCAGGGGTAGTTTCAGAACCACCCACCAGGGGTAGTTCTAGAAGCGCCCACCGGCACCAGGGGAAGTTCTAAAAGCACCCACCAAGAGCAGTGTTAGAACCCCACACTAAAAGAAGTTCTAGAACTGCTCACGGCACCAGGTGTAGCTCTAGAACCGCCCACAGACACCAGGGGTAGTTCTAGAACCGCCCACCATGAGCAGTATTAGAACTACCCCTGGTGGGCGCTACTAGAAGTACTCCTAGTGTCCAGTTCTAGAACTACCCCCAGTGCCGTGAGTGGTTCTAGAACTTCTAGTGTGCGGTTCTAATACTGCTCCTGGTGGGCGCTTTAAGACCTACCCTTGGTGGGCGGTTCTAGAAGTACTACTAGTGTGCAGTACTAGAACTACCCCTGGTGGGCGGTTCTAGAACTACCCCTGGTGCCATAATCGGTTCTAGAACTTCTAGTTTGCGGTTCTAATACTGCTCCTGGTGGGCGCTTCTAGAACTACCCCTGGTGGGCAGTCCTAGTACTACCCATTGTGCTGGTGGGCACTTCTAGAACTACCACTGGTGTGCGCTTGTAGAACAACCCTTGGTGTGCAGTTCTAATACTACTCCGATGGGCGGTTCTAGAATTACCCCTGGGAACGGTGGCCGGTTCTAGAACTACACCTGGTGGGCGCTTCTAGAACCACCCCTGGTTGTCATTGTGTGCTTCTATAACTATATCTGGCGGGCGCTTCTAGAACTACATCTGGCGGGCGCTTCTAGAACTACATCTGGCGGGCGCTTCTAGAACCACCCCTGGTTGTCATTGTGTGCTTCTATAACTATATCTGGCGGGCGCTTCTAGAACTACATCTGGCGGGCGCTTCTAGAACTACATCTGGCGGGCGCTTCTAGAACTACACCTGGTGGGCGCTTCTAGAACCACCCCTGGTTGTCATTGTGTGCTTCTATAACTATATCTGGCGGGCGCTTCTAGAACTACATCTGGCGGGCGCTTCTAGAACTACATCTGGCGGGCGCTTCTAGAACTACTCTTAGTGTGCAGTTCTAGAACTACCCCAGTGCCGTGAGCGATACTAGAACTACTCCTGGTGGGCATTTCTAGAACTACACCTGGTCTGTGGGTGGTTATAGAGCTACACCTGGTGGGCGGTTATAGAACTACCCCTGGTGCATGTGAGCGGTTCTAGAGCTACCCCTGGTGGGCGCTTCTAGAACTACCCCTGGTGGGCGCTTCTAGAACTACTCTTAGTGTGCAGTTCTAGAACTACCCCAGTGCCGTGAGCGATACTAGAACTACTCCTGGTGGGCATTTCTAGAACTACACCTGGTCTGTGGGTGGTTATAGAGCTACACCTGGTGGGCGGTTATAGAACTACCCCTGGTGCATGTGAGCGGTTCTAGAGCTACCCCTGGTGGGCGCTTCTAGAACTACATCTGGCGGTCGCTTCTAGAACTACTCTTAGTGTGCAGTTCTAGAACTACCCCAGTGCCGTGAGCGATACTAGAACTACTCCTGGTGGGCATTTCTAGAACTACACCTGGTCTGTGGGTGGTTATAGAACTACCCCTGGTGCATGTGAGCGGTTCTAGAGCTACCCCTGGTGGGCGCTTCTAGAACTACCCCTGGTGGGCGCTTCTACAAGTACTCCTAGTGTTCAGTTCTAGAACAACCCCTGGTGCCGTGAGCGGTTCTAGAACTTCTTCTAGTGTGCAGTTCTAATAACGCTCCTGGTGGGCGCTTCTAGAACTACTCCTTGTGTTCGGTTGCAGTTCTAGAACTACCCCTGTTGCCGGTGGATGCTTCTAGTACTACCCATTTTGGGTGCTTCTAGAGCTACTCCTAGTGTGCAGTTCTAGAACTACTCCTGGTGCCAGTGGGCAGCTCTAGAGCTACCCATGGTGGGCGGTTCCAGTACTACCCCTGGGGGGCGGTTCTAGAACTACCCCTGGTGCCGGTGGGCGGTTCTAAAACTACCCCTTGTGGGTGGTTCTATAACTACTCCTGGTAGTTTACATCTATTCTATATTTTTCTATTTTAACTATTGTATGTACATTGGTGTGAGTGCCTGTCTCTACAGTGTCACTCTTACTTAACCGTGTATTTATTATAGGTTTTTTAATTTCCTATTTATGCATAATTTGACAATTTTGTTTGGTTGTTCTTGATTGGTTCTTTGACATTCCTAGTTTGCCTATGGGGTCAATGCACCAAAATGAGTCATCTAGCGTCAATGAACTTTAACCACCTTCACTGCACACGTCAGTGTTGTGCTCTTCTCCCTCGCCGCCGCCCCCCCCCCCCAATAGCTGCAAAGTCCCACCTGTATACTGGGGCCCAAGACCACAAGATCATACTCTGGATCTCTGGCACTCCTGATGTCACGTGCAGGGGCCTCAGGAGCCTCCGAACACCACACTGACATCTGTCTGCTCTCCTCCACAACTGAGCAGCATCAGAAACCCAGCTAACAGACATTGCTGTCACTGCAAACACTCATTGGATTAACTGACACAATGTCAGCGAGTTGCTGAAGATCTGGATACTGCAGCCATGAGATCTGTGGCAGCATTAGGCAGATGGGACACTGCAGCTAATAGAGAGTAAGAGTGCAACAGAGATGGCCATAAAGTGCATTTAAAGGGTGTCAGGAAAACTTAGTCAGACTTTGCAGCCCTCTGGCGCTCCCTTATCCTGCTGGTCAAACACTGTATTGACCGAGGATAAGCAACAGGGAACAGCTGCTCTCATTTATGTAGACTATTGTGGCACGTGATGTGACAGGACGTATATATACCACCAGTTCAGTCTAGGAACATATATATACCTCAATCCCACCACCCTCAACCACCATATCACATAAATACACCGTATGCTGCCACCACCGATCTCTTAACAGGTGGATCGGGTACCCGTTAGGTAACATGAATTAGCAGGTGAGGAACGCGTTTGCTCGACATAGGACAAGAAGAACGAAGCTGGTAAATAATAATAATTTACTTCCGAAAGTTGGCAGTGTTTACAAAACATAAACAAGATATTATAAAAGACAATTTACATATATGCATAAAACAGTTATTAAAATAAAAGGGGTAAATAATAGCAAAACCTGCACCACAAGGTGATGGTCTCAGATTCTGTGGGGGGGGGGGGGGGGGGGACGGCTCCCCGGAAATTAGGTGTGATTCCTCCACGCAGCGAGGAGTGCTTGCATCTGATGTCCCTGGGTTGGAATGAGCCAACATGGACGTTCTGGTTTTTAGTTAGTAGGCAAAACACTAGGACACACCCATGTTTACCTCACACGGGGGCTCTGTTTTGTGAACCCACCCAGCTGCACAAGACATAAAAATCCTTCATCTTCCATATCTTGGTATGGGGGGGGGGGCCCACATCCAAGATGGATACATCATGTTTGCCGTCACCAATATTCACGGAGATTGATATCAAATATGATATTTATATGACGTTCAGAAGCCCAGAAACCATTTCCTAGGTTTCTGGTGGTTTCCCAGTTATGAAAGATACACCATCATAACTGGAAAAAGGTGAGCATCCCAAAAATGTGGTCCATGTGTTTGTGACAGTCATGTGCATTATTAAACTCGACATTAAAAGTTTGTACAGTTACACAATAGAGCTTAGGAGGAAATCCAGTGTAGACCAGTATGCGTGCCCTGGGCTGAGGTTTACGGCGGTTATAAAAATTCCTTGTTTGGGGGAAGCAAGAGTAGAGTTCTATGGAGGTCCCTTCCAAGTGAACAGGGGGCGGAGATATAAGACCTCTCTGGCTGTCCTTTCAACATTTTTAAAACTAGAACAAAAAGATGTAGTTAGTTACTTACCGGTAACGGGATTTCTCAGAGCCCATGACGGCACCACGGAGAGAGAGGGGATCCGCCCAACAAGGACAGGAAACCTACAGATAAAAGGGTGGTACCTCTCTCCCGCATCCGTTGTTTACAGAGCATGAGAGGACCACCAGGTTAGTAACACAAAATTTTACAATTTAAGACCTCACTAGACACACTACGTGGCTACAATAATTAACCAATAAGTGTGCGCACCCACACGTGAAGGGAGGGAATGTACGGGTGCCGTCATTGGCTCTGAGAAATCCTATTACCGGTAAGTAACTACGTCTTTCTCCTTCCCCTATGACGGCACCACGGAGAGAATTGCAGAGAAGTGACTCATTAGGGGGAGGACCACAGCTTCCAGAACCCTTCTCCCGAAAGTCAGGTCTGAAGAAGAGGTTAAGTCTATCCGGTAGTGATTAAAGAAGGTAGAGGGGGAAGACCAGGTTGCCGCTCTACATACCTGCTCTATCGTAGCACAGGCCTTCTCTGCCCAGGAGGCTGCCACCGCTCTTGTTGAGTGGGCCTTCAGTTTCTCCGGGGCAGCTTCTCCACGTGAGGAGTAAGATAATGTAATGGCCTCCCTTATCCATCTGGCCAGCGTGCCCTTAGAAGCTTTCTTCCCCTTACGAGGACCCTGAAAGCAGACCGAGAACTATCCTGCCTACACTCTTGTGTTGCCTCTAGATACTGGATTAGGCACCTTCTGACGTCTAGTGTATGCAGGATCCTCTCTTTTGTGTTCCTAGGGTTAGGGCAGAAAGAAGGGAGGGTGATTTCCTAGGACCTGTGAAATCTTGACGCCACTTTTGGTAGATAGGGTTATTCTGAAAACTGATCCTGCCTATCCTCCAAGATTTGTGTGAAGGGGGGGCCTGCCAATAGGGCCTGAATATCACCAACCCTACATGCGGATGTGAGAGCTACCAAGAGTGCTGTTTTTAGGGACGCTTCTGACAGGGGTTCAAAAGGTGCCTCAGTTAGGGCTGAAAGGACCAAGTTCAAATCCCAGGGTGTAGTATTTCGGGATGGGATAGGGCGGGATCTAGCTGATGCCTTATTAAACCTAGATACCCATCTATCCCTGGCTAGGTCAAAATTATAGAGTGCTCCCAGGGCCACAACTTGAACTTTTAAAAAGGTACTTGTGGCCAGGCCCTGCTCCAAACCCCTCTGTAAAAATTACAGGATAGCCGTCAACGGAACCTCCCCACCCAACCTAGGACCTGAGACTGAAAGGAATTTCTTCCAGGTTTTCCCGTATAGTTTGGTGGCGACTGGTTTTCTACTTTGAAGTAGTGTGGTGATCAAATTTGGGGAGAAACCTTCGTCTTTCAGAAGAGCCCTCTCAAATTCCAGGCAGTCAAGTGTAAGCTTGACACCTGAGGATGGAGGACCAGATCCTGAGAAAGAAGGTCCGGGAGAACCAATGGATCGGAGATTGACAACCTCCTCAGCCATGAAAACCATGCTCTCTTTGGCCAAAAGGGGGCTATTAGGATTACCCTCGCTTCCTCTTCTCTGATTTTCCTCAGAACAGCTGGAATCAGAGCGATCGGAGGAAAAGCGCAAGCTAGAGGGTAATTCCAAGGGATCATAAAGGCATCCACGGCTACCGGGTTCCCTTTGGGATCTAGGGAGCAAAAAGAGAGTGTTTTTTTGTTCTGATTGTTGGCAAACAGATCTATGGAGGGACGGCCCCACCTTTGTACAATCTGCCGAAAAACCGCCTGACTTAATTCCCACTCCCCCTGCTTCAACTGAGTCCGACTGCGGTGCGGTTTTCTACCCCTTTTATCTGTAGAGCAGATAGGGATTGCAAGTTCTCCTCGGCTAAGTGAAAGATGACCTCTGTCGTCTGCATTAGGGAATGGGACCGTGTACCCCCCTGGTGGTTCAGGTATGCCACTACTACTCGGTTGTCTGAGAAGACCCTCACGTGATGTCCTTGTAGTGTGTGCATGAACTCCCGGAGTGCCTGCTCTACTGCTAGGAGCTCCTTCATGTTTGAGGACCGTTTCAGGCGTTCTGTCCAGACCCCCTGAGCTACCAGGTTGTTTAGGTGGGTCCCCCAGCCCCCAGGGCTTGCATCTGTGGTCAGGATTTGCGGTGTCGGGATTGTCCAAGGAATCCCCCAGGCCAGATTGTGTATGTTCCCCCACCACTCTAGGGAAAGTGTGGTTTTTACAGATAGCGTTAACCGCCCTTCTAAACGCCCTTTTAGTGCCTTTTCTGCTTCTAGGATTTCCCACTGAAGGGTCCTGGTATGTATTTGAGCCCATTGAACGGCCAGAAAGCACGCCATCAGGGAACCTAGCAGGGACATGGCCTTCCGAAGGGACATAGACAGGTGGGATTTCGCCTGTGATATCAGGTTTAAGATTTTTTGAATTTTCCCTGAGGGGAGACGACACTCCTGAATTTTTGAATCCAGTATGACGCCTAGGTACTCCTGTATCTGGCATGGTTCTGTTTTGGACTTTTCCAGATTCAAAAGCCACCCTAAGCAAGTCAAAGAATCCATGACCTTTTCCAGATGGGATTTGCAGTCTAGGAAGGAGCTGCCTATTATCAGGAAGTCGTCTAGGTATGGGACGACCTGGGTGTTCTGCTCCCTTTAGATGAGCCATCACCTCTGCAACCACTTTGGTTAAGACCCTTGGGGCTATGGCGATGCCAAATGGGAGGGCTCTATATTGGTAGTGCTTGACCACTCCACCCATAAGAACAGCTACCCTGAGGAACTTCTGGTAGTCCTTGTGTATCGGGACGTGATAATAAGCGTCTTTTAAGTCCAGGGCAGCCATGAAACCACCAGGAAACAGCATTTTTATTGAAAATTTTATTGTTTCCATTTTGAAGGGTTCCACCTTCAACAGCTTGTTCAGCTTTTTCAGAATCACAATCATCCTGTACTGTATGTCCCATCTGTTTTTTTCTCAGGATAGTGGAGAATAGAAGCCCAAGCCTTCCTCCCCACCCAGGACCTCCTGGAGGACTGCTTTCCCTACTAGTCCCCGGATTTTCTGCTCCAAGGCTAGTTGCTCCTCGTTTGAAGATCTTTCAGGGGTTATAATAAAGTTTCTCTGAGGGACTTTAAAGAACTGGAGTTTCAGGCCCGATTGAATTAGGGTCAGAATCCATGAGCTGTTGGACATTAGCTCCCAGGCCGGGAGGGGGGGGCCTTTCTATCATCACTGGAGGGCTTGTTAAATAGGAATCCCTTGGTCTTCCTTCTCCTGTCTTCCCACCTATCCTGCTCTTTAGGGGGTTTCCTACGCATAAATCTTCTACTCCGAAAAGGCTTCCTGTAAGCAGCATTAGACGGGACAGGAAACCGTTTTTTATTATCCCCTGCTTTATCCAGGATGTCATAAAGGGCAGGCCCAAATAGAAACTCGCCCTCACAGTGGGTGGAGCACAATCTGGATTTAGTTTGTAGGTCCCCGGGCCAACATTTGAGCCAGAGGGCTCGTCTAGCCACGTTGGCAAGCCCCGCCGCTCTAGCACTTAACCTGATGGAGTCCACCAAGGCGTCTGCCAGGAAGGCCGCTGCCCTTTTCATTATCAGGATGGCTTCAAGGATTGTGTCTCTGGATGTCTCCTGCCTCGGTTGTGATTCTAGCTGGTCCAACCAGACCATTAGGGATCTGGCCGTACACGTGGCAGCCATCGCCGGTTTTAACCACCCCCAGAGGCTTCCCAGGAACCCTTTAAGAAGGTGTCTGCCTTTTTATCCATGGGGTCTTTCAAGACACCCATGTCTTCAAATGGAAGGAAGTATTTTTTTGAGGCTTTGGCTATAGCGACATCCAGTTTCGGTGCTTTCTCCCAAAAGGAGCATACGGGGTCCTCAAACGGGTACCTTCGTTTAGGGGAAAGGAAGCCCTTTCTCTCAGGTCTTTTCCACTCTTTCATAATCAGCGAATGAACATGTTCATTGAGTGGAAAAGATCTCCTTTTTTGCTGTTCTAGGCCACTAAACATGTCTTGTATGGATTTTTTGGGACAGGGATCTGTTAGACCCATGGTAGACCTGACTGCCTTGATAAGGCTGTTTCCTCAACGGGAAAACAGCTCCGACCTCCTCTAACTGTAGACGAGGAAGAGGAGGAGGAAGAGGTGGAAGTGTCCGAATCCCCGTCATCCTCAGAACTACTAGATGTGGACTCGGGGGGGGGGGGGGGGGGGGGGGGGATATGTTTTTAGTTTTCTTTAATCTTTTGCCCTGAAAAGATTTAATAGTGTTTTCAACTTGCGACTTAATTAGGTCTCTAAGATCAGAGGCAAATCTCGGGGTTCCCTCGTATATGGTCTGCTCAATGCAGGAGCTGCAGAGTCTCTTTTCCCAAGTAGTGGGCAAGGCCTCAGTGCATAATGCACAAGTCCTATTTTTTGTTTTCCCTGTACTCTTTTTCCCTACGGGAGACAAAAGAGAGAGCAAGGGCCCCTAGTTACAAAGTGGACTTTCACGAAGTTCACTTACCAACCAGACGGAAGAGCAGGTACCGGTTCAGGATGTGGAGCCATCTTTGTAGCCGAAGTCCTCCTGGAAGATGCCGAGGTGGAGTCCTTGCTACGCTGCGATGATCTGCCAGAGCGCCCGCTTCCACTCCGGTCCTGTCCTTCCGGTCCCTTTTTCCATTGGGTTGGCAGTGGTGGTGGTGACTGAGGATGTAGCTGCTGCTCCTCAGGTAGGTCCTGGTCACTCAGTTTTTTTTTTGTTTTTTTTTCACACAGCGTGCCAGAGCCCAGAAGAGCAAATACTGGCGTCCTCTGCTGTGTTTTAAGTGCCTGTAGTGACCTGGTCCCCCCTTGCTCCCCCGCACCCGTGGGGGAAAGCCCTCACCTGCACAGACTGGTTACCCAGTCATGCATTGCAGCGCCGCGTCATCCGGGGGAAATTGCGCAGTGAACCCGGAAGCTTAAATGCATGTTGCCGAGCAGCGTGCGTTCTCACCTCTGCAACCAGGGGGGTCTAGCACAGTCCTGGCGGCCTCCTCTTCATCCAGACCCCCCCTCCGCAGACCCTAAAGGCCCACTGACCTCAGCAGTGGCGCTTCAGGACACCGCACCAGCCGAGGCAGGGGGACCCCCGCTGCCTGGATCGGACTGGCCGGGCCTGGCATCCCACGACGTCCATCTTCTGGCACCCCGCAGGTATGCCTCCTCCGGACTGTAGGGTCCCGTCAAGGACAGGAAACCAACTGATGCGGGAGAGAGGAACCGCCCTTTTATCTGTAGGTTTCCTGTCCTTGAAGGGCGGATCCCCTCTCTCTTCGTGGTGCCGTCATGGGTGAAGGAGAAATACATTTTGCCTGACAAAGGGAATGTCACCAGGTTTATTGCCACCTGATCTGAGCACAGCACAACGTGGGGACAAAGATCCACAATTCCAGCGACATGTTGCTTTCTGGGCTGACTGCTGTAGTTTTGATAAGTGATCCTCCACCAGCAGGAGACTGCCACAAGAGGACTAGTAAAGCTGCTGCCATGTAGTCCAACCCTGTCCCCACAACTGATGAATAGCTCTGTACAGTGTGCATTGGTAGCTTTCTGCCTATCAGTGGTGTGGGTGGGGTTATACAGAGCCCAGCATTCAGAGAATTTGTAGATCTGCAGCAGACACATTTACTCTGAACTGCACCAAGCGATCCATCACTGGAATCAGGGTCTCTGCCCCTTAATCACCCTGCTCTCAGATGGGGCAGCAAAATCCTGGTGACAAATTCACTAACCCCATCCAGCTTCAGGTGCAAGTATTAGAATTGATTCTGATGCTCAAAATTAAATGTAAAGGCCAGTGGCTAATGGCAGGCAATAGGTACAGCAAAGTGTGGAAAAGTTACCTGCAGGATTGTAGGGAACAAACTTCTCAATGTCGGGGTACTGCAGCTCATCTGTCTTATCAGAAGTGCCAGAAACCTAGTGGGGAACAGGAACCAGGTCACAAGCTTCATTTATCCAGGGTTTACCATTAGGTTCTCCATATAGGATCTAAAATGGAGTCAGCCAAGTTCTTGTGGCATAGCTGTGGCCTGGCCATACACTGTTTGGCTAGCAGCCATCTCTCCCAACATACAGATGAGCTCTCATGTGTTCTGTGGGGAGGAGGGTAATCTGCTGCCTCTAAGCAATTTGTGCCTAGAGAACAAGGAGCGGGTATTTGAAATGAACATTTGTTAGGTGAGGAGACCCCCATACACATTACACAGCTAGATTAGCCAGATATTAGCCCACTTTAATCCAACAGAAAACAATGGGACTTGTAATTGTGGCGCCCCTGAGGGTTCAGTCGCCACAGAGGTACTGCACCTCACCCAGAGGTGTGGTGTCCCCTTCTCTCAGGTAAGGAGGGAGTGCTGCAGAGAACCCCAACACCCGCATTCAACACCACACTGCTCCAGGCCGGCTGGAGGAACAACATGCATGAGCACAACTGCTGAGCCCTGTCCCTGGCTGGAGTAGGAGGAACCCAGAGGTAGGGGGAACCAGTAGTGGGTGTGGGTGGAGGAAATAGTTTAAGGGAGCACTATAGTAGTAGGTATATAAAGGGGAGCCATTTTAGGGTGGCAGGAGAGTTCGGTAGAGGAGTCAGTGGAGAACAGTCAGGGAGCAGAGTCTCTTTAGGTGCTCTGCTCCTCAAGCAGGGCCCGGTGCTAGAGGCTCAGGAGGGGAGCAGAGGAGTAGGCTCCGATCTAAGGAAGGGGTCCTAGGGGGTACGGGCGAGTGCAGGACAGCACCCGTACGCCCTGCATCTGTCAGAAGACAGAGGGATCGTAGGCCGCAGGAAGGGGACCGGCCCCTGGTCCAGCCGTGTAACTCCAGGTCTTGGCTGGGAAAACCGGAGCTTCTGGCTTGTATAGTAAGTTGCCGAAGCATCATTCTAATCCTCGTGAGGGTCAAGCAGGTCCAGGAACTCCAACGTACAGGAGGGGCTTCAGAGCACCCGAACGGGATTGAGAGTGGGAAAGAGCAGGGCAGGAGTGAGAAAGCTAGACAGTCTTCACGCTGGGTCTAGGAACACAAGAAAGAGGGGTTGTCAGGTGCTCCTAATCTACCTGAGGAAGTGCTGAACCTCTGCCTGGTGAACGCAGTGCGACGTGGGAGGCCGACAACTGTACAGTGCACCAATGGAACTGTCATAAGAACTGTGAGTAAAGACTCTGATGACTGCACCGCACTGCCTCCGTCCATTCTTTATCTGCGCCATCTTTCCCTCCCTGCACTACAACGCCCAGCGCAACTTTCACCAGCTTATACTGCCGTGGAGCAAGCTCTACCTGTGGAGAGCCACACCATCCCTGCTGCCTTAACACCAGCTCCAGAGGACTGCCCCACAGCGGCGGCTCCCTTTGGCCGCATTTCACAGGTGGCGTCACAAACACTTTCCCCAGATCCCCCAATATCTTCCCCTTTTTACTGACTGCCCTGGGTCACAGACCGGGCCAGCCACAGTGATATCCCCTATACCGGCATCCATAGGTCCGGCTGCCGAGTACCCCACGGCCCAGGGGGCGCATCATAATAGTAGAAAATGCCATGTGATCTTCTTGCCGATGTTTCCTATAGTATTTTAGGATTATGTAGCTACAAGGCCGCACTTAGAATATTGTGCACAGTTCTGGGCTCCGGTGCTCAGGAAAGACATATTGGAGCTAGAGAGGGTACAAAGGAGGGCGACTAAGGTAATAAAGGGAATGGAGGGACTAGAATACCCAGAGAGGTTGTCAAAATTAGGCCTATTTACATTGGAAAAGAGAAGGCTTAGGGGAGACCTCATAAACATGTATAAATACATCAGGGGGCAGTACAAAGATCTCTCCCATGACCTGTTTATACCAAGGATGGTGACAAAGACGAGGGGGCACACTATGCGTCTGGAGGAAAGGAGGTTCCTGCACCAGCATAGAAGGGGATTCTTTACGGTCAGAGCCGTGAGACTCTGGAACTCTCTGGGAGAGGAAGTGGTGATGTCCAACTCACTTAATGAGTTCAAGAGAGGCCTGGACGCCTTTCTTGAGAACAATAAAATTACATCTTATGCTTAGTGATAGTTAATTAATCCAGGGATTTAATCTAACTGCCAGATTGATGTCGGGAAGTGAATTTTTCGTCAATGATGTAAATTGGCCTATACCGCATGGTATAGGAATAGCGGAATAGCTGCAGTGCACAAGAAATAGGCTGAACTGGATGGACGCTTGTCTTTTTTCGGCCTTATAAACTATGTAACTATGTAAAGTCTGTACATCAGTACAGGGCAGAACACAAGAGCGGTGTATGATCCGAGCTGCGGTAATACATTATACCTGTATAACAATTGGCGCAGGCTTTGGCACTTTCCGGTCTCCTTTCAGAGGCTGCCCGTTCTTCTGGGTCATTACTTGCTTGTTGACATTTCCTAGAGCTTTTCTTGATGTTTTCCCACGATACAGAACTGCGCACTTTGTCCTGGTGGCTTTTGACAAGTGACTTTCCTTTAGGGAAATATAGATCATGTGAGGATGGTTCCTGAGCCAACCATGTGGAGCATCAATGGGCATGAAAGTGAAAGATTGCCAACACCAAAGCTGCAGAGGCAAAAGTCTTCCAATACACAAGGAACAGAATTATGCCCACCTGGATGTCAGGTGTACTAGTAATCCCAGCACCCAACCCTCATGCCCAAAAGGACTACGTCATTTCTGCACTAAAAGTATTTCACGTGTCAAAACCCCATTGAAGTGGCACTTTAACCCCTTACCAACATGATTTGCAGTTACATCATATGCCAGCACTGACTTCTTGCCTGGAAGATGATGCCTGTGATATTTAGCCATCATCTGCCTTTAATAGCCACATGTAGAGCAGAGCTCCACCTGTTAGAGATGGACAGCAGCATTAACAGCGAACTGAGAAGGGAGTCATGCCATGTGCCCATCTGTGCCCCTGTAACACGATCGTGGGAAGCCATCACTGCCAGGAAGGAGTCTGCTGAAAAGACCCATGCCTGTCATGACAGATCTGTGAATGCTGGCTATATACTGCAGTATTGCTGTACATAACACAAGAAATCAGATGATAGCATGTTCACATCCCCTAAGGCTATGTGCCCACGATGCAGAAATGCTCCGGATTTTTCCTGAGCGTTTCTGCATCTCCCCTGGAAGACAAAACGCATGCGGATTGTACATGCGTTTTTCCTGCCAGGGACATGCGGATGTGAAGAGTTCTTCACATGCATTTCCACATGTGGGTTTTCAAGCGCTTTCCAAGCGATTTTAGCATCACTTAGAAAGTGCTTGTCAACTTCGTCACCGGCATGGATTTATATAGTGTGACCCGAGAGAATGTCAAAAAATAAATCTATACTTACCATCCGATGGCCCCCGGAGTCTTGCTTCACTCAGTGCTGACTGCCGGCAGATCGCGGTACACTGCGCTGAAGGACCTGCCGACGTCAGCATTGTGTGACCCGTCACAAGAATATGACGTCAGCGCAGGTCCTTCAGTCCATCGCGATTTGCCGGCATGAGGAGGAGCGCAACGGGGGCCGCCAGAAGGTAAGTATCATATTTATTTTTTATTTTATTCTTTTTTTTCACAGTTTCTATGGTACCTGGGTCCGGAGAAGAGTCTCCTCTCCTCTACACCTGGGTACCATCCGCACATTGGAACACGTGGATTGCGCATCTACATATACAGTGATGCGTAGTCCATGCGTTCTAATGCAAGTCAATGGCAGCGAAAACGCAGCACTTCCGCAAAATAATTGTTAGTGCTGTTTTTTTTTCCCGCAATGATAATCCGCAGCGGAAATTTCCACAGCATGTGCACAGCACAAGCGGATTATCATTGGGGAAGATGGCAGGCCTTCTACCATGCGTTTTTAAGCGTTTCTGCAGCGTTTTTGCCGCTGCGGAAACGCTTAACCACTTCCCGACCGCCCACTGTACATTAACGTCCACGCTGCCTGGGCTCTGCGCAGCACGGACGTTTAAAAACGGTGGGTGGTCTCGCAGCGCTCTGGACCCCCAGGGTCCTTCAAGAGCGGTGCAGAGCGATATCTGTGACAGGGAACATCATCGGGACCTGATTGGATCAGGTCCCAGTGATGTTAACCCTTTGCTGTCTTCTATATGCCGCGATCTATAGTGATCGTGGCATATAGAAGACAGCAGGAGGAGAGGGGGTGATATACTTACCTCTCCGAAGACCCCTGATACCTTCCAGGACCTTGGGTTGCTATGGCAGCTGGAGGTCACATGACCGCCTCCAGCTCTGCCATATATGGTGTCCTGCCAGGGTCAGCCTGCAGCTGAAGCCTGGCAGGACACACTGACTGTGAAGATCTCATGTAATGTAATACATGTCTATTACATTACATGAGATCAGCATCAGAAAAATAAAAATTATTGTCCCATACAGGGACTAAGTAAAAATGTAAAAAAAAGTTAAAAAAAATGTTTTGAAACTGTTAAAAAAAAAATACAAAATAAATTAAAATAAATAAAATATTAAACCGATAAATCCGTATATTTATGCAAAAATAAAAAAAGTACACATATTTGGTATCGCCGCGTCCGAAACAACCTGAGCTATAAAACTGTCACACTAACAACTTCTGTGCACACCGTAATAAAAATAAATAAAAAACGGAGCAAAAAACTATGCTTTTTCCTCATATCGCCAAACAAAAAGTGGAAAAAAATGCGATCAAAAAGCAAAATGGAAATAAAAATGGCACCGCTGAAAAAGTCATCTTGTTCCGCAAAAAAAAAGCTGCCATACAGCTCCATCAGCCGAAAAATAAAAAAGTTATAGCGCTCAGAATAAAGCAATGCAAAAAAAATATTTTTTCTATAAAACTGTTTTATTCTATAAAAGCGCCAAAACATAAAAAAAATATACAGTAAGTGTAGTATCGCTGTAAACGTACTGACCCGAAGAATAACGCTTCCTGATCACTTTCACCACACGCAGAACGGCATAAAAAAAAACCTCAAAAAACAATTCCTGAATTGTTGGTTTTTGTTAATTTTACCTCCCAAAAAACGGAATAGAAAGCGATCAAAAAAGGTCACGTACCCAAAAATGGTACCAATAAAAATGTCAACTCGGCCCGCAAAAAACAAGCCGTCACATGACTGTCGGCCGAAATATGGAAAAATTATAGCTCTCAAAATATGGTGATGCAAAAACTAGATTTTGCAAAAAAAAAAAGCATCTTCGTGTGTGACAGCTGTCAATCATAAAAACCCGATATGAATCTGGTATCTCTGTAATCGCACCGACCTGAAGAATAAAGTAATCTCATCACTTATACCGCACGAGGAACGGCGTAAAAAAATAAATAAAACCAATTCTTCACCTGCTACTGATTTGTTTATTATGTCTCAAAAGGTCGCAGTAAGGCTCTGCCCACATTTATCCTGCGTTCTGCGCTGAGCACTTACAGAGTTTCCGTGTAAATCTCTGAAATACGTGATTCAGACGGAACCCATGACGGAAGATTCCCTGTAATGAGGCAGATATAGGCCACTGTGGATGCCGTCTGGCCTGGGATTCCACAGTGTCAGTTTTTTTAGGCGTGCATAAAAGTGCGGTTGGCCACAGTTTTGTGTACTAATGAAAAAAAGGACACCGCTAAACAGAGGCCAGACGGAGTCCAGAGTAACTCTGCTGCCTCATTATAGTGAATGGATCCCGCAGGGGTTTCATCTGAATTACATCACTTGGAAATTTAGATGGAAACCCCGATGTAAGTGCTCAGCCTAGAGCGCCGGATAAATGTTACGTAAAATGTTCCCAATAAAAGCTTCAACTCAGTCCTCAAAAAAAGCTAGTCCCCACTCAGGTCCGTCATCTGTTAAAAATATAAGGGACTTCCAAGTTACTGGTAGCAGAAAGGCTCTGGAAAAGCGAAATGGCCCTTGCCCCCCAAAAGAAATTCAGAAAATGTTGTGCTCCCAAATCCAAATGCCTATTCTACAATAATTTGTTCTCCAATTGTCAAATAGCACTCCGTCACCCCCAGATCTCGCCGTATGGCCGAGCGGTACGATACAGCCACATATGGGGTATTGACACTTTTAGAAGAATTGTGTGACACATTTCGGCACCATTTTTACCCATTGCCCTGTGTGAAAATGTAAAATCTGAGGGTAAAACATTTTTTTGTGGTAAAAATATAATTATGCTTTTTTCACTGCCCAATGGTATAAATTTAAAAATTGAAAAATACTCACTACTTCCCTAGATGAATTCCTTGAGAGGTGTAGTTTACAAAACGGGGTCACTTGTGGGGGTTTCTGCTGTTTCGGCATGTCAGCGACTCTTCAAATGTGACATGGTGTCTGCTGCCTATCCCAGCCAACATAGCGCTCCTTTCTCTTCTGAACCCTGCCGTACACCAAAGCAGTGGTTTTCCCCCACATATGGGGTATCAGCGTACTCAGGAGAAATTGCACAACAAATTTCATGGTGCAATTTATCCTGTTACCCTTATGATCATACAAAATTAGGGAATGAAAAACATTTTTTGTGGGAAAATGTGAAAATTTTATTTTTATGGCTCAATATTATAAACTTCTGTGAAGCACTTGGGGGTGCAAGGTGCTCACCACACATCTAGATAAGTTCCCTAAGGGGTCTAGTTTCCAAAATGGTGTCACTTGTGGGGGGTTTCAACTGTTTAGGCACATTAGGGGCCCCCCAAATGCAACATGGCGTCCATTAATTATTCAAACAAATTTTACATTCAAAAATTCAAATGGCGCTTCTTCCCTTTCGAGCCCTGCCGTGCGCCCAAACAGTGGTTTGCCTCCACAAATGGGGTATCAGCGCGCTCAAGAGAAATTGCACAAAAAATTTTGGGGTCCATTTTTTCCTGTCACCCCTGTAAAAATAAAAAAAAAATGGGTCTAAAGTAACATTTTTGTGAAAAAAGTAAAATGTTCATTTTTTTCTTCCACATTCCAAAAATTCCTGTGAAGCACCTGAAGGTTTAATAAAGTTCTTGAATGTGGTTTTGAGCACCTAGAGGGGTGCAGTGTTTAGAATGGTGTCACTTTTGGGTATTTTCTGTCATAAAGACCCCTGAAAGTGACTTCAAATATGATGTGGTCCCTAAAAAAATGTTTTGTTAATTTTGTTGGAAAAATGAGAAATCGCTGGTCAACTTTTAACCCTTATAGCTCCCTAACAATAAAAAATTTTGGTTCCAAAATGGTGCTGATGTAAAGTAAACATGTGGGAAATGTTATTTATTAACTATTTTGTGTGATATATCTCTCTGATTTAAGAGCATAAAAATTCAAAGTTTGAAAATTGCAAAATTTTCGCCAAATTTCCGATTTTTTCACAAATAAACGCAAGTGATATCGAAGAAAATTTACCACTATCATGAAGTACAATAGGTCACGAAAAAACAATCTCAGAATCAGGGGGATCAGTTGAAGCGTTCCAGAGTAATTACTTCATAAACTGACAGTGGTCAGAATTGAAAAAATTGGCCTGGTCACGAAAGCAAAAACAGGCTCTGGCGCGAAGTGGTTAAACAACTAATCGTGGGCACACAGCCTAAGGGGACAAAAAGGAAAAAGTTTAATCTGAACATTCAAATCACTCCTGCCCCTCTATGACCCATTTTAAAATAAAACATATGGGCGTTATCCAATCAAAATATAAAAATAATTAACCTGATCAGTGAACGGCATAAAAACAAAAACCCTCATATGGCTGTATGGACAGAAAAATAAAGCTACTGCTCTTAGAAGAATAAGAAAAATGCAGAGACGGGAAATAACATGGTCAGGAAGGGGTTAAATTCTGCCACTTCTATAGAAAATTGAACCCATTTCGCTGACTGCCTTCAATGGCAGCCAAATAAGGCAGAGGGTTAGAGGAATACCGACCTTATATTGTAGACTTCTAGGATGCTTAAGAAGTGGACATTCCCTTTAAGCTACATTGTGCAGACAAAGCCATGGCAGTGCAGAAGGCCGACAAGATCTCAGTGGAAAGGCTGCAGGTTTGCGTCTGCATTAGGCAAGTTATAGAGGTAGAAGTGTTGGGACCTTGTTGCTGTGCAGGTAGAATCTGGAGCCTCGGCACCGTCCTGCGGAGCCCATACTACAGGGAGGAGGAGCAGCGCCATGTGTAGTAATCTGAGCAGGATAGTCAGTGTTCAGCCAGCACTGATGGAGACTGACACCCCAACTCATTACCCAATACATGACCGGCTTAAAGACCCTCTCCCATCAGAGCTTATCCTCTTACTATATTGTAATCAGATTATACAGCACTGCACTTACAGCTGCTCATTATACCTTTCTACTGGGCTAATTATTCTCTTTTCTCTGCTCTATGTAGAATTAGCTGGGTCCCCTCCTGACCCAGCCGCTCTCATCTCCCTGCCAGGGACTTTTGCAGGGACTTATGACTCATACAAGGAAAACTGACCTCCTGTTTCTACATACAGCTTATAAATATTAGCAAAAATGTCCAATCACATTGTAAATATAACGACATCCAAAAATGTGTGCGTCCAATGGACATTCCACACGGACAGTGTAGAGCAGGGGTCTCACTCGGCTGGGTATATGGGCCGCATATGGAAAAAAATAGATTTTGGGGGGCCGCATTCTTTGCAGGTCAAAGTGACATTTTTAGTGATACCATTTTTTTTGTATACACCGTCTGAACATTTTTGCTGTGTTTATTTTATTTTTTTTATAGCTTGGGTCGTTACGGATGTGGCGATAATAAATGTGCACTTTTTGTGTTTACTTTAGTTTATATATTTAGTTTATATATAAAACAGCATTTTTAGTGGCAAAATATTTTTTCATGCTTTATTTTTACAATTTTGTTTCCCTCTTTTGGCCACATAGAGTAATATAGTTTCAGAATTAGCACCATATATAGTAATTCTGTCAAACATCTAGTAATGTGCCCCATCCTGGTGGTCCCCACCTTGCAGTAATGTGCCCCATCCTGGTGGTCCCCACCTTGCAGTAATGTGCCCCATCCTGGTGGTCCCCACCTTGCAGTAATGTGCCCCATCCTGGTGGTCCCCACCTTGCAGTAATGTGCCCCATCCTGGTGGTCCCCACCTTGCAGTAATGTGCCCCATCCTGGTGGTCCCCACCTTGCAGTAATGTGCCCCATCCTGGTGGTCCCCATCTTGTATTAATATGCTCCAATTTTGGTGGTCCCCTTCTTGTAGTAATATGCCCCATCCTGGTGGTCCCCATCTTGCAGCAATGGGCCCCATCCAGGTCCCCTTCTGGTAGAATTGTCCTCTGCGATTAAGAAAAAAAATAAAAAAAAAGATTCCTCTCACCTGTCCTCCATTCCCTCTGCATCCTTTGTGCACATGTGGCCCGCGGGCACAGACCCTTTGACGATCCGACCTGGTCCAGGAGGAGCAGCTGACAGCAGCGTTGCATCGACGTGCAGATACCAGCTCTCTGCACAGCATTTCCAATGCCAGCCGCCAGCCAATCAGAGGCCAGCAGCTGACATCTGCGCATGGTAGTGACGTCAAGAGGTCTCTGCCTGCGGGCCGAATAAAGGAGCCTCAGGGGCCTCATGCAGCCCTCTGGCCAAGTGTTTGAGACCTCTGGTGTAGACGGTTATGTAAAAGAATGGGAAGCCACTAGGTGGCAGCACAACGTCACATAACAGGATTTTTTATCCAGATGGCTGTGAATCTACTAGTCATTAGGTTACCTGACTCAAGTAATCATTCATAGATCTCCACAGCCCAATGTAGATGTATTGAAGTAGAACAGTGAGACCAGAACCAGTTAGGCTTGTATTTTACCAGTGAGATTCAAAAACACAATTTAAACTTCCTTGACATTACAATAATAAATACCAACCAAGGCCGGTTACCACAACACTGAAAACTGACAGCCACAAGTGGGTTACTATCCTGGCAGAGCTACCATCCGGCTCCCCTACGTAGAGGAATACCGAAAAGCCAATATATACGCCTAAGGAGAAATTGCTCAACGGTGAATGAGTACATGATAAAATCGAGGGAATTACAAAAACGCTTCCTACAAAAGGGATGTCCTAAAAAAGTGCTAGGCCAACGCCCTTACAAGAGACAGAAATTCTCTATTGACCCCTAAAGCACGAGAACAACAAGATAATGAGATCCATCTAATAGGAACCTACGACGACCGAAATCAGGGGGTGATGAACATACTCCATGATCTTTGGGCAATTTTGAGATCAGATAAAGATCTGCAAGATGTGGTCCCTGAGAGCCCCAGGGTCACATACAGGAGAGGCAGGAACCTTAGAGATCACCTTGTGCGCAGCCACTTTGTGGAGGACAACACGGGCAAAACAACGTGGCTGAGCAGTGACACCACGGGGACTTATAGATGTGGTGACTGCAAAGCCTGCAAATACATCTGTAAAAGCAAGAAATGTATCAGTGCCACAACCAAACTAGAAGACCAAAATCACGAATTCACAAACTGCAAGACGCAAGGAGTAATCTATATGGCAACTTGCCAATGTCCGATGAACTACATCGGCAAAACCAAAAGAGTTCTGGAGACGGATATTGCACCATATCGGTTATGTCAGACGTAGGGAGGACACAACTCTCTCGAGACACATGCTTGAGAAACACACCTTGGACCCGTTTTCTTTATACTTTCAAGCCATCGAAGTAGTACGCCCCCCGAGAGGAGGTAATTGGAACCAACTGCTGCTTCAGAAAGTAGATGGATCCATAGAATGAAGTCCTATAACCCACACTACACAAATGAAACATTGTCCTTGTCGTGCTTCATTGACACATAATAACATTTTCACCCCCTATGAAACCTCTTAAACCTCGCTAGACCTAAAAACTCTCTAAAATATAATATGTAGAATCCAGTCCATGTTCTTTATAATGGATACTGGTCCACATAACTATCAAATCAGCGCCTTATAGGACCAAAACTATTAAAGTTATTATACTTTAAAATCACAAAATGACCTCTTGAACAAATTGAACTTTGATAACAATTGGACAAATTTCATCAGCATTTCTTCCTTTGTTTTTATATTATAAAATACTCATCTGAAGACTTAATAATACAGATACATCGATACAATCAGAATAAAAGTCATCCCAATGTCTATTATGGACATATTGATACGATCAAATGAAATGAACTTTGAGGAAATAGACGTCCGCAAGCGTTTGCTGGTGCGGAAGCAGTGACATAGCCAGATGGCATTTGTCACGATGAAAGGAAGTTCTGCATCGATGTAAGTGTAGGTGGGACGAGGTAGCACATGAAACAGGCAGATCTGTCTGTAAACAAATGACAAACTACGAACAAACACTATTAACAACTCATATCGCAACAAACTCGTAGAGACTACATTATAAGATGCAATGCAATATACCAGTCTCCTTCCCTAGATATAAAAGACATATTAATACTGTGAGATCGCAGCGCAGCCAAGACATCTCTGTGAGAAAAAGATCCTACTGGAAGAATGAGACGAGTCCCTGCATGATTATATGATCGCAACATGATACGCCTGCAACGCACCCGAGTCACTCGATTGGATGACAGAAGGGGGGCGCACAAGAGGTGGCACCAACTTTCCTATAAAGTCACGCTGGTTTAGCCACCAGACGCTGCCGGCAACCCTGCCGATAAGTTTATTACAAAACCATCGTACTATCAAACCAAAAAAGATCATAGACTGTGAGCCCCTGATGACCATGAGAGTCTCATATAAGAATGATGAAACGCGTAGGGCTGAGCATTTCTATAGAAAGTACTACAAGAGATGATTAGCCAGGCTACCTCAATATAAAGCTCCTAGATCAGGAGAAACAAGCACCGCACCGGTATATGACGGCAGCACTATAAAGCCGTTCTGAAGAGAATAGCACAGGACATGGTAAAATGAAGATTATTAATGCCATTATCAGACTGCAGACTCACAATGAGGAGAAATGAGATGGCATGATTTCTAATAGCCAGAGGCTAAATTGAAAAGGGGGTTATAAATATAAATAAAGAGATACCCCTAGGAATTGTGACTAATCCCTGGCCTCCCAACAAGACAATATATATAAATGGTTAGCCGGTGAGATAAATTAAAACCATACACAATAGTCCTATGTTTAGGATAATTTTAGGAAATTTGTCACGGATTTTGGACACTTAAAAAAAAAATCTTTAAAATATTTAATAAAGGTTATTTTTTATATTTTACTCCCATTATATTTGACTGTAAAATACTGCAGAATTATCTTGGAGCAAAATCACACAAAAATCATCAATGGAAATCAAATTTATTAACCAATGGAGGCCTGGATTCAGAGTCACCCCCAAAATTAAAGTGGAAAAAACACACTACAGGCTGATCCAACTTTGATGTAATGTCCTTAAAACAAGTCAAAATGAGGCTCAGTATTGTGTGTGGCCTCCACGTGCCTCTATGACCTCCCTACAACGCCTGGACATGCTCCTGATGAGGTTGCAGATGGTCTCCTGTGGGATCTCCTCCCAGACCTGGATTAAAGCATCCGCCAACTCCTGGACAGTCTGTGGTGCAACTTGACGTTGGTGGATGGAGCGAGACATGATGTCCCAGATGTGCTCAAATCGGATTCAGGTCTGGGGAATGGGCTGCCAGTCCATAGCTTCAATGCCTTCATCTTGCAGGAACTGCTGACACACTCCAGCCACATGAGGTCTGGCATTGTCCTGCATTAGGATTAACCCAGGGCCAACCGCACCAGCATAAGGTCTCACAAGGGGTCTGAGGATCTCATCTCGGTACCTAATGGCAGTCAGGCTACCTCTGGCGAGCACATGGAGGGCTGGTAGGTCCTTTGACAAGCATTCTGGTTGTACTATCGCTTCTGGTCGGCCTGGGCTCTCGTCATATTGTTGTGCACCAGGTGTGCCAAGGCCTGTATTTTGTCATGGAAGCGTAAGACATTCAATGACTGACACTCCAGGGGAGGCCAAGTCCCCTTTCCAGACCTCCTTCACCAGAGTCAGGCGCCCCCGCACGCCGGTCGTACAGGAGCTCAGAAGGGAGAACCTCCCGGTAGGCAAAGAGCAGGTGTGGGAGGTACCGCACCCAGTCGTGCCCCTAGGAGTCAACCAACATCTTAAGCATCTGCTTCAGAGTGCCATTGATCAGTTCGCACAGGCCATTGGTCTGTGGGTGGTATGGGCTGGTCACCAGATTTTGCATCTGTATTTGCTTACAGAGGGTCTCCATCAACTGCGACATGAACTGGGTTCCCCGGTCGGTGAGCATTTCCTGGGGAAAACACTCGGGAGAACATCGGGCAGGCCACCTTGCCTGCCCGAATGGATGACAAGGCTACCGCTTCCGGGTACCGGGTGGCATAGTCTACTACCATCAGTATGAAGCGTTTCCTGGAGCTGCTGGGAGTGGCCATCGGGCCAGCCAAATCCACAGCCACCCTCCTGAAAGGCTCTTCGATGATGGGCAGAGTTACCAGTGGGGCTTTGGGGCATTGCCCCACCTTCCCCACCCTCTGACAGGTGTAACAGTTACCTCAGCCCCCAACCTTGGCCATTAGAAATGCTGGGCTAGCCTGGCCTTGGTCTTATGGATCCCTAGATGTCCAGCCATCGGAATTTCGAGTGCCATCTGCAGCAAACTCCACCCTGAACGGATAGGGTACCACTAACTGTCGATCCCTGGGCCACGCCTCCGGTGAGCCTCGCTGGACTGTTACCCGGTATAGCCATCCTTGGTCCCAGACCACCCACTGGAGGACAGAGTTCGAGGGAGGCTGTGCCACCTGCTCCTCACGAGCCTTCAGGCTGTCAGTCTCTAACGCCACCTGAAACCCCTGACTGGACGTGGCCAGAATAGACAAACCTGCCACGTCTCCTGGCCTCCGTCTGACCCGGCAGCCACTTGGTCGGAAGGGGAGAAGCCGTCGGACTCCTGAGGGGCCACTAGGGCCCGGGTGCCGCCACTGCGGGTAGCGCCAGTTTCTCCTCCTCTTCTGACCAAGCCTCTGGTCTGAACGGACTACCCTGGCCCTCTAACATCCTGGTTGTGGAGGAACCCTACCATGCGGCCTTACCTGGTAGCCCCATCTCTCCTGGAACTGCCCCGCCCTCCATGGCATGCTCCCCCTCTGCAGCTGTTTGCCCCTTGTCTGCCCCCTCTGCGACAACCTCACAGGACAAATTTCTCCAGCCTGCCGTATGGCCACATTCTGAGGCCTCATCACAGCTGACTTTATTGATCTCGTCCCCCATGGGGAGAGAGGTGTGAGGGGCTCAGGGTGGTAGTTGTGGTGAGGGGCTGCTGTGTTCCCACACTCTGGCTCCCTGATAAAGACACATGTCCCAATTCTCCTGTGCTCTGTATGTGGTGTGTAACACTCACGTTTTGGTCGCAGATCTCTGCGGTCTTCGGTTCTTCCACCTCAGGAACCACCGCACACACATTAGGGAACTTCCACTCAGTTTTATAAAAAAAGAACTTTACTTGAACGTTTGAATTCAACTTCATACAGCATGCAGCATTGATCACATACACCTTGGCGATGGACATCGCCGGCTTGATGCCTCCAGTCCCGGAGCCGGCGAAAGTTTTACCAGGCATCAAATCCTGGGGTGACACCAGTTCGGGCCGCACAAGGGTCATCTCAGCACCGGTGTCTCACAGTCCCATTGCTCTGGCGTGGCCTATGGTAACAGTCTGAAAGTTGTCAAGGGACCTCCCACCACCCCCACTCACACACAAAACAGTGGACAGAATCTGGGACGAGGATCAACTGCTCTCATTAGGGCCCACATGTGATCGACCCAGCAGTCTGCAGGACACCACTGCATACTCTGGAGCTTCTTCTGGTATGACTCAGGAGTCAAGTTGTACTGCCAGACCAGAGCCTGCTTGATGTCCTCATAGCTCAGGGTGGTCTCACTGTGCAAGTACCCAAAGATTTCCAGGGCCTTACCCCTAAGCTGAGGGGTTAGGAATTGGACCCACTGTTCCTCAGGCAGATGGTACTGATGGCAGTTTTTTTCAAATGCCAGCAAGAAAGTGTCCAAGCCCCCTCCTTTGTCCAGCAGGGAGAAGTCATTCGTCCATAGCTTCGGGACTCGGATCTCAGGGGACTTGCGACTGGCTGGGGCCTGCAGTTGGAGCTGGAACACATCTTTCTGGTGCTCGTGCTCCCGCTGACGTTCTGCCATGAGGGTCTCATAGGTGGCCCTGTCCCCAACTTGGAGACTCGCTAGGGAAACTTGTATGAGGGGGTCAGGTGGTGGATAGCCCACTGCGGGACCGACCGCTGGTGAATCTCTCTCTGGGGGGGCCTAGGTTGGACTCCCCTTCTCTTAGAGTGACGTGGTCTTCCACCTCCTCAACACCATACGGAGCATTGGCCATCTCCTTGGTTCTGGCCCTGGTGCCACTGGCCATCCTTGCACTCTATGGTCAGTGACACCGAAATGCCACCTGATGCACTCACACACACCTTACAGTATTTGCACTCGGACTGTCTAGTGCTGAGCTGATCTTAAGACCCCAGCAGCAAAAGCTACTACTACGGGCAGTCTTTAGTGTCTGAGTATGCGTTACACTATTATCTTGATCCCACCGCTTGCCACCAATGCAGAAAAATTGGCAGCAGGAGGGACCCCACAGAATCCTACCGCTGTCGGAACTGATGAATCCACACCCCACCACCTGCCTGACGTCACAATTACGTCAGACGGAGCAAGTGGTACGGATCTGTCATTTGCACCATCGAAACATTCCGCACCCCCTCGAGGACGTGTAAGGTCAGATTGGTACAGTTCTACACAGACAATGGGACCTCTGCTTATAAAATATATAATTCCCGGCATGACTATATTCTCAACTACAGCTGGAACTTTTATGCTGAAAGGGGCCCTGCCCACACATTCCCCTGTCATGACCTCACTGTGGGCAGGGCACCACTTCATGGTTTTATTAAGTTCTCTAACTTCCACAATAACTCCTTGCTGGTTGACCGCAGAAGTTTGCAAGTAATATCACATTTCTTATTACAAATTTACCTTTCTTTAGAGACTAGACATGACATATCTTCGGTTGGTCATTCCTGCCTTCTTGCGTCATAGCGCACCCGTACTGTTCTCAGATAAGGAAAAATATGCATATTGTTCCTTAGCTAACCCTGCCACTAAAAATATGTGTCCTATCACAATCTGTGTTATAGAAACTCTGATATTCCATATTTCATTTCAGTGCCTACCAGACTGCAGCTTGAATACATGTGCAAATGGAGATGAGCTAAGCTTCAAAGGAATTCTAGGAGCTGTATCCTCTTCACCCAGGTGTCAATTCATCACTCCTGTCTCCATTTTATATGGTGATTAGCCTGAACACTTGGTGGATCCCGCTATTTGCATATGGGCAATTGGGTAGAGTGTAAGCTCTTGCTCCTTTGACAAATGGTAGATAGGGAAGGAGGGAAGAGTGAGTGGGATTTCGGAGGGGGAGAAAGATTCTCAATATTTCTATGACAGTGACATTTCCCATTCTCTTGGGATCTCGAAAATCTAGATTATGAATAACTAGGACATGCTATAATTCAATACAGAGTTATGGAAATACTGTATCTGCCACAAAGGGCATGCTGCATGGCTGGGGTCCAAAGGGGGTCTTGTTGTGGCAGCTTCTTGGCTGAGAGCTGCTGTGAGACATTTGTCACTTGCTGCCTCTCTGCCCCCTCCCTTCTTAGCTGCAGAAGTGTCCAGTTACAACTGTATGCTGTAGACCTCTATAATCCCGCCAAACAGGGCACAATGATGGACATGGGGTTAAATTTTCAATATTCTTCTCAAGGCAAAATCACATTAAAAAAGATGGCATCACTTGCTAACTTCTGTGATCAACCAGTGAGAAGTTATTGCAGAAATTATAGATTTCATAAAACCATGAAGGACAGAGATGAGCCCACGTGAGGTCATCACAGGGGAGTGTGTGGGCAGGGCCACCCCTTCAACATAAAAGATCCAGCTGAATATGGGTCTATAGTCATGCCGTGAGATACAAATTTGTAAGCACAGGTCCTGCTCCATAATAGTCCATTGGAGCACCTCTCCTCCAGGTAAATTGAATAGTCTCTGATCTGTCTAGTAAGTTCTTCCATTAATACCTTTTATTTTGTGTAACTGTATATGTATTGTACTGTCCCTCTTTGTAAAATCCTTTGTATATTTTTACATAAACCCTGCCTCCCTTTGGATTAAATATAACCTGTATTAGTCCTGTTTCTTCTGTTCTGTAATCGTTCCTCCCCCGAAGCCATACGCTACCAGAAAGCAGGAGTCCGATCAGGCCTGTATTTAGAACTGATCGGTGGTGGCAGTGACTACTATTAATTGGGTTATCGTGAAGCTCCGACAGGGAGCTGAGGCTCAGCTCCACGAGGCAGGCCTAGAGAAGAGGCCGGGGCCAGGAAGGAGAAGAGGAGAAGGAGAAGGATGGAAGAAAGGTGGAGAGAAAGAGGAGTAGAAAGGCTCCAGAAACAAGAAGGACAGAGAGACATAACCAGACGGACAGAGAGACATAACCAGACGGACAGAGAGACATAACCAGACGGACAGAGAGACATAACCAGACGGACAGAGAGACATAACCAGACGGACAGAGAGACATAACCAGACGGACAGAGAGACATAACCAGACGGACAGAGAGACATAACCAGACACACAGAGAGACATAACCAGACACACAGAGAGACATAACCAGACACACAGAGAGACATAACCAGACACACAGAGAGACATAACCAGACACTGGGATCCAAGGCTGTCAGGGTTGCAAGCCCGGCAGCAGATAACCTACCTGCGAGGGATTTTAGGTCCCTTGGCCTGAGAAGCCTGGAGGCTCTGCCACACAGAGGGCCCGGTACAGCACAGAGAAGCAACAGGTACCTAAGGCCCGAGTCGCAAGCCATACAGGCGTAGTACACGGCCAGCTCAGGGACATGGGCTATCACACCAGTAAAGTGGGAGATAGTCAGCAAGGGCAGAGAGAGAACGGTAGGCCTACCCACTCACCCTGACCAGTGGGGCTCGCCTGAATGTTCTCAGACACCCAGGCCCATTCCTACCCTGTACTCCTGTTGGGTCATAAGTACCACCTACAATAAAGACCCTGGACTGTTTGAAGTAGACTCTGGACCTTTATTATTGTGGCCTGCACCATCACCCCCAGCATCCTATTACCTGCTCTGAGGCTACACTCTTCCCGTGGGGAGTTATCCTATCCCTGTGCTGCTTATCTACATCAGCCTCAGCGGTCTGCCTTGCAGCGGCGGTCCTCCCTGACCGCAATCCACGGGTGGCATAGTCGGACATTCAAAACCCTACAAATAGATTGTCACAACATTTGGTCTGACCACCCTGAGCCACGGGATCAGGTTGCCACTACTACCCCCATCATCACACTGTAGCCCGGTTCCAAGTACCCCACGGCCCAGGGGGCGAGTCACAGTCACTGATTGGCTGCAGGGATCCTATGATTAGTCATGCATGTGACTCGCCCCCTGAGCCGTGGGGTACCCGGAACTGGGCCTTCTAGTGTACGGTGCTGATGGTGGTAGTAGTGGCAACCCGATCCCGTGGCTCAGGGTGGTCAGACCAAATGCTGTGGCAGTCTATTTACAGTTTTGTGAATGTCCGACTACGCCACCCGTGGATTGCGGTCAGAGATAACCGCCGCTGCGAGGCAGACCGCTGAGGCTGGTGTTAGTGTGCAGCACAGGGATAGGATAACTCACCATGGGAAGAGTGTAGCCTCAGGGCAGTGAAAGTGAATGCTGGGGGTGATGGTGCAGGCGCAGCATAAATGACACAGAGTCCAATGATGCAGTCCAGGGTCTTTTACTCACAGTTGATATCCAAGTCACTTCTGTCAGCAAGGACTGCCCGAGCCGTGTTGCGTCCACCAGGTAAGGAGCTCAGTCAACCCCCAGGCAATTCAGGAATATGGCACAGGACCCCCTTCTGTCCTTTCTCTGGCCTCTCGTGCCCCACCAGTGTCCTGACTTCTGTCCGGCTACCGCGGACCGTGTCGGGTAAGCGTTGGCCTTCACTTCCCGCTATCCTATATGGTGCCCTCCTAGCAGGGGGTCGCACCAATAAATGGTCACAACCTCCGGCTCTTGGCTGAGGGTAGATTCGCCTCCACCAACTTAGGGATCCGGTACCTTTCCACGGCCTGACCCTTTCACCCGGTATAATGGGGTTTGCAACAGTTGCTGGTCGTTCTGCACTCTTAGGATCCCTCCTGCCTTCTTGTTTCTGGAGCCCTTCCACTCCTCTGTCTCTTCTCCTTCCTTCCTCTTCTCCTCTTCTTCTCTCTGGCCCCAGCCTTCTCTCTAGGCCTGCCTCGTGGAGCTGAGCTCAGGCTGAGCTGCTGCTCCCTGTCAGCTCTCTCTCTTACTACTCCTACTATTCTCCTAGACTTAAGATGGCTCCCACCTTATATCTGCTCCTCTCTGCTGAGCTCAGGTGACCTGCACCCAATGAGCTCCTTCCTATGCTCCAGAAACCGTCCCCTTCTGCTCCTACACCACTGGGTTCTCTCCCCCCTCCAGCCAGGGACATGGTCAGTTGTGCCTGCAAAAATGGGAGCACCATCGAGCTGTCCCCCAGAAATTGGGAGTGTGTGTGTGTGTGTGCAGCTAACTGAGCCCTGATCCACACTCCATCCTTACCTGGGAGTGGAATATCACACCTCTGGTTGAGGTGCAATACCCCTGTAGCAACCGAACCCTCGGGGTGCTACACATGCCCCAGGAGACCAGACACAGACATCACTGGAATGGCGTCGGCTGCAGGGTTCCCGTGATACGTTATGCATGCTCCAGGAGACCAGACGCCGACATCACTGGAATGGCGCCCGCACCAGAAGAGAGCATAGCTGCTATTTCACATGATTGAAACCGTAATTAAGAAGGGGTTGTCTGAGTAATGGACAACCCCTTTATTACAGTCTGCATCAGACACGTGTGGAAGGAGTTCAGCTCCTGAGCCGCCTCCACATGCGTTCACCTCAGCGCGGATGTACAGTTACGCCCATATATGCAAAGAGGTCAAATTCATATAAGACATTAAATGTTATTCTGAATTTATCTGCCTTTCATTCATTTCTAACAGTAAATCCTCATAGTAGTTGGTGCTCAGTTTTTCAGATTCAGAGCTCCAAATTTTCATAAGCAAAATTAAAGGGGAGGCATCATAAAAAAAGTTTACTTTAAATGCATTCAAAAAAATTGGCAATATTTTCCCATATCAAAATTTATATTTAAAATTAGAAATCTTAGAATTTTTTAACACTGACCACTGAGGCTATTCTATGTTCATATGTCCTGTTCTTTCAGGAAATCTACATTAACAGCAATAAACTCACTTAGACACTATGGGCCTCATTCAAAGCCAGAATACTAGTGCAAAAAGCTTTGAAAAGTCACAAAGTTTTAGCGCAACTCGAAGCTGGGCTGAAATTGTGACTTTTTAGCGTTCACACACCATTTTCACCCAGCCCTGATAAAGTGGGCACCAGCAAAATTTTATAAGCTGTGGCATTCTCTGTGCGACATATCTTACTCCAGTCACTGACTGGAGTAAGATTATTGGCAAGGCACACAAGGCGCTCGCTAGTTCTCTGATAGTCCTGATTCATTGACCTCTGCATGACTCTAGCACACCGACCTCATCAAGATTAGCATGAACACCACCGGTCTGAAGTCAGGGCCTCTGTTTTGCATTGAAGCATCCAATGAGCTTGTACAAAGATCATTGGGTGAAGGGGAGGGGAGTAAGGTCAGGTGTGACATCAACTGTGATTGGTGGAACCTGCGTTATCAGCTGTATGTTACCGGTCATTGTAATCCGGCCTCTGATAAAAAGCTTTGCTGAAAATTCTTCCTGAAAGGACAGAAGTAAATGTCTAAAATAGCCCTGGTGGCCAGTGTGAGAACTGCAAGATTGTGAGAAGAAAGTATGAAAACATTAAAAAAACACACGGAAAACAAACTAATTTAAACATTTTCTGATGACTAGATCTGAGCGAATCCATTCAACGGGAATCAAATTCATGTTGAATTTTTGTGCCTAAAATGAATGTCACCTTTTGAGACATTGCAGAAGATTGCATCAGTCAGAGAAGACGGGCTTTCCCAGAATGCCTTGCTGCCATCATATTAGGTCTCATCTGCATTGCACGTACGAGTTGTAGCAGTTTTAATGGATACAACGTGTACTCAATGTATGGTGCTATTCACACACCAGTGTTTTTTACACACCCCTTGTGTCCACACAGAACACACAGAGCCATGTCCATTTTTTTTCCGGCAGCACGGATGACACGGAAGTCCAATAGTGGTCTATGGGTCGGTCAGTGTGCCATCAGTGTCCTGTACAAGTTTAACATTGTATAGGAGAAGCTTTGTAATTTCTTTATCCATCGGTGAAAAACACTGATCGAAAACTGAGGACACCGGTACCATTTTTTCACGTACATGTTTAAACCCTGCACATGTGAATGAGGCCTAACATAGTATAGCTCAGACAATTAAGAAGGACTATTATAGCAAGTATAAAAGCAGAAGCAGGAAAGGAAGCAGCCATTTTGTGGTGAACCTGGATAGGGAAAAATACATCACAGCCTAGCCATAGAAATAGGGAAAGAAAGCCATGAAACATGATAGAAAACAGACAGACAGAGAGGGCGACATCAATGCAGTGAAGGGGATTAGTGTGTTAAGGAAAAAAGGGAATGGCGTCATACATGTTTTTCAGGGCAAGTAGAGGCTTTGGAAGACATTTGCAGAGAATGGAATTTCCTGGGAAAACTCTGCAAATGTAAGTTTCAAAAGTCTTGCTCATCTTTACTGATCGGTCATTATCCATTGGTGGCAGTTTTACCTATAGTATGTTCCCCTCCATACAGGGCAATAACTCCCCTGTGGGCCTCATTGTTCCAGTTACCTTACACATCTTCCTTCCGTGTAGTGCACATTCCCATCATCTTCATGCTTTCCCATCCTGCACAGCCGGCTGCAGCGGAGGAGGATCAGGACAAATTCCTATCCTCCTCCTTGAGGGATAAGAGGGAATGTGGCGCCATCACCCTGCTCCATGCTGCTCTGCTCCTCCAAGCTAATTACTCTAAAGGCAAACCTGTGACTGAGCTTTATATTAACTCTTCTCCTCCCGCCTTCTGGATGCTACATAGCTAATCTGTTGGGTTAACCCTGTAGTGTGTAAAGTGCTGAATTATACAACAGTGATATGTCTTCTACTCACAAAAATGGTGTAAGTGTGATGAGTGTTTTTGATCAGTTTCATCACAGTTTGGTCAGGGTTCATTAGCTTTTCTCAGCTGAAAATAAAACTGATGAATGTTTCTCCCCCTTCTCATAACCAACAGTCCATTTCATGACTGGCACACAGATGACATCCAAATGCTGTCCACATTTTTTGCGGCCTAATAGACTTGCATTGGTGATACTGTATATAATTTTGTGTGGACCACTTAGGCCTCATTCAGACATCAGGTTTTTTCATGTACGAGAAAAATGGAGCGAGTTTAATCAGTGATTTTTACCTTAGGTTGGTCAGAATTACATCAGTACTTTTCCCATCGGTCAGTCAAAAACGGACAAACTTCATCCGAGTTCTGGCCCATCTTTTAACAGACCCGGACACTTTCATTGATGAATTTGATCTGACACTTGAATCAATATAAAACATATCTCAATGAAAAATCATGGACATGTGAGCATCCCCATAGACTGTCATAGGTACACATGCTACCTGTGAAAAAAATAAAAAATAGCACAGAAACTAACAGGTGAATGAGCCCCAAGACTGTGAAAATACACTGGCATTTAAACAGGCCCATAGACATGGGTGTACATGGAAATCATGGGATCCCATAGCAGAAGGGCTAATTACCCCCCCCAACAAAAAAAATAACATTCGACGGGGTCACAGAAGAGCATATCTCACAACTTTCCAGCCTTTAGAAAGTAATTTTCCTCCTACTGAAGCCCCAGATTCCTCTTTCATTGCATGTTTAAAGTATGATACCAACAAAAGTGCCCAACAAACACAGTATGTGAATTCTTTCACAGTACCCTCCACATGCACATTATGATGACCCTACTGTACTCAACTTCAACTCCCCCGGCAAAGTATGGTGACCGTGACACAGTGTGATCCCCCAGCTTTGGCCCCCACACGGCCCTCTATAAAGTATAATAGGTCATCATACAGTATAATGGCCCCACACCTCACCATGCTGTATAATGGCCCCCACTAGCTCTCCAAACAGTACAACCAAACAGTGCAATGACCCCCACACTGCCCGCCACATGGTATGATGGTCCCCACTCAAACCTTCACACTGTATAATTGCTTGCATACAGTATATTGGCCCTCACATAGCCCTCCACAAAGTATAAAGGCTCCCACATAGCCCTCGAAATATTATAATAGCCCCCACATAGCCCTCTATATACTATAATGGGCCCCATATTCCTCCATATTGTATAATGCAAAATCATAATCTTTTATATAGTGTGCTGAACCCCATCGTCCTCCATATAGTATCATGCACTCCCCATAGTCTTCCATATAGTATAATGCACTCCCCATAGTCCTGCATATAGTATAATGCAATCCACATAGTCCCCCATACAGTATAATGCACCCCATATTCCTCCATATACTATAATGCACTTCCCATAATCCTCCTTATAGTATAATGCACTCCCCATAGTCCTCCATATAGTAAAATGCATTCCTCATACTGCTCCATACAGTATAATGCACTCCCCATAGTCCTCCATATAGTATAATGCACTCCCCATAGTCCTTCATATAGTGTAATGCACTCCTCCATATAGTATAATGCACTGCCCATAGTTCTTCATACAGTATAATGCACTCCCCATAGTTCTCCATATAGCATAATGCACTCCCCATAGTCCTCCATATAGCATAATGCACTCCTCCATATAGTAAAATGCACTCCTCATAGTGCTCCATACAGTAAGATGCACTCCTCATAGTCCTCCATATAGTATAATACACTCCCCATAGTCCTCCATTCTGTATATGGCACTGCCGATAGTCCTCCATGTAGTATAATGCACTCCCCATAATCCGCCATATAGTATAATGCACTCCCATAGTCCTCCATATAGTATAACACACTCCCCATAGTCCTCCATATAGTATAACGCACTCCCCATGGTCCTATATAGTCCATACAGTACAATGCACTCCTCATAGTCCTCTATACAGTACTATGACCACCACAATATGTTCATTGATTTAAAAAAAAAATACTCACCTCTCCTCCTTGTTCTCTGCTGCTCGGGTCTATGCAGCAAGCATTCTGAAGTGCCTGCACATCTCAGGGCAGTGGATGCCATGTAATGGTGTCATAGGGCCCGCTGTACTGAGACGTCAGATGCTGAGGAAGAATGACGAAGTAGGAAGTCACAGGCCCCATAGTACTCGCGTGGCCTATGTTCCAACAATGAGCTTTTGGTTTGTTTTTGACACTAATTATTTTCTGTGGCAAAAACTGAGTGTTTTACAATTAAAGCAAAGTGGATGGGATTTATAGAAACCTCATGGCCACTATGCTTTAATTTTATTCAGCGTAAACTGAGCTGCGGTGTGTGTATCAAATCCACATCATGTCAATTTCTCTTGTGAGTATGCTGAGTTTTATGTGTGGATTTTCCCCATAGATTTCCATTAGATGCCGAAAATCTGCAGGTAAAAACGCACATACATAGTCCTGCATATAGTATAGTGCAATCCACATAGTCCTCCATACTGTATAATGCACTCCACATAGACCTCTATATAGTATAATGCACCCCATATTCCGCCATATAGTATAATGCACTCCCCATAGTCCTCCACATAGTATAATGCACTCCCATAGTCCTCCACGTAGTGTAATGCACTCCCCATAGTCTTCAATGTAGTATAATGCACTTCCATAGTCCTCCATATTGTATAATGCACTACCCATAGCCCTCCATACAGTATAGTGCACTACCCATAGTCCTCCATATAGTATAATACACTCCCCATAGTCCTCCATATAGTATAATGCACCTCCATCGTCCTCCATACAGTATAATGAATTCCCCATGGTCCTCTATACACTACTATGACTACCAAAATGTGCTCATTGATTTAAAAAAAAAAATACTCACCTCTCCTCCTTGTTCCCCGCTGCTCCGGTCTATGTAGCAAGCATTCTGAAGCGCCTGCACATCTCAGGGCAGTGGGTGCCATGTAATGATGTCATCAGGCCCGCTGTGCTGAGACGTCAGACGCTGAGGAAGAATGATAGAGGAGGAAGTCACAGGCCCCATAGTACTCTTGTGGGTTATGTTCCCACAATGAGCTTTCGGTTTGTTTTTGACAATATTTATTTGCTGTGGCAAAAACAGAGTGTTTTGCAGTTCAAGCAAAGTGGATGGGATTTTATAGAAACCTCATGGCCACTGTGCTTTAAAGGGGTTGTCCACTACTTTCACATTGATGCCCTATCCATAGGATAGGGCATCAATTTATGTTTGCCCGGGGTCCCGCACACAGCACCCCCGCCATCAGCTGTTATCGGTGCCGGCGGTGGCCGCCGGCCGGAAGTGCTTACCTTCCGGTGACTGGTCGCCATGTTGTAGTGGTCGGCACTTGTTAGTGCACATCAAACTGCCATTCAATTGAATGGGAGGCGGATGAGCAGTACCCCGCGGCGGCCACTATAGATGGATGGCCAAACACCGCAGGCAAGTACTTCCGGCCGGTGGCCGCCGCCGCCAGCACCGATAACTTCTGATCGGCAGGGGTGCTGCGTGCAGGACCCCGGCCGATCATACATTGATGCCCTATCTTATGGATATGACTCGCCCCCTGGGCCGTGGGTTACCCGGAACCGGGCAATAGGGCAATAATGGGGGTAGTAGTGGCAACCCGGTCCATGGCTCAGGGTGGTCATACCAAATGTTGTGGCAGTCTATTTGTAGGGTTTTAAATGTCCGACTACGCCACCCGTGGATTGCGGTCAGGGTTAACCGCAGCAGCAGTGCAGACCGCTGGGGCAGATGTAGGTGTGCAGCACTAAGTAGTATAACTCCCCACGGGAGGAGTGTGGCCCCAGGGCAGTATATAGATGGATGATGGAGGGGATGATTCTGACCGCAATAGCCAGGAAACGGAGGCCTCTTAAACAGTTCAGGGTCTTTATTAGAACAGGTGAGACGAACCAAAAACAGTCCCGGCTAGGAGGGGGCCTGGATGTCTGAGAACAAGTGGGAAGCTGGCCCTGGTCAGGGTGAGGGTGAAGGCCTACCATGCTCTCTGCGCTCTTTCTGGCTATTTCCCTCCTTGTGGTGTAACAGCCCACGTTCCTGAGCTCACCGTGTCTTCTCGCACGTATGGCTTGCAACTTGGGTCCCTTTCTACTCTTGGCCTGGTGCAGCTTTGCTGGTCCCTTCTGCTGTGGCGGAACCACCGGGCTTCTTAGGCCAAGGAACATACAGTCCCCTGCGGGCTGGTTATTTGCTGTAGGACTTGGATTCCTAACAGCCTCGGACACCAAGTTCGGTAGATCAGTTTCTCTCTCAGCCAGGACAGCCTCTCCTCGCCTTCCGTCCCTGGCTCATGGCTCCTCTACTGCCACACGACCTCCTCAGCTTCAACTGAACTGGCTCTCCCTTCTCTGGGACACCTCTCACTCCAGAGACAGGTCGTCCAGAACTCTCTAACCCTGCCCCCAGTTCCAGCTTTTATAGGGTCAGCCTGCTCCCCCTACTGACTTCTGACAGGAGGTGCTGCATGCTAATGGTCCCTGACCAGAGAACCTCCCCCTTGCTCTCAGACACAGCTTTATTATACATTTGTGGCATCCAGGCCAGGGTGACACATTCCCCCCTAGTAAAACTTAGTACTCCGGGACTAACAGGAAACACAAATATAGGTTATAAACAACAACATAACATATGTACAAGTGCATTTTGTCCTTAAGGAAACGGCGCTTCCGCGACCGGGTGTCCATTTCACCCAACAAGGCGAAGTCTTTGAGCGATGTGGGGACCTGTCCAAAGCAAACCCCAAACGTTGGGCGTGGCTGCAAGGCAAAACTACCTACTTTGGACCACACGGGGCCACGCCAGACAGGTTTTTCTTCCGTGGCCGTCTTCGCAAGAGGCACCAACTGCAACTATCTACATGATAGTTCCGGTTATTCACCGTCCATAACCTGTCAGTCCATGAGCTAGAAAAACTAGAAAAACATAATTAATAACCAGGGTACAACATAACACATTAAATACATACATTATCCACTTAGATCTTCCAGCGAGCTGGCATTTGCCCCTTAGTGCTTCGGGTTGACCTACGCAACCCACTGTCTGGTGGTGGTCTAACCTGGTTTTTCTCACTAGCGCTCGGGGTGCAGTCACTGGCTAAACTTACAGGCAGGGCAGGCAGCTGTCTGCGGGTCCTCTGGCTTACCGCAGGCATGGCAGGCTCACTGTCAGCAGAGGGTTGACTCTCCTGGGCTGCTGGTACAGGCCCTTCTGCCTCTGGAACTGCTTGTTCTTCTCCACCTTCCTGCTCTGGGGTAGGTTGTTGCTGAGCCGGTTGCAGGAAATGCAGGACGGGTACCACTATGGCACCGTTTATTCGAGTCCAGAACTGAGGGAATTCTCCGAGAATGGTGCTGATCATTTCTTCCTTGTCCTCTGCGGGTTCAAGGTCACTTTGATCCTCTTCTGCATTCCGTAGTTGCTCGGAGCACATTTTTAGGTTGTCTCTGGAGACGGTACTAGTGGTTTCTCCTCCATCCTTAGTGACCACGCACACCTTCAGGTTGTCGTGATCAGACTGCAGTACTGTGTAGGGTTCCCTTTGCCACAGGTCATCCAGCTTGTGTAGCCTTCTTTTTCGCTTCAGAACCTGCTCACCAGGTTCCAGGGGACAAGCAGGGACGTGTTGGTTGAAGAGCCTCTCTTGCTTTTCTCTCGCCTGGGCCAGGCTCTTCTCCACACTCTCCTGTACCTTCTTGTACTGCAGTCGCCTTTCCGTATCCCAGTCCGCATCTGGGGAGGTGTCCTTGGGTGTTAGGACTCCCATCTCCAGGTCTATGGACAGCTTACCTGGTCTGGCTCGCATCAGGTAAGCCGGGGTGCAGTTTGTAGCATTCACCGGGATATGGTTGTATAAGTCTATCAGATCCGGCAGTTTTTCTGGCCACAGGCTGCATTCCTCCAGGGGCAACATCTTCAGGAGATCAATGACTATATTGTTCATTTTCTCACACATCCCGTTGGTTTGTGGGTGGTAAGGCGTTGTCCGAATCTTCTTACATCCATAGAGGTTGCAGAACTCTTGGAAGATTTTGGCCTCGAATGCAGGACCTTGGTCTGTCAGGACCTGTTCTGGATACCCGTGTGGGTGGCAGAAGTTTTGCTGGAAGGCTCTGGCCGCCGTTTGAGCTGTCAAGTCTTTTACCGGGACCACCACTAGAAATCGGGAATAGTGGTCCACGATTGTCAGGGCATAAACGTATCCTGACCGGCTTGGAGCCAATTTGACGTGGTCCAGAGCTACCAGCTCAAGAGGCTGCTTGGTGACGATGGGCCTCAAGGGTGTCTTCTGGCTGGTGCGGTCCTTCCTCCTTAGATTACAAGGGCCACAGTCTCTGCACCACTTCTCTACAGCCCCTCTCATGCTGATCCAGAAGAACCGTCCTCTTAGCAGGAACTCCAGTTTCTTCCAGCCGAAGTGCCCCGCTCTGTCATGGTAAGCCTCCAGGACCATAGCTGCATCTCGCCTTGGGACGACTTGCCAGGTCAGCTCGTGCGTCCGGTGGTTGACGAGTCTTCTGTACAGCTTACCTTCATAGAGGAACAGCCTGCTCTTCTCTTTCCATAGCTGCTTGGCTTCCTCTGGGGCATCCGGATCTAGACGGACGTCTTCTCGGGTCAGCAGGTCTTTCACCATGCGGACTGCAGGGTCACTATCTTGGGTCTTGGCCCAGCTGTGGTGAGGTAGGGGATTGATCATGATGGTTGTTAAGTCTTCCTCCTTCACGCGGTGGGAGTATTGAGTGGCCCCATACCGGTGGAATGCAGGGAGCTGTTATGAACTGCTACAAACACTAAGGAAAGAAAGGAAAACTGTCCCTACAATAGGACTAAGCTGATTCCCTACGATGCAGCGGGGGACCTGTTCCTTGTGAATAGACCCGCCTAAGTCCTCGGCTAGTCTGAACGCAGACCTATAGATATAAGGGAGGGGTCCCTACAAGAACTAAGGACTGGGATATAGTTGGACACCTCCTTGCAGAAATTGTAGCAGAGCAAAGACAAACAAACAAACAGAAGTACTAGTGGTCAAAAGACCAAGCAAACTACAGAGTAAGGTACAATTCACCTGGCTAGCTTAAGAGTAAATGTAACACTGAAGTCCTGCAAGGCCAGGAGGGCGGAGCTGGATTATATAGGCAAAAAGTCATGTGACCAGCAAAATAGAAAAAACAAACAGGAGGGTTCTAACAGTACCCCCTCTTCAATGAGGATCCTCCGGATCCTCCAGGCCCAGGTCTATCAGGAAACCTCCTGTGAAACGCTCCGACAAGTCTAGGAGCAGAGACATCATCCGCCCTTACCCAGGAGTTATCCTCGGGACTGAAACCCTTCCAAGCGACGAGATACTGCAATCTCCCTCTATGCCATCTAGAATTAAGAATGCGAGAAATTTCATATTCACCTTCTTCCTCCACCGGAGGAACAGAGACAGTGGCGTCCCTATCAGAAACATCAGCTTTTTTCAATAAGGAAACATGAAACACCGGATTAATCTTCCAGGAGGTAGGAACCTCCAACCTAACAGCAGATTGGTTAACTACCTGAAGCACCTTAAACGGACCTACAAACTTCGGGCCCAATTTCTTAGAAGGAATCCTCAACCGCAGATTCCTAGAGGACAACCAAACCATGTCACCAACAGTAAACAAAACCTCTTGACTAGTGTTGAGCATTCCGATACTGAAATATCGGGTATCGGCCGATATTCACTGTATCGGAATTCCGATACTTAATTCCGATACTTTTATAATATCGAATACCGGAATCGGAAGTTCCCATAATGCCTGCGCTCTGCAGTGTCTCTGAAGGATGACAAGCTGGATGGCAGCGCTCAGCTGCGATCCAGCTTGTCATCAGAATGCCATCCCAGCGTGGGAGAATTCTCCTGATTGTTTAAAAGCCGGCGCGCGGTAAAAAGCCGCCGGCTTTTAAACAATCACGCAGCCCCATACTGCTTCCCCGCAGCCTCCCACCCCGATCCTCCGCTCCCCTCGCCACCTCCCATCCCGATCGTAAATTAGGACCGGGCGGGGAGCGCAGCACCAAGGAGCGAAGGACCCGGGCGGGGAAGCCGGCAGTGAAAAGACTTCACCGCCGGCTTTCCCGTTCTGTGCTGCGCTTTCCCGCCGGTTATTTCAAATGAACAGCTGAGGTATCAGGTGATGCCGATCAGCTGTTAATTTGAAGTCGCCGCGGTGCCCTCAGAGGGTTCATGTGAGTTCATGCTTGACTGCATGAACTCACATCAACTTTCCCACGGCCGCACAGGTCAGCCTCACCTCCCGGACCCGTCATGATTAGTGTGTGCGGGGTGTGTGTGTGTGCGGGGTGTGTGTGTGCGGGTGTGTGTGCGGGTGTGTGTGCGGGCAGACATAGGCCGATGTGACACTACTACTCCCATCGGCCTATGTCTGTCCCCCGTCCACTCCTGCCAGCAGGATCAGCTCGATGGGAGCAGTAGTTCCCATCAGCCTGATCCTGCTATTTAAATTGCCCTACTGTGTCCCCAATAAATGTTAAATACATGTCATTGGTGGCCAGTGGTTACCTAAAAGAAATTAGTTCATACATTACCTGTCCCCGCCGATCGCCACCTAAAATAAAGTAAAAAATAAAAAACTACACCTATACTCACCAAGACACCTAATTCCCCGAAGCCATCGATCTCCTGTAATAAAATATAAAATAATAAACCACAACCTTATCCTTACCCCTCCGTAGTAGTCCACGAGTGTCCCACGAAGATCTCCAGTTCAGAGCAGCCACATAGAATGTGACCGCTCTGAACCGCTGCCGCCGCTAGAATGACGGGGCAGTAAGGGTTCACCGGAGTTCAGGCAGCGCTGCTCCGGTTAGCTCCTTTACGGCACTGCTGTATCGTGAGAAATTCCCACGGTACAGCACTGCCGTAAAGGAGGTCTCCGGAGCTGCGCTGCCTGAATGCACTCCGGTGACCTCAGTCAGTGGCTCCCGCTGCCGGGAGCGGACGTGTTCCCGGCAGCGTGAGCTTACAGCAGCCATGCACAGCTGTCACCATCTCCAGATGTGACAGCTGTGCATGGGAGATCAGCGCAGGAACTTGGACAGGTAACTATTTTTTTTTTAGTAAACTAAGAATTAAATAAAATGGTGTTTTATTTCAAATAAATTATTTTTTTCTGGGTGTAGTGTGTTTTTTCTTTTTAACACTTTGTAGGTTAGTAATGGGGGTGTCATATAGACGGCCATCATTACTAACCTGGGCTTCATGGCAGCTGGCGCTGACATGAACCCCACCACTATTACCCCCTGCCACCGCACCAGGGCAGCGTGGAAGAGCGAGGCTAAGTGCCAGAATTGGCGCATCCTATGGATGCGCCATTTCTGGGGCGGCTGACGGCTGGTGTTTCTAGCCTGGGAGGGGGCCAATATTCATGGCACCCTTCCTGAGCTATTAATATCAGCCCCCAGCTGTCTGCCTAGCCTTTGCTAGCTATTAAAATAGAGGGGACCCCACGTCATTTTTTTTTGGGGGGTCCCCCATTTTAATAGCTAGTAAAGGCTAGGTATTCAGCTGGGGGCTGATATTAGTAGCCTGGGAAGCTCCGTGGGTTTTACCCCCTTCCCAGGCTTCAAACATCTGCCCCAGCCGTCTGCTTAACCTCCGCTAGAGACTAAAATTATGGGGGATCCCACGCCATTTTTTTTTTAAATAAATCCTTTATTTTAACACTAAATGACATTTGAGGACTTAATAAAGATGCAGTCCCTAAATTATTATTTATTTTTTAATAAATTTTTCCCAAAACTTTTGACGTGGGCTTCGCCATATTTTTGTATGCCAGCCAGGTACAGCATCCAGCTTCTATGAACGCGCCATTTTCCGGGGCGGCCGCGGACTGCAATTTTCAGCGGGGGGGGGGAGGGCAAAAAGCTTGGGCCTCCCTGCGCTGCAGATTCCATCCCCCATCTGCCTAGTTGTACCTGGCTGGACACAAAAATAGGGAGAAGCTCCACGTTTTTTTTTTTTTAATTATTTCATGAAATTCATGGAATAATTAAGAAAAAAAGGGCTTCCCTATATTGTTGTGTCCGGCTAGGTACAAATAGGCAGCTGGTGGTTGGGGGCAGCCCGTTCCTGCCTGCTGTACCTGGCTGGACACAAATATAGTGTGAAGCCCCACGTCAATTTTTTTTTAATTATTTCAGGAAATTCATGAAATAATTAAAAAAAAATTATGTGGGGCTTCGCCCTATAATTGTGTCCAGCCAGGTACAGCAGGCAGGAACGGGCTGCCCCCAACCACCAGCTGCCTATTTGTACCTAGCCGGACACAACAATATAGGGAAGCCCTTTTTTTCTTAATTATTCCATGAATTTCATGAAATAATTAAAAAAAAAAAATGTGTGGCGCTTCGCCCTATTTTTGTGTCCAGCCAGGTACAACTAGGCAGCTGGGGGCTGGAATCTGCAGCGCAGGGAGACCCAAGCTTTCTGGGTCCCACCCGCTGCAAATTGCAGTCCGCAGCCGCCCCGGAAAATGGCGCGTTCATAGAAGCGCCATCTTCTGGCGCTGTACCCAACTCATCCAGGGCCCTGGTGCGGTGGCTCACTGGGTAATAAAGGGGTTAAGGCCAGCTTGGCATTATCAGCTGGCCCTAAGCCCGAAATTCATGGGGTCACGCCAATATTAGACATGACCGCCATGAATTTCTAGTAAAGTATTTAAAAAAAACACAAACACCCAGAAAAAAGTCCTTTAATTGAAATAAAGACACAATTCTTTATTGTTCTAAATTAAACCATACTTACCGCCACACCCATTCCAGCTGAAGCCAACGATCTCCTGCAATAAAAGTAAAATAATAAAGCAACCTCATCCTTACCTTTCCATGGTTCCCAGGACAGCTTCAGCTCTGCTACATCGAGATGACAGGCTGGACCGCAGCAGAACGCTGCCATCCAGCCTGTCATCCCGCGGACACTGAGAAGCGCAGGCATGCTTGCGCTCCTCAGTGTCTTTCTGTGACGTCATCCAGATGAGCCGAGGTCATGTCCAATGAACTCAGCTCACCTCATGCACGTCACTGACAGCGTGGGAAAATTCTCCTGCACTCAGCGCTTCAGCGTGAGAATTCTCCCACGCTGTCAGTGACGTGCATGAGGTGCGCCGAGTTCATGGGACATGACCTCACCTCATGCACGTCACTGACAGCGTGGGAAAATTCTCACGCTGAAGCGCTGAGTGCAGGAGAATTCTCCCACGCTGTCAGTGACGTACATGAGGTGAGCCGAGTTCATTGTCGGCTCATCTGGATGCCGTCACAGCCAGACACTGAGGAGTGGAAGTATGCCTGCGCTTCTCAGTGTCTGCGGGATGACAGGCTGGATGGCAGCGTTCTGCTGCGGTCCAGCCTGTCTTCTCGATGTAGCAGAGCTGGAGCCGTCGTGGGAGCCATGGAAAGGTAAGGATGAGGTTGCTTTATTATTTTTCTTTTATTGCAGGAGATCGTTGGCTTCAGCTGGAATGGGCGTGATGGTAAGTATGGTTTAATTTAGAACAATAAAGAATTGTGTGTTTATTTCAATTAAAGGACTTTTTTCTGGGTGTTTGTGTTTTTTTTAAATACTTTACTAGAAATTCATGGTGGTCATGTCTAATATTGGCGTGACCCCATGAATTTCGGGCTTAGGGCCAGCTGATAATGCCAAGCTGGCCTTAACCCCTTTATTACCCAGTGAGCCACCGCATCAGGGCCCTGGATGAGTTGGGTACAGCGCCAGAAGATGGCGCTTCTATGAACGCGCCATTTTCCGGGGCGGCTGCGGACTGCAATTTGCAGCGGGTGGGGCCCAGAAAGCTTGGGCCTCCCTGCGCTGCAGATTCCAGCCCCCAGCTGCCTAGTTGTACCTGGCTGGACACAAAAATAGGGCGAAGCTCCACGTTTTTTTTTTTTTAAATTCATGAAATTCATGGAATAATTCAGAAAAAAAGGGCTTCCCTATATTGTTGTGTCCGGCTAGGTACAAATAGGCTGCTGGTGGTTGGGGGCAGCCCGTTCCTGCCTGCTGTACCTGACTGGACACAAATATAGGGCGAAGCCCCACATCAATTTTTTTAAATTATTTCATGAATTTCCTGAAATGATTTAAAAAAAATTGACGTGGGGCTTCGCACTATATTTGTGTCCAGCCAGGTACAGCAGGCAGGAACGGGCTGCCCCCAACCACCAGCTGCCTATTTGTACCTGGTTGGACACAACAATATAGGGAAGCCCTTTTTTTCTTAATTATTTCATGAATTTCATGAAATAATTAAAAAAAAAAAATACGTGAAGCTTCTCCCTATTTTTGTGTCCAGCCAGGTACAACTAGGCAGCTGGGGGATGGAATCTGCAGCGCAGGGAGGCCCAAGCTTTCTGCCCCCCCCCTCCCCCCGCTGAAAATTGCAGTGCGCAGCCACCCCGGAAAATGGCGCGTTCATAGAAGCTGGATGCTGTACCTGGCTGGCATACAAAAATATGGCGAAGCCCACGTCAAAAGTTTTGGGAAAAATTAATTAAAAAATAAATAATAATTTAGGGACTGCATCTTTATTAACTCCTCAAATGTCATTTAGTGTTAAAATAAAGGACTTATTTTAAAAAAAATTGACGTGGGGCTTCGCCCTATATTTGTGTCCAGCCAGGTACAGCAGGCAGGAACAGGCTGCCCCCAACCACCAGCTGCCTATTTGTACCTGGCCGGACACAACAATATAGGGAAGCCCTTTTTTAAAAAAATTATTTCATGAAATAATTAAAAAAAAATTGACGTGGGGCTTCGCACTATATTTGTGTCCAGCCAGGTACAGCAGGCAGGAATGGGCTGCCCCCAACCACCAGCTGCCTATTTGTACCTGGTTGGACACAACAATATAGGGAAGCCCTTTTTTTCTTAATTATTCCATGAATTTCATGAAATAATTTTAAAAAAAAATGCGTGGGGCTTCGCCCTATTTTTGTGCCCAGCCAGATACAACTAGGCAGCTGGGGGCTGGAATCCGCAGCGCAGGGAGACCCAAGCTTTCTGGGCCACCCCCGCTGCAAATTGCAGTCCGCAGCCGCCCCAGAAAATGGCGCGTTCATAGAAGCGCCATCTTCTGGCGCTGTACCCAACTCATCCAGGGCCCTGGTGCGGTGGCTCACTGGGTAATAAAGGGGTTAAGGCCAGCTTGGCATTATCAGCTGGCCCTAAGCCCAAAATTCATGGGGTCACGCCAATATTAGACATGACCACCATGAATTTCTAGTAAAGTATTTAAAAAAACACAACACCCAGAAAAAAGTCCTTTAATTGAAATAAACACACAATTCTTTATTGTTCTAAATTAAACCATACTTACCACCACGCCCATTCCAGCTGAAGCCAACGATCTCCTGCAATAAAAGTAAAATAATAAAGCAACCTCATCCTTACCTTTCCATGGCTCCCACGACAGCTTCAGCTCTGCTACATCGAGATGACAGGCTGGACCGCAGCAGAACGCTGCCATCCATCCTGTCATCCCGCAGACACTGAGAAGCGCAGGCATACTTCCACTCCTCAGTGTCTGGCTGTGACGGCATCCAGATGAGCCGAGGTCATGTCCAATGAACTCCGCTCACTTCATGTACGTCACTGACAGCGTGGGAAAATTCTCCTGCACTCAGCACTTCAGCGTGAGAATTTTCCCACGCTGTCAGTGACGTGCATGAGGTGAGCTGAGTTCATTGGACATGACCTCACCTCATGTATGTCACTGACAGCGTGGGAGAATTCTCACGCTGAAGCGCTGAGTGCAGGAGAATTTTCCCACGCTGTCAGTGACGTGCATGAGGTGAGCTGAGTTCATTGGACATGAACTCGGCTCATCTGGATGACGTCACAGAGAGACACTGAGGAGCGCAAGCATGCCTGCGCTTCTCAGTGTCTGCGGGATGACAGGCTGGATGGCAGCTTTCTGCTGCGGTCCAGCCTGTCATCTCGATGTAGCAGAGCTGGAGCTGTCCTGGGAACCATCGAAAGGTAAGGATGAGGTTGCTTTATTATTTTTCTTTTATTGCAGGAGATCGTTGGCTTCAGCTGGAATGGGCGTGATGGTAAGTATGGTTTAATTTAGAACAATAAAGAATTGTGTCTTTATTTCAATTAAAGGACTTTACTCTGGGTGTTTGTGTTTTCTTTTAATTTTGACTATGGGGTTAGTAATGGGGGTGTCTTATAGACGCCTCTCCATTACTAACCTGGGCTTGATGTCAGCTGGCATTATAAGCTGACATCAACCCCAACCCTATTACCCCCTGCCACCGCACCAGGGCAGCGTGGAAGAGCGAGGCTAAGTGCCAGAATTGGCGCATCCTATGGATGCGCCATTTCTGGGGCGGCTGACGGCTGGTGTTTCTAGCCTGGGAGGGGGCCAATATTCATGGCACCCTTCCTGGGCTATTAATATCAGCCCCCAGCTGTCTGCCTAGCCTGTGCTAGCTATTAAATTAGGGGGGACCCCACGTCATTTTTTTGGGGGGGTCCCCCATTTTAATAGCTAGTAAAGGCTAGGTATTCAGCTGGGGGCTGATATTAGTAGCCTGGGAAGCTCCGTGGGTATTACCCCCTTCCCAGGCTTCAAACATTTGCCCCAGCTGTCTGCTTAACCTCCGCTAGAGCCTAAAATTAAGGGGAACCCCACGCCAATTTTTTTTTAAATAAATCCTTTATTTTAACACTAAATGACAAGTACAGTAATCAACACTGTCACTGTACTTCATATATATGTGACTGACATGTTTCTATCTATCTAATCTATGTGTGATTCTCTATTCCTTCTATTCTAAATTGTCGGGTACAGATGCTGAATTGCCGGCCGGCTTTCTTAAAGAGACGGTGCATGAAAACACTATTATTTTTTTAAATAAATCCTTTACACTAAATGACAAGTTCTGTAAGCAACACTGTCACTGTACTTCTTATATATGTGACTGACATGTTTCTATCTATCTAATCTATGTGTGAAGCTCTATTCTGTCTGTTATAAATTGTCGGGTACAGATGCTGAATTGCCGGCCGGCTTTTTTAAAGAGACGGTGCACGAAAACACTAATATTTTTTTTAATAAATCCTTTACACTAAATGACAAGTACAGTAAGCAACACTGTCACTGTACTTCATATATATGTGACTGACATGTTTCTATCTATCTAATCTATGTGTGAAGCTCTATTCTTTCTGTTGTAAATTGTCGGGTACCGGTGAATGCCGCTGATGAATTGCCGGCTTTTCATGTCATTCTACATTATTCTTAGTTGTTTTACTTCATGTAGAATTAACCTACAAGGAAAGAAAGGGTTTATTTTCATTCCGATATTTGTGTCCCATTGACTTGCATTGGTTTCCGGTATCGGAATCGGCGATATCCGATACTTTTTGGGTATCGGCCCGATCCAATCCGATACGATATTTCCTGATATCGGAAGGTATCGCTCAACACTACTCTTGACGTTTCCTGTCAAAGTACCTCTTGGATTTTTTGTTAGCCTCTTGAAGGTTACGACGTACATCAGTCCAAACTCTCTCCAAATCACCGGAAAAATTCTCCTCCTCCGGCACAGCCGATACCAATTTGGAGAATGACCCAAAAGACGGATGTCTCCAAGTACAACAAAAAAAAGGAGAACACCTAGCAGAAGAGGATGTATGGTTGTTAAGAGCAAATTCAGCCAGTGGCAGAAACTCAGACCACCCCTCTTGATAGTCAGCCACAAAACAACGCAAAAACTGTTCAACATCCTGGTTCTTTCTTTCTGTCAGTCCATTAGACTCAGGATGATAACCAGACGAAAATGACAAATGGACTCCCAACCTGTCACAAAAGGCACGCCAAAAACGAGCCACGAACTGAGGTCCCCTATCGGAAACAATGTCGGAAGGAACGCCATGGAGCCTGACAATTTCTTTAACAAAAGCCTTAGCGAGTGTCCTGGCGCAGGGCAGTTTGATGAAGGGAACCAAGTGACACATCTTGCTAAAACGGTCCACGACCACCCAGATAACAGTGAAACCCTCAGAGGCAGGAAGGTCAGTAATAAAATCCATAGCAAGATGCGTCCAAGGAGCACTAGGAACCTCCAGAGGGCAAAGCAACCCCGCAGCAGGAGCATGTGAAGACTTAGATCTAGCACACACAGTACATTGACGCACCCACTTAATGACTTCCTTCTGCCACCCAGGCCACCAAAAACTGCGACCTACAAGTCTCTTAGTCTCCGAAATTCCTGGATGACCTGCCAACCGAGACTTATGACACTCCACAAACAAATCTCTCATAAAGTTCCTAGGCACAAACAACCTCCCATGGGGAGTGTTAGATGGGGCATCCTCCTGGGCTTTCAGAATCCCATCTTCCAAAACGGAGTCCAATGCTGCTATCACAACACCTTCCTGTAAAATGCTCTCCTCCTCCTCGGTACCAACCATGGGAGAAAAACTGCGAGATAAAGCATCAGCTTTTAGATTCTTGGTACCCGGGATGTAAGTAACAGAAAAATTAAACCGCGAAAAAAAAAAGTGCCCACCTAGCTTGACGGGCATTCAAGCGCTTGGCAGCATCAAGATAGATCAGATTCTTATGATCAGTAAAAACCTGAATGGGAAATTTAGCACCTTCCAAGAGATGACGCCAATGTTCAAATGCGAGTTTAATAGCCAGCAATTCCCGATTACCGACATCGTAATTAAGTTCGGTCTCAGAAATTTTTTTTGAAAAAAAAAGCACAGGGATGTACTCCATCCTTGTTTTCCTGAGACAAAACAGCACCGACCCCCACAGAAGAAGCATCAACCTCGACCAAAAAAGGCTTGGTCTCATCAGGCTGCATAAGGATGGGGGCAGAACTGAACCTCTCCTTGAGATACACAAAAGCTTCAATGGCCTCAGTGGTCCACTGAACCGTATTCGCACCTTTCCTGGTGAGATCGGTCAGCGGCTTAACAATTATAGAAAAATTCTTAATGAATTTTCTGTAATAATTGGCGAAACCCAAAAATCTCTGTATTGGTTTCAAACTAATAGGCCTAGGCCATTCCTGCACCGCCTGAACCTTCACCGGATCCATCTCAAAGCCCTCACTGGAGATAATGTAGCCCAAAAAACTAATTCTCTGCACAGCGAACTCACAGTTCTCCAGCTTAGCAAAAAGTGAATTGTCGCTTAACAACTGCAATACTTCACGTACGCTCTGCCAATGAGACTCCAGATCCGGCGCAAAAATCAAAATGTCATCCAAATACACCACCACATTCTTACCAATCAACGGTCTTAGGATGTCATTAATAAGGTTCTGAAAAAACGCTGGTGCGTTGGTAAGACCAAAGGGCATAACCAGATTCTCAAAATGACCCACTGGAGTGTTAAAAGCAGTTTTCCACTCATCACCTTCTTTCATACGTAACAAATTGTATGCCCCCCGGAGATCAATCTTAGAGAACCACTTGGCCCCCACTAACTGGTTGAACAAGTCAGGAATTAATGGCAGTGGGTAGGAATTGCGTACTGTAATTTTATTAATTTTGCGAAAGTCCAGACATGGACGTAAACCGCCGTCCTTTTTTTTTCCAAAAAAAAATCCAACAGCCACAGGTGACTTAGAAGGTCTAATGTGACCGGCGGCCAAGCTTGTCTGTATGTATTCCTCCAAGGCCTTTCTCTCAGGGATAGTAAGATTAAATAAGTGACTCTTGGGAAGATTTGCTCCAGGGACAAACTCAATAGTACAATCATAGTCCCTATGAGGAGGCAAAACTTGCAACTCCTCCTCTGAAAAAACCTTCCAGAAATCCTGAATAGGTACAGGTAATTCCCCTCTTTCCACAGCAGCAATGCGACCGTTACAACATCTATCATAACACTTAGGACTCCAAGACTTAATTTCATTGGTAGACCAGTCCAGTACAGGATTGTGCAATTTTAACCAAGGTAACCCCAAAACCACTGGAGCAGGCAAATTATTTAACCGGTTCCCGACCGCCCACTGTAGATAAATGTCGGCGCTTGCTGGGCTCTGTGCAGCGCCGACGTTTAAAAACGGTGGGTGGTCTCGCAGCGCTCAGGACCCCCAGGGTCCTGCAAGCGCTGCGATTCCGGTGCAGAGCGTTAGCTCTGACAGGGGACATCATTGGGACCTGATTGGATCAGGTCCCAGTGATGTTAACCCTTTGCTATGTTCTATATGCCGCGATCTATAGTGATCGCGGCATATAGAAGATAGACAGAGGAGAGGGGGTCGTCTTACCTCTCCGACGACCCCTGATACCTTCCAGGACCTGGGGTTGCTATGGCAGCTGGAGGTCACATGACCGCCTCCAGATCTGCCATATATGGTGTCCTGCCTGGCTCAACCTGCAGCTGAAGCCTGGCAGGAGACACGGTGTGAAACAGTCAGCAAAGATCTCATGTAATGTAATACATGTCTATTATATTACATGAGATCAGTGATCAGAAAAATAAAAATTAATGACCCATGCAGGGACTAAGTAAAAATGTAAAAAAAAGTTTAAAAAAAAGTTTTTAAACTGTTAAAAAAAAATCACAAAATAAATAAAAATAAATAAATAAAATATTAAACCAATAAATCCATATATTTTTACAAAACCAATAAAAATACACATATTTGGTATCGCCGCGTCCGAAACAACCCAAGCTATAAAAGTGTCACACTAATTAACTCCTTCTGTGCACACCGTAATAAAAATAAATAAAAAACGGGGCAAAAAAATATGCTTTTTCATCATATCGCCAAACAAAAAGTGGAAAAAAATGCGATCAAAAAGCAAAATAGAAATAAAAATGGTACCGCTGAAAATGTCATCTTGTTCCGCAAAAAAAAAGCCGCCATACAGCTCCATCAGCCGAAAAATAAAAAAGTTATAGCGCACAGAATAAAGCAATGCAAAAAAAATATTTTTTTCTATAAAATTGTTTTATTGTGTAAAAGCGCCAAAAAATAAAAAAAATACAGTAAGTGTAGTATCGCTGTAAACGTACTGACCCGAAGAATAACGCTGCCTGATCACTTTTACCACACGCAGAACGGCATAAAAAAAACCCCTCAAAAAACAATTCCTGAATTGTTGGTTTTTGTTAATTTTACCTCCCAAAAAACGGAATAGAAAGCGATCAAAAAATGTCACGTACCCAAAAATGGTACCAATAAAAATGTCAACTCGTCCCGCAAAAAACAAGCCATCACATGACTCTGTCGGCCGAAATATGGAAAAATTATAGCTCTCAAAATATGGTGATGCAAAAACTAGATTTTGCAAAAAAAAGCGTCTTTTAGTGTGTGACAGCTGTCAATCATAAAAACCCGATATGATTCTGGTATCGCTGTAATCACACCGACCCGAAGAATGAAGTAATCTCATCACTTATACCGCATGAGGAACGGCGTAAAAAATAAATAAAACCAATTCTTCACCTGCTACTGATTTGTTTATTATGTCTCCCAAAGATCGCAGTAAGGCTCCGCTCACATTTATCCTGCGCTCTGCGCTGAGCGCTTACACAAGAGTTTCCGTGTAAATCTCTGAAATACGTGATTCAGACAAAACCCATGACGGAAGATTCCCTCTAATGAGGCAGATATAGGCCACTGTGGATGCCGTCTGGCCTGTGATCCCACGGTGTCATTTGTTTTAGGCGTGCATAAAAGTGCGGTTGGCCACAGTTTTGTGCACTTCTGAAAAAAAGGACACCGCTAAACAGAGGCCAGACGGAGTCCAGAGTAACTCTGCTGCCTCATTACACTGAATGGATCCCGCAGGAAATCACTTGGAAATTTAGATGGAAACCCCGATGTAAGTGCTCAGCCTAGAGCGCCGGATAAATGTTACGTTAAATGTTCCCAATAAAAGCTTCAACTCAGTCCTCAAAAAAAGCTAGTCCCCACTCAGGTCCGTCATCTGTTAAAATTATAAGGGACTTCCAAGTTACTGGTAGCAGAAAGGCTCTGGAAAAGCGAAATGGTCCTTGCCCCCCAAAAGAAATTCAGAAAATGTTGTGCTCCCAAATTCAAATGCCTATTCTACAATAATTTGTTCTCCAATTGTCAAATAGCACTCCGTCCCCCCAGATCTCGCCGTATGGCTGAGCGGTACAATACAGCCACATATGGGGTATTGCCACTTTTAGTAGAAATTGTGTGACACATTTCGGCACCATTTTTACCCATTGCCCTGTGTGAAAATGTAAAATCTGAGGGTAAAACATTTTTTTGTGGTAAAAATATAATTATGCTTTTTTCACTGCCCAATGGTATAAATTTAAAAATTAAAAAAATACTCACTACTTCCCTAGATGAATTCCTTGAGAGGTGTAGTTTACAAAATGGGGTCACTTGTGGGGGTTTCTGCTGTTTAGGCATGTCAGCGACTCTTCAAATGTGACATGGTGTCTGCCACCTATCCCAGCCAACATAGCGCTCCTTTCTGTTCCGAACCCTGCCGTACACCAAAGCAGTGCTTTTCCCCCACATATGGGGTATCGGCGTACTCAGGAGAAATTGCACAACAAATTTCATGGTGCAATTTATCCTGTTACCCTTATGATAATACAAAATTAGGGAATGAAAAACATTTTTTGTGGAAAAAATGTGAAAATTGTATTTTTACGGCTCAATATTATAAACTTCTGTGAAGCAGCTGGGGGTGCAAGGTGCTCACCACACATCTAGATAAGTTTCCTAAGGGGTCTAGTTTCCAAAATGGTGGCACTTGTGGGGGGTTTCCACTGTTTAGGCACATCAGGGGCTCCCCAAATGCAACATGGCGTCCGCTAATTATTCAAACAAATTTTACATTCAAAAAGTCAAATGGAGCTCCTTCCCTTTCAAACCCTGCCATGCGCCCAAACAGTAATTTGCCTCCACATATGGGGTATCGGCGTGTTCAGGAGAAATTGCACAACAAATTTCATGGTGCAATTTTTCCTATTACCCTTATGATAATGCAAAATTAAAGGGATGAAAAACGGTTTTGTGGGAAAAATGTGAAAATTTTATTTTTACAGCTCAATATTATAAACTTCTGTGAAGCACCTTGGGGTTCAAGGTGCTCACCACACATCTAGATAAGTTCCCTAAGGGGTCTAGTATCCAAAATGGTGTCACTTGTGGGGGGTTTCCACTGTTTAGGCACATCAGGGGCTCCCCAAATGCAACATGGCGTCCGCTAATTATTCAAACAAATTTTACATTCAAAAAGTCAAATGGAGCTCCTTCCCTTTCAAACCCTGCCGTGCGCCCAAACAGTGGTTTGCCTCCACATATGGGGTATCGGCGTGTTCAGGAAAAACTGCACAATAAATTTCATGGTGCAATTTATCCTATTACCCTTATGATAATGCAAAATTAAGGGATATAAAACGTTTTTGTGGGAAAAATGTGAAAATTTTATTTTTACAGCTCAATATTATAAACTTCTGTGAAGCACCTTGGGGTTCAAGGTGCTCACCACACATCTAGATATGTTCCTTAAGGGGTCTAGTTTCCAAAATGGTGTCACTTGTGGGGGGTTTCCACTGTTTAGGAACATCAGGGGCTCTCCAAACGCAACATGGCATCTGCTAATTATTCAGACAAATTTTACATTCAAAAAGTCTAATGGCGCTCCTTCCCTTCCGAGCCCTGCTGTGCGCCCAAACAGTGGTTTTCCCTCACATATGGGGTATCAGCGCGCTCAAGAGAAATTGCACAAAAAATTTTGGGGTCCATTTTTTCCTGTTACCCCTGTGAAAATAAAAAAAATTAGGTCTAAAGTAACATTTTTGTGAAAAAAGTTAAATGTTAATTTTTTTCTTCCACATTCCAAAAATTCCTGTGAAGCACCTGAAGGGTTAATAAAGTTCTTGAATGTGGTTTTGAGCACCTTGAGGGATGCAGTTTTTAGAATGGTGTCACTTTTGGGTATTTTCTGTCATAAAGACCCCTCAAAGTGACTTCAAATATGATATGGTCCCTAAAAAAATGTTTTTGTAAATTTTGTTGGAAAAATGAGAAATCAATGGTCAACTTTTAACCCTTATAGCTCCCTAACAAAAAAAAAAATTTGGGTTCCAAAATTGTGCTGATGTAAAGTAGACATGTGGGAAATGTTATTTATTAACTATTTTGTGTGACATATCTCTCTGATTTAAGGGCATGAAAATTCAAAGTTTGAAAATTGCAAAATTTTCAACATTTTCGCCAAATTTCCGATTTTTTCACAAATAAACGCAAGTGATATCAAAGAAATTTTACCACAATCATGAAGTACAATATGTCACGAAAAAACAGTCTCAGAATCAGGGGAATCCGTTGAAGCGTTCCAGAGTAATTACTTCATAAAGTGACAGTGGTCAGAATTGAAAAAATTGGCCCGGTCACGAAGGCAAAAACAGGCTCTGGAGCGAAGTGGTTAAAACATTATCTTTCTTATTATTCTAACATTTGGCAAATATTAAAAATTATGGTAATCCTAATTGACCTAAAACGGGAAAGGTTTATTCTTATTTCATGTCACATATTGAGAAAAACATGCATATGTGTCTTTTTATATAGTGTATGTAAACTTCTGGTTTCAACTGTATATATGTATATATGTGCACATCTCATTGCTATAGCAAATCAGTGGGAGTCATCAACAGTGATAAAGTAATAGAAAAAAAGGAAGAAAATTGAATCCTTAGAGGAAAAGTAAGATGATTTGTCTAAAAAATGCCAGTGTAAGGAGGTTCGTAAGCTCCCCGGGGAGCCATTGCATGGTTTATAAGCCTCCTTACTCTGGCATTTCACTCTCCTCACTAGGACCTAAGGGGTAAAGTTTTTCCTTCTGAAGTCTCTCACACAGCTAAATCAGATCTCATACTTTGCACTGCTGAGGGGCAACACCCTGAAACACCATGGCTGCAAATTGAGATTCTAGTTTGCCATTTATCCTAAATCATGTGGCAAGGCTTGTTAAAAGGTTGATATTGACTTTTAGGATTGCTACTTCTAATAGGTTGCACTGGAAGAGACAGTTTGCAAGTTTTAGGTGGAATTTCTCTTCAATAAAAATACTTTTTGATTACACCAGTGATTTTTTTCCTTTCTCTACAGACTGGACCAGTCATTGGGGAAGCCCTCACTGTTTCTTTCTGGATAGATTCCACTTCCTACCACTATGAAATGGAATAAATGCTATGTTTTAGAGAAATTAACAATAGTAATGGTAATAATCTGACACCATATGATGGCAAATCCAAGCAACATGCCGTCATTTGTAACAATGGGAAAGCCTTTTTTTAAGAGGTTGTCCAGAATAAGGATGCCATATTTCATCGCTTTGTGGAAAAATAGGTAAATCGTTTCTCATGTTATATTCTCTGAACTGTAAATCATAAACAGTTTCACAAATTTGGTTGAATGCCAGTAGACCCAAAAAAATGCTAATTTCTAATAGTAAATTTAAAAATGACTTTTTTTTACTTTTATTTATTTCCAGATAAAGTGAAAGATCGAGGCTCTAATACAATTGGGTCAAGATTGAACCGTGTCGAGGACAAGGTAAGAAAATAAGATAAAACCATATATATTTATATTATGCACAGCTACTACTTACACATACACACATGGAGTACAGGATATACAGACAATTACCACATACTACATACAGAATATTCCTCACTCTCTGAAAAAGTGTAAAATACATAATGGTGCATCCAGACACCAATTCTACAGCGCTGCTCACACACTGCAAAGAGTCTAAATACCTGTGGTCATCCGTGACTTGCACACACAAGTTAAGGTGGCCACACACAATAACTGAAAGTTGATTGCTGGTTCGGCCGTCCACTACCTCTCCCAACTCTCATACACGAGAAGGTTTGGCTTGGTTAAATGTTGATGTGTTTTCAAAGTGGAGAACTATGAAAATCACTGCCAAACGGCTCTGGCAGCAGCTTATCACCTGAATAACAAAAGGGTCGGGCATTAAGGGTCAGGCAGTTTAAATTTTACCTCCTCTGACCTCATCTGTCAGGGAAGAGTCTGGATGTCCCCTTAGACTATTAGCTTAGTCTATTGTGTATGGAGGCTTAAAGGGGTTTTCCATTACTCAGACAACTACATCTCAATCCATATGTGTGTCCCCCAGTAAAATAATAACACCTATACTCACCTCCAGTGCCAGCACTATTCCAGCGGTGTCTGCACTGGCTCTCCTGGGGATTGCGTGTGTCATGGGTGTGTCAGAAGTGACAGACAGTCATCCTGCAGTTGGTTGCAGGAGATCTCTTCATTTGGCCTTACAGACAACTTCTTAGAATATGTATCTCTAGGACCCAGGGGCTAGCTTCCTCGGGCTAATTAACACCCTGGCCTGGATGAATAAATACCTGTTGTGAGCCAGAGGGAGGTACCAGCGATATTCATTGCCCCTTGTGAAGGCTTGAGCAAGAGCAGTACTTCTATCTCTCTGGTGCTAGAGAATGTGTGCGCATTTGTCTGGAGTCGAGTAAAGCTAAGCGATTTTCCCTTGTTTGTCCCCCCTTGTTGTCTTTAGTGTTCAGTGGGGATCAACTAGTGCTCATCCTTTCTGTTCCCTAGCCTGAGCCTAATGCCAGGGATAGACAGGCTGAGGTATGCGTGCGGCGATTGGTGAAGAACCAATAAAGGGACATTAGTGGAGACAGGGTGACACTAGATCAGCCTAGGAGTTCTCCACTCCCCACTTTCCCTAGTCTGGGTTCCCTTTCCGTTTTCCCTTTGTGTTGCACTTAGTCTTTCCCACACCTTGCGTGACAGCATGACATTATGTCTCATGATTCCTAGGGGCAATCAGTGCTGACTTTACTCTCCCCGCCTTTGGCCAACTTGCATACATCCAGAGGAAGTGAGAGATGTTGCTGCTCTTACTTCCTCCGGATGTACAGGTATGTGCTATAACTGGAGGCAGGAAGAGTGAAGCCAGCGCTGATTGGCAGCAGGGATCACTTGACATAACAATGTCACGTGATCCCAAGGAGAGCCAATGCCGACACGGCTGGAACACTGGAAGGGAGTATAGGTGTTATTATTTTACTGAGGGCAAAAATATATATATGGAGAAGGAGATGTCCGAGTAGTAGAAAACCCCTTTAAGTGTTGGCTACTACTTTCATGGATGTGGACAGAAAGCTCTTTCTGAGTTCATTAAGTAGTTCAATCTAACAAAGGTTTCCAATAGAGTTGGTGCGAGTCAATTCGCAGGACCCAGTCCATCAGCCACATCCATAATCTGTGACTGCTGCATCGGAGCCCTGAGAACCACCTCCTACATCCCGGCATCCACAGCTGTTCTACTGATTAGCCGGCCTGATGCAATGTCACATATGCATCATGCTGTAACCATAAAGATGCAGCTAATCAGAAGAGAAGCAGGGAATCTTGGAAGGTAGAAGGCAGGTCTTGAGGCTCCTGTTCAGCATCCAAAGATTACTGACGTGGCCGATGGACCGAGTGCTGCGAAACGAATCGCACCAACTATAGTTTTCAATTAAAACAACAATGTCTAAATGGCTAACCAATATTGCATTAAAAGGATCTATCTACTTTATTTCTCCCCAAAACTGTGCCTCTCTTGTCCATGGGGTGTGTCTGGTATTGCAACTCAGTGCCCCATTGATTTGGTTAGGGATAAGCTACAATATCAGGCAGCGCTCATGGGTAGTGTGAAATGTGTATGGAGTGTGGTCTGTATCTATGCTATTCTCTTTGTTTGAATTTTTTTTTATATATTTGTAGGTAACTCAAATGGATCATAAACTCAATCTCATAACCGATATGATTCACCACCTGATAGCAAACCAACAAAGCGGTCAGTCTACCAACAGAACACCGCACCGGAGCAACTCTCTGAACGACGGGAGCAACCTCTCCAGTACTCTGCCTACCTACCAACAGTTAACAGTGCCAAGACGAAACCAAGATAATGCATCTTGATGAACAAACACAAACTAGTTCTTCTACTGTCCTCAATGCAGATATTCATTATTTTAATGAATGCATTTATAAGCAGAAAGTAAAATGAATGATGAAATTAGACTGAGTATGGAGTAAGTGTGTAACACTGTAAAGGACATCTTGTCTATTCTCTGTAGATCCTATCAGGGCTCATTGAAGGTTTCTTAGAGGAAGGGACATGGAACATATGTGTATTGCTCCATGTAGATACATGCAAGAAAGCATCTGATACATTGATGAATCCTTTCTCAGGAAGATTGTAGCTCATCGGCCTGTGGGATCGTAAATCGCTACGGGTCGTGCTGTAAAACTGGCAATACAACTGAACAATTACCCTGATTTTTTTATTGTATTAAAATACACTTTTTACATTGATTTTCAATTTTTGGGGGGCCTAAAATGAAAATTCATTTGAGAAAAATAGAAATAAATATTGTACTGTAGAAAATTACACTTCTTTTTTTTTACAATGTATTTTTGGTAAAAATGGTATTAAAGAGTTAATTTTTCTTTATGATTTCTGATCACAATTTTTTTTTCTGGAATATTTTTTGACATCTGATCAAATGTATTGTATTTTCTCAAAAATGTTGATATTTGCACATTGATTGGTTTAAAACAGTGATGGCGAATCTTTTAGAGACCGAGTGCCCAAACTGCAATCCAAAACCCACTTATTTATCGCCAAGTGCCAACACGGCAATTTATCCTAAATATTGAGGTTTTACTGATACAAACAACTGATACAAAGAGCAGGCGAGGGCAGCATAGAGCAGCCACAGACAGGAGCAGGGGTAAGAGACTGCAGAAATAAAGAATGTGCTCACCCACATCCTGGTGTATATGCTGGCCCTCCCCTCAATCCTGGTATATATGCTGGCCCTCCCCTCAATCCTGGTATATATGCTGCCCCCCCCCTCAATCCTGGTATATATGCTGGCCCTCCCCTCAATCCTGGTATATATGCTGGCCCTCCCCTCAATCCTGATATATATGTTGCCCCCCCTCAATCCTGGTATATATGCTGCCCCCCCCTCAATCCTGGTATATGTGCTGGCCCTCCCCTCAATCCTGGTCTATATGCTGGCCCTCCCGTCAATCCTGGTATATATGCAGGCCCTCCCCTCAATCCTGGTATATATGCCGGCCCTCCCCTCAATCCTGGTATATATGCCTGCCCTCCCCTCAATCCTGGTATATATGCCGGCCCTCCCCTCAATCCTGGTATATATGCCGGCCCTCCCCTCAATCCTGGTATATATGCAGGTCTTCCCCTCAATCCTGGTATATATGCCGGCCCTCCCCTCAATCCTGGTATATATGCTGGCCCTCCCCTCAATCCTGGTATATATGCAGGCCCTCCCCTCAATCCTGGTATATATGCCGGCCCTCCCCTCAATCCTGGTATATATGCCGGTCCTCCCCTCAATCCTGGTATATATGCCGGCCCTCCCCTCAATCCTGGTATATATGCCGGCCCTCCCCTCAATCCTGGTATATATGCTGGCCCTCCCCTCAATCCTAGTATATATGCTGGCCCTCCCCTCAATCCTGGTATATATGCTGGCCCTCCCCTCAATCCTGGTATATATGCTGGCCCTCCCCTCAATCCTGGCATATATGCTGGCCCTCCCCTCAATCCTGGTATATATGCTGGCCCTCCTCTCAATCCTGGTATATATGCTGGCCCTCCCCTCAATCCTGGTATATATGCTGCCCCTCCCCTCAATCCTGGTATATATGCTGGCCCTCCCCTCAATCCTGGTATAAATGCTGGCCCTCCCCTCAATCCTGGTATATATGCTGCCCTCCCCTCAATCCTGGTGTATATGCTGGCCCTCCCCTCAATCCTGGTATATATGCTGGCCCTCCCCTCAATCCTGGTATATATGCTGCCCTCCCCTCAATCCTGGTATATATGCTGGCCCTCCCCTCAATCCTGGTGTATATGCTGGCCCTCCCCTCAATCCTGGTATATATGCTGGCCCTCCCCTCAATCCTGGTATATATGCTGGCCCTCCCTTCAATCCTGGTATATATGCTGCCCCTCCCCTCAATCCTGGTATATATGCTGCCCCTCCCCTCAATCCTGGTATATATGCTGCCCCCCCTCAATCCTGGTATATATGCTGGCCCTCCCCTCAATCCTGGTATATATGGTGGGCCTCCCCTCAATCCTGGTATATATGCTGGCCCTCCCTTCAATCCTGGTATATATGCTGGCCCTCCCCTGAATCCTGGTATATATGCTGGCCCTCCCTTCAATCCTGGTATATATGCTGGCCCTCCCCTCAATCCTGGTATATATGCTGGCCCTCCCTTCAATCCTGGTATATATGCTGGCCCTCTCTTCAATCCTGGTATATATGCTGCCCCTCCCCTCAATCCTGGTATATATGCTGCCCCTCCCCTCAATCCTGGTATATATGCTGCCCCCCCTCAATCCTGGTATATATGCTGGCCCTCCCCTCAATCCTGGTATATATGGTGGGCCTCCCCTCAATCCTGGTATATATGCTGGCCCTCCCTTCAATCCTGGTATATATGCTGGCCCTCCCCTCAATCCTGGTATATATGCTGGCCCTCCCCTGAATCCTGGTATATATGCTGGCCCTCCCTTCAATCCTGGTATATATGCTGGCCCTCCCCTCAATCCTGGTATATATGCTGGCCCTCCCTTCAATCCTGGTATATATGCTGGCCCTCTCTTCAATCCTGGTATATATGCTGGCCCTCTCCTCAATCCTGGTATATATGCTGGCCCTCCCCTCAATCCTGGTATATATGCTGGCCCTCCCCTCAATCCTGGTATAAATGCTGGCCCTCCCCTCTATCCTGGTATATATGCTGCCCTCCCCTCAATCCTGGTATATATGCTGCCCCTCCCCTCAATCCTGGTATATATGCTGCCCCCCCTCAATCCTGGTATATATGCTGGCCCTCCCCTCAATCCTGGTATATATGGTGGGCCTCCCCTCAATCCTGGTATATATGCTGGCCCTCCCTTCAATCCTGGTATATATGCTGGCCCTCCCCTCAATCCTGGTATACATGCTCCCTCCCCCCCCCAGCCACTGTGCATCCCATATTAAAAAAAAACAAAAAAAAAACACATAATAAACCCTCCTCCTCACCTTCCTTCTTCTCCCGCGCAGCGTCCTCTCCTGTAGTCGGCACATCTAGCTGAAGTGTATTGCCGCGCACGTACTAGCCAGGTCCGTGCGCGCTGCAGTACACGCTGCCGGCCAATCAGAGGCCAGCGGCCGCTGGCCTCTGATTGGCCAGCCGACGTCATGCTGGCCTCTGATTTGCCGGCAGCCGCTTCTGATTGTCCGGAAGTCGCTAGCTTCTGATTGGCCGGCCAACGTCATGCTGGTCTCTGATTGGCCAGAAGCCGCAGGCCTCTGATTGGCCGGCCGAATTCATGCTGGCCTCTGATTGGAAGGAAGCCGCTGGCCTCTGATTGGCCGGCTGACGTCATGCTGGCCTCTGATTGGCCGGCAGACGCTGGCCTCTGATTGACCGGTCGACGTCATGCTGGCCTCTGATTGGCCGGCAGCCGCTTCTGATTGTCCGGAAGCCGCTAGCCTCTGATTGTCCGGCCGAATTCATGCTGGCCTCTGATTGACCGGCCGACGTCATGCTGGCCTCTGATTGGCCGGCAGCCGCTGGCCTCTGATTGGCCGGCAGCGTGTATTGCAGCGCACGGGCCTGGCAAGTTCTTGCGCTTCAATACACTTCAGCTCGATGTGTTTCCGTCCGAGAGAGATCGCACATCTAGCTGCAGTAGCGGAGCTGGTGCCGGCACTCGGCGGCTCAGAGTTCTCCCCCGCCGGCCCGATCCAGTAGCGCTAGTGCTGCGGCCATGGTGCCCCCCAGGAGGGCTCTGCTGCCCCCTCTGCACGCTGCCATAGGTTCCCAGAACTGGTGTAAAGCATTTCTTCTTTTACAGCTGACGACCCAAAATTGGGGATATTCTGAAAAAAAATAAAATGGCCAGTCTGCATTATATATGGTGGAAGTGAGAATGTATCATCTGGATAAGGGGGTGGTCTTCACAGAGGGGTCTATGGAGAGATGTCACTTTATAAGGAGCACATAGCATGGAATACCGGGGGGAAGCCTTCTGGCTCCTTATGTTGCTCCAGTCCGGAATGCTCCACTATGGTCCATCCTTCTATAGTTCTTCTCTTACACTTTCTGCTGGTCGGTATATGGACGTATTCGCTCTATGCTGACAGGCGCTCCCTTAGTATAGCCCATGTAATGCACGGCACCACAATGTTGTAGGTTCTGACTACTGTGTAAAAAAACACCACCCAGAGACCGTCCATAATCTTATAGTCTGGGTGTGAATACGCTGTAGGTAGAGCTACACTTTTGTTGTGGAAATTTTGGTTATTTGATTTACCTTTTTGCATTTAGGCTATGTGCCCACGATGCAGAAATGAAGCAGAAAATTTCTGCAGCATTTCTGCATCTCCCTGGCAGAAAAAACGCATGCAGATTGACAAGCGCTTTCCAGGCGATTTTAGCATCACTTGGAAAGTGCTTGACAACTAGGTCACACTGTATAAATCCATGTAAACAGCATGGATTTATATAGTGTGAACCGTAAAAATGAAAACAAATAAAGCTATACTCACCCCTGATGCCCGACGTGGCTGCAGCGCTCGTTCCTGTCTGGTTCCTGGATGCCGGCATATCGCGAGACAGAGCGGTGAAGGGCCTGCGGTCACATGACTGTGACGTCACCGCAGGTCCTCAAGCGATGCCGGCATTCAGAGAGAAGACGCCGGACAGGTGAATATAAACTTTATTTGTTTTTTTATTCTTTTTTTACAGGTAAAATGGTACCCAGGTCTGGATGAGAGTCTCCTCTCCTCCAGAACTGGGTACCATCCGCACATAGAGACGCATAGAAGCCGCTTGTAAAAATGTACAGTCGCGGTTTCTATGCGTCTCAATGCAAGTCAATGGCGGGAGTTCCGCTGCGCTTCTGCAAAATTAAATGACATGCTGCGGATTTTTGTACGCAGCATAAACGCTGCGGAAAAATCTGCAGCATGTGCATAGAACATGCGGAATCCCCTTGGGGACCATGGGGTGCGGATTACCTAGCGTTTCACAAGCGTTTATGCTGCGGAAATTCCGCAGCATAAACGCTTGAAAAACGCTACGTGGGCACTCAGCCTTACCCGAATGAGGCTTGTGAGAAATCCTGAAATATGCAGCAGATTTCTCCTGTATGATGCTGACCAATCATAAGCAAGCAGCAACACTCAAAGAAAAGAAGAACACGCCCCCACCATAGCTCAAAGCGGGTTTCTTAGGGTATAAAGCTACGTTCTCACTATGAGTTTTTAGTGAGTTTTTACGCTGCATATTTTAGAAATAATGCAAGTAACCTATCTTAATGGGTGCAGAAATTCTGCAACATCAAAAACTCACCAAAAGCTCATCGTGGGAACCTAGCCTAAGATGTGTAATGATGGAGAGTCCTGATCTCCTGGTCTAACCTTCTGCATGATTAGAAAGCAGAGGTAACAGCTCTTAGACAAGGAAGGAGCCGCACAGCTGAGTTTCTCTGTGTCACATTACAAACCCTTTTATTGACTCTCCTGATTATGGAGTGTGCCAGTATCACACTTATGTCTTCTGTGCTCAAGCAACTTGTATTCTTTCTGCAGTGATATTAGGCTGTTATTACACCTCACACAGGAGCAGTGTGTTCTGGGTTACTTCTATGGTGAAATGCAATGACAGTCTGCTCTAATCTCACTGCAGAATGAGTACAAGTTGAGCACAACGGATCTAAGTGTGATACTGACACTGTGCTCTCATTTCTGGACAGGCAGTTTGGGATAGGCGCAGAACAGCAGAGGTGAGAGTGCCATAAGAGGAGGAAAGCTGTTAGAAAGGTTTGTAATGTTGCACAACTAAACTCTCTTGTGCTGCCCCTTCACCCACAGAGACCTTAACTGAAAGGTATTAGTCAGTTGTGTGCTCTAATCATGCAGGAGGTTAGCCCAGGAGACCAGGTCTGTATCCTTACATCTTAGACACTGAGAAATCTGCTCTAAGCTATGGTGGGGATGTGATCATCTTTCTTTTCAGTGTTGTCGTCTGCTTATAATTGGTCAGCATCATGCAGGGAGAAGAATTTCGCACCCCCAGTGAAAACTCTGATAACATCTACTTGGACTTAATTTTTTTTAACTCATTAGGCGCCAAATACTTTCATTGCTAATATCTCTGCAAATGAAAGATAAAATAGAAAGAGCATGGATGAGATACCAGGACACTGTGTGTGGCACTTTATTATTATTATTTATTATTCTAGCTCCATTTATTCCATGGTGCTTTACATGTGAAAAAGGGGGTATACATAGCAAACACAATTGCAAAAATCTTGAACAAAAACGCAATGGCAAACTGGTACTGGAGGAGAGAGAACCCTACCTGCGATGTCTCACAATCTTCAAGGGATGGGTGAGGATACAGTAGGTGAGGGTAGAGCTGGTCATGCAGCGGTGTGGTGGAGCAATGATTACTGCAGGTTGTAGGCTTTTCGGAAGAGGTGGGTTTTCAGGTTCCTTTAGAAGGTTTCCACGGTAGGCGAGAGTCTGATGTTTTGGGGTAGAGAGTTCTAGAGTAGGGGGGATGCACGGGAGAAATCTTGTATGCAATTGTGAGAAGAAACGATAAGAGGGGAGTAGAGAAGGAGATCTTTTGAGGATCGTAGGTTGCGTGTAGGTGTGTACCGGGAGACTAGGTCACAGATGTATGGAGGAGACAGGTAGTGGATGGCTTGGTATGCCACGGTTAGGGTTTTGAACTGGAGTCTCTGGGCAATGGGGAGTCAGTGAAGCATTTGACAGAGAGGAGAGGCCGGGGAGTAGGCGGAAGGCAGGTGGATTAGTCGGGCAGCAGAGTTTAGGATAGATTGGAGGGGTACGGGAGTGTTAGCGGGGAGGCCACAGAGCAGGAGGTTGTAGTAGTCGAGGCGGGAGATGATGAGGGCGTGCACTAGTGTTTTTGCAGATTCATGGTTGAGGAATATGCGGATCCATGTTTTTGAGTTGGAGTCGGCAGGAGGAGGAAAGGGCTTTGATATGTGGCTTGAAGCAGAGGTTAGAGTCCAGGGTTACTCTGATGCAGCGAGCTTGTGGGACTGGGGAAAGTGGACAGCCATTGATTTTGATGGATAGGTCGGATGGGGAGGCTGAGTGAAATGGGGGAAAGATGATGAATTCTGTTTTATCCATGTTAAGTTTTAGAAATCTAGCAGAGAAGAAGGATGAGATAGCGAACAGACATTTTGGGGTTCTGGTTAGTGAGAAGGTGATATCAGGTCCAGAGAGGTAAATCTGTGTGTCGTTAGCATAGAGATGATACTGAAAGCCGTGGGACTCTATGAGCTGTCCCAGGCCGAAGGTGTAGATGGAGAAGAGCAGGGGTCCTATGACTTAACCTTGGGGAACACTGACAGATAGGATGCGAGATGAGGAGGTGGTGTGTGAGTGAGAAACACTGAAGGTTCTGTCTGTTAAGTATGAGTAGATCCAAGATTATTATGATCTGCAACATAAACTAGGGAAAGAAGGGGAGAGCTGTCCCCACAGTAAGACTAAGCTGAGTCCCTACGTTGTAGCAGGCAACCTGTTCCTTGTGAACAGACCCGCCTTCGTCCTCGGCTAGTCTGAACGGAGACCTATAGAGAAAGGAAGGGGTCCCTAAAAGAACTAAGGACTGGGACAAAAATGGGACACCTCCTAACAGAAGTTGTTGCAGAGCAAAAGAAAAACTGACAAAAGTACTAGAGGTCCAGAGGACCAAGCAAACTAGAGATAGATAGGCACAAAAGCACCTGGCTAGAAAGACAGTCTAAACAACACTGAAGTCTAGCAAGGCCAGAAGGGTGGAGCTGGAATAAATAGGAAGATGGTCACGTGACTGCAAAACACAAGATAGAAACAAAAACAAACAGGAGGGTTCTAACAGTACCCCCTCTTTTATGAGGATCCTCCGGATCCTCCAGGCCCAGGCCTATCTGGAAATCTCCTGTGGAAAGCTCTGACAAGTCTAGGGGCAGAGACATCATCCGCCTTAACCCATGAGTTATTCCTCGGGACCGAAACCTTTCCAAGCGACGAGATACTGCAATCTCCCTCTATGCTCTCTGGAATTCAGGATACGAGAAATTTCATATTCGCCGTCTTCCACCACCGGAGGAACTGTGACAGTGGCCTCCCTATCCGATACATCAGCCTTTTTCAACAAGGGAACATGAAACACAGGATTAATCTTCCAGGAGGAGGGAACCTCCAACCTAACAGCAGACTGGTTAACCACCTGAAGCAACTTAAAAGGCCCCACAAACTTCGGACCCAATTTTTTAGAGGAAATCCTCAATCGCAGATTCTTTGAGGACAACCAAACCATGTCACCCACAGTAAACAAAACCTCTTTACATTTCCTGTTAAAATACTTCTTGGACTTTTTGTTAGCCTCTTGAAGGTTACAACGTACATTAGTCCAAACTCTCTCCAAGTCACCGGAAAAATTCTACTCCTCCGGCACCGCCGACCGCAATTTGGAGAACGAACCAAAAGACGGATGTCTCCCAGTACAACAAAAAAAGAACACCCAGCAGAGGAGGATGTATGGTTGTTAAGAGCAAATTCTGCGAGTGGCAGAAACTCAGACCACCCCTCTTGATTGTCTGCCACAAATCAACGCAAAAACTGTTCCACATCCTGGTTCTTTCTTTCAGTCTGTCCATTAGACTCAGGATGATAACCAGACGAAAATGACAAATGGACTCCCAACCTGTCACAAAAAGCACGCCAAAAGCGAGCCACAAACTGAGGTCTCCTATCAGAAACAATGTTGGTGGGAACGCCATGGTGCCTGACAATTTCCTTAACAAACGCCTTAGCGAGTGTCTTAGCGCAGGGTAGCTTAATGAATGGAACCAAATGACACATCTTGCTAAAACGGTCCACGACCACCCAGATGTCAGTGAAACCCTCGGACACAGGAAGGTCAGTAATAAAATCCATTGCCAAATGCGTCCAAGGCGCACTAGGAACCTCCAGAGGTCAAAGCAACCCCGCAGCAGGGGTATGGGAAGCCTTTGACCTAGCACACACCGTACACTGACGCACCCACTTGATGACTTCCTTCTGCCACCCGGGCCACCAAAAACTGCGACTGATAAGTCTCTTAGTCCCAGAAATTCCTGGATGACCTGCCAACCGAGACTCATGATACCCCACAAACAAATCTCTCCTAGAGGTTCTAGGCACAAACAATCTCCCATGAGGAGTGTTAGATGGGGCATCCTCTTGGGCTTTCAGAATCCCTTCTTCCAAAACAGAGTCTAATGCTGCTACCACAACTCCTTCCTGTAAAATGCTCTCCTCCTCCTCGGTACCAACCATGGGGGAAAAGCTGCGAGATAAAGCATCGGCTTTAACATTCCTAGTACCAGGGATATAGGTAACAGAAAAATTAAAGCGAGAAAAAAAAAGTGCCCACCTAGCTTGACGGGCATTCAAGCGTTTGGCAGCATCCAGATAGATCAAATTCTTATGATCTGTGAAAACCTGAACAGGAAATTTAGCACTTTCCAAGAAATGATGCCAATGTTCAAACGCAAGTTTAATAGCCAACAATTCCCGATTACCAACATCGTAATTAAGTTCGGTTTCTGAAAATTTTTTTGAAAAAAAATCACAGGGATGTACTCCATCCTTGTTCTCCTGAGACAAAACTGCACCGACCCCCACCGAAGAAGCATCAACCTCGACCAAAAAAGGCTTGGTCTCATCAGGCTGCATAAGGATAGGGGCAGAACTGAACCTCTCCTTGAGATACACAAAAGCTTCAATCATAGTCCCTATGAGGAGGTAAAACTTGCGACTCCTCCTCTGAAAAAACCTTCCAAAAATCCTGAATAGGTACAGGTAATTTCCCTTTTTCCACAGCCGCAATGCGACCATTACAACATTTATCATAGCACTTAGGACTCCAAGACTTAATCTCATTAGTAGACCAGTCCAGTAAAGGATTGTGCAGTTTTAACCAAGGCAAACCTGCACATGCGGATTTCAATTGGGGAACATTGCTGCCCTTCTACCATGCGTTTTTCATGCGTTTCCGCGGCGTTTACGCAACTGCAAAAACGCCGCGGAAACGCATGAAAAACGCATCGTGTGAACTCAGCCTCAGGCTATGTGCCCACGTTGCAGAAATGAAGCAGAAAATTTCTGCTTCATTTCTGCAAGTCCTCTCCCGGAAAAACGCATGCGGAATTCCGCACGCGTTTATCGCGCGTTTTTCATGCGTTTATCTCGCGTTTTCCACATGCGGAATTGCCTTGCGTTTTTAATGCATTGCACAAGGCAATTCCGCTTGCGGAAACGCAAAATTAATTGACATGCTGCGGATTTTTTAACGCAGCATAAGAGCTGCGGAAAAATCCGCAGCATGTGCATAGAACTTGCGGAATCCCCTTGGGGACCATGGGGTGCGGATTACCATGCGTTTTACAAGCGTTTCCGCTGCGGAAATTCCGCATCAAAAACGCTTGTAATCCGCAACGTGGGCACGCAGCCTAAAAGCAAAAGTATAAATACTAATTATTTATCAAAGCTGGACAAAATCTAGAAACCATATAATAAAACTGGCATAAAATATAGTGCTGAACAAGAGTTTAGGGAGAGATGTACAACTGGCACTGGCCTTTAAAAGGGATTGTGTAATCGCACAAAACTAGCAAAAATGTAAAGTGCCTGTAAAACAAGGAACGTGCAATTTACCTCTTAGTAAAAATCCTATTCTTTCTCAAGAACGGGAGGAATTTTAATTTCATGATTTTTTTTTAATCAAATAATTTTTATTGAAAAACTCCAAATACAAATTTTCCATCTTTCAAATAACATACATGACATAGTAATTCCATAGTATAAAACATGAACAAAGTATCTGAACTTCAATTCCCTAACCCACCCTAAACCCAAATCCCAACACTCCAGAGAGAACCATTTTCAGAGCAGTTCTAGAATAACGGACTACAGCATTCGTAGAAGGGGGAAGAAGATAAAAAAAGTGACTAACAAAGGGAGAGCAGCGTTTTAATTTTATCATTTACTGCTTGATGCCTGAGCCGGGAAGTGCACGCTTGAAAACTGTTGCAGGCTGCTGTAATCACAGGACACAAGCAAACAGCATGGCATTTCCTATCAGCAGGGAGGAAGTAAAGGGAACAGTAATGAAAGTCTCCTCCTACTCCGCTCCATAATGAAATGAACAGTGTGCATCCTACAAATGCGATGCATACAGCAAACAATTCATTTTCCATACACAGGTTTTGAGTTGACCACTGGATATACACATGTGTATAACTAATTACCAGAACTGGAAATCGAAAAAAAAGACGAGCAAGTTTGGGTGAATCCTACCTTCATTACTGCACAGCCGCTCATAGAGGGATCGGTGCTAGGAACAGCAGGAGTGCCGGCGATGTTCACAGATTTACCTGCTGCGGGACTGAAGGAGTCTGATAGTGTTCGGCTCTAAGCTTTTTACCTTGTTTACGACAGGAATAATTGAAAGCTGTGCTTCAAAGGCGAGGAAGAAGTTGGTCACTGTCTGCGCTTGAATACCCTTAAGGGGGGAAAAAATATATATACATATATACAAATACTGAAACATCTAAATGCATTAGAACATCAAACCTGGTGAAGCGGTAAATGACTTGTCCTCCAGGGATACAGGCTACTGTCATTCAGTAATTATTTAATAGGAATTTTACATTTTATGTGATCACCACGCTAGAATGTAAATGATGAAAACACAACACAACTCCTCACCATATGAAGATATTTTGTGTTTTAGGCTATGTGCCCACGATGCAGAAATGAAGCAGAAAATTTCTGCAGCATTTCTGCATCTCCCTGGCAGAAAAAAACGCATGCAGATTGTACATGCAGATTGTGCATGCGTTTTTCCTGCAGAATACATGCGGATCCACATGCGGATTCACATGCATTTCCGCATGCAGATTGACAAGCACTTTCCAGGCGATTAGCATCACTTGGAAAGTGCTTGACAACTAGGTCACACTGTATAAATCCATGGAAACAGCATGGATTTATACAGTGTGAACCGTAAAAATTAAAACAAATAAAGCTATACTCACCCCCGAGGCCCCGGCGTGGCTGCAGCGCTGCTTCCTGGCTGGTTCCCGGCTGCCGGCATATCGCGAGACAGAGCGGTGAAGGGCCTGCGGTCACATGACTGTGACGTCACCGAAGGTCCTTCAGCGCTGCTGGCATTCAGAGAGAAGACGCCGGACAGGTGAATATAAACTTTATTTGTTATTTTATTCTTTTTTTTACAGGTACAATGTTACCCAGGTCTGGATCAGAGTCTCCTCTCCTCCAGAACTGGGTACCATCCGCACTTAGAGACGCATAGAAGCCGCTTGTAAAAATGTACAGTCGCAGTTTCTGTGCGTCTCAATGCAAGTCAATGGCGGGAGTTCCGCTGCACTTCCGCAAAATTAAATGACATGCTGCGGATTTTTGTACGCAGCATAAACGCTGCGGAAAAATCCACAGCATGTGCATAGAACATGCGGAATCCCTTTGGGGACCATGGGGGGCGGATTACCTAGCGTTTTACAAGCGTTTCCGCTGCGGAAATTCCGCAGCATAAACGCTTGAAAAATGCTACGTGGGCACACAGCCTTATAGAACAGCATTTCTGTGGAATAACACGACTGATTTACTGTGTATGCACCATAGCCTTCATTTGATGTCACTTACTGTCACCTGTCACCTTGCCCCAACTCTGCAATCCCCAATATCAGTCCATGACCTCAATGGGGTCACTATAAAATTCTAAAGAGGACTGGTCATGTCTCTATTAGAAAATAGATAAACTTAGGATAGAAACAATATGAGCATATACCCTGCTATAAATAAGTAAAAAGCAATAGTGAATATATATAATATAGGGTACTTAGTAAACATGGTTTTTGATTTAAAAAAAGCCATCCCACCCACACCAAGGTGTACCCAGTCAGTTATGTGAAATATATAATAAAATACACTTTAGTACAATATTAGTGTTTTGTCCCTTTAAATCTGCTGCTACTTCTGTCACCATGGTAACTGCATTCATACTCGGCCAATAGGATTGCTCGGTTTGAATTTGGAAAAAAAAAAAAAAAGTCCTATATCGTCAGTTTGTTCCTTCTCATCTGAGTGTGAAGACAGACACCTGCGATCAGCGAGAGATTATAGGTATAAGACGTGATATAATATAACGGACGGAGCCACATCCCATCACACGCACTCAGCGACCACAACTCACAGGAATCAGCACATTTACCAGACAATAAGTTATTATTCCCCAACACATAATACGCTGAGACACCAGTGGGGGGCGCCGCACTCGTTACATCTCCCATCTGGATGGATCCAGCGACGAGATCCTGATATTTCCCCCCAGCTCCGCTCCTCCATAGGGAATGGCCCAGATGCACGCAGAACGGACCGAAGTGTAATACTGCTAGAACTCTGCATGATATCACATCCTCCATATATACCACATAATAAAGGGGTGCTCCCACTGGGACAGGTCATCACCTATCCAGAGATCAGTGATAACTTGTTCCAACTAGACATCCCCTTTAATGGAAGAGATCACATCTCTAACAGTCAATACGCTATTCATTCCCAATCTTCCCTGGCCCCAGTAATGCCCCTGAGTATATCGCCAATATGAGCCAATCATCAAACCCTCTGCTGACTGTTCCCGATGTTTTATAGAGTTTGGAGACGTTGCTACAAGAGAAGATATCAGCGGACACCATGGGGGTGGAGTATTCTGCCAGCGATGGAGCAGGTAGTATCCACCAGTCTGTGATATCTGGCCTTCCTCCATATTCTGCTCTTACATGCGTTTCTTCAGCTTTACCCCTTCCCGACATAACCAATTTATGTTTTTTTTCTGTTTTTTCCTCCGCTTTTTCCAACTTTTCTAACTTTTTGATATCTGTCCACATAGTGTGAGGTCTTGTTATTTTGTAGGATGAGCTGTCCTTATAAATGACACCATTCATTTACCACATAGTCCTAGAAAACGGGAAAAACATTTCAAGTGCAGTAAAAGTGCGAAAAAAAAAGCCTGACATTGTTTTTCTGGGAACGGTTTTAACGGCGCACATTGTGTGGTAAAAATGACCTGGTAATAGGATCCTACTCCTCAGTGTGATTACAGCAAGACCAAACTTCTCCAATAGTTTTGGCAAAAGAAAAAAACTTTTTTTTGATGCTGTCACCATTTTTTCTGAGACCCGAAACATTTTCAGTTTCCGGGTTGATGGAGCTGTGTGGGGGCTTATTTTTTGAAGGGCAAGAGGACTTTATTGATAACATTTTGGGACACATATGTCATGGTCATCGCTTCTTACAGGATTTTCTGCAGTATTGAGGCGAACGAAAAAATGCAATTTTGTCTTTTTGAATTTTTTTCTGTGTTCACTGATCGTTTTTTTTTTTTATATTTTGATAGATTGTATTTCTCTGAAAGAGACCAAACCACAAAATGTGTATATTTTTATTATCTTTATTTTTAGTGGGAGGTGAGTTGAACGTGTGGGGTTTTAATAAATATATATATACTTTTTTTCACTGTATTTGTATACATCATCTGATTGCTTGTGCTATATACAGCGATACCACAGTAATGCTCCATATAGCAAAACCACGGTCTTCTTTACAGCCCAAATGAAGCTTTATGATGACAGGCACGGAGGCTTCAGCAGACCCCCGGATGTCATAGCAGTCCATCGGCGCCCTATGATCGCGTCACAGGTGCGCCGGTGGGCGTATGGAACGACGCGTCCCAATGCTGGCGCGCTGTTAATGCTGCTGTTAGAGATTGACAGCAGCACTGAACAGGTTAACAGTGGTGGGCAGATCTTCGCTCCACTCGCAGCTGTTAGAGGCAGGTCCTGGTTGTTTGTCACAGCCATTATCTGCCATGTACAGGGTGAGCTGACCCTGCTCCATACACCCGCTACTGACTTATACCATACATGTACGGCAGATGTTGGTAAGGAGTTAAAGCGGTTGTCCAGCTTTGGGGCCATTTTTTTTACTTTAATGCAAGTATTTGGGGCTAAAATCGATTTCTGTAATTGAGTTTCATTAAAAATGTTGCCTTCTGTAGCATCTGTGCTGCACTGTCTATTGCTGGCTGCAAAATTAGCTAACTGAGAATCTATCAGTGAGCTCCTTAGTCTTAAGGGAGAGTTTGTAGATCTTTAATCTGTTTTTTTTTCCTGAGTGCCTATTAGCTGATCTATGCCCAAAGAAAACACAAAACTTGAATGTGCAGGGAAACAATAAGTCTGTAATAGTCGGTGAAAAACACTTAATGAAACCTAAATGTAAAAAATTACTTTTAGTAGTAAATACATGACATGAGAAAATATACACTGCTCAAAAAAATAAAGGGAACACTTAAACAACAGAATATAACTCCAAGTAAATCAAACTTCTGTGAAATCAAACTGTCCACTTAGGAAGCAACACTGATTGACAATCAATTTCACATGCTGTTGTGCAAATGGAAGACAATAGATGGAAATTATTGGCAATTATCAAGACACACTCAATAAAGGAGTGGTTCTGCAGGTGGAGACCACAGACCACATCTCAGTACCAATGCTTTCTGGCTGATGTTTTGGTCACTTTTGAATGTTGGTTGTGCTTTCACACTCGTGGTAGCATGAGACGGACTCTACAACCCACAGAAGTTGCTCAGGTAGTGCAGCTCATCCAGGATGGCACATCATTGCGAGCTGTGGCAAGAAGGTTTGCTGCGTCTGTCAGCGTAGTGTCCAGAGGCTGGAGGCGCTACCAGGAGACAGGCCAGTACACCAGGAGACGTGGAGGGGGCCATAGGAGGGCAACAACCCAGCAGCAGGACCCCTACCTCTGCCTTTGTGCAAGGAGGAACAGGAGGAGCACTTCCAGAGCCATGCAAAATGACCTCCAGCAGGCCACAAATGTGCATGTGTCTGCATAAACGGTTAGAAACCGACTCCATGAGAGTGGGATGAGGGCCAGACGTCCACAGATGGGGGTTGTGCCCAATGCCAGACCTCATGTGGCTGGAGTATGTCAGCAGTTCCTGCAAGATGAAGGCATTGAAGCTATGGACTAGCCCGCCCGTTCCCCAGACCTGAATCCCATTGAGCACATCTGGGACATCATGTCTCACTCCATCCACCAACGTCACGTTGCACCACAGACTGTCCAGGAGTTGGTGGATGCTTTAGTCCAGGTCTGGGAGGAGATCCCACAGGAGACCATCCGCAACCTCATCAGGAGCATGTCCAGGCGTTGTAGGGAGGTTATACAGGCACGTGGAGGCCACACACAATACTGAGCCTCATTTTGACTTGTTTTAAGGACATTACATCAAAGTTGGATCAGCCTGTAGTGTGTTTTTCCACTTTAATTTTGGGGGTGACTCCGAATCCAGGCCTCCATTGGTTAATAAATTTGATTTCCATTGATGATTTTTGTGTGATTTTGTTGTCAACACATTCAACTTTGTACAGAACAAAGTATTCAATGAGAGTATTTCATTCATTCAGATCTAGGATGTGTTATTTGAGTGTTCCCTTTATTTTTTTGAGCAGTGTGTATATATAATATAAATAATTACTGCAGCTTTAATGCTATTTATTACGTCTCAGGAGGAGGACGGAAGAGGAAGAGGACGGAAGAGGCGGAGGACGGAAGAGATGGAGGACGGAAGAGGCGGAGGACGGAAGAGGAGGAGGACAGAAGAGGAGGAGGATGGAAAAGGAGGAGGACGGAAGAGGAGGAGGATGGAAGAGAAGGAGGACGGAAGAGGCGGAGGACGGAAGAGGCGGAGGATGGAAGAGGCAGAGGACAGAAGAGGCGGAGGACGGAAGAGGCGGAGGACAGAAGAGAAGGAGGACGGAAGAGGAGGAGGACGGAAGATGAGGAGGACCGAAGAGGAGGAGGACGTAAGAGGAAGAGGACGGAAGAGGAAGAGGACGAAAGAGGTGGAGGACAGAAAAGGCGGAGGACGGAAGAGGCGGAGGACAGAAGAGGCGGAGGACGGAAGAGGCGGAGGACAGAAGAGGAGGAGGACGGAAGAGAAGGAGGACGGAAGAGGAGGAGGACGGAAGAGGAGGAGGACAGAAGAGGAGGAGGACGGAAGAGGAAGAGGACGGAAGAGGAGGAGGACGAAAGTGGAGGAGGATGGAAGAGGAGGAGGACAGAATAGGAGGAGGAGGACAGAACTGCACCTTAAGATCCCTAGGGGGAAAGGGATGGTAGTAATATAGTGGTAGTATATCCGTATTAGTGTAATATGAGTAATAATACTAGTGATAATAGTAAGAAAGTAATAAAATAACAGTAGTAATAGTAGTAGGTAGAATAGCAGTGTGATCCAGGGTCCTAGGACTGATCGCCTTTTCTCGGGGTCAAGAAGGAATTTTTCCCCTGTGACACAAATTGGCTGAAGGTGTCCTGGGGCTTTTGCCTTCTTCTGGATCAACACTGTAGGTATAGGGCAGTATTAGTAGTGATAGGAAAGAAGAATAATACTGTAATAAGATAGCACAATGTAATAATAACCATATCAAATAGATTTATAAAAACAAATTAAAATAACTCCGTAGTACAGTAATTAGTGTAATATTATATAACTTGTAATAACATTAATAGGTTTGATCCAGGGTCCTAGGACTGATCGCCTTTTCCCGGGGTCAAGAAAGAATTTTTCCCCTGTGACACAAATTGGCTGAAGGTGTCCTGGGGTTTTTGCCTTCTTCTGGATCAACACTGTAGGTATAGGGCAGTATTAGTAGTGAAAGGAAAGAAGAATAATACTGTAATAAGATAGCACAATGTAATAATAACCATATCAAATAGATTTGTAAAAACAAATTAAAATAACTCCAGTAGTACAATAATTAGTGTAATATTATATAACTTGTAATAACATTATTAGGTTTGATCCAGGGTCCTAAGACTGATCGCCTTTTCCCGGGGTCAAGAAGGAATTTTTCCCCTGTGACACAAATTGGCTAAAGGTGTCCTGGGGTTTTTGCCTTCTTCTGGATCAACAGCTTTAGGCATAGGGATTTTAGTAATACCATTATTAGAATCACAAGATTAATAAAAAAAAATTAGAATTACATTTTTTTAATTCGTTTTATAACAGTTACAATTAATTGCATTAATGCAATAATAATAAATAGTAAAAATGGTGGTAATAATAATAATACAAAAAACTAGTCCCAGTTAGTAAGTTAGTGTAATGTTAGTGTAGGGACCCATCTGAAGAGGTCGCCTTGACGTTGGCAGATGGGCTCGCACAATTTGCTCAAAATGTGCGCTAAGAACCTCATATTTCTATGTACAGGAGATCTAGCAGTAATACCATTCAGGAGATAGATATCTGTGTACACACATTTTGTTATATACTTTTGTGCAGCACACAGGGCAGGTATACAGGTACAGGGCGAGAGTGTTACAGTGATATTATAACTCGGCCTTAAGGATAAAATGCTGATAACTACAGATCCTGGAAACACATTCGAAACTAGACCTTGTAAGTAACTGGTTCCCAGCTAGTGGTAAATATGTACAGGGCAGTCCGGTACCAAGACCTGCTCTATAGGACACATTATCATCAGGCAGGTCCTTACAAGATCTGCGGCAGAAGTGTGGCTGTATAACACAGTCCTGCTCCTGCCTCAGCTGCCCACAGTGGAGCCAACCTTGATCCTGGCAGCTTAATCCATTGAATGACACAGTAGGGGGCTTCCACAGCATTTAGGCACTTTAGACAGGAGAGGGAGGCATGATCATGGTGCCAATGAGTTTCTATGGCAGCTGAGATCTAACAATGGACCCCATGATGGCCATTTTACTGCTCCTATTAGACCCCGGCTGAGGAAAGGTCTATGAGGACACCGGTCAGACTTATGTCGCCTGCTCTGCACATATTAGAAATACCTAGGGCTGATTAGTTTGCCATTTGTAAATCTGATCCAGCAGCGCTGGGCTACCACTGACGTGATCAGGGCTATTGAGCTCCTAGATTGGGCAGAGGAGCTCAGTATTCAGCAGGAGCTGGCCGAGGAGAGCAGAGCAACTTGCATGGGGCTGCTGCACAAGAAGCAACTCACAAGGTGGAGATTTACCCGGAGACGCTGTGCTCGGGCTGTGATCTGCTGTGCAGGCTGCATAGTAGATGCCTCGAAGGACCCGAACTTCACCCCTAACAGGCACAGCAGAGCTCGGACGGCTGCAAGTGAACAGAGAGCGGCTGATTAGTAACTGCTGTGTCCCCTGCAGCTCAGATAAGAGCCGCACAGAGCGGGGGTTCAGTAATGATGAATATGGGAAGTGTCCGCCCCTCACATGCCCTATATGCGGCCTCCAGAGGTAAAGTCTCCCCTGTAACCAGCGCCTCCTCCCACCTTCTCTGCTGGCATGCTCCATTACTTAAAGGGGATGTCTGAAGAAAACAAGTTATCACTTATCCACAGGCTCGGTGATCACTTACTGATTGTGGGGTCTGACCGCTGCGAGCCATCGTCTGATCGGGAAGGAGTGGAAAGTCAGGGATCAACTGCAGCTCCATTCATTCTCTATGGGGCTCCGGAAAAGCCGAGCTCAGCGCTTGAATGCCACATAGGGAATGAATGGAGCGGATCCTGGAGTAATAACATGCCCTCCTCTCCTCAGCTTTCTGTCTGTGTAAGTGGCTCAGCCCTTGTCTCCCCTTCTGCTCCGGCTTCTGTGCTGGTCCCTGTGAGGAAGAGGAAACCTTCTGCCCTTCTGCTCTCAGTCCTCTGCAACTTTTCACAATCGCTCAGTGCACCCATTATATGTAATAAGGATCATTCTTCATCCCTTGTCCAGCTTTCATCCCCCCCAGTCTGACCAGCGGACAAGATAATAAACATGTGAGTGGAAGGTTCACAATTATTAGATGTGTTGTGAAAAGTCTCCACAGCATTATCCGGAGAAAACTGCAGGGTGACCGCTTGTGAAACCAGCACAAAATCCAGCGGACAGCGCTTCCCTGCCCCCCGCCGGTCTCTGTATCCTGGCATTCAGCTATTCCATTTGGTGCTTATTCTGGAAGGAAAACAAAAATGTGATGTTCTTACACAGACGCCTGAAGACGCAGCTTTTCATCATCCATGTTGGGCTGTTGTATGACGTGTGGATTACTCTGCTTGCTGGATTCTTGCATTACCACAAACACTGCCTTTATTTTGTGATTTCTGTGCCGCTTCCCACTTCTATTGGCACTGTGATATATCAGCACGTGAGGGCTGCCACAATCATGTGTCAATAGGTTATTGCTGGAGCCTGTGATATAGAGACCATCCTGGACCAGGGAAGACTTGGTACAGAAGCACCTAGAGAGGGGGGTACAGGGGCTTCATTTCAATTTTAAACTTAGCTGGATTGTGTTTAGCTACAAGAATGGAAAGTAAAATAATAAAATCTTAATTTTTTTTTCTATTTGGCAAAATCGTCCATCAGAGGTTTGGCCACTACCGAAAAGTTTCTGATGAACTTACAGTAGTAGCTGGCGAAACCCAAAAAACTTTGTAACGCCTTTAAGTCTTGAATATAATACCAATCCAGTACCGTCCGGACTTTGGCCAGATCCATGCAAAAACGGTGAATGATAAGAACTAACCCTGAATGGAGAACATACATTTCTCTGGTTTGACAAATAATTTATTATCTTTGAGTATCTGTAAGACCTGCCTGATATGTACCTGATGTGACTGGAGGTAAGTAAATTAATATGTCATCAAGATTGGTTTGTTGTGATCTACCTGCCACATGACTAAAAATGTCACTAACAGTGTTGAAAGAAAGCGGGAGCATTAGTCAACCCAAATGCCATCACAAGCTTTTCATAGTGCCCCTCAGGAGTATTGAAGGCCATCTTCCACTCATCTCCTCAATGTGAATGAGATTATAAGCCCCCCTGAGGTCTAGTTTAATCAAATCGTAGGAGCCAAATTTTTTTCTAAAGAGGTCGGGGATGAGAGGGAGAGGATATGCATCCCAGACCGTGATCCGATTAAACTCGCGAAAATCAAGGCAGGGGCGCAAACCCCAGTCTTTTTTTTGGACAAATAAAAACCCCACTGCAACGGGAGATGAAGAACGTCTTATAGGGCCCAATGGTAGACTGACTGACCATTCTGTTCTGAACTGCCACCCTAAGATGGCTTCCCATTATATACCTACTGTATAAGTGCTCCCTCTAACGGCTTCCTCCACCCACACCCACTACTGGTTCCCCCTACCTTTGGGTTCCCCCCACTCCAGCCAGGGACAGGGCTCAGCAGCTACACTCTGCATGTTGGATGCAGGTGTTTTGGGGGGTTCTGTGCAGCACTCCCATCTTACCTGAGTGAAGGGAGACACCACACCTCTGGGTGAGGTGCAGTACCGCTGTGGCGACTGAACACTCAGGGGCGCCACATTCCCCCCCCGGTAAAACACAGCACGTCCGCGGGCTGGAACAGAGCAAAACCAGGCATAACTGACATGCAAAATTTTTAAGATGCATCAGCATATTTGACCATAAAACAACATTTCTTCCCTTTATGGGAGGCACATTTCTTTTAACGTTACTGGTTACATTATAAAACATCATAAGAGTATTGTCATATAAAACAATTTTCAAGACAGTTCCAGCACCAGGGTGCAACAGTAGCAGCATGAGGGACCCGTCCACAAACCCTCAACGTAGGCCCTGGGCATGGCTGCAGGACATAGACGATCCAATCCTGGACCTCGTCTTCCGCCACGCCAAACGGGTTTTTGTTCTGAGGTATATTTGTAATTATAAAACCAATAGGATGCACTTTAAGAAGTGCTAAACTATGTACAATGTCAACGTCCGGCTTCTCACAGTCCTCAGCCTGTCAGTCTCTGTACCCTGACGGGTAACTGGGTAGCAAACATGAAGTCATCTGCACCCTTCCGGGCAACTTATGTACAGTCCAGTTAACTAAAACAGTTTAACAGTGGGGCCCCCTCCGGGGGAACCCCTGGTTTCTGCAGGCTGACCCAGCCTGGTCATCAGCCTCAGGCTGCAGGGGGACCAGGGATGGAGCAGCGCCAGCCGCATTTGGGACAGGGACATCACTCCGACCTGCTCCCGCGACTGCGTCAGCTCGGCCTGACACCTCCCGGTCTTTACGCAGCTTCTCTCCACCGCCTCTCATTTTTCGGGGGCGGTCCCATGGCACTTTGCTGTCGGTCACTCCCTGTGTCGGCCTCCCCGCTTTGACGGACACATCTATGCGGACAGTCACTGTTGCAAGGGGCAGGGCATGCTTTTGGAGCCATTCTGGGACCCGGCCCACGACGGGAGGTTCCATTCTGTTGTTCTTTAGCACGCACATAATGGCGCCCGTTCTTCTGGGGCGGGCGCCACATTCAAGGCAGAAAACACTTCTTTAGGCGCACATTACCCGCAGATGGCAGGCTGGTCACGTATCCTGTTCGTGACGCCAAGTGGTGACTCGCTGCCCCCTGGGCCGCGGGGCAAACGGCAGCCGGGCCTTATGGCTGCTTTGGGGAATATCACGGTGGCTGGCCCGGGGCAGTCAGTGCAAAAGGGATTATTTATAGGATTTGTCGTGAAGCCACCTGTGGTGTCTGGTGAGGATCACCAGCGCTGCAACAGTCCTCTGAGGCAGATGTTAGGGCAGCTAGAGATGGAACGGCTCCCCACAGGTGGAGCGGGCCTCAGGGCAGTGTAAATAGATGGAGGGTGCGCTGGGCGTTATAGTGCAGGGAGGGAAATGGCACCAGTGAAGGAATAGACGGAGGCAACTCAGTGCAGTCGTCCAAGATTTTAATTCACAGTTCTTCAGGAAACACACAAGTGCAAGTTACAGGTGAAGGCCTCCCACGTTGCGCCGTGTTCACCCTGGCAGGGGTTCAATCCTTCCTCAGGAAGTTTAGGAATGCTTGGCAGAACCCCACTTTCTCGTGTTCCTACTTTGACCGTCTTCACACTAGGTCATTCTCCCTGCTGCCCTGCGCTGCCCACTCTCAATCCCGCTCGGGTATGCTGAAGTCCTTCCTGTACGTCGGATCCGGGACCAACCTGACCCCCTGGAGATTAGAATGGGGCAACCGATCCCTCTGTCTTCTGACAGATGCGGGGCGTACGGGTGCTGTCCTGCACGCGCCGTACCCCTGGGATCCCTTCTTAGAATGGAGCCTACTCCCTTCTCCACTCCGGGGCCTCTATCCCGGGCCCTTCTTGTGGAGCAGAGCTCCTGCTGAGCCTCTGCTCCCAGACAGTCCTCACTGACCGTCTGTACTGTACTGACTGACCATTCTGTTCTGAACTGCCACCCTAAGATTGCTTCCCATTATATACCTACTGTGTGCTCCTTCTAACTGCTTCCTCCACCCACACCCACTACTGGTTCCCCCTACCTTTGGTTTCCCCCACTCCAGCCAGGGACAGGGCTCAGCAGCTGCGCTCTGCATGTTGCCCTTCCAGCCGGTCTGAAGCAGTGTAATGTTGGATGCAGGTGTTTTGGGGGGTTCTCTGCAGCACTCCCATCTTACCTGAGTGAAGGGAGACACCACACCTCTGGGTGAGGTGCAGTACCTCTGTGGCGACTGAACCCTCAGGGGCGCCACATGCCCACGATGCAGAAATGCTCCGGATTTTTCCTGAGTGTTTCTGCATCTCGCTGGCAGAAAAAACGCATGCAGATTTTACATGCGTTTTTCCTGCCAGGGACAAACGTAAGTGAAGCATTTTTCACATGCATGTCCGCATGCGGGTTGTCAACCGCTTTCCAAGCGATTTTAGCATCACTTGGAAAGTGCTTGACAACTTGGTCACACTATATAAATCCTTGCAACCAGCATGTATTTATATAGTGTGACCCAGTTAATAGTTGAAAAAAAGAATAAAAATGATAAAAAAAAAAAAATAGAATTAGACTTACCGGTAATTCTGTTTCTAAGACCCTCCACGACAGCACACCTGGAGGTAGCCTCCCCATCCTAATTAGGGACAGGAAAACAAGATGTTAAATAGCCCCTCCTTGCTACAATCCCCAGTGTTTTCAAAGGACCACACAGTATGAATGCTCTAAATATTTATTAACACTAAGGATTTTTCCAATCAAAGAAATGGAGGGAACTACCCATGCTGTTGTGGAGGGTCTTAGAAACCGACTTACTGGTAAGTCTAATTCTATTTTCTCCAATCCCCTCCATGACAGCACACCTGGAGTAATACCAAAGAATGAATTTTAGGGAGCGACAACAGCCTGAAGGACTTTCCTTCCAAATGCTAAGTCTCTATTAGATATTACATCTAGTCTATAATGTTTAGCAAAGGTATGGACAGACGACCATGTAGCTGCCCTGCAAATCTGCTCAATGGATGCACTAGCTTTTTCCGCCCAGGAGACCCACATAGCTCTAGTAGAAAGAGCTTTCAAGGATTTCAGAGGAGGCAAATCTTGAACTATGTATGTTTCACAAATTGCTTTCTTAATCCAATTTGCTAGCGTATTTTTGCAATTTTCTTTCCTTTATTGGGGCTTCCATATTGGACAAATAGGTTCTGATCCTTCCTCCAGGTTTCAGTCTGCCTCAAATAGCGGATTATAGTCCTTCTTACATCCAACGCGTGGAATTCTTCTTCCTTGCTATTTGATGGATTTTGACAGAATGACGGAAGAATTATTGGCTGAGACATATGAAAATTAGACGACACTTTAGGTAGAAAAGAAGGATCCAACTGGAGGATGATCCTGTCCTCCAAAATACGACAATAAGTCTCTCTGATAGACAGGGCTTGGATTTCACTCACTCTTCTGGCTGTAGTCAGAGCTATAAGCAATGCCGCTTTCCAAGACAATTTGTCTATGTGTGCCTCGGCTATTGGCTCGAAAGGATGCATAGTTAGGCCTCTAAGAACTACGTTGAGATCCCAAGGTGGAACTATTTTAGCTCTTGTTGGATTAATCCGAGAAGCAGCTATCATGAACCTCTTAATCCATCTGTTTTGGGCCAAATCAGCATCAAAATTGGAACTTAAAGGCGAGACTTGGACCTTCAGCGTGCTTGGTCTTAATCCTTTAGACAGACCGTTCTGTAGGAAATCCAAGATTCTGGCCACGTCAGGCCAAAAGGGATCTAATGGACGAGGCTCATACCATAGCTTGAAAGCTTTCTAGATTTTTCCATAGATGGAAATTGTGACTGGTTTTCTGCTTTTCTGCAGTGTATGTGACTCGCCCCCAGGGGTGTCGTGGGGCACCCGGCAGCCGGGCCTAAGACTGCCTGCGGGGATTATCGCGGTGGCTGGCCCAGGGCGGTCAGTGCCAAAAGGAATTATTTGTAGGGAATTTGTTGTGACGCTACCTGTGGTGTCTGGTGAGGATCACCAGCGCTGCAACAGTCCTCTGAGGCAGATGTCAGGACAGCTTGAGATGGAACGGCTCCCCACAGGTGGAGCAGGCCTCAGGGCAGTATAAATGATGCAGGTTGCGCTGAGCATTGTGGTGCAGGGAAAGCGATGGCACAGCAGGAGTAACGGACAGAGACAGGGGATTTGCTTCATTTCCTTTACTGGTACAGCTGTTAGGTACGGTCCAGGGTACTCCAGATGAAGGGCGCACTTTTGGACTTCTCCCCAGGGAGCAGGTATAGGGCCTCCTGATCCGTGTCTGTCCCTATGTATGCTCCTGGCCAGCCTGCAACTGGGCCTAGCTTATGTGTCCTGCTTTTACTTCACCAGATGCTCAGAAATAGGACCTCTGGTTGGTAACCACTTTCCCTGGACGTCGGGGCCTTTGTGGTTCCTGATCCTGTGTGTGTCTAGCCTTCAGGTTTGTCAGGGACTTGTAGTCCTCCTGGGATTCCGGTTATCCCCACTGGGTGTAAAGGGTCCCTGTAGGCGTGGATCCGGTGTCCGGTAGATATAATGGGGTGAGCTTATTGTGCTCCTCTGCCCCCTTGGTTTCACTCCCCTTTTTCTCCTTGCCGTCGGCCACACTCGGGGCCCTCACTACTAGGCAGCTGACGTGCTGCGTCTTCACCGCTATCTGAGTGTCGGCACGCTCTCAGGCTCTCTCTCAGCCTGCCTGCTCTGCTCTGACTCTGAGCACTCACTAATCAACTGAGCTGCCTGGCTCCACCTTCCCTATATATATCCCTATCTGGGCTCCCTCTGCTGGTATGAGTTGGAAGGTAGAGGTGTTTGTATCTAGTGAGGGCCTCTGGTGGAGAAATCCATCCATGCACCCTTCTGGGTTCTGTGGCACCAATGCACAGCAGGGCGCCACATTTGGATCACCTGTACTGAGAAGCCTCTGGCTTTTCAGAGGGCGGTCTCAGAAGCCAAGCTGCTAGAGCCAAATTCTGAGGGGCCGGATGGAAAATCTGGCCCTAATGCAGCAGATCGTGGATTAGAGGAAGCATCAATGGATCATCCATTCTTAGACTGCTCAATGTTCCGAACCATGCTCTTTTTGGCCACATTGGAGCTATTAGGATAGTCTTGAGCCCTTCCGACCTGATTTTTTGTAAAGTCCTTGGTATTAACAGAATCAGGGGAAAAACATTAGTGAGCCCAACTTTCCAAGGGTGAGCGAATGCATCTATCCCTGTTGCTGAATCCTCGGGTTTCAAAGAGAAAAAGGCTCTTACTTTTGCGTTTTCCTGGTTCGCAAACAGGTCCACATCTGGGTATTCCCACTTTTGAACAATCATCTGAAATATCTTCGAGTTCATGCTCCACTCCCCTGGATGAATGTATTTTCTGCTCAGAAGATCTGCATGATAGTTGTCGGAGCCCCTCAGATGCAGAGCCGATAAGGATAGTAGATTATGCTCCGCCCAGTGGAAGATCCTTTCGGAGATCATCTGTAACTTCCTGTTTCTTGTACTTCCCTGATGTCTCAAGTGGGCTATAGCTGTCATATTGTCCGAGTAGACTCTGACATTCGACCCCTGAAGCACAGTAGTGGCTGCCCATAGGGTTTCTTCCACCACTTTCATTTCTCTTAAGTTTGAGTACTGCTCTGCTATTTCTTGCGACCAGACCCCTTGGAAGGCCACGTGGGAGACTACTGCTCCCCATCCTCTTTTGCTTGCGTCTGTTTTGACGGATAACAAGGGAAGTTGAATCCATGCTGAACTTTTCTCCAGATTTCCTGGACAGAGCCACCAATTTAAAGATGCTTTCACCTTCTCTGGCAGATGAATTCTGTTGGAGAGGGAACTTGGAGATCTGTCCCAACAGGAAAGGATGTAGTTTTGAAGGACCCTTGAATGCGCTTGAGCCCAAGGTACCGCCTAAATAAATGAGGTCATGGACCCGAGGACGGACATGGCGAATCTTAATGACACTCCTCTCTGGTTCTTTAGTGCATAAACTTTCGACCTCAACTGAATCTGCTTCTCTTTTGGCAGTAAAGAGGCTTGTTGCTGAGAATCCAGGAGAATTCCCAAGGAGGTCTTCCTGGTGGAGGGAATCAGATCTGACTTTTGGTAGTTTATCAACCATCCCAAGGATTCCAGGATCTGGAGGGTCATCTGGAGGTCTCTTTCCAAACTTGAAACCGAGGGAACCATCACCAAAAAATTGTCTAAATATGGGACGATGCAGATATTCAGTTTCCTTAGATAAACCTACTACCTCTGCCATGATCTTTGTAAACAGGCGGGGTGCTGACGAAATGCCGAAGGGGAGTACATTGAATTGAAAATGAAGTACCTCTCGGTTCTGAGTTACAGCAAATCTGAGAAATTTTCTGCAATCCGGATGAATTGGCACGTGGTAGTAAGCCTCTGGCTGGTCTACTGTTGCCACGACAAATCCTTTTCCAATCAATAAGCTGCCATTGAGGAAGGAAGCTCGCAATTCTGCCTCCTACCTTCTTGGCGTCATTGTCTGTCCTGCCTAGAACCTTGAAAGATATTCCTACCTCTTCCCCCTTTTGTGTAACTCCAGCGACCAGTTTTACCCTTGCCTCTGTACTGAAATGCTTGCTGCTGTTGTTGTTAAGGGAGAAGAAATGGTCTCTTTCTGAAACTTTTTGGATTCTTTGGCTCTGGCAGAGACTTCTTCTTGTCGGATGCTTTCTCCAACAACTCGTCTAGCACCGCCCCAAACATATACTCTCCTTTAAATGGAATGGAACAAAGCTTAGATTTTGATGCGTTGTCCCCACTCCACATCTTCAACCACAGATCTCTTCTCATAGAATTTGATAATGCTGCCGATCTTGCCGCAATCTTGACCGACTCCGCCAAGGCATCCGCTAGGAATCCAGTGGCCTTCTGCAGAAAAGGAAGAGATGCTAGGAGGTCCTCTTGAGTGGTACCTTTCCAGAGATGTTCCTCTAGTTGTTGGAGCCAGAGGAACATGGAACGAGCTACACAAGTTGAAGCGATATTAGTCTTCAGTGAAGCCGCCGATGTTTCCCATGCCTTCCTTAGAAGGCTGTCCATCTTCCTATTCATAGGATTTTTGAGCTGTGACGAGTCTTCAAAGGGAATGGTTGTTTTCTTCGCAACCCTTGCCACCTGTACATCAACCTTCGGGACTTCCATCCATAGCTTAGCCGCCTTTTCATCTAGAGGGAATCTATCCTTCATTTCTCCTGCCATACTAAGCCTTTTCTCAGGTGACTCCCATTCATCCAAAATAAGACTCCAAATGTTGTCATGCACAGGGAACACTACCTTCTTCTTGGATTTCAGACCGCCAAACATTTCATCCTGAACTGTACGGGTTTCCTTCTCCTCTTCCACCTGCATCGTGTCTCTCACCTGCGACAACAATTCCTCCATATTCTCAGACGAAAAGTAATATTTCCTATCTTCCTCATGATCTTCACTTAGGACCCCTTCTTCCGGTTCCTCCATAGACCCTAATTCTGAATCAGAGGTCTCCCTAACCGTATATTTTCTCCTTTTGGGGGGAGATGGACCTTCAGCTCTGGCTTGTGAGAAGGAGGCTAGGGAAGATTGTATTTCCTGCCGAACCATTCCCCTGACTTCTTCCATAAGGGAAGGCTGTTCTTCCTTCACAATGTTGTCAGTGCATTTCCAGCATAGGGGTTTCTTATGCCCTGAAGCCAGCTTTTTTATACAGATGGCACATTTGCGAACTGTAGTGCTTTCTCTCACTGTCGGTGCCGGATCCTTGTCTCCCTAAATTAAAAATAAAAAAAGGGGAGATTTAAAATATATTTAGGATCCTGCTCAAAAGAGAGTGGGGAATAACCTAGGACCTAGTACTTACTGGGGCCGGGTTAGCGCTGGGCTCTGCAGACGCAGGCTTTGGAACAGCACCCTCCATAGTAGCAGAATATTCTGTCCTACCTTAATGGAGTCTTCTCATCTGGGTCTTTTATAGGGGAGACCGAGATCCAGTGCCAAATTTTCACCTATCTGGTGAAGGATCCTCATTTTCAGGGCAAACCGCGGCTTCTCCTTTTGAATTTCCCGCCGCGGCCCCATGCGTTCCACAGTGGAACGCACCAGAAGTGACGTCCCGCTGGCCAAAAGCCTGACTTCCGGCACGCCGCCATGGAGGACAGAGGAGACTCCGGCCGGGGAGCTACAGGAGGCCCCCAGCCCCCAAAACCCTACTCGGCTTTACACGCAGGCGAGTGTGTGTGTGGGGGGTCCCGCTCTCAAGGAGACACGGGAGCTACAAAGGAAGGAAGGTCGGAGGCGATCGCTCCCTGCAGCCCGGCAGGTAAATTTAATAGGGCCCTGCTTGCCGGCCGCAGGCACCCCAGGTAACCTCTTCATCCCATAGGGACAGGAAAACACTGGGGATTGTAGCGGGAAGGGGCTATTTAACCTCTTGTTTTCCTGTCCCTAATTAGGATGGGGAGGCTACCTCCAGGTGTGCTGTCATGGAGGGGATTGGAGAAAATAACATTATACTTACCTTCTGATGGCCCCCGGTCTTTTCTCCACTGCGTCTGGTCTCTTGTATGGCTCGCGGTGGAGTGAAAGGATCTTCCATGACGTCATTTAGTCATTGGACAGGTCACGAGACTGCCGTGACCTGTTGAACATCCGCAACAAGACCACAGAGAAACAAATCAAGAAGAAACGTCACATTCACCGGAGTGTTGATCAGGTTCAGGAGATACTTCTTTCCCTTGTAAGTGTAAAACAGAGACGCAGTCAGGGCCTTCACCGTAATCCCGCGCTCCCTCTCCACCTGCAGCTTGTCCAGAACTTGCTTATTGGAGGAGGCTTTTGGAATACACCCTGAGGGAAGGAGCGAGACACCAGAATCCACACTGTTAGCTCGTAGTGGCAGTGTCTCCCTCCATACTAGTCTGTCAAAGGTAGCTTATTTCTTTGTTTTATATATGTATTTTAGGTGTGTAAACCCTCTTCATGTGTACAGCAGCCTGGAATGAACGCTGCTTAAAAAATAAATAATAGAGTAAGGCCTCATTCAGACTTTCATCAGCTTTGTTTTGCATCCGAGAAGCTCTAAACTTTGATTTGGATCAAAATCCGACAGGTCAACGTGTTTCGGTGAAAAATACGCGGTCCACAGAAATATGTGAACAGCCCTAGACTATAATAGATATGAGTTCTGTGAAAAACAAGGATCGAGCTCGTACGAAATCCAACATTTCATTCTATAAATCTACATAAATTAAGTAACGTGCCAAATTGCTTTTTTTTTGGTTTATGTTTTGCGTGTACGGAGGGAAAGTTCCCAGTGCTAGTGTCTAGCTCACTGATTTTCCTTGTTTGGTGCCTGACGTCCCAAAAAACTGACAGTGAGCTATCAATCAAGATAAAGAGGCTGGTGCTGGGCAGGGAAGCAACCTTGGAAGGCTGAGGCTTGGTTAGTGCTCCGTTACACCCAGAGCACTCAGAAATGCAACAACAGATAAAAGATATAGAGGTGTCTATGGATTTATCTTTCCAAATCCTGCATGGTCATGAATGGGAATTGAAGGGAGGGGTATATCTGATGGATTCCCTTAAATTGTTAATTGGCAATTGCAGTTCACATAGTTGCATATTACTTAATCATTAGAGCTACAAAAAATTGCACTTCAAGCACCAGTAAAACAGATGCCAAAAAAGATTCCTTAGAGGCATCTGGTCACTATTAGTGATGATCGAGCGTGTTCTATCAACCCCTTCGGCAAGCACGCTCGGGTGCTCGCCGAGTATTTTGGCATGCTCGGCATTTCTTTTAAGGTCGCCGTGCCTGCAAGTGTCACGGCTGTTAGCGTGCTCGCTGAATGGGTTCATAGAACACGCTCGATCATCACTAGTCACTATACATTAGTATACAATAAAAAAAACACATATTACATAGTGAATAACACAGACACTATTCAATACAGCAGGGTTGAGGTGTACTTTGTGGGACAAAATTACAGTATTTTTGAAAGACGCGATTCACTTTACTGTGCAACATATAGAAAAAAAAGGGCAATGAATTCCAAATAAAGTGAAATGGTGCAGAAGAAAACAAAAACATTTTACTGCTTTTAAAAAATTCTAAACTTTGCAAACAAATTGTTTGGCTTGTGTTCCAATTTTCTAAGACCGTTTTTAATACCATTTTGGGGTACAACTTTTTGATTGCTCCATCAAATGAATAGTCGTAAGTTACTTACCGGTAACGGGATTTTTCAGAGACCATGACAGCACCACGAGAGAGGGGATCCGCCCACCAAGGAGAGGAAATGTGTCACCCTGGCCTGGATGCCACAAGTGTAATAAAGCTGTGTCTGAGAGCAAGGGGGAGGTTCTCTGGTCAGGGGAACATTAGCATGCAATGCCTCCTGTCTCAGGCCAGTAGGGGGAGCAGGCTGCCCCTATAAAAGCTGGTACTGGGGACAGGGTTAGAGAGAACTGGATTGCCTGTCTCAGCTTTGAGACGTGTCCCAGAGTGGAGCAGGGACAGAAAGTTGATTGCACCTAAGAGGAAGTGTGGCAGTAGGAGAGAGCCACAAGCCAGAGACAAGAGGCGAAGAGAGCCTGTCTTGGCAGAGAAAAGACTTAACTTTACCAGACTTTGGTGTCTGAGGCTGGAAGGATTCCACATCCCCCAGCAGAGAACCAGCCCGCAAGGGACTGTACATTCCTTGGCCTAAGAAGCCTGGAGGCCCTGCCACAACCGAAGGGACCAGTAAAGCCGTACAAGGCTGGGAGCAGAAAGGAACCCACGTCGCAGGCCATACAGGCGAGAAAGCACGGAAAGCTCGGAAACGTGGGCTGTTATCCTATCAGGAGGAGATAGTCAGAAGGAGTGCAGAAAGCACGGTAGGCGTACACCCTCACCCTGACCAGGGCCAATTTCCCCGTTGCTCTCAGACATCCAGGTCCCCTCCTAGCTGGGACTGTTTGTGGGTCAGTTTACCTGTTCAAGTAAAGACCCTGGACTGCAACCTGTTGTCTGTGTGCTCCTTGCTCCTCCAGCACTATCATCACTGGGACTCTCACTACCATCACTCCCACCATCCACTATACTGCCCTGGGGCCGCACTCTTCCCGTGGGGAGTCACACTACCATAGCTGCACATCTCATCAGCCCCAGCGGTCTGCATGCAGCGGCGGTTCCTAATAACCGCAAATCCACAGGTGGCGTAGTCGGACATAATCAATATAACGGACTACCACTGGCCTGACCACCCTGAGCCACGGAACCGGGTTGCCACTACTACCCCCATCGTCCCCTATTGCCCGGATCCGAGTGCCCCACGGCCCAGGGGGCGAGTCAGAAACATACAGGCTTAAAAGGGCGCCACCTCTCTCCCGCCTCTGTTTGGATTACAGAGCATTGAGAGGACCGCCAGGTTAATAAACACAGCAAACAATCACAAAATTGCCATACCAGACGAAACCTACTGAGTGTGAGATTATAATTAATAAAACGGGAATGTTCCCACAAACGTGAAAGGAGGGAATATAAGGGTGCTGTCATGGTCTCCGAAAAATCCCATTACCGGTATGTAATTTAAGATTTTATCGGTCGACCATGACAGCACCATGAGAGAATTACAGAGATGAAGTAATCTATTGAAGGACCACAGCCTGGAACACTCTTCTCCCAAAGGTGAGGTCAGCCGATACACCTATATCTAACCTATCGTGTCTATGGAATGTAGAGGGACAGGACCAGGTAGCAGCCTTACATATGTCTTCTATCGAGACACCTGTCTTCTCAGCCCAGGAGGACGCCACAGCCCGGGTGGAATGAGCCTTCAGCCCTTCTGGCCCTTCCTTGCCGCTAGATGTACAGACCAAAAGTTTGGACACACCTCATTTAAAGATTTTTCTGTATTTTCATGACTATGAAAATTGTACATTCACACTGAAGGCATCAAAACTATGGATTAACACATGTGGAATTATATACTTAACAAAAAAGTGTGAAACAGCTGAAAATATGTCTTATATTCTAGGTTCTTCAAAGTAGCCACCTTTTGCTTTGATGACTGCTTTGCACACTCTTGGCATTCTCTTGATGAGCTTCAAGAGATAGTCACTGGAAATGGTTTTCACTTCACAGGTATGCCTTGTCAGGTTTAATAAGTGGGATTTCTTGCCTTATAAATGTTGTTGGGACCATCAGTTGTGTTGTGCAGAAGTCTGGTGGATACACAGCTGATAGTCCTACTGAACAGACTGTTAGAATTTGTATTATGGCAAGAAAAAAGCAGCTAAGTAAAGAAAAACGAGTGGCCATCATTACTTTAAGAAATGAAGGTCAGTCAGTCCGAAAAATTGGGAAAACTTTGAAAGTGTCCCCAAGTGCAGTTGCAAAAACCATCAAGCACTACAAAGAAACTGGCTCACATCAGGACGGCCCCAGGAAAGGAAGACCAAGAGTCACCTCTGCTTCTGAGGATAAGTTTATCCGAGTCACCAGCCTCAGAAATCACAGTTTAACAGCAGCTCAGATTAGAGACCAGGTCAATGCCACACAGAGTTCTAGCAGCAGACACATCTCTTCAACAACTGTTAAGAGGAGACTTTGTACAGCAGGCCTTCATGGTAAAATAGCTGCTAGGAAACCACTGCTAAGGACAGGCAACAAGCAGAAGAGACTTGTTTGGGGTAAAGAACACAAGGAACGGACATTAGACCAGTGGAAATCTGTGCTTTGGTCTGATGAGTCCAAATTTGAGATCTTTGGTTCCAACCACCGTGTCTTTGTGCGACGCAGAAAAGGTGAACGGATGGACTCTACATGCCTGGTTCCCACCGTGAAGCATGGAGGAGGAGGTGTGATGGTGTGGGGGTGCTTTGCTGGTGACACTGTTGGGGATTTATTCAAAATTGAAGGCATGCTGAACCAGCATGGCTACCACAGCATCTTGCAGCAGCATGCTATTCCATCCGCTTTGCGTTTAGTTGGACCATCATTTATTTTTCAACAGGACAATGACCCCAAACACACCTCCAGGCTGTGTAAGGGCTATTTGACCAAGAAGGAGAGTGATGGGGGACTACGCCAGATAACCTGGCCTCCACAGTCACCAGACCTGAACCAATCGAGATGGTTTGGGGTGAGCTGGACCGCAGAGTGAAGGCAAAAGGGCCAACAAGTGCTAAGCATCTCTGGGAACTCATTCAAGATTGTTGGAAGACCATTTCCGGTGACTACCTCTTGAAGCTCATCAAGAGAATGCCAAGAGTGTGCAAAGCAATCATTAAAGCAAAAGGTGGCTACTTTGAAGAACCTAGAATATAAGACATATTTTAAGTTGTTTCACACTTTTTTGTTAAGTATATAATTCCACATGTGTTAATTCATAGTTTTGATGCCTTCAGTGTGAATGTACAATTTCCATAGTCAAGAAAATACAGAAAAATCTTTAAATGCGAAGGTGTGTCCAAACTTTTGGTCTATACTGTATATGATAGAGAAATGGCCTCCCAATTCCATCTAGCCATGGTGGACTTCATGACCTTAGACCGTTCCTTGCCCCTTGGTAGGATATAAACAACGACTTATCTTTCCTAAAGCTTTTGGTAACTGAATGGTACCTAACCAGACATCTCCTCACTTCTAACGTATGTAACTCTACCTCTTTCTGGTTACTAGGATGTGGACAAAAGGAGGGTAGGAGGACTTCCTGAAGTCTGTGGAAACGAGTAGCTACCTTAGGGAGAGAGAGTGATTTTTAAACCAGATCCTGCCTTTCATCCAGAATTTGAGTAAACTGCGAGGCCATAGACAGGGCCTGGATGTCACTAATGCTCCTGGCCGAGGTTAAAGATATTAAAGCGGTCTTAAGAGAGAGGGATTTAAGGGTTGCTGACTATTAGCTCAAACGGCGAGCTAGTCAAGGCCTTTAGAACCAAATTTAAATCCCAGGGAACCAAGCTGCTTTTAATAATGAGTCTAGATCTAAAAGCTGCCTTAATGAACCGAGAAACCCAGTAGTTACAAGCTACATCACAGCTATATAGGGCACCCAAGGCAGAAATCTGTACTTTAAGGGTGCTGGTGGATAACCCTAGTTCAAGACCTTTTTGTAAAAACTCCAAAGATTTGTCCTATTGGCACCCCCTCCCCATCAACCCCAGAACCAGAGAAAGACAAAAACTTTCTCCAACTTGTGGCATAAATCTGGGTTGTAACAGGTTTTCTGCTGTGCATCAGGATGGTTACTAGACCTTGGGAAAAACCTTTCTGATTTGGCAGTGTCCTTTCAAGTTCCACACCGTCAAGTGGAGGCCAGTTGCTTGAGGATGGAATATCAGACCCCGGAGAAGGAGATATGGAATCTCTGGAAGAACCCAAGGATCGGAGATGGACATGTTCCTCAGGCATGAGAACCAGGGCCTCCTGGGCCAAAACGGTGCGATCAGCAGAACCCTGGCCTTGTCCTCCCGGATCTTTCTTATGACTATGAGAAGAACAGCCAACCGGGGGGGAGGAGTCATACGCCAGGCTGAAATCCCAACGTATCAGGAGAGCGTCCACAGCTAGGGGATTTAGGGAACACAAGATCTTTGTCTTCCGATTTAGTTTTGTGGCAAACGGATCTACCTGACCGGAGGTCCCCCCCATCTTCGGCTATTTGGGTAAAAATTCCTTGATTTAGTTCCCATTCCCCTTGCATCAGAGGATAGCAGCTTAGGAAATCTGCTCTCATGTTTTCTTTTTCCCTTATATGGAGGGCCATCAGGGAAAGGAGGTGACTTTCTGTAATCTGGAAGAGATGATCTGTCACTCTCATCAGCGATCTTGACCATGTATCCCCCTGGTGGTTCACATATGCTACCGCAACTAGATTATCCAAGAGGATCTTTACATTCTGGCCCTGAAGGAAAGGTAAGAAATTATTCACCGCCTTGTCTACCGCCAGAAGTTCTTTTGCATTGGAGGAGAGACCCTTTTCGATATCTGACCAGGTCCCCTGGGCTACCATATCTCCCAGACGGGCGCCCCACCCTCTCGGACTCGCATCTGTGGTAATTGTTCTAGTGACCCTAAGTACCCAGGGAACCCCTCGAGATAGGTTAGGCTCATCCTGCCACCACTATAAAGATTTTACTGACCGGGGTGATAAGGACATCTTCCCTTCCAAGTGCCCCTTAAGAGAAACTTCATTATGTAGCACATCCCACTGTAGAACTGTGGTGCCCCTGAGGGTTCGACTGCCACAGGGACGCTGCACTTCTGTAATGGAGTGTAGTGTTCCTCCTCCGAGGTAAGAACAGCGTGATGGTCGGGACCCAACCTTTGCATCCAACACCACATTTCTCCACCAGACGGGGCTAGTATGCACCAGGTGCTGCCCTCCAGGTTACAGGGAGACTGGGGAACCAAGAGTGAGGGGAACCAGTTAGTGGGTGAGGGTGGAGGACTTACAATTTAGTGACACTTTAAATTTCATATTTAATAAAAAGCCATCTTTGGTTTTGGTCTTTGTGCTGTTAATTACTGTGAGGTATTGTGATCTCCCACCCTGAATGTGGATGCTGTGTGGACCTGCAGTGGAAGGAGACACAGCCCTCATATCCCGGCCTTGGGACGAGGGGCAGGTTGCAGACGAGGAATGTCTCAACCCGGTCAAGGACCACGACCAAGAAGGCCCGGAGCTTAAGAGTGTAGCTCCACAGCAAATGGATCCCGGGGAGGATGCAGACGGAGCAGTGTACGCCACCTGTTCTCACCACCTGATATATTCAGAGGGAGTCCGGCTGCAAGTGGAGTACCGGCCCTCGACACCCGACCTTGCTACTCCATGTCCTGGTTGGGAAAGCCCGGTAGGCCCAGAGGATCCCATCGAGTATCAGAAGGAGCGGAGCTGCCACCCGTGCCCTTGTTCTGAGAGGAGTTCAGAGGGAGACCCGGCCTATCTACACACACAGACAGGAGAGGATACGGTCTGTAGTTCAGGAACACTCTGGTGCGGGGTCCCAATTGAATGCTGGACTTGCTCGGAGGTTGTCGGACCCCAGTCCCTGGTGACTGCAGGACTCCGCGTGGAGCAGGGAGTCGCCTTCCTTCTGCCATCTCTAATGTGAGCAAAGCCTTGGAAGTTCACCCCTATGGCCTCCGGACTGTTTATTCTGCGCTACACCGCACGACGCGGCACCCGTACTCCTCTACTACTACCCCCTCCATCCTGTCTCTACCTGCCCTGAGGCCCTGATCCGCCTGTGGGGAGTAGTAACAACCATGGCTTCCCTAACACCAGGCCTCAGCGGACTGCAGCAGCGCTGGTGGGATTCACCAGGTGCCACAGGTGGCGTAGTCGGAATCAGCCACTCAACCCGGATAAGCCCACACCATCCTTTTAATGTGACAGCCCTGAGCACGGGTCGGGTCAGGGCCACGGCTGCACCCCATCTCTCCATCTCAGGACCCGCCTCCGAGTCCCCATCTCCCAGGGTAAACAAAAGGGCTATCGAGTAGAGGCGTCACAACCAGGCGTAGTTGGCAGGATCGCGTGCCCGCAGCAAATTAAGGAATTACCCATTGCTTCCGGGTACTGTGTGCCTTACACCTTGAACTTTCGTTTTACACCTAAAATGGTGCCCGCCCAAGAAGAACAGGCGCCACAATGCTGTGAAAAGATGGTCTTCAAACACCTCCCATCATGGGCTGGGCTCCTGCTTGGCGCCAAAAATGTGGACTGCCCCTTCCATCAGAGACTGTCCGCGGGGTAATGCCCGTCAAACCGGATGGGCTGAACGAAGGCGGACCTGTCAGCATTCTGCCCAGGAACCGCCCCGAAAGAGGAGGAAGAAGAAAAGCAACAAGGTGCGGCCATTGCAGTCGGAGGTTGGCATTCTTCAGAGTCAGACATGGACGCTTCTGGAGCGCAACCCACCGAACCTTCTGAACCCGGTTCAGGCCCTTCACCCGGCAGGGAGCAAGGCGGCAGAGTGTGAACAGCGGGAGATTTGGAATTTCTCCAACAGGAAGCCCCGGGTCTCATGCGGAGATAGAGAGAGGCCCAAGAGGTGGCGACGGCTCTGTGGCGGGAAGAGATGTTGCTACGTATCCGGGCCCGCCGCCAAGGAGTTGAAGCCCAAGGAGCTACGGTGACAGAGGTCGTGAGCGGCCCAGCGGCAGGTGAGTGTGCTACCCCTGCCCTGGCTGCAGAGCCTACCGTTCCAATCCTGGACCTCATGGCCGAATATCTCATACCCGGCGCGGCCACCTGGGAGCAGGTCTTGGCTCCGGAGCTGCAAGCGGCAGCTATAGGTGGGGACCTGCGATGCCGCCCTACTCCTGAACCGGAAGTGCCTGAAGCTGCAGAGATGCCCACCGGCTCCAACCCGGATTGGTCCGCGCTTGCAGAGGACCCGCAGCAGCCTTTAATGACACCGCTACCCGCACCAACAGTCACCTGGCCGGAGGCTGAGGAGTGGGCCTGGGACAACCAGGGGGGGTATCTGATGGGCTTCCCCCGGGAGCCCCGGGCTGAAGCGCAGAGGAGGAGCCAGCGGTGCAGCAAGCAGATACTCCAGCTTGCTCGGGAGCAACGTCAACGGGAGCTCCGCTGCGAACGCCTCGAGGTACGGGCCAAAGCTGCTAAATCCCGGGCTCGTCAGGAGGAGGCCACTTGTCCCATTCCCCGAGTGGAAGGGCAAGTCGTCCGCTTCCACCATGAGGCGGGGTGGGGGTGACTAGCCCAGGGGATGGGGAATGACTCCGTTACCCATGCCTTTAGCCTTAAGGAGGTCGCGGTGGTCGGCTCCCGGGCCCATACTCTGGGGTCTCTCTTTAAAAAGGCATTGATAGATATTAAGTTTATAAAAGTTTGTGACGCCACCTATGGTTTCTGATGATATTCACCAGCGCTGCGCAGTTGATAAGGCAGCTGGATGGTAAATCTCCCCACAGGTGGAGCTAGTCCTCAGGGCAGTGTATGAATGGGGAAAGCAGGACGAAGAGACCCCGCCGGGTCAGAGCAAGAACAGGGACAGACACAATGGTCACTTCAGTACCTTTTACTGATGGAAATTCAGGCACTCCCCAGAGCACTGTAGGGTGAAGGGTGTATGTCCGGATCCTCCTCAATGAGCGGGTTTTGGGCCTCCTGTTTCTTGATTCTGCGTAGTAAGTTTCTGACCTGCCTGGAGCTAGGCCTAACTTTGTCTCTGTCCTGCGCTGGCTGACCTTGTGGTAGGGCCTTCTGTCGGATTACACACTCCTGACTTACGGGGCCTATGTGTCTCCTGGCTCTGTTACGTATCAGCACTTTAGCGATCCTGGGACTTGTAGTTCTCCAGGGATTCCGGTTTATCTTACTGGGTCTTGGAGATCCCGGTAAGTTTCGGACCCGGTGTCCGGTAATTGCTTCTTCGGGGTGAGCTAGTTAAGCTCCTCTGCCCCCTATGAACTAACTCTCTACTCGCCTTCGGCCTACTCGGGCCCTCAATAGGCTACTCACACTAACGGCAGCTTGCCGCGCTTCACCGATCTTATGGCGCCGACACACCTAAGGCTCACCTCTCTGAGCTACTCGGAGTCTTGATCTGGATAAGCTCCACTGCAAGCTAGCAATTGCAGGAGCTGGAACAGGCTTTTGTTCTCTTAGGTAACTCCTCTAAGGCTGTACTGGACTCACTGCTAAACCAGACTGAACTAGACTCTGACTTAGACTGAATTGTTTCTGTGTCTCACTCTGCAGGAACTCACCAACAGCCTCAGCTGCCTGGCTCCACCTTCCATTTTATATCCCTAACGGGCTCCCTCTGGTGGTCTGAGCTGGAAGGTGGAGATGTGTGAATGGTTATGGGGGCCTCTTGTGAGGAATCCATCGATACACCCTTCTAGGAGTTGTGATACCAAGCACATTCCCCCCTAGTTAAGCTCAGCACTCCCGGGATGAAGTACATTTTATAAAACAATAACAATAGGAAACATAAGCAATACATGAACAATCTTCCCATTATGGGAGGCACCAATCTTAAACATTGCATAACAATTAAACAAAGCAGAGTGCCCTCAGAATTCGAGTCTCCTATGGTGAGGTTCCCAAAAAGGATGTCCATCTCACAAGGTAGAGTACTTGGTGGTTTCTGAGGGACCTGTCTTAAACCCTCTACATAGGCCCTGGGGTGGCTGCAGGGCATGAAGATCCCGCGTTGGACCTCCAAGAGAGCCACTCCAGACAGGTTTTCCTTCTGAGCTCACCTAAAGGGCACTCCAGGGAGCGCAATTATATACAATAAAAGTTTTTGGGCTGCACACAGTCCTCAGTCACACAGTTCTTTATGCCAAGAATAAAGGAAATTAATGAGGTTAAGCACAAATTAATAAGGACATATGCATGAAAATACACAATTATACAGTACATTTCAAGTTAATACACAATACCCCAGGGGTAACTATCTACACTTTCAGCAATTTTGATCATCTACTGTGTGTACCTAGCAGGAGGTTTACCTCTTGTGCTGCGTACTAATCTGCGTAATGCTGTGGTTGGTGGAGTGTCAGTGTCTGTATCCTCAGTTATTCTATCAGTTCTACGTGTAAGCATGTTGTAAAACTGCCTTAACCTCTCTCTTGTACTGGCAAGTCTACCATTGGCTGGGCCCTCTTGCTCTGCTCCTGCCGGGGATCCTTCATCTGGGGATACTTCTTGAGCTGGCTCTTCTGCAGCACTTACAGGTACAACTTGGTGTAGAGGGTTTTCTGGTTGTTCATAGAATTGGAGTACTGGAATTATTACTGCACCTCCTATCTGAGGCCAATCAGCTGGGAAGTCTCCAAGGTCAGTGTGTATCACCGCATCTTCAGGTTCTTCCTGGATTGTGAGAGGCACTTTTTCTTGGGGTTTCAGTAAATCTGGACACAATTTTAGATGGTCCCTGGACACTGTAGATGTTTTTCCTCCATCTCGACTGATTATACAAGTCTTTTTGTTGTCAAATCTTGACGGTAACACAGTGTAGGGGTCTTTTTCCCACTGGTCATCCAGTTTGTGGTTGCGTCTTTTCCTTTTTAGTACTGTTTCACCTGGTGTGAAAGGTTCTGCGGGTACGTTTTTGTTGTAGTTGGCTTCCTGTTTGTCCCTTGCTTGAGTGAGACTGTCCTCGACCCAGGCTTGTACCCTTCTGTACTGCTCTTGTCTGGTCGTGTCCCAGTCCTCAGTGGTCATATCAGCTTCAGGTTCAACAACACCAAGCTCCAGATCCATGGGCAGCTTTCCTGGCCTTGCCCGCATGAGATATGCCGGAGTGCAATTGGTGGAACTGACTGGTATATGATTGTACAGATCCACTAGGTCTGGTAGTAGGTCTGGCCACTGGTTTCTCTCCTCAAGTGGTATGGTCCTTAGCAGGTCGATGATGATGTTGTTCATCTTTTTGCAGAGACGCTTTGTTTGTGGGTGGTAAGGTGTAGTTCTTATCTTTCTACACCCGTAGAGATGGCAGAACTCCTTGAACAACTCAGCCTCAAAGGCCGGGCCCTGGTCCGTCAGCACCTGCTCAGGGTAGCCTTGGGGTCTGCAGAAATATGCTTGGAACATTTTTGCTGCTGTTTCTGCCGTCAGGTCTTTGACGGGGGCGACCACCAGGAAACGTGAGTAGTGATCCACCATGGTCAGAGCATAGGAGTACCCTGACCGGCTGGGGGAGAGCTTGACATGGTCCAGGGCCACGATCTCCAGGGGCCGAGTCGTCTTGATGGGCTGCAGGGGTGCCTTCTGGTTGCTGAAGTCTTTCCTTCTTAGGCCGCAGGGTCCACAGTCCCGGCACCACCTTTCAATGGAGCTGCGCATTCCTACCCAGTAGAATCGACACTTCAACAGGGTCTCTAGCTTTTTCCAGCCAAAGTGCCCCGCCTGATCGTGGTAAGCTTCCAATACCATCTGGATGTCTGTCTTAGGGACTGCTATCTGCCATACCATCTCATGAGTTTTTGGATTGACGTACCTCCGGCACAGCTTCTCACGGTAAATAAACAGCCGGCTTCTCTCGTTCCACAGCTGCTTTGCTTGCAGAGACGCTTCCTTCTCCAGGGAGGCACCTTCTTGGGTTATCAGCTGTTTAATGCGGCTGACAACCGGGTCGCTGTCCTGGGTCTCTTTCCAGCTGTGGTGAGGAAGGGGGTTTAACGTCTTTCCACGCTGCTTCCTCGAGGCTCTCTGCTCATGGATCATCCCATTCCGGTGAAAGGCAGGTAGCTCAATCTCTTCCAGGTCATCCACTTCTTCTTCTGTGTCTGACTGGTGAGGCATCCTAGACAGGGCGTTGGCGTTCTTGCGGCCCGCCCGGTATTTGATTGTAAATTGGTAGTTTGACAGCCGAGTCATCCATCATTGTTCCAGTGCCCCCAACTTAGCTGTTTCAAGATGGGTCAAGGGGTTGTTATCAGTAAAGGCAGTGAACTTGCTGGAGGCCAGATAGTGCTTGAACCGTTCAGTGATGGCCCAGACCAAGGCCAGGAACTCCAACTTGAAGCTGCTATAGTTCTCTGGGTTCCTCTCAGTTGGACGGAGCTTCCTGCTTGCGCATGCGATGACTTTCTCTTGCCCATTCTGCTTCTGACTTAGGACAGCGCCCAAGCCTTCGTTGCTGGCATCTGTATACCGCAGGAACGGTTGGCTGTAGTCAGGGTAGGCTAGGATCTCATCACCTGTCAGGATCTCCTTCATCTGCTGAAACGACTCTGCTTGCTCCTTACCCCAGTGGAATGGAGGGTTTTTGCCTTTGGGGGACTGCCCTACCAGGAGGTCTTGCAGAGGAGCTGCTTTCTTTGTGTAGTCCTTCACGAACCTCCGGTAGTATCCTACTAGTCCCAAGAACTGACGCACCTCCTTTAGGTTCTTCGGCTCCGGCCACTTCTGGATGGCTGTGACTTTCTCCGGGTCTGGTGCTACACCTTCCGGACTGACAATGTGTCCCAGGTACTGTACCTTCTTCTTGAGCAGATGGCACTTTGAGGGTTTCAACTTCATCCCGTACCGGGACAGTGACTCAAATACCTCTGCCAGGTGTTTCAAGTGGTCCTCGTACGTTCTGGAGTACACAATTACGTCATCCAGGTAAAGTAACACAGTCTCAAAGTTGCGGTGTCCCAGGCAGCACTCCATCAATCTCTGGAACGTTCCGGGGGCATTGCAGAGTCCAAACGGCATGCTGTTGAACTCGCAGAGTCCCATCGGGGTGGTGAAGGCCGTCTTCTCCCGATCCTCCTCAGCCACAGCTACTTGCCAGTACCCACTAGTGAGGTCAAGGGTGGAAAAGTAATTTGCAGACTTCAAGGCAGCTAGGGACACCTCTATGCGTGGTAAAGGGTATGCATCTTTATGTGTAATGCGATTTACTTGACGGTAATCTACACACATTCTCATGCTCCCGTCCTTTTTCCTAACCAGCACTAGGGGAGCCGCCCAGGGACTACAACTATCCTTTAACACTCCCGCCTTCCTCATGTCATGCAGCATTTCTTTTGCCTTCTGGTAGTGAGCTGGGGATATAGGCCTATAACGTTCTTTGATTGGGGAATGGTTGCCTGTGGGGATATGATGTTGAACCCCCTTAACCCTCCCAAAGTCAAGTGGATGTTTACTGAACACCTGCGAGTATTCCTGAACCACCCGGTGTACACCCTGTTTTTGATGGGCAGGAGTGGTGTCTGTCCCAACATGGAGCTGTTGACACCAATCCTCCACCTGGGTTGCAGGGTCATTATCCTCTACTTCGTCTGGTGAGGTTAAGGACTCCGCCTCATGGATGCAGTTATTATTGACAGCATGTAATTTGGCAACAGTGGCATAACGTGGCAGTCTGACCTCATCTTCCCCTAAATTGAGAAGACGGACGGGCACTCCCCCATTACGTACATCTACCACTCCCCTGGCGGTTAAGAGCGTAGGTGTATGCTCGGAGCAAAAGGGTTCTACTACCGCCTGGTAGCTCTGTCCTCTAAGACCTATGGCAGCTCTACACCAGATGAGAATTTCACTCATTGGGGGGATGACAATGGGTATGGGGTCTGTTACCCTCACGTTACCGATTTCATCGTGTGTTAGCCTTACTTGCTGTTGATACATCAGGACTCGGATCTCCTTCTGTAGCGCCCTCCTCTGTCCTGGTTTGGCAATGTCAGCTATCTGTTGGAGTAAGAACACAACCTCTCCCAAACAGTTACTAACAATGTTAGTGCCAAGTACCATGTATGGGTTAGTGTCATCAGGATTGGTCTCTGCTACAATTAGTCCCTGGTCCTTCAGCTCCACTCTCCCCACCTTTACAGTCACATTCTTAACCCCGAGTAGGTTAAGGGGGAGTCCATTTGAGGCATATACAGTCAAATCTGGAGCTGGCGGATGTAGGTCGTCCATGGACCAGAACCTCTTGTAGACATCAGGCATGATGGTTACCTGAGATCCCGTGTCCAGCAGGGCATGCGTCGGGATCCCGTCCAGTACAATGGACAGGAAAGGTCTTCCTCTGACGAACCTGTTGTACCAGTCTGATGGGCCTGGTGAGTCTACTCCTGGGTGTCGGCCCTCGGACCCAGAGTTTTCTCGTTTAAATGACACTTCTGGGCGAGGTGTCCGGTCTTGCGGCAGCGGTAGCAGGTCGGGTCCCTCGGTGGACGACGCTGGTCACTGGTCCTCGGCGAGGGCGGTGTTGGCCTCCTCCTCCTGCGCATCCAGGGGTCATCCTCAGGGCTATCGGCTAGCAGGATCTTCCCTCCTTCCTCGGGCTCCGTCCGCAGCTGCAGAGCACTCAGCACGGTGGTCAGAGTTTTGCTCAACTGACGCACCTCAGAGCGCAGACTGTCCAGTTCTTTAGGGGACGTTGCTGGGACTTTAACTTCAGCAGCCACTGGGGATAAGGTGGGTGCAGCAGGCACTGGAGTAACCCCACCCTGGTAACGTTGGATGGCATTTGTTTCCAGGGGCTGCAGTCCTTTTATAGCCATGTCCTTGAGATTGTCAAAGGTGGCATCTGGATGATCCAGGGACCACCAATGCACAGTCCTGCTCTCATCTGGAGACCTCAGTCCCCGGACAAACTGTTCCTTCAGCATTTTGTTCTCATTCTCAACGCTGGTTGGACTAACCTGGTTTAGAGCCCGCAGGGCACCTTGGAGATGCCAGGCATAGTCCCGAACATTGTCCTCTGGTTGTTGGGAGCAGCTGTAGAACCTCATCCAAAGGTCCGCCTCAGTAAGGTCCTCAAATCCAGTCTGTAGTTTTTGGAATATTGCGGACACTGACTCTTGGTCTGCGGCCGACCATGTTTCCACTTCCCCCTCCACAGCACCGGTCAGTTGTCCTAATACAACGGCAGCTCTTTGTTTCCCGGTCATAGAGTACATGTCCAAGATACCACATATCTTCCGTTTGAATCCAGACAGGGTATCTGGTTTGCCGCTGTACTGGGGGAGCCACTTTGCTCCAGGAATGTACGGTAAAGTCATAGGAATGACGGCTGTTACAGGCGCTGCTGGTGGAGCGGCGGCTTCGGCCTGCTCATCATCGGGCGCGGGTTGAACCTCAGGGACGTTGACCGGCAGGTCGGCGTTCTGCTGCTCGTCAGACATCTTAGTGCCCCCCTAGTTAACCGTGGCCTACCTTCTGGTTTTTCTTCCGGTAGGCCGCAGCTCCGCAGGTGATGGTTATCTTCAGGTCCTTGCGTCGCTTGCGTCCTACGTCAGAGCGTTCAGCGACGCTCCGTACAGGACCTGGCACTTCTTGGTCTGACGTTGTAGCATGGGGCATGTCCTCGACTTCGCGCTCTTTTGCAGATATGCCCCTTATTTTCCCGCGGTTACGCCCTTCTTCTCACTCAGCGGCCCAACAATGGGAGCAACCTTCACCACAACTTTACGTACACAGTTCAGAATAAAGGCGCACACTACCCGGTGGCAACCTGGCAAAACACGGCGTCGCTGCAGCGGGCACGCAATCCTGTTCGTGACGCCAAGTGAGATGACTAGCCCAGGGGATGGGGAATGACTCGGTTACCCGGGCCTTTAGTCTTAAGGAGGTCGCGGTGGTCGGCTCCCGGGCCCGTACTCTGGGGTCTCTCTTTAAAAAGGCGTTGATAGATATCAAGTTTATAAAAGTTTGTGACGCCACCTATGGTTCCTGATGATATTCACCAGCGCTGCGCAGTCCACTGAGGCCGGTGATAAGGCAGCTGGATGGTAAAGCTCCCCACAGGTGGAGCTAGGCCTCAGGGCAGTGTATGAATGGGGAAAGCAGGACGAAGAGACCCCGCCGGGTCAGAGCAAGAACAGGGACAGACATGATGGTCACTTCAGTACCTTTTACTGATGGAAATTCAGGCACTCCCCAGAGCACTGTAGGGTGAAGGGTGTATGTCCAGATCCTCCCCAATGAGTGGGTTTTGGGCCTCCTGTTTCTTGATTCTGCGTAGTAAGTTTCTGACCTGCCTGGAGCTAGGCCTAACTTTGTCTCTGTCCTGCGCTGGCTGAACTTGTGGTAGGGCCTTCTGTTGGATTACACGCTCCCGATTTACGGGGCTTATGTGTCTCCTGGCTCTGTTACGTATCAGCACTTTAGCGATCCTGGGACTTGTAGTTCTCCAGGGATTCCGGTTTATCTTACTGGGTCTTGGAGATCCCGGTAAACTTCGGACCCGGTGTCCGGTAACTGCTTCTTCTGGGTGAGCTAGTTAAGCTCCTCTGCCCCCTATGAACTAACTCTCTACTCGCCTTCGGCCTACTCGGGCCCTCAATAGACTACTCACACTAACAGCAGCTTGCCGCGCTTCACCGATCTTATGGCGCCGGCACACCTAAGGCTCACCTCTCTGAGCTACATGGAGTCTTTATCTGAATAAGCTCCACTGCAGGCTAGCAATTGCAGGAGCTGGAACAGGCTTTTGTCCTCTGAGGTAACTCCTCTCAGGCTGTACTGGACTCACTGCTAAACCAGACTGAACTAGACTCTGACTTAGACTGAATTGTTTCTGCGTCTCACTCTGCAGGAACTCACCAACAGTCTCAGCTGTCTGGCTCCACCTTCCCTTTTATATCCCTAACGGGCTCCCTCTGGTGGTCTGAGGTGGAAGGTGGAGATGTGTGAATGGTTATGGGGGCCTCTTGTGGAGGAATCCATCGATACACCCTTCTAGGAGTTGTGATACCAAGCACAGCTGGGCGTCACAGGGGTTCATCAGAAGTCCCCAGTATGAGGACGACGTGTTTGTCAGCCGGCGGGACGTCGAGCCGCGTTTGAAGAAGGGACACCCTGGCCGGAACCTCTTCCCGGGCGATGTAGTAACTTACTCTCGCCACCAAGGGGTGCGGGGTGTGGTACGCCCTGGATGTACACAAGGTGTCCGGGAGCGACGCCCCCTCGCGCCCAGCCTCAGGGGACCGGTCAGCCTCCGTCGGGAGGAACGAGCCTTTTCCCAGGAGGGAACCCGAGGTTTAGGCAGCCCCGGCTGTTGCAACTTGTTTATAGTTCAAATGTTGACATTTATATTTTGATTTTCTTCTAACCCCGGTTTCTAGAGACATGTGTCCCTGCGGACTGGCAGCAGACAGACTCCTTTCTTGTATATAGTTTAGTCTTTTTAGGTGCTCCATATTGGTTTTATACAAAACCGCGGACACTTCTACCTCAAGACCTCAGAAGGAAAACCTGTCAGGGTGGCTCTCTGGGAGGTCCAACTCGGGATCTTCATGCCCCACAGCCACCCCAGGACCGACGTTGAGGGTTTGGAGCAGGTCCCTCGCACTTCTGAACTGACTCTGCGCCTTTGCACTTTAACCCGTCTGTCTGCACAAAAATGTCTCTGGAAAAATGCTAGCACTTTTATAAATTTATATTTTTGTACTTTTATAAGGTATTGTTATTTTTGCAACGTTTAAGAAGATGTGCCTCCCATAAAGGGAAGATGGTTTTGTTATATAAAAAGAAAATTTCCTAGGTGTTATTCTATTGCAGCCCGTGGACGTGCTGTGTTTCACCAGGGGGGAATGTGGCGCCCCTGAGGGTTCGACCGCCACAGGGATGCTGCACTTCTGTAATGGAGTGTAGTGTTCCTCCTCCGAGGTAAGAACAGTGTGATGGTCGGGACCCAACCTTTGCATCCAACACCACATTTCTCCACCAGAGGGGGCTAGTATGCACCAGGTGCTGCCCTCCTGGTAACAGGGAGACTGGGGAACCAAGAGTGAGGGGAACCAGTTAGTGGGTGGGGGTAGAGGACTTACAATTTAGTGACACTTTAAATTTCATATTTAATAAAAAGCCATCTTTGGTTTTGGTCTTTGTGCTGTTAATTACCGTGAGGTATTGTGATCTCCCACCCTGAACGTGGATCCTGTGTGGACCAGCTGTGGAAGGAGACACAGCCCTCATACCCCAGCCTTGGGACGAGGGGCAGGTTGCAGACGAGGAATGTCTCAACCCGGTCAAGGACCACGACCAAGAAGGCCCGGAGCTTAAGAGTGTAGCTCCACAGCAAATGGATCCCGGGGAGGATGCAGACGGAGCAGTGTACGCCACCTGTCCTCACCACCTGATATATTCAGAGGGAGTCCGGCTGCAAGAGGGGTACCGGCCCCCGACACCCGACCTTGCTACTCCATGTCCCGGTTGGGAAAGCCCGGTAGGCCCAGAGGATCTTATCGGGTATCAGAAGCAGCGGAGCTGCCACCCGTGCCCTTGTTCTGAGAGGAGTTCAGAGGGAGACCCGGCCTATCTACACACACACATAGAGGAGAGGATACGGTCTGTAGTTCAGGAACACTCTGGTGCGGGGTCCCGATTGAATGCTGGACTTGCTCGGAGGTTGTCGGACCCCCGTCCCTGGCGACCGCAGGAATCCGTGGGGAGCAGGGAGTCGCCTTCCTTCTGCCATCTCTAATGTGAGCAAAGCCTTGGAAGTTCACTCCTATGGCCTCCGGACTGTTTATTCTGCGCTACACCGCACGACGCGGCACCAGTACTCCTCTACTACTATCCCCTCCATCCTGTCTCTACCTGGCCTGAGGCCCTAATCCGCCTGTGGGGAGTAGTAATAACCATGGCTTCCCTTACACCAGGCCTCAGCGGACTGCAGCAGCGCTGGTGGCATTCACCAGGTGCCACAGGTGGCGTAGTCGGAATCAGCCACTCAACCCGGATAAGTCCACACCATCCTTTTAATGTGACGGCCCTGAGCACGGGTCGGGTCTGTGCCACGGCTGCACCCCATCTCTCCATCTCAGGACCCGACTCCGAGTCCCCATCTCCCAGGGTAAACAAAAGGGCTATCGAGTAGAGACGTCACAACCAGGCGTAGTCGGCAGGATCGCGTGCCCGCAGCAAAGGAAGGAATTACCCATTGCTTCCAGGTACTGTGTGCCTTACACCTTGAACTTTCGTTTCACACCTAAAATGGCGCCCGCCAAAGAAGAACAGGCGCCATAATGCTGTGAAAAGACGGTCTTCAAACGCCTCCCATCATGGGCTGGGCTCCTGCTTGGCGCCAAAAATGTGGACTGCCCCTTCCATCAGAGACTGTCCGCGGGGTAATGCCTGTCAAACTGGATGGGCTGAACGAAGGCGGGCCTGTCAGCATGCCGCCCAGGCTCCGCCCCGATAGAGGTGGAAGAAGTAAAGCAACAAGGTGCGGCCATTGCAGTCGGAGGTTGGCATTCTTCAGAGGCAGACATGGACGCTTCTGGAGCGCAACCCACCGAACCTTCTGAACCCGGTTCAGGCCCTTCACCCGGCAGGGAACGAGGCGGCAGAGTGTGAACAGAGGGAGATTTGGAATTTCTCCAACAGGAAGCCCCGGGTCTCATGCGGAGACAGAGAGAGGCCCAAGAGGCGGCGACGGCTGCGTGGCGGGAAGAGATGTTGCTACGTAACCGGGCCCGCGGCCAAGGAGTTGAAGCCCAAGGAGCTACAGTGACAGAGGTCGTGAGCGGCCCAACGGCAGGTGAGTGTGCTACCCCTGCCCCGGCTGCAGAGCCTACCTTTCCAATCCTGGACCTCATGGCCGAATATCTCATACCCGGCGCGGCCACCTGGGAGCAGGTCTTGGCTCCGGAGCTGCAAATGTGTCACCCTGGCCTGGATGCCACAAATATAATAAAGCTGTGTCTGAGAGCAAGAAGGAGGTTCTCTAGTCAGGGGAACATTAGCATGCAATACCTCCTGTCTCAGGCCAGTAGGGGGAGCAGGCTGCCCCTATAAAAGCTGGAACTGGGGGCAGGGTTAGAGAGAACTGGACGACCTGTCTCAGGACTGAGAGGTGTCCCAGAGCAGAGAGAAACAGTTGTGTTGCAGCCTAAGAGGACGTGTGGCAGTAGGAGAGCCACAAGCCAGGGACAAGAGGTGAAGTACGCCTGTCCTGGCAGACAAAGAACCAAATTTACCTGACTTTGGTGTCTGAGGCTGTGAGGATTCCACGTCCTGCAGCAGATAACCAGTCCGCAGGGGACTGTATGTTCCTTGGCCTAAGAAGCCCGGAGGCTCCGCCACAGCAGAAGGGACCAGCAAAGCCGTACCAGGCCGATAGTAGAAAGGGACCCACGTTGCAAACCATACGGGCGAGAGGACACGGTGAGCTCGGGAACGTGGGCTGTTACCCTATAAGGAGGAGATAGCCAGAAGGAGCGCAGAGAGCACGGTAGGCCTACACCCTAACCCTGACCAGGGCCAACTTCCCATTTGCTCTCAGACATCCAGGTCCCCTCTTAGCCAGGACTGTTTGTGGGTCAGTTCACCTGTTCTAGTAAAGACCCTGGACTGCAACCTGTTGTCTGTGTGCTCCTTGCTCCTCCAGCACTAACGGTACTGGGACGCCCTACACCATCACCCCCATCTTCCGTTATACTGCCCTGGGGCCGCACTCTTCCCGTGGAGAGTCACACTACCCCAGCTGCATACATCATCAGCCCCAGCGGTCTGCCTGGCAGCGGCGGTTCGCACTGACCGCAATCCACGGGTGGCATAGTCAGACATACCAACAGCGCATAGCAGACTACCACCGGTCTGAGCACCCTGAGCCACGGAACCGGGGTGCCACCACTACCCCCATCGTTTCCCTATTGCCCGGATCCGAGTGCCCCACGGCCCAGGGGGCGAGTCAGCTTTGGGGTAGTCGGCAGGATTGTAACCAACCCGCCACAAACGGGTATTGCGTGCCTGAAAAAGACTGTACACGTACCTGAAGAAGAGGTTTCCCGCCATTCGGAGCCGTTTCCCGCCATTTTCAGCCATCTCCCGCCATCTTCCGTCGGTTCCCGCCGTCTTCAGCCGTTTTCCCGCCATCGGACGCCATCTTCAGGACGCCGCGCGGGAAGAAGAGGGGCGTGGACGTCCAAACCGTGCGAGACCCGAAGCTCCGCCCCACGCACCGACTCTGCGCAAGGTCCTGGAAGGGAGAGAGAGCGACGCTGACGTCACCAGGACGCGACGCAAGGTCCTCGTCCAGAGCAGCACCAGCGGAGCCGCGGCCTACAGAAGAGGATCGTCGGAAGGTAGGCCACGCTTAATTAGGGGGGAGGAAGATGTCAGACACGGAGGCGCCCACTACCACCAGCGCAGCTGCAGCAGCGGCGATGCCATTTTCCCTGCCCTACATCCCTGGAGAGGCCTGGCTGCCTAAGTATTCAGGGGCGCCCCATGCCCTAACTGACTTTAAGGAAAGGCTGTACAGTTTGTTCCAAGTTTACCCCCTGACAGAGGAACAGAAGATTAGCATACTGACAGGGCAGCTAAGCTGCGCAGCCCAGCGGGAGGTAAAGTCATGGCCCGCTGAGGAGAAAAGAACTGTAAAGGACATTCTGGCCCGGCTGCGGGGTACCTTTGATACACGTACCTCCGCTGAAATTAAAATGCGGTTCTACGGGTGTAAGCAGCGGGCACAGGACAGCATCAGAGACTATGCCCTAAATTTGCAGGAAGCCTTGAGAGCCATCAAACAAGCTGATCCTGGCAGCGTGCAGGATACGGATAAGCTACTAACAGAACAGTTCATAGAAGGTCTGCTGTCTAGCGCCCACAGGACCCAGCTGCGCCTCATGTTCTTTCAGAACCCTGATCTGACCTTTTCCCAATTCAAAGACAGGGCCATAAGGGTGCTGCGTGAACCCGCAACCAGTGGCGCTATAAACCCCCGGTGCCCTGCTCTCACCTACCACCAGGAGGCGGCGCCCTCCTCTATGGACTCCGTGGGGGCTGATGCACAGGCCCTGAACCAAGCCCCGTCGAAAGATCTGCACCACCACCATCATTATTGAAAAAATGACCAAGTATGCAATGGACCAGGCAACTGTTAGGTGGATTCATAACTGGCTTAGTGATCGGACTCAAAGGGTGGTTGTAAATGGCTTCACATCCAGCTGGATGAATGTCTCAAGTGGGGTACAACAGGGCTCCGTCCTGGGACCTGTATTGTTCAACATCTTTATCAATGATTTAGATGAAGGAATTGAGGGTAAACTGATTAAATTTGCTGATGACACAAAGCTAGGAGGGATAGCTAATACTAGAGAAGAGAGAGAGAGGATTCAAAAAGATATAAATAAACTGGAGCAGTGGGCAGCAACCAACAGAATGGTTTTTAACAGGGAAAAATGCAAAGTACTACATCTGGGCAATAAAAATGAAAAAAGCATATACAGAATGGGAGGAATAGAGCTAAGCAACAGTACATGTGAAAAAGACTTAGGTATACTAATAGATCATAGACTGAACATGAGTCAACAGTGTGATGCAGCAGCAAAAAAGGCAAATACAATTCTGGGATGTATTAACAGAAGCATACAGTCTAGATCACGTGAAGTCATTATCGGTCTTTACTCCTCTTCGGTCAGACCTCATCTGGAATACTGTGTACAGTTTTGGGCACCACATTTTAAAAAAGACATAGACAAACTGGAGCAAGTTCAGAGAAGAGCGACCAGAATGGTGACTGGTCTGCAAACCATGTCCTATGAGGAACGGTTGCAGAATTTGGGAATGTTTAGCTTGCAAAAAAGAAGACTGAGAGGAGACTTAATAACTGTCTACAAATATGTCAAGGGCTGTCACATTGTAGAAGGATCATCTTTATTCTCATTTGCACAAGGAAAGACTAGAAGCAATGGGATGAAACTAAATGGGAGGAGACACAGATTAGATATTAGAAAAAACTTTTTGACAGTTAGGGTGATTAATGAGTGGAACAGGCTGCCACGAGAGGTGGTGAGTTCCCCTTCAATGGACGTCTTCAAACAGAGGCTGGACAGACATCTGTCTGAGATGATCTAGTGAATCCTGCTTTGAGCAGGGGGTTGGACCAGATGACCCAGGAGGTCCCTTCCAACTCTACCATTCTATGATTCTATGATTCTAAGTCCAGGAGCTGACCAGGAGCGTCGCGGCGTTGACCAGGACCGTTCAGGCGTTACAAGTGGACCCGTCAAGACCTATCGAGTTGGCTTCAAGTCCGGAGGATGTCCAGTGGCGTCGACAGAGGAGGATCCCGTTGTTCCGAGGGAGGCCCACAGACCGCTACTCAGAGGATGGACAGCCCATTTGCCGTCGATGCAACCAGCCCAGACACATTTCCAGATACTGTAATTTAAACGGGTCCAACCTGGGGCAGAGGGCCCACCCCCAGGCATAAGATCACCAGGCCCTTACAATTGGCGTAATAAGTACGTTGGGGGGCGCCCAGTTTTACCCGTGGTGCTGGACGGCATCCCCATGAGCGCCTTGCTGGATACCGGGTCGCAAGTAACTACTATCCCTTATGTACTTTTTAAGCAGTATTGGACTGATGCTGATATAACACGGCATCCAGACAGTGACTTGAGCATCATCGCCAGTAATGGCTTGCCCGTGCCACAGATGGGGTTCAAGGAGATGACCATTAAAATTGGTAAAGTTGAACTACCGGCACAGGGAGTAATTATTGTGGACATTGACCGTCGTGAAAGTCACCCTAAAATAACTGTGGGTACTAACGTGATTGAAAATTGTCTTTCAGAGGTAATTGTAATTCTACAACAGGTGGCGGTGAATGCTAGTTCCAGCCAACAGAGAGTCATCAACAAGGAGATAAAAGCCCTGATGAGACGGCAGCAGGTAGAATTGTCTGGTGGTGAGATCGGTAGCGTAAGACTGAGTGACCCATTCCCCATTTCCATGCCTCCCAAAAGTGAAATGATGATCTGGTGTCGGACTGCAATCGGGTTGAGAGGTAGAGACTACCAAGCCATGGTAGAACCCGTGTACTCAGACAGCAGGCACACCATTTTGACAGCCCGGGGGGTGGTTGATGTCCGTCATGGGAGGGTGCCCGTCCGCATTCTCAACATTGGAGAGAGGGAGGTACACTTACCCAGGTACGCTACACTTGCCAAACTGTTTGCTGTCGAACACAAAGCTATCAGGGCCGTGGAACCTTTGCCTCCATCTCCACAGGCGGAGGGTAATGGCTTCCAGAAACAAAAGGAGGACTGGTGCCAGAAACTCCACGTGGGTGCTGACTCCACTCCCCTGCACCAAAAACAAGGAGTCTACCGGGTGGTACAGGAGTACGAGAGAGTCTTTAGTAAGCACCCGCTAGACTTCGGCAGAATAAAAGGGATAGAACACCACATCCCCACAGGGAGCCACCCACCAATAAAAGAGAGACACAGACCTGTACCCCCTGCACATTATCAGAACGCAAAGGGAATGCTAAGAGAAATGAAAGAAGCTGGGGTCATTAGAGATAGCTGTAGCCCCTGGGCAGCCCCCTTGGTTCTGGTGCAAAAGAAAGACGGCACCATGAGAATGTGCGTGGACTATAGGCAAATCAACCGTATCACCCATAAAGACACATACCCGCTGCCTAGAATAGAGGAGTCTTTAGCCGCACTAAAATCAGCTAACTTCTTTTCTACTTTGGACCTTACTAGCGGGTACTGGCAGGTTCCTGTGGCAGAGGCTGACAAGGAGAAGACCGCCTTCACCACCCCGATGGGACTGAGCGAGTTCAACTGTATGCCTTTTGGGCTCTGCAACGCACCGGGGACCTTCCAGCGGCTGATGGAATGCTGTCTAGGGCACCGAAACTTTGAGAAGGTCCTCCTTTACCTGGACGATGTGATCGTCTATTCGAAGACCTACGAGGACCATCTAAAGCACCTGGCCGAGGTGTTCGAAGCCGTGGCAGGCTATGGCCTGAAGGTGAAACCATCGAAGTGTCACCTGTTGAAACCGAAGGTCCAGTACCTAGGGCACGTGGTAAGCGCGGAAGGAGTGGCCCCCGACCCTGACAAGGTCACGGCAATCAAGAGCTGGCCAAGCCCCTCAAACATCAAAGAAGTGAGGCAGTTCCTCGGGTTGGTAGGCTACTACCGAAGGTTCATCCCCGGGTTCACTAAGATGGCAGCTCCTATGCAGGACCTCTTGATAGGACAGTCTAAGTCCAGAAGTCAAAAGCCACCCTTCAAGTGGGATAAACCGGAAGAGGAGTCCTTCCGCCAGTTGAAGATGGCCCTCACAGGGGATGAGATCCTGGCCTACTCTGATTATGGCCAGCCTTTTATTCTCCACACAGACGCCAGTAATGTGGGACTGGAAGCCGTACTGTCACAAAACCAACAGGGCAGAGAAAGGGTGATCACGTACGCCAGCCGGAAGCTGAGGCCCACCGAGAGGAACCCTGAGAATTACAGCTCCTTCAAGCTAGAATTCTTGGCGGTGGTGTGGGCCGTGACGGAACGCTTCAAGCATTACCTGGCCTCCGCAAAGTTCACGGTGTACACGGACAACAACCCGTTAACACACCTAGACAGTGCAAGACTTGGTGCCCTGGAACAGCGGTGGATGGCCCGTCTCTCCAATTATGACTTCGTGATCAAGTACCGGGCAGGCAAAACCAATGCCAACGCTGATGCCCTATCAAGAATGCCTCATTTATCCGAAGGTGACGAAGACCCAGAAGAGCTGGAGGAGGTAGAACTCCCCGCGTTTCACTGGTACGGAGCAGCTCAATACTCCCACCGTGTGAAGGAGGAAGATTTAACCACCGTTATGATTAATCCCCTACCTCACCACAGCTGGGCAGAGACCCAAGATAGTGACCCTGCAATCCGCCTGGTGAAAGATCTGCTGACCCGGGAAGACGCCCGCTTAGATCCGGATGTCCCAGAGGAAGCCAAGCAGCTATGGAAAGAGAAGAGCAAGCTGTTCCTCTATGAAGGCAAGCTGTGCAGAAGGCTTGTCAACCACCAGACACACGAGCTGACTGGCAAGTCGTGGTCCCAAGGCGGGATGCAGCTATGGTCCTGGGGGCTTACCATGACAGAGCGGGGCACTTCGGTTGGAAGAAACTGGAGTTCCTGCTGAGAGGACGGTTCTTTTGGGTCGGCATGAGAGGGGATGTAGAGAAGTGGTGAAGGGACTGTGACCCTTGTAACCTAAGGAGGAAGGACCGCACCAGCCAGAAGACACCCTTGAGGCCCATCGTCACCACGCAGCCTCTTGAGCTGGTAGCTCTGGACCACGTCAAATTGGCTCCAAGCCGGTCAGGATACATCTATGCCCTGACAATCGTAGACCATTATTCCCGTTTTCTAGTGGTGGTCCCGGTTAAAGACTTGACAGCCCAAACGGAGGCCAGAGCCTTCCAGCAATACTTCTGCCATCCACACCGGTATCCGGAACAGGTCCTGACAGACCAGGGTCCAGCGTTCGAAGCTGAAATCTTCCAAGAGTTCTGCAACCTCTATGGCGGTAAGAAGATTCGGACAACGCCTTACCACCCACAAACCAACGGGATGTGTGAGAAAATGAACAATATAGTCATTGATCTCCTGAAGACGTTGCCCCTGGAGGAACGCAGCCTGTGGTCAGAAAAACTGCTGGATCTAATAGACTTATACAACCATATCCCGGTGAATGCTACAAACTGCACCCCGGCTTACCTGATGCGAGCCAGACCAGGTAAGCTGCCCGTAGACCTGGAGATGGGAGTCCTAACATCTGAGGACACCTCCCCGAATGCGGACTGGGATACGGAAAGGCAACTGCAGTACAAGAAGGTACAGGAGAGTGTGGAGAAAGCCTGGCCCAGGTGAGAGAGAGGCAAGAAAAACTCTTCAACCAACACGCCCCTGCTGGGCCCCTGGAACCTGGTGAGCAGGTCCTGATGCGAAAGAGAAGGCTACATAAGTTGGACGACCAGTGGGAAAGGGAACCCTACACCGTACTGCAGTCTGATCACGACAACCCGAAGGTGTGCGTGATCACCAAGGATGGAGGAGAAACCACTAGTACCGTCTCCAGAGACCACCTAAAAAGGTGCCCCAAGCAACTCCGTAGTGCAGAAGAGGATCAAAGTGACCTTGAACCCACAGAGGACAAGGAAGAAATGATCAGCACCGTTCTCGGAGAGTTCCCTCAGTCCTGGACTCGAATAAACGATGCCATAGTGGTACCCGTCCTGCATTTCCTGCAACCGGCTCAGCAACAACCTACACCAGAGCCGGAAGGTGAAGAAGAGCAAGCAGTTCCAGAGGCAGAAGAGCCGGTACCAGCAGCCCAGGAGAATCAACCCTCTGCTGACAGTGAGCCTGCCATGCCTGGGGTAAGCCAAAGGACCCACAGACAGCTGCCTGCCCTACCTGTACACCCAGCTGGTAGCTGTACCCCTAACGCTAGTGGGGAAAGCCAGGTCGGTCCACCACCAGACAGTGGGTTAAGGAGGTCAACCAGGAGCACAAAGGGGCAGATACCCGCTCGCGGGAGAATATAGAATGCACTAGAACTGTAAATAACCCTGTTGCCATATGTTGAAATGTTTGGCAAGTTACCTGCATGATTATTAATAGTGTATTTCAGTTTCTTGCAGTTACCGTACGGACTCAAAGGTTATGGACTTTTAATAACCGGGACTTTGCATGGACTGCGTACGGAGCCTGACCAAGGAATGAACCAAGACTGTAAAGGACTTGGGCTAGGACAGACCCCCACCTGGTTAAGGCTCCCCGTTGTGTTGGTGATATGGACACCCGGTCACAGACCACACTGTGACCTTAAGAACTCAACCTGTGCGTCGTTTGTCTACTAATGTTTTATAGTCATGTATATTATCTTTGTTTACTGTTTAGTCTCGGAGTACTAAATTCTACTAGGCGGGAATGTGTCACCCTGGCCTGGATGCCACAAATATAATAAAGCTGTGTCTGAGAGCAAGGGGGAGGTTCTCTAGTCAGGAGAACATTAGCATGCAATACCTCCTGTCTCAGGCCAGAAGGGGGAGCAGGCTGCCCCTATAAAAGCTGGAACTGGGGGCAGGGTTAGAGAGAACTGGACGACCTGTCTCAGGACTGAGAGGTGTCCCAGAGAAGAGAGAAACAGTTGTGTTGCAGCCTAAGAGGACGTGTGGCAGTAGGAGAGCCACAAGCCAGGGACAAGAGGTGAAGTACGCCTGTCCTGGCAGACAAAGAACCAAATTTACCAGACTTTGGAGTTTGAGGCTGTGAGGATTCCACGTCCTGCAGCAGATAACCAGTCCACAGGGGACTGTATGTTCCTTGGCCTAAGAAGCCCGGAGGCTCCGCCACAGCAGAAGGGACCAGCAAAGCCGTACCAGGCCGAGAGTAGAAAGGGACCCACGTTGCAAACCATACGGGCGAGAGGACACGGTGAGCTCGGGAACGTGGGCTGTTACCCTATAAGGAGGAGATAGCCAGAAGGAGCGCAGAGAGCACGGTAGGCCTACACCCTCACCCTGACCAGGGCCAACTTCCTCCAACTTTGCTCTCAGACATCCAGGTCCCCTCTTAGCCGGGACTGTTTGTGGGTCAGTTCACCTGTTCTAGTAAAGACCCTGGACTGCAACCTGTTGTCTGTGTGCTCCTTGCTCCTCCAGCACTAACGGTACTGGGACGCCCTACACCATCACCCCCATCTTCCGTTATACTGCCCTGGGGCCGCACTCTTCCCGTGGAGAGTCACACTACCCCAGCTGCATACATCATCATCCCCAGCGGTCTGCCTGGCAGCGGCGGTTCGCACTGACCGCAATCCACGGGTGGCATAGTCAGACATACCAACAGCGCATAGCAGACTACCACCGGTCTGAGCACCCTGAGCCACGGAACCGGGGTGCCACCACTACCCCCATCGTTTCCCTATTGCCCGGATCAGAGTGCCCCACGGCCCAGGGGGCGAGTCACAAGCGGCAGCTATAGGTGGGGACTTGCGATGCCGCCCTACTCCCGAACCCGAAGTGCCTGAAGCTGCAGAGGTGTCCACCGGCTCCAAGCCGGATTGGTCCGCGCTTGCAGAGGACCCGCAGCAGCCTTTAATGACACCGCTACCCGCAACAACAGTCACCTGGCTGAAGGCTGAGGAGTGGGCCTGGGACAACCAGGGGGGGGATCTGATGGGCTTCCCCCGGGAGACCCGGGCTGAAGTGCAGAGGAGGAGCCAGCGGTTCAGGGAGCAGATACTCCAGCTCACTCGGGAGCAACGTCAACGGGAGCTCCGCTGCGAACGCCTCGAGGTACGGGCCAAAGCTGGTAAATCCCGGGCTCGTCAGGAGGAGGCCACTCGTCCCAGTCCACGAGTGGAAGGGCAAGTCGTCCGCTTCCACCATGAGGCGGGGTGGGGGTTCATCAGAAGCCCCCGTACGAGGACGACGTGTTTGTCAGCCGGCGGGACGTCGAGCCGCGTTTGAAGAAGGGACACCCTGGCCGGAACCTCTTCCCGGGCGATGTAGTAACTTACTCTCGCCACCAAGGGGTGCGGGGGTGGTACGCCCTGGATGTACACAAGGTGTCCGGGAGCGACGCCCCCTCGCGCCCAGCCTCAGGGGACCGGTCAGCCTCCATCGGGAGGAACGAGCCTTTTCCCAGGAGGGAACCCGAGGTTTAGCCAGCCCCGGCTGTTGCAACTTGTTTATAGTTCAAATGTTGACATTTATATTTTGATTTTCTTCTAACCCCGGTTTCTAGAGACATGTGTCCCTGCGGACTGGCTGCAGACAGACTCCTTTCTTGTATATAGTTTGCATCTTTTTAGGTGCTCCATATTGGTTTTATACAAAACCGTGGACACTTCTACCTCAAGACCTCAGAAGGAAAACCTGTCAGGGTGGCTCTCTGGGAGGTCCAACTCGGGATCTTCATGCCCCACAGCCACCCCAGGGCCCACGTTGAGGGTTTGGGACAGGTCCCTCGCACTTCTGAACTGACTCTGCGCCTTTTCACCTTAACCTGTCTGTCTTACCAAAAATGTCTCTGGAAAAATGCTAGCACTATTATAATTTTATATTTTTGTACTTTTATAAGGTATTGTTATTTTTGCAACGTTTAAGAAGATGTGCCTCCCATAAAGGGAAGATGGTTTTGTTATATAAAAAGAAAATTTCCTAGGTGTTATTCTATTGCAGCCCGTGGATGTGCTGTGTTTCAACAGGGGGGAATGTGGCGCCCCTGAGGTTTCGACCGCCACAGGGATGCTGCACTTCTGTAATGGAGTGTAGTGTTCCTCCTCCGAGGTAAGAACAGCGTGATGGTCGGGACCCAACCTTTGCATCCAACACCACATTTCTCCACCAGAGGGGGCTAGTATGCACCAGGTGCTGCCCTCCTGGTTACAGGAAGACTGGGGAACCAAGAGTGAGGGGAACCAGTTAGTGGGTGAGGGTGGAGGACTTACAATTTAGTGACACTTTAAATTTCATATTTAATAAAAAGCCATCTTTGGTTTTGGTCTTTGTGCTGTTAATTACTGTGAGGTACTGTGATCTCCCACCCTGAACGTGGATCCTGTGTGGACCTGCAGTGGATGGAGACACAGCCCTCGTACCCCGGCCTTGGGACGAGGGGCAGGTTGCAGATGAGGAATGTCTCAACCCGGTCAAGGACCACGACCTAGAAGGCCCAGAGGTTAAGAGTGTAGCTCCACAGCAAATGGATCCCGGGGACAATGCAGACGGAGCAGTGTATGCCACCTGTCCTCACCACCTGATATATTCAGAGGGAGTCCGGCTGCAAGAGGGGTACCGGCCCCCGACACCCGACCTTGCTACTCCATGTCCTGGTTGGGAAAGCCCGGTAGGCCCAGAGGATCCCATCGGGTATCGGAAGGAGCGGAGCTGCCACCCGTGCCCTTGTTCTGACAGGAGTTCAGAGGGAGACCCGACCTATCTACATACACACAGACAGGAGAGGATACGGTCTGTAGTTCAGGAACACTCAGGTGCGGGGTTCCGATTGAATGCTGGACTTGCTCGGAGGTTGTCGGATCCCCGTCCCTAGTGACCGCAGGACTCAACGGGGAGCAGGGAGTCGCCTTCCTTCTGCAATCTCTAATGTGAATAAAGCCTTGGAAGTTCACCCCTATGGCCTCCGGACTGTTTATTCTGCGCTACACCGCACGATGCGGCACTCGTACTCCTCTACTACTACCCCCTCCATCCTGTCTCTACCTGCCCTGAGGCCCTGCTCCGCCTGTGGGGAGTAGTAACAACCATGGCTGCCCTAACACCAGGCCTCAGCGGATTGCAGCAGCGCTGGTGGCATTCACCAGGTGCCACAGGTGGCGTAGTCGGAATCAGCCACTCAACCCGGATAAGCCCACACCATCCTTTTAATGTGACGGCCCTGAGCACGGGTCGGGTCCGGGCCATGGATGGCTGCACCCCATCTTTCCATCTCAGGACCCGACTCCGAGTCCCCCATCTCCCAGGGTAAACAAAAGGGCTATCGAGTAGAGACGTCACAGAACCCTGGAATGGTATTGTGCTCACAGAACCCCTGGGAAGCACGATGTCAGGGTACCCAACAGGTACATTGCACCTCTAAGGGACCTGACCGAAATTTGCTATGGCTTTCTTCACCTGGCCCCTCATTTATTGTATTTTAACTTCCGGGAGGTAGCATTCTTGAGATTCATAATCCCTAAAAACTGCTGAACTGTCGAGTAATCTGGATCATGTGCTCGCGGTTCCGGACAAAATCTGTGACACAGTGACGGCAGGGTGAGATATTGCGTGATCTCCACGGTGCCGTCTCTGAGGAATCCCTGACGCTGCGCATTAAAAAGAATATTGCACAGTGACAAGATCCTGCTGAGCAACTGAGTGTTAGAATTGACAACCGACACGTGCGTAGAGTAGCAAGGACTAGCCCAGCCCCTGAAACAGGCATCACTGATGACACTTCATTCAGGGTGGGGAAAGAGGCAGCAGCAGGGACCGCAGCCTCTGCTCCCTGATCACGTCCGTCTTCATATCCCAGGATGCACTGGGGATTTTCAAACTAAATATTATCAAACAGGAAGTTGGTAAAAAAACAAATATATACACACACACACACACATACAAACACACCCCAGTTAGATCAATTTAGATTAACTTTTAATTAAAGTATATTAGAAAAGCAATTAGATTATTACATTAAGTAGAGATTTAGGATTAACTCAGTGTTGTTTTGGACAACCGCTTTAAATTGTTAATTGAAATAAAACAGTTCCCCGTTGTATTAATAAGGCAGTGATTCCAACTGTATTACCACTGGGAGACCCCCAACTCACACTCCTATTTCCCGAGTGCCTTCCATGCCAAGCTTGGTTATGGAGGCTTTGGATTACCATCCATACTGTTGGGCACAGATCATGCTTCTTATGTCTTCATCGATCCCCCAGAACACAGCCCTGCATTACAGTGTCCTTCAGGCTTTGTCCAATTATTTTCTCCAAATTTGTTTGCCGATCAGTGGCAAGAGGCTGTTGAACTACTCAATCTCCTTGTTCCTTTGGAAAATTGGCACATTCTTGCATATAACAGTAGAGAGCGGCCAAATCTTACGGAGACACTTGTAGATCGCAACGAAACATGGAGAGCAGATGTTCAGCAGTGAACTTGAAGTCTCCCTCCTCTACGAAACTTTGTCGTACACATCTGACTTACTCGTGAGGACTTCTCATAATTCACATGTGCAAAAATAGTTCAATCCACAACTAAAACGCTTGAACCAACCCGTGGAAAACTGGATAAAGATAGATAAAAGGCACATTACCTGTGGGTAGTCCAAGTGTGAAGTAATTGTCGGGTCCAGGATTGAACCCGGGCGATGCAATTACTTATGTATTTTGCTGCCCATTCGCTGGCCAGGGCATAGTCATCAAGAATCACCAGCCTCATGATTGTGACCACAAGCTCTGTCCTGGCAGCATGTGGCTAACAATCTGAAAAGAGAGGAGATACACAATATAAGAGGTGACAGAATAATATACAAAAGAGGTAACACAATAATACACAGTCGGCAAATTTGGAGACTGAAACACATTCTGGCTTTCAGAAAGTTGGCTGCTTCAGTTTTTATTGTGTCAATTTGCATTAACTGTAGATTGTTATGAAGAATGATCAGATGAATTGTTAAAAAAAAATGCATATTAATGTCGTCACAACGAAATTACTTAACCACAAAACCCCCATTTCCACTGAATTTCTGCCCTACCACAAAATGATCTGCTTACATCATTTCAGTGATCTTCTCATTAGCTCAGGACAAAGTGTAAAAGAGGACAAGGCAGCTGATAGCACTCAGTCATGCTTACTGAATTACAAGAGCAGGCTGGTGCTTCAAATCATTGTCTTCTGATTACCTTCAAGGAAATGTGTGCAGTCATCATTGCTTTGCAGGCAAGGACATTGCTGCTTGTAAGATTGCCCCTAGATCAACCATTTATCGGATCATTAGGAATTTAGTCTGCGGTGCATCATATACGTGTTGTGACAGATCAGCTCTTGGGTAGGCGCAGGTTCACACAGGAATGCAGGTTTCAAAACAAACTGGTGGTTTATTAAATGTCCATAAACCAACCAGGAAAACAAAACATAACAGCTCTTTCAGCTGCTTGTAAAACTCGGCCCTTTAATCCAGGCCCATTAACTCCCTACACTATGTGTGCTGGAGCCTGCTTCTTCCGGTCCTACATCACCAAAGTTTGGTACTTCGGTGACACATACTTCCCATCCACAACCTGTCCGGCAGCAACCTTACATACCCTCCCTCTGCCCAAAGCCGGGGGGCTTGGCACCTTCTGCCACCATACATTAGATACACAAAAGGTATAACAGAACAAAACTCAAAATAACCAGTCCATACAGCACGGCATCAGCCGTTTAAATGTAGTGCTTTTGATGCGCCCCCTGGGCCGTGGGGTACTCGGCAGCCGGGCCTATGGCTGCTTGCAGGGAATATCACGGTGGCGGGCCCGGTCCGTGACCCAGGGCGGTCAGTAAAAAAGAGGGGGGAATATTTGTAGGGGATTTGTCGTGATGCCACCTGTGGTGTCTGGTGAGGATCACCAGTGCTGCAACAGTCCTCTGAGGCAGGTGTTAGGGCAGCTGGAGATGGAATGGCCCCCCACAGGTGGAGCAGGCCTCAGGGCAGTGTAGGGGTAGATGGATGGTGGTGCAGGGGAGAGACGGCAGGACAGTCCCAGAGGAAAGACAGACACTCACACGGGGGTGCGCTTCAGTACCTTTACTGATGATGATGCAGGCACAGTCCAGGGTACTCCAGGTGAAGGGCGCACTTTTGGACTTCTCCCCAGTGAGCGGGTGGACTGATCGTCTGCCTCTGACGCGCCCCTGGGCCTGTGTCGCGCTGCGTTGCGCACGCGGGAGCTTACCCGGAGCCGGATCTCTTGAGGGTTGTAGTCTCGTGGCGGTGACCCGGTCCGTGCCCAGGGAGTCAAACTGAGCGGCGATGTAACAGCGGTAGATGTAGGACGACTACGCCACCCGTTGAATGCAGCTATGGAGCTGCCGCTGCAGGACAGTCCGCTGAGGCCGGTGGATGGATGGTGCAGCGTAGATGGTATAACCCCCAACGGGAGGGGTATGGCCTCAGGGCAGCAGATGTGGATGATGGGGGTAGCAGGAACCACTCAGAGACGGTGCGGTGTAATTCAGGGTCTTTACTGGTAACAACGATAGACCCTCCCGGAGTACTTGCTAGTGAACGGGGCCTGGTCAGTCCTTGAGCAGATGGGATCTCCCCTGGCCAGGCGGAGTTGTAGGCCTCCCAAACTGACTGTACTCTTCTGGCTACCTTGCTAGAAGCGGATATAAGTAGCCCACGTCCCTGAGTGTGTCGTGTGGTGCTCACCCGTATGGCCGGTGACTCGGGGCCTTCTAATGGCTTCCGCACCACGATTGCGGTGCTGGTCCCACGCGTGTGACCGTGCCTTCGGGTTTCTGGGCCTGAGGACGCCGGGTCCGGTAAGAAAGCTTCTCAGTCAGGGCGAGCTCTGCAGCTGCCAGCCCCTGACTTGTAGTAGTATTGCTCCCACTGAGCTTCTGCTGTTTCTTCCTGTGACTGTTTCTTGTCTCTACTCTCCTTGACTGCTAACCCTGCTTCAGCCCCGGGTTTATATAGGGGAAGTTCTTCCCCTCCCAAGACTGGGCAGGAGGTGTGGCATGCACAGGATCCCTGACCAAAGGACCTCCCACCTGCTCTCAGACATAATATCTCTATCACTGTGGCAACCAGACCCCTGGGGTGTCACATTCCCCCCTAGTGAAATTTAGTACTCCGGGACTAAACATATTTTAGAAAAACATAACAAGATATAACAATAACAATACAATAAGAAACACATAAAGGTGGTCACGGCATGTCCGTAACCGGGTGCAGTCTTTGAAGAAAGCAAGGTGTCCATTTCACCAAAACAGGGAGACGTAACCAGGTAGGGGTCTGTCCTACCCCGAGTCCTTAACAGTCTCTAGTCCATCCTGGGTTACGCTCCAACTATGTACAAGGATTCCCGGTAAATCCACCAAGGATTCCTAAAAATAACTGGAAACACAAAATTATACACAAGCAACAATATACAGATAAACATAAATAAAACAATTTATACACTTCAAATCCTCCAGCGTGCGGGTAACTGGCCTCTAGTGGCCCTAGTGGACCTACGGAGCTGACTGTCTGGCCCTGAACTACAGGGTGTAGGAGCTGTCAAGGGTAAACTGGGCAGCTGTCTACCGGCTCTTTGTCTCACTAGGGGTACGGCAGGCTCACTATAAGCAGAGGGTTGATCCTCCTGTTCTGCTTGTGTGGAGTCTTCTGCCTCCTGGACCGGCTGTTCTTCCAGCTCTACCTGTTGCTCCGTAGGTGCTTGGGATGCTGGTTGGAGGAAGGTGAGTACGGGTACCACAACTGCACCATTGACTTGAGTCCAAGACCGAGGGAAGTCCCCGAGCACAGTACTAACCATATCTTCCCTTTCCTCTACGGGTCGATGGTCTTCTTGTTCCTCTTCAGGGTTCCTCAGTTGTTCGGGACACTTCTTCAGGTGGTCCCGGGATACAATGGCGGTGGTTTCCCCTCCGTCTTTACTGATGGTACAAACCTTCGGGTTCTCGTGGCTTGAGGGCAGTACGGTGTACGGGTCCTTCTCCCACTGGTCATCCAACTTGTGGAGCCGTCTCTTCCTCTTCAAGACCTGCTCTCCGGGTACCAGGGGAACAGCGGGAGCATACTGGTTGTAAGTTTTCTCTTGTCTTTCCCTAGCCTGACAGAGACTTCGCTCCACGCTCTCCTGTACTCTCCGGTACTGCTGCTGCCTCTCTGTGTCCCAGTCTGTTTCTGGTGAAGTGTCCTCGGGTGTCAGGACTCCCATTTCCAGGTCAACAGGTAACTTACCAGGTCTTGCCCTCATTAGGTAAGCCGGGGTACAGTTGGTGGAACCTACCGGGATGTGGTTGTATAGGTCCACCAGATCGGGCAACTTCTCAGGCCACAGACTGCGTTCTTCCAGGGGCAACGTTTTTAGAAGATCCATTACCACCTGGTTCATTTTCTCACAAAGTCCATTAGTTTGCGGATGGTAGGGTGTCGTCCTTATCTTCCGGCAGCCATACAGATTGCAGAATTCCTGGAAGACCTCCGCTTCAAAGGCAGGTCCCTGGTCCGTCAGCACTTGGTCCGGGTACCCGTGTGGACGGCAAAAGTGCTGCTGGAAGGCTCTAGCTGCTGTTTGAGCCGTTAAGTCCTTGACGGGGACGACAACCAGAAACCGGGAGTAATGATCCACGATGGTTAACGCATAGACGTAGCCACTTCTGCTTGGGGTCAGTTTTACATGATCCAAGGCTACCAGTTCCAACGGTTGCCGGGTGACGATGGACTGCAGGGGAGTCTTCTGGCTGGCACGGTCCTTCCTTCTCAGGTTGCACGGGCCACAGTCTCTGCACCACTTCTCAATGGTTCCCCTCATGCCTACCCAGTGGAACCGCTCGCGCAGCAGGAACTCCAGCTTCTTCCACCCGAAGTGCCCAGCTCCGTCGTGGTATGCCTCCATCACCATGGCTGCGTCCCTTCGTGGCACCACTACTTGCCAGAGTAATTCATGCGTCCGGGAGTTAACCATTCTGCGGCACAACTTCCCTTTGTAAAGGAACAGTCGACTCTTCTCTGCCCATAGTTGTTTGGCTTCCTCCGGAGCGTCTGGTTCAAGGCGAGCCTCCGGCCGAGTCAGCATCTCCTTCACCAGTCGGACGGCAGGGTCGCTGTCTTGCGTTTCCGCCCAGTTGTAGTGGGGTAAGGGGTTCAACGTAGCAGTCTGCTTACTCCTTACCTGGTGGGAATACTGAATAGTCCCATGACGGTGGAACGCAGGGAGTTCAACTTCTTCCAGTCCCTCCGGATCTTCTCCTCCGTCCGGCAGGTTGGGCATCCTGGACAGGGCGTCCGCGTTGGTATTGGAGCGTCCTGCCCGGTATTTGATTGTGAACTCGTAGTTGGACAGACGGGCCATCCACCTCTGCTCCAGGGCACCGAGTCTTGCCGTGTCCAGGTGTGTCAACGGGTTGTTATCCGTGTACACGGTGAACCGGGAAGAAGCGAGGTAATGCTTAAAGCGCTCGGTGACTGCCCATACTACGGCCAGGAACTCTAGCTTAAATGAGCTGTAATTCTCGGGGTTCCTTTCGGTGGGTCGCAGTTTTCGGCTGGCGTAGGCGATTACTCGTTCCTTCCCCTGCTGGATCTGGGACAGTACGGCTCCTAGCCCGATGTTACTGGCGTCGGTGTAGAGGATAAAGGGCTGGCTATAATCCGGGTACGCCAGGATTTCGTCCCCCGTGAGGGCCATCTTCAGCTGGCGGAAGGACTCTTCTTCCAGCTCCTCCCATTTGAAGGGCGGCTTCTGGTTCTTGGCCTTCCGGGACTGGCCTATCAGGAGGTCCTGCATAGGTGCTGCCTTTTTGGTGAAACCGGGAATAAACCTTCGGTAGTAGCCTACCAACCCGAGGAACTGCCGCACTTCTTTTACGCTGGAGGGGCTTGGCCATTCCTTAATTGCGGTGATCTTATCAGGGTCGGGAGCCACTCCGTCAGCGCTCACCACGTGTCCCAGGTACTGCACCTTTGGTTTCAGGAGGTGACACTTGGAGGGTTTCACCTTTAGGCCGTAACTTGCCAGAGCTTCGAACACTTCCGCCAGGTGTTTCAGGTGGTCCTCATACGTCTTGGAATATACGATGACATCGTCCAGGTACAACAGGACCGTCTCGAAGTTTCTGTGGCCCAGACAACACTCCATTAGTCGTTGGAAGGTTCCCAGTGCGTTGCAGAGTCCGAACGGCATGCAGGTGAACTCGCTAAGTCCCATCGGGGTGGTGAATGCGGTCTTCTCCCGGTCCGCCTCTGCTACAGGAACCTGCCAGTACCCGCTAGTGAGATCCAAGGTAGAGAAGAAGTTAGCAGATCTTAAAGCAGCCAATGACTCCTCTATCCTTGGTAAGGGGTACGCATCCTTGTGTGTGATACGATTGATTTTCCGGTAATCTACACACATCCTCATGGTGTTGTCTTTCTTTCGGACTAAGACTAGTGGAGCTGCCCAGGGGCTACAGCTATCCCTGATCACCCCAGCCTCCTTCATGTCTCTAAGCATCCCCTTGGCATGTTGGTAGTGTGCAGGGGGTACGGGTCGATACCTCTCTTTTATGGGAGGATGGTCTCCCGTGGGGATGTGGTGTTCTACCCCCTTGACTCGCCTAAAGTCTAACGGGTGTTTACTAAACACTCTCTCGTACTCTTGAACCACCCGATAGACTCCCTGTTTCTGATGTGAGGGAGTGGAGTCAGTACCCAAATGTAGTTGCTGACACCAGTCCTCCTTTGGTTTCTTAGAGCCGTTACCTTCCTCCGGGTGAGATGGAGGCAAGGGTTCCACAGATTGTATAGCATTTTGGTTAATGGTATATAATTTGGCTAGCGTGGCATACCGGGGCAGGTACACTTCCCTCTCCCCGATATTGATTATGCGAACAGGCACCCTCCCATGGCGTACATTGACCACCCCCCGTGCTGTCAAAATGGTGGGCCTACTGTCTGAGTAAACTGGTTCTACCATTGCCTGGTAATCTCTACCTCTCAGACCAATAGCTGCCCGGCACCAAATCATCATTTCACTTTTTGGGGGCATGGCAATAGGAAAAGGGTCACACATTCTTACGCTACCAATCTCACCGCCAGAGAGTTCCACCTGTTGCCGTCGCATCAGTGCCCGGATCTCTTTCTGGAGCACCCGCTGCTCGCCGGAGCTGGCGTTCTTGGCAACCTGCTGTAAAAGGAAAATCACCTCTGCAAGACAATTTTCAATTACATTAGTTCCTAGAGTTATTTTTGGGTGACTCTCATGTTTGTCAATATCTACAATGATCAGTCCCTGTGCTGCCAGTTCGACTCTACCGATTTTGATGGTCACCTCTTTAAATCCGATCTGTGGCACGGGCTGGCCATTGCTGGCGATGATACTCAAGTCGTCGTCAGGGTAGAGGGTAATATCCGAGTCATTCCAGTACTGCTTAAAGAGCACGTACGGGATGGTGGTGACCTGTGACCCGGTGTCCAGTAGGGCACTCATGGGAATGCCATCCAGTACCACAGGCAAGACTGGACGTCCTCCCACATATCTGTCGCGCCAGTTCGATGGGCCTGGTGATCTTTTTCCTGGGGGTTGGCCCTCTACCCCAGGTTGTGCCCGTTTAAAGAACAGTACCTTGCCATATGTCCAGGTTGATTGCAGCGGCGGCAGATGGGTCGTCCGTCCTCGCTGTATCGGTCACTGGGTCTTCCTCTGGCCGGTGGGGTCCTCCTTGGTCGACGCCACGGGATGTCCTCCGGTCCGGATGCCAGCTGGACCTTCCCTGGGGTGGAAGCCTGTAAAGACTGCACAGTTCGGGTTAGCGCAGCAACGCTCTTAGCTAGCTCTTGGACCTGATGGTGTAGGTCTGGAGCCGGGTCATTGTCCAAAGCCTGCGCATCAGCTCCCACAGGCCCTGCCGACAAGGGCGCCGCCTCCTGGTGGTAAGTGATAGCAGGGCGCTTGTGGGTCACAACGCCACCCGGTGCCGGTTCTCGGAGCACCCGGATGGCTCTGTCCTTGAACTGTGCAAAGCCCAGATGGGGATCCTGTAAGGCCATTGCCCGCAACTGGGTTCGGTGGGTATTACAATACAGTCCCTCTATAAACTGTTCGGTCAACAGCCTGTCCTCGTTTCCCACTCCATCAGGGTCGGTCTGCTTAATGGCCCTCAGGGCCTCTTGTAGGTTTAGTGCATAGTCCCTTATACTCTCATGCGCTCGCTGCTTGCACCCGTAGAATCTAAGCTTAATCTCGGCTGAGGTGCGGGTATCAAAGGTGTCCTTCAGCCGGGTTAGTATCCCTGCGACAGTCTTCCTCCCAGGTGGCCAGGATTTTACTTCCCTTTTGGCTGCCCCGGTTAGTTGGGCCACCAGGATGCTCACTTTTTGCTCTTCTGTGAGGGGGTACACCTGGAAGAGGCTATCCAGCTTTTCTCTAAAGTCATGCAGGGTATGTGACTCCCCTGAGTACTGGGGTAGCCAAGCTGCTCCCGGGATATAGGGCATGGTGAAGGGCATAACTGCAGCAGCGGTAGCGCTGGCGGGGGTTGAGGCAGTGAAGCTCTCCTCCGTATCCGACATCTTCCTCCCCCCTAGTGGACCGTGGCCTACCTTGCGATGATCCTCTTCCGTAGGCCGCGGCTCCGCAGTGGATCGTCAGGGTTGAGGACCTTCCGTCGCGCTCCTGTGACGTCGGCGTCTGCTGGGCTCCTTCCAGGACCTTACGCAACGTCCGGACGTGAGGCGGGGCTTCAGTTCTCGCGCGCTTTCGGAGTCCACGCCCCTCTTCTTCGCGCGGCGTCCTCAAGATGGCGTCCAATGGCGGGAAAACTCCACGGATGGCGGGAAGAAGGCAGAAGATGGCGCCGGATGGCGGGAAACTTCACCAATGGCGGGAAGAAGGCTGAAGATGGCGCCGGATGGCGGGAATCTTCACCACAGGTAAGTTTGAAAAGTCTCTTTTTCAGGCACGCAGTACCCGGTGGTTGCGGGCACGAAATCCTGCCGACTACGCCAAAGTTGACGCGCCCCTGGGCCTGTGTCGCGCTGCGTTGCGCACGCGGGAGCTTACCCGGAGCCGGATCTCTTGAGGGTTGTAGTCTCGTGGCGGTGACCCGGTCCGTGCCCAGGGAGTCAAACTGAGCGGCGATGTAACAGCGGTAGATGTAGGACGACTACGCCACCCGTTGAATGCAGCTATGGAGCTGCCGCTGCAGGACAGTCCGCTGAGGCCGGTGGATGGATGGTGCAGCGTAGATGGTATAACCCCCAACGGGAGGGGTATGGCCTCAGGGCAGCAGATGTGGATGATGGGGGTAGCAGGAACCACTCAGAGACGGTGCGGTGTAATTCAGGGTCTTTACTGGTAACAACGATAGACCCTCCCGGAGTACTTGCTAGTGAACGGGGCCTGGTCAGTCCTTGAGCAGATGGGATCTCCCCTGGCCAGGCGGAGTTGTAGGCCTCCCAAACTGACTGTACTCTTCTGGCTACCTTGCTAGAAGCGGATATAAGTAGCCCACGTCCCTGAGTGTGCCGTGTGGTGCTCACCCGTATGGCCGGTGACTCGGGGCCTTCTAATGGCTTCCGCTCCACGATGGCGGTGCTGGTCCCACGCGTGTAACCGTGCCTTCGGGTTTCTGGGCCTGAGGACCTGAAATCCCCTGCCGGTCGGCTTCTGCTGCTGGGTAAGAGTTAGTCCCCACAGCCTCGGACGCCGGGTCCGGTAAGAAAGCTTCTCAGTCAGGGCGAGCTCTGCAGCTGCCAGCCCCTGACTTGTAGTAGTATTGCTCCCACTGAGCTTCTGCTGTTTCTTCCTGTGACTGTTTCTTGTCTCTACTCTCCTTGACTGCTAACCCTGCTTCAGCCCCGGGTTTATATAGGGGAAGTTCTTCCCCTCCCAAGACTGGGCAGGAGGTGTGGCATGCACAGGATCCCTGACCAAAGGACCTCCCACCTGCTCTCAGACATAATATCTCTATCACTGTGGCAACCAGACCCCTGGGGTGTCACACCTCCACTTGATAAGCTCTGACCTGCCTGAATCTAGGCCTAGCTTGGTTATTGTCTGTCTTTGCACCTGCTGATCTGGTGGTAGGTCATTCTCTTTGGAGTCACTCTCCCTGGTCGCTGGAGCCTCCGTGACTCCTAGCCATGGTACTGCAGTCAGCTTTTGGTGAACCTGGGACCTGTAGTTCTCCAGGGATTCCGGTAATTCCTGCTGGGTATAATGAGTCCCTGTAGGCGCGGACCCGGTGTCCGGTTTGTATAACGGGGTGAGCTTACTATGCTCCTCTGCCACCTTTGTTACTCCTTCCTTCCTCTCGCCTTCGGCCACGCTCGGGGCCCTCTCTAGGCTTCAGGGCTGCTGGAGGCCTAGCTTGCCTCACACAGCAGCCTGCGTGCTGCTCCCTCCTGAGCACACTGCACACTCAACTCTCACTGAGCTGCCTGGCTCCACCTTCCATATATATATCCCTATCCGGGCTCCATCTGCTGGTATGAGGTGGAAGGTGGAGGTGTGTGAATGTAGCGAGGGCCTCTTGTGGAGAAATCCATCCATGCACCCTTCTGGGTTCTGTGGCACCAATGCACAGCAGGGCGCCACACTTTTCTCTGCCTTCTGCAGACTGAGCAGCACATGCAAGGTTTGCTCACCTTGCACAACACACAGCACCACTGAGACAGGCGCAGCTGTCTTAAATCAGGCCTTCCAAGACCTGGACTGGAGGTAAGTGAGCAGCTGTTCCCCCCAGCTCTTTCAGCTGCTTGCAAAACCCAGCCCTTTAACTCCCTCTCAGCACTATGTGTGCTGGAGCCTGTTTCTCTGTGTCCTACAGAAGCTTGGTACTTCAGGGACGCATACCTTCTGTCAACAACCTATCTGGGAGCAACCTTACAGTGTGCTGCACTGAGTAAGACCAGAATTGAACCAGAAGATAACAGAAGGTAACTGCACAGCCATAGTAAATAAAATTCTCTTTGTTTTCACTCTCACCCCTATAGTCCTACATGTTCTACTAACCCTTCTCATCCCTACATATAATAATGAAGTGGTCATCTCTCCCTCCGTCTCACCTCCTCCTCAGATCTGTTCCCTAACATACAATCCTCTGTCTCCAAACACAGACAGCCACCTCACGCTCTCTCCTGCTCCCATTAATATCACTTTCTCTGCTACTCCACACTGCTGGCAATATCTCTCCAAATCATGGCCCTCCTCATCACATCCCCACAGTCACTTCGACCTCTCATCCACAATCTATCAAATTTCCGCAACCTGTCTAACCTATACCCATTGCCCCCCCCCTTCACCAATCCCACCAACAGGAGCTCTATGGAACGCTCTCTCCGTCTGCAACAAACTTTCCTACATCCATGACCTTTTCATTACTAACAAACTTTCCTTCCTTGGCATCAATGGTATCTGACTCATCCCCTCTGACATGGCCTCTCCAGCTGCACTTTCATACATTGGATTCCACCTTTCCCACACCCCTCACCCCATCGGCAAGCATGGCAAAGGAGTTGGTTTTCTCCTGTCAGATAACTCTACTCTGCTGCCTGACTAATCCACCTGTCCCCCCCGCTATTCCCTGGCCTCTCCCCTCTGTCAATCCCTTCACTAGCTCCCCATTATCCAGAGATTCCAGTTGAAAACCCTAACCATGGCATACAAAGCCATCCACAGCCGGTCTCCTCCATCTAACTGTGACCTAGCGTCCCGGTACTTACCTGCACGCAACCTCCGATCTTCACAAGATCTTCTCTACTCCCCTCTTATCTTCTTTTCCCACAATCGCACGCAAGATTTCTCCCGTGCATCCCCTCACTCTAGAACTCTCTACCCCAACATATCAGACTGTCGCCTACCGTGGAAACCTTCAAAAGGAAGCTGAAGACCCACCTCTTTCGACAAGCCTACAACCTGCAGTAACCACCGCTCCACGACCAGCTGTACCCTCACCTACTGTATCCTCACCCATCCCTTGTAGACTGAGCCCTCACGGGCAGGGTCCTCGCTCCTCCTGTACCAGTCGGTGATTTGTTTTTGCTCAAGATTATTGTACTTGTTTTTTGCTATGTATATCTGACGCGCCCCCTGGGCCGTGTGTGTGGGAATACCCGGAGCCGGGACTCTGTATAATGTTGGAGGTTGTATCTCCGTGGCAGCGACCCGGTCCCGTGGCTCAGGGTGGTCAAACCAGTGGCGGGTCTGTTTATCTGGTTTTTAATGTTTGAATGTCCGACTACGCCACCCGTGGATTGCGGTCACTGAGAACCGCTGCTGCGGGGCAGACCGCTAAGGCTGATGTTGGGTGCGCAGCAGAGAGTAGTATAACTCCCCACGGGAGGAATATAGCCTCAGGGCAGCGTATGTAGATGGTGAGAGTTGTAGTGCAGGGGCACAGCAGAAATGACTCAGAGTCCGTGCAGTGCAGTTCAGGGTCTTTACTGTTGGTAATGAAGAAGGCCCTGCCGGGAGTACTGGTTAACATTAGAGGCCTGGTCAGTCTGTGAACGAACAAGAGTCCCCCTGGCCAGGTGGAGGTGTAGGCCTTCCCGTCTGACTGCACTCTTCCTGGCTACCCTGCTGTAGTCGTGTAGTAGCCCACGTCCCTGAGTGTACCGTGTGATGCTCACCCGTATGGCTGGTGATTTGGGGCCTTTGGTTCCTTCCGCTCCTCGATGGCGGTACCGGTCTCTTGCGTGTGACTGAGCCTCCGGGCTTTCTATGGCCAGGGGACCTGAAATCCCCTGCCAGGTGGTTTCTGCTGCTGGATGTAGATATCCCCACAGCCTCGGACTCCGGTGTCCGGTTCTCTGCGTCTTCTGCCAGGACGAGCTCTGCTCCAGTCCCTGGTCTTCAGCTCCTGGCTCCTACAAAGCTCCTTGCTGCTGCTCTGTCCCTTCTCTGGAACTAGACTCTTCTCTGCTAACCCCGCCCCAGATCCAGTTTATAAAGGGCAGGATCCTCCCCTGCCTGGACTGGGGCAGGAGGTGTGGCATGCAATAATGATCCTGACCAGGAAAACCCATGCTCGCTCTCAGACATGGTATTTCTACCACTGTGGCAACCAGACCCCCTGGGGTGCCACATATCCCTTTTCACATGTAAAGCTCCATGTAATAAACGGCACTAAAATAGTAACTTAATAGGGGGAGGTTCCAGCAAGTCCCAGTATCACCTCCTACATAGGATTCAGCTATTGAATTGGTTCAACACCAGTGCAGAGCTTGCTCAAGAATGGCAGCAGGCAGGCGCCAGTGCTGTTAGGGACATATGGAAGAATGAATGTCCGGAGAAGAAAAGCTGAGCGCTACTTTGAGTCCAGTGTTATGCCAACAGTAAAGCACCCCGAGACGAGTCATGTGTGGAGTTATTCATCATCAAAAGGGAGTGGGCTCACTCACAATTTTGCCTAAGAACACAGCAGGAGCATTTTTGGTGATTAACAATGCATTTACCAGCATGCCGGAGAATATGTCACAAGGCAAAAGTGACAACTAAGTGTCTGGGTAACATTGACATTTTGGGTTCATCGCCAGTAAACTCTCCAGATCTCAATTTGATTGTGGTCAATCCTCAAAAAGTGGGTGGACAAACAGAAATGTATGTAGTCAGCTCCAAGCAGTGATTAGACAAAAATTGTCCGTAGTCAGTCAGGATTTGGCCCAGCAGCCAATGTCCAGCTGCCAGGGCGAAGGGAGCGAGTCTTGAAAAATAAGGGTCAACACTGTGAATATTGAATCTTTCCATAAACTTGATGTATTTGTCAATAAAAGTGTAAAACTTATAAAATGCTGATAATTGTAGTACAGTAACCACAGAAACATCTGACAAAGATCTAAAAACACTGAAGTGAACACCAAAATTTGTATCAGTCACAAGACTTGGCCACGACTGTACATAAAGTGACACAAAACAAGATACAAGACATAGGTCAAAAAAAAATTCTCCATCTTCTCCATTACGTCAATCCGTGAAAAATGGATATTAACTTAAGGACGAATTCACACATCCGTGGTGGGATCGAGCACCCGGCCCGGCTCTCTGGACCTGATCAATGCCTCATCTATTCCCAGTAGGTAATCACAGATCAGCACTGGTGACCCAGCAGTTGTCAGATCTGAGCTCAGTCAGTGGAGCACAGATGTGTGAATTCAGCCTTACAGAAGTTTTTCCAGAGTAGAAAGCCAGAGCTGATGGATTACAACGCCACCCCAGGGCACAGGCTGTGTGTGGCATTACAGCTCAGCACCTGTCACGTCACTAGACCGGAGCTGTAGTACCAGACACAACCTGTGGCCAGGACTGGCGCTCTGTGTTCCTTTTCCTCCTTGACAAACACTGTGTATAAAAATACAGAATCCGGGAACCTACAAACATTGCAGAAATCGCCAAGTTCTAACAGTGCATAATGGGCACAGCTCCAGCCATACTGTCAGTGAATGGAAACCTGGTTTATAGTCCAACTGCTGACAGGTGAGAGGCTGCGGCTCCCTGTAATCACTGACTCTGACCCGTCACGACCATTGCTGCTATACAGCAGTCTATGAGCCACTCTCTATAGTGCAGGGGACTAACCACATCCACTGGAAGCCAGGCTTCCCCCCGGGACTGAGGCTGCCCCCCGGGACTGAGGCTGCCCGGGAGCTCAGTGTGTGATGCGCAGTCATCCGCCATGTCTCCCCAGTACTCAGCAGCCTCACCACCCACCACGGTAAAAGCAAGAAAGTAAGGGCTCCTTCCACGTATGATGTCATTTACGGGGGCGTGTCCTGACTGTGCATTATGGGCGTGTTCTAGTTTAGCACCAGGCGTCATAGTCTAATGCAGAGAGTGACACAGCTGCCAGTGAAGCTGCAGGAGGAGGTCAGTGCTGCGGGGCTGGTGGCGGCGGCGGCTCTGGGGGCACGCTGCTAGGTGTGTGGGGGCTCTGTGGGGATGCTGCGGGCTGGTGGTGGTGGCGGCTCTGTGGTGGGGATGCTGCAGGTTTGAGGAGGCTCTGGGGGATGGTGGGGGTTCGGGGGGGAAAGATGCATGCTTGGGGCTTGTGGGGACTCTGGGGGGGCGCTGCGGGGCTTGTGGGGGCTCTGGGGGGATGCTGCGGGCTTGTGGGGGCTCTGGGGGGACTGTAGGCACTCTAGGGGGATGCTGTGAGGCTTGCATGCACTCAAGGGGGACGCATGGTGCGGGACTGTGGGCACTCTAGGGGGACGCTGTGAGGTTTGTGGGGGCTCTGGGGGGATGCAGCGGGCACTCTAGAGGGAAACTGCAAGGTTTGTGGGGACTCTGGGGGCATGCTGTGAAGCTTGTGGGGGCTCTGGTGGTACGCTGCAAGGTATGTGGGTGCATGCTGCGGGCTGGTGGTGGCTTTGTGGGGATTCTGGGGTGATGCTGAGGGTTTGTGGGGGCATGCTGCAGGTTTGTGGGGGCTCTGGGGCCATGCTGCGGGTTTGTGGGGGCTCTGGGGCCATGTTGCGAGGTTTGTGGGGGGATTCTGTGGGCTCTGGGGTGATGCTGCGGGCTTGTGGGGCCTCTGGGGGGGGAACTGTGGGCACTCTAGGGGGACGCTGCGAGGTTTGCATGCACTCTAGGGGGACGCATGCTGCGGGACTGTGGGCACTCTAGGGGGATGCTGTGAGGTTAGTGGGGGATCTGGAGGCAAGCTGCGGGATTGTGGGGGATCTGGGGGATGTAGCGGGCTGGTGGTGGCTCTGGGGGGCATGCTGCGGGTTTGTGGGGGCTCTGGAGTAAAGCTGCGAGGTTTGTGCGGGCTCTGGAGGCATGCTGCAGGTCCGTGGGGGCTCTGGGGGGGATGCTGCGGGTTAGTGGGGGCTCTGGGAGATGTTGCGGGCTGGTGGTGGCTCTGGGGGGATGCTGGGGTGCATGCTGCAGCCTTGTGGGGTCTCTGGAGGCATGCTGTGGGTTTCTGGGGGCTCTGGGGGGATGCTGCGGGCTGGTGAGGGCTCTGGGTGCATGCTGCAAGGTTTGTTGGGGCATGCTGTGGGCTGGTGGTGGCTCTGGGGGCATGCTTCGGGATTTAGGGTGATGCTGTGGATTTGTGGGGGCATGCTGCGGGTTTGTGGGGGCTCTGGTGCCATGCTGCGAGGTTTGTGGGGGCATGCTGTGGGCTCTGGGGTGATGCAGGTTTGTGGGGGCTCTAGGGGCCTGCTGGGGGCTCTGGGGCAATGCTGTGGTGCTTGGAGCGACGCTGCAGGGCTTGGGGGGACTCTGCAAGGCTTGGGGGGCCTCTGGGAGGACACTGCGGGGCTTAGGGGGACGCTGCGGGGCTTGTGGTGGCTCTGGGGGGACGCTGCGGGCACTCTTGTGGGATGCAGCAAGGTTTGCATGCACTCTAGGGGGACGCATGTTTCGGGATGGTGGGGATGCTGCGGGCTTGTGGGGGCTCTGAGGTCATGCTGCGGGCTTGCGGGGGCTCTGTGGGGACTGTGGGCACTCTGGGGGGATGCTGCGGGTTTGTCGGGGCTCTGGGGGGATGCTGCGGGTTTGTGCGTGCTCTGGGGGGGATGCTGCGGGCTGGGGGGATGCTGGGGGGATGCTGCGAGGTTTTTGTGGGCTCTGGAGGCATGCTGCGAGGTTTGTGGGGGCTCTGGAGGCATGCTGCAAGGTTTGTGGGGGCTCTGGGGGGATACTGCGGGTTTGTGGGGGCTCTGGGGGGATGCTGGGGGTTTGTGGGGGCTCTGGGGGATGCTGCATGTTTGTGGGGGCTCTGTGGGAATGATGGGGGCTCTGGGGGATGCTGTGGGCTTGTGGGGGCTCTGGAGGAATGCTGCGGGGCTTGTGGGGGCTCTGGGGGGATGCTTCGGGCTTGTGTGGGCAATGGGGGGGACGCTGCAGTGCTTGTGGGGGCTCTTGGGGGATGCTGCGTGTAACATCCCTGGCGGTGTGCTTGCATGGTGCACCACCTCCCACCATGCAAGACCGCAATCTTACCCATCAGTGCAGCCTGCAAACCGTGTTCCAGTTCATGCTGTGTGCATGTCTCTTGACTGACTGCTTAGGGCGGCGGCCCGGTTACTTCCTGATTCTTATAGCTGCTGTGGGCGCACCTCTAATGCGTCTCCAGCCTATTTCTGTGAGTCACTGGATATTTAAACCCCCTCCACCCAGTAGGAGGTGCCTGAGCAACACTAACATTCAGTGTGCTCCTTGACTCTGAAGTTGCCAAGTCCAGTTCTGTGTCTTCTTTGTTCCGCTATCTCTGGGGCAGCATTCCCAGACCTGTTTTCTGTGCCATCTTGTCCGTTCCCGCCATCCCTGGGGGCTGTATACCCAGGCCTGTTCTTGTATCTCTTGCAGTATCAGTTCCTGTCTGAACTGTATCCTAGCCTGTTATCTGTTTGTCTCTATGTTCGTACCTTCCCTTTTCCTGCAGTGTCTGAACCAGCACCTAACTCCTACTCGTTGTTTCTGTACTTCTGTTTGTGAGTTTTGAGTCCACTCGCTACTTAATTGTCAGTACCTTGTGTGTATCTGGTTCTGCTTGTCCCTTTTCCCTTCCTCCGTATCTACCTCCTGTGTTCTAGCCATCTTCCTGTATCTTTCAGTCTGTTCCATGTGAACAGAGCCCTGTCCTCTCTGCCTGCACCGTCAGCCCTGTTCTGCTCTGCCTTGCTCACCGCTCCGGCGGTTCCCTTCTTCTCTGCTTGCTCACCGCTGCGGCGGTACCCCTCTGCTCTGCCTTGCTCACCGCTCCGGCGGTTCCCCTCTGCTCTGCCTTGTTCACCGCACCTGCGGTCTAGTTCTGCTCTGCCTTGCTCACCGCTCCGGCGGTTCCCCTCTGCTCTGCCTTGCTCACCGCTCCGGCGGCTCCTCTCTGCTTTGCCTTGTTCACCGCACCTGCGGTTTAGTTCTACTCTGCTTGCTCACCGCTCCAGCGGTTCCACTCTACTCTGCCTAGCTCACCGCTCCGGCGGTTACTCTGTGCTCTGCCTTGTTCTCCGCACCTGCGGTTTAGTTCTGCTCTGCTTGCTCACTGCTCTGGCGGTTTCCCTCTGCTCTGCCTTGCTCACCGCTCCGGCGGGTCCTCTCTGCTCTGCCTTATCCACCGCACCGGCTGTTTTGCTTTACTCTGCTTGTCTACCGCATCTGCGGCTCTGTTCTTGTCTCCCAGTCTGTACTGGACCCTATCCAGCCTGCACTCCTATCTGCTAGTAACCCCTTGTCTGCATACCAGCCGTGCTTGTCAATACCCCACTGTCTGCATACCAGCCGTGCTTGCCAGCACCCACCTGTCTGCATACCAGTCGTGCTTACCAGTACCCACCTGTCTGCATACCAGCCGTGCCTGTCAATAACCACCTGTCTGTACGCCAGTCTTACCTGCCTGTTCCTGCATTCCCCGCTGTGGGTCAACAGCTGTGACCGGGGTCTGACCTGGAGTAGCCCCTGGTCCCTCTTCTCGGTTCCTCCCTGGTTCACGGAGTCGTTAGCCGCCGTGCGACCTTGGTCGGATCGGGTTGATACTTAGTTACGCCCCTCCAGGCACTCCTCGGTTCATGGTACTGTGGGATCACTAATCACGCTCACGCCAGTCAGTCCGGGCGCGAGCGTAACAGTTTGCTCAGGCCATGGTTCCCGTTGAGCCCCACGGCCTTTCGCTCTCAAAGACATTTTGAATCCTTGTCTGGCGAATACGTGCACCAAGAAAAAATTTTTCCTCAAGCTATGGCCCAGGCGGTTTATGCACCAGCCCAAATGGATCTACTGTACCAGCACTCGTTCCTGTGGATCCACCACGATACTATGGGGATCCAAAACGAAGCCGTGCATTTGTGGAGCAATGCATGCTGCATTTCAAGTTCTATGCTCACTATTTTCCTACTGATCAGGTTAAAGTAGCATTCTTGATGTCCTACCTAGCGGGTGATGCCTTGAAATGGATCACTTCCCTATGGGAAGCATGGGATCCTATCATCTTTGACCTGCAGGCCTTCCTGGTGGCCTTTCTAATGGTCTTCGATGACCCTAATCCTGAAGCCTCTGCTAAAGCTTCCCTTCCCAATATCCCGGAGCAGCCCCGATGGGTAGTGTGTGTAGGTAGCCTACCAGTTCTCCAGCCTGAAGAGACTACTGCCCACCCTGAATCCTCACAGGATGACTATGCTCCACAGAATACTTCTCTTCCCAACCTCAAGAGGCAGTCCAGACGTGCAAGGCGTAGAGGTAAACCATCACGCCAGGTTCTGTCCTCCCAAAGACCTCCTGTTCACCAGCCTGTAAAGGTAACTATCCACACTGAATCCATAAAGGATGACTATGTTCTTCAGGCAAAGCAGAGGCCAGAACTCAGTCACAAAATTGGATTGCGGTCCCGCTGCGATTGCTTGGGACCCTCTCATGGTCTTTGTCCAGCGAAGGTTGGAGAATCCCAAGACATTAGGCCTGCAGGAGAGGCTGCCCTTGGCGTTAGTGTTTCCTCTCCACAGATGACCATGACTGTCTCCGTGGCAAGTGAAGGCCTCGGATTAACCGGAAGTTTCGGGCTTAAAGCCTTGAAGAGTCGGTGTCTGATTCCTGTCCGACAACTTCAGAAGCCGGTTTGGGCATTGTTAGCAGAAGGACGAGCCCTACTCAGAAACAGTCAAAATATGTCTGTACAAATTAAGCTCCAGATTGGAGCATTACACATGAAGAAGTTCACATTCCAGGTGCTGACTGGCTTACCCACAGGTCGTCCTGAGCCGAGACATCTAGTGCCCGCTCAGGTCTGGAGATCCTGTATGGTGTATCCTGGGGGACTGCTAAGGTACAAGGGGTGTCCAGTCCCCATATCTTCAGGACAGTTAGCAGTTTCTTCTTCTTCTTCACCAGATCTGCTAGTCGCTCACTCGCTGTGCGCTGAAGTCTCCGAAGGAAGAGAAACGGAGGCGATGTCCCCACACAGTCTCGACGATTGTACCAATGATCTGGCTTCAGGTACCGACCCGCCTCACAGACATGTCATCTCTGAAACCAGATTGAAGATGGTCCCAAAGCAAGGACCCTCCATCTCTAATAAATCTGGTCTCAATTCCATAAAGGCGGTGGCTACCTCCAAGTCTCTGCCCCCCTCCAACCAGGCGGAGGAACCCCAGTTGCCTCCAGAATCCTCCGGGGTGCTATCTGATAATAAATGGAGAGAGACTTTTCTGCACCCTGTACCTGGTACTTTGCCCACTTCATCTAGTAAGCCTGGCAAAGTGAACTTTGAAGCAGTGATTACCCCAGAGTCTCTGCACCCCTCCAACCAGGCAGAGGACCTCCAGTTGTCTTCTGAATTCCCCGGGGTGCTACCTGATAAACGGAGAGAAACTTTCCTACATCCTTGTACCTGGTACTTCGCCCACTTCATCCTGTAAGCCTGGCAAGGTGAACTTTGAAGCAGTGATTACCCCTGAGTCTCTGTGTGGCGCCCCTGGTGGTTCGATAGCAACAGGGATACTGCACCTCTTTAATGGGGTGTGGTATCTCTCCTTCAAGGTAAGGATGGTGCAACTGTCAGGACCCCACCTCTACATCCAACACCACACTTCTCCCACCTGTAGGGGGGGCTAATAGGCACCAGTGTGCTGCCCCAGCCGGGATAAGAGGAGATTGGGGAACCAAAAGTTAGGGGGGAACCATGTAGTGGGTGAGGGTGGAGGACGCACATGTAGGTTATACTTAATAATTCATATTTAATAACCAGCCATCTTGGGCTTATGGTCTTTTGATTGTGATCTTCATCACTGAACGTGGCTTTCTGTGTGAACCTGCAGTTGATGGGGACACGGTTCCCGTACTCTGGCCTTGAGTCGAGGAGCGGGTTAGAGTTAACGGATGTCTCTACCCGGTCAAGGTCCCTACCCAAGAAGGCCTGGAGCTGAGGAGTCTAGCTCCACCGCAAAAGGATCCCAGGGGGATGCAGACGGAGCGGTATACGCCACCTGTCCTCGCTATTCTGGCCTAGTCAGAGGGATTCCGGCTGCAAGAGGGGTATCGGCCCCCGACACCTGACTTTGCTACTCTACGTCCTAGTCAGGAAAGCCCGGAAGGCTCAGTGGATCCCACCGGGTAACGGACGGAGCGGAGTTGCCACCCCTACCCTTGTTCTGTGCATAGTCCAGAGGGAGACCCGGCCTTTCTACACACACACGGACAGGAGGGGACTTGGTTTGAAGTCTAGGAACACTCTTGTGCGGGGTCCTAACTAAAGCACCTGAACTACTCGGAGGTTGTCGGACACCCAGTCCTGGTGGCCGCAGAGCCCCCGTGAGGAGCAGGGAGAAGCCTTGCAGCTGCATGCTCTACCATGAGTAAAAACCCTGGAAGTCTACCCCTATGGCCTCCGGTCTCTTTATTTCTGCACCGCACCGCACGGCACCAGAACTCCTCCACTACAACTCCCTCCATCTGCCTCTCTGCCCTGAGGCCCTGCTCCGCCTGTGGGGAGTAGTATCAACTACGGCTGCCACAACACCCCACCTCAGAGGACTGCAGCAGCACTGGTGGCCATCACCAGATATCACAGGTGGCGTAGTCGATAGCAAACACTCAACCCTGATAGCCCATTAACTTTTATGTGACGGCCCTGGGCACGGAGCGGGTCCTGGCCACGACTGCCTCCCCAACACCTAACCCGGCTCCGAGTACCCCATTTCCCAGGGAGGGCTGTGAGCGTCACATCTGCACCTCTCCAACCAGGCGGAGGACCTCCAGTTGTCTCCTGAATCCACCAGGGTGCTACCTGATAACAAATGGAGAGAGACTTTTCTGTGTGCTATTCCCGGTACTTCACCCTCTTCATCTGTTGCTGAGGATGGCTTGATAGGAGGAAGCATCCTAGTCACCAAGATGATGAGACCAGCTTCGCTTCCTCTAGTGGACAGAAGAAGTAATCCTCTTGAAGAGAAGGATTGGCCTCCAAATTCTCTGCAGAAGACCCTTGCAGGACTGAAGAAGAGGGGGTGTAAAGGGGGGGGTACTGTAACATCCCTGGCGGTGTGCTTGCATGGTGCACCACCTCCCACCATGCAAGACCGCAATCTTACCCATCAGTACAGCCTGCAAACCGAGCTCCAGTTCATGTTGTGAGTTCATGCTGTGTGCATGTCTCTTGACTGACTGCTTAGGGCGGGGGCCCGGTTACTTCCTAATTCTTATAGCTGCTGTCTGTACGCCAGTCTTACCTGCCTGTTCCTGCATTCCCCGGTGTGGGTCAACAGCTGTGACCAGGGTCTGACCTGGAGTAGCCCCTGGTCCCTCTGTTCGGTTCCTCCCTGGTTCACGGAGTCGTTAGCCACCGTGTGTCACGCTGTCTCTGTATACTGGAGGTAGGGGGCCTAAGCTGACCCTAAGCTGGGGCCCTGACTAATCCCTCAACCTGGAGATACTGTTAAAGGTACAGAGGTCCAGGCCGCCAGCGTAACCCCTACCTCCTGAGGATCCCTGCACCTAAGTAATCTAGTCCTGAGAAGGACCCCGATCACAACAAAAGGGGACAAGTAATAATATGCCCACACACAGTACTTAGACGAACGAGACAGTACAAGGGAAAAACCAAAACCACCTTGCATACAAAAACTACACAACTACAACAGAGGGAACACCAACGGGAAAGGAGATAAATGATAAAGCGAGGAAGGGAAAAAACTCTCCGAATACACTTATCTCTGAAACTCCAAATACCACGATACGCTCTGTTAGTCTGCATGAAATGCTTTCACCGACACTTCCCTAACAGACCAGCAGGCATTTGAAGGAGTCTCACTACAGCAGTATTGATTGCAGCTGGGCGAGGCTGGACCTCGTCTAGCACAGAGAGAGAGAGAATTAACTCCCTCACTTCCGAAAAACACAAAGCACCAAAAAGTCAGCTGCGAGAAGTCAGGCTGTGTAATCGTGACGATCTTCGTGGCGACACACCCGTGACACCGTGCGACCTTGGTCGGATCGGGTTGATATTTAGTTACGCCCCTCCAGGCACTCCTCGGTTCATGGTACAGTGGGATCACTAATCACACTCACGCCAGTCAGTCCGGGCACGTGCGTAACACTGCGGGGCTTGTGGGGGCTCTGGGGTGACGCCTGCGGGGCTTGTGAGGGCATGCTGTGGTTTGTTGGGGCTCTGTGGGCATGCAGCAGGCTCTGTGGAGGCATGCTGCGGGTTTTGGAGGGGGGGATTATGCACGCTTGGGGCTCTCTGGGGGGGCATGCTGCGGGCTCTGTGGGGGCATGCTGCGGGCTCTGTGGGGATGCTGGGGGAGACTGTGGGCACTCTGGGGGGATGCTGCAAGGCTTGTAGGGGCTCTGGAGGGATGCTACGGACTTGTGGGGGCTCTGGGGGGACTGTGGGCACTCTAGGGGGGCGCTGCGAGGTTTGGGGGCTCTGGAGGCATGCTACAGGCTTGTGGGGGCTCTGGGGGGATGTTGCGGGTTGGTGGTGGCTCTGGGGGGCATGCTGTGGGCTTGTGGGGGCTCTGGAGGCACGCTGCGGGTTTGTGGGGGCTCTGGGGGGATGCTGCGGGCTAGTGGGGGCTCTGGGGGGATAGTGGGGGTCTGGCGGATGCTGCAGGCTTGTGGTGGCTCTGGGGGGATGCTTCGGGCTTTGGGGGGATGCTGTGGGCTTGTGGGGGTTTTGGGGGATGCTGCGGGGCTTGTGGTGGCTCAGGGGGGGACACTGCTGGCTTGTGGGTGCTCTGGGGGGATGCTTCGGGCTTTGGGGGGATGCTGTGGGCTTGTGGGGGTTTTGGGGGATGCTGCGGGGCTTGTGGTGGCTCAGGGGGGACACTGCTGGCTTGTGGGTGCTCTGGGGGGATGCTTCGGGCTTTGGGGGGATGCTGTGGGCTTGTGGGGGCTTTGGTGGATGCTGCGGGCTTGTGGGGGCTCTGGGGGGGACTGTGGGCACTCTAGGGGGGGGTTCCGAGGTTTGCATGCACTCTAGGGGGACACATGCTGCGGGACTGTGGGCACTCTAGGGGGACGCTGTGAGGTTTGGGGGCTCTGGAGGCATGCTGTGGGTTTGTGGGGGCTCTGGGGGGATGTTGTGGGCTGGTGGTCGCTCTGGGGGGGCACGCTGTGGGCTTGTGGGGGCTCTAGAGGCATGCTACAGGTTTGTGGGGGCTCTGAGGTGATGCTGCAGGCTGGTGGGGGCTCTGGGGGGATTCTGCAAGGTTTGTGGGGGCAAGCTGCGGGCTGGTGGTGGCTCTGGAGAGATTCTGGGGGCATGCTGTGGGCTTTAAGGTGATGCTGCGGGCTTTGAGGTGATGCTGCGGGTTTGTGGGGGCTCTGGGGCCATGCTGCAAAGTTTGTGGGGGCATCCTGTGGGCTCTGGGGTGATGCTGCAGGTTTGTGGGGGCTCTGGGGGGACGCTGCGGGGCTTGGGGGGACGCTGTAGGGTTTGTGGGGGCTCTGGCTGGAAGCTGCGAGGTTTGTGAGGGCTCTGGGGCCATGCTGCAAAGTTTGTGGGGTCATGCTGTGGGCTCTGGGGTCATGCTGCAGGTTTGTGGGGGCTCTGGGGGGATGCTGCGGGGCCTGAGGGGACGCTGTGGGGCTTTTGGGGGCTCTGGGGGGAAGCTGCGAGGTTTGTGGGGGCTCTGGGGGGATTCTGCGGGTTTGTGGGGGCTCTAGGGGGATGCTGCAGGCTGGTAGTGGCTCTGGGGGGATGGTGGGGACGCTGCAGGCTTGTGGGTGCTCTGGGGGCATGCTGCAAGGTTTGTGGGGGCACTGGGGGCATGCTGCGAGGTTTGTAGGGGCTCTGGGTGCATGTTGCGAGGTTTGTGGGTGCTCTGGGGGGGATGCTGCTGGTATGTGCATGCTCTGGAGGGATGCTGTGGGCTGGTGGTGACTCTGGGGGGATGCTGGTGGGGACACTGCAGGCTTGTGGGTGCTCTGGGGGCATGCTGCGAGGTTTGTGGGGCACTGGGGGCATGCTGCGATGTTTGTAGGGGCTCTGGGTGCATGTTGCGAGGTTTGTAGGTGCTCTGGGGACGTGCTGCGAGGTTTGTGGGTGCTCTGGGGGGGATGCTGTGGGTTTGTGGGGGCTCTGGGGGGATGCTGTGGGATGGTGGTGGCTCTGGAGGGATTGTGGGGGCTCTGGGGGGATGCTGCGGGCTTGTGGTGGCTCTGGAGAGATTGTGGGGGCTCTGGGGGGATGCTGCGGACCGGTGGTGGCTCTGGGGAAGGGGGGGTGATGGTGCAAGTCTGTGAGGCTCTAGGGAAGGGGGGGATGATGGTGCACACCTGTGGGGGCTCTGGGGAAGGAGGGGTGATGGTGCATGCCTGTGGGGGCTCTGGGGAAGAGGGGGGTATGATGGTGCATGCCTGTGGGGGCTCTGGGGAAGGGGGGGTGATGGTGCACGCCTGTGGGGGCTCTGGGGAAGGGGGGGTGATGCTGCATACCTGTGGGGCTCTAGGGAAGGGGGGGATTATGGTGCACGCCTGTGGGGGCTCTAGAGAAGGGGGGTGATGGTGCACACCTGTGGGGGCTCTGGGGAAGGGGGGGATGATGGTGCATGCCTGTGGAGGCTCTGGGGAAGGGGGGGATGATGGTGCACGCCTGTGGGGGCTCTTGGGAAGGGGGGGGTGATGGTGCACGCCTATGGGGGCTCTAGGGAATTTAATAACATTTAATAACATTTTTTTACTGCATCTAGCCCAGTAAATAATTTTGGGCCTGTAGCAGTGTCTGCTACTCATTGTAGTAGCCCATCTGTACCAAGCTACGCCACCTTTGAATTTAATAACAATTTTTTACTGCATCTAGCCAAGTAAATAATTTTGGGACTGTAGCAGTGTCTGTTACTCATTGGAGTAGCCCATCTGTACCAAGCTACACCACCTTTGTATTTAATAACAATTTTTTACTGCATCTAGCCAAGTAAAATCTTTTGGGCATAGTAGCAGTGTCTGTTACTCATTGGAGTAGCCCATCTGTACCAAGCTACACCACCTTTGTATTTAATAACAATTTTTTACTGCATCTAGCCAAGTAAAACTTTTTGGGCCTGTAGCAGTGTCTGTTACTCATTGGAGTAGCCCATCTGTACGGATATGCAGCGATACTAAATAACCAATGGTGCACAAGCTTATAACCTCCGTATTGGGCAGAACAAGTGCTGACAAAAAAACAGACACTCTTGGAACTCTTCCCAATAGTGGCAGCAATAGAAATATGGGGCGCGCACCTGGCTAACAAAAATATACGCTTCATAACAAAAAACACCAGCCTAGCGCACTGCATTAGTAAGATGGCATCATCGTCTCTCCCAGTGCTAGGCCTACTACGCCGGCTAGCATTCCTGTGCCTAAAACACAATGCATGGGTCCGCACTAGCCACGATGCTGAGGGGTCTAACACTGCTGCTAACGCTTTATCACAATTCAATTGGCAGATTTTCACAGAGCTCCTCCCCAACTCCCACACATCGGGCAACAGTTGCCCACCCTCCCTATGGGATCTAGTGGCGAATAGTTGATGCCATTAATCAGAGCATCGACGTGGCAAGCATATGGTAAGGCATGGGAAGAGTGGACACGACTAGTAGCAGGCAGACGGGTTGACCAATGTGAACAAGCCAGATTACAAGTCACCATAGAATTTCTCCACCAGCTAATGATGAGGGGCATATCAGGGGCGTCAGTGCTACGGTGTCTGACCGGAGTAGCATTTCACTTCCAACTACTGAATTGGGAAGATGTGACAAAGAGATTCATCATCAGACAATCCATAAAAGGGTGGAAAAGGGGTCAGCCAAGTCAGGAGTGTAGATGTCTCGTCCCGTGTCACTAAAACTGATTTCTCACATCATATCCCTAACACCATTAACATGGCACTCACAATTTGAAGCAACACTACTGTCTACTGCATTTGCGATCACTTTCTTCGGGGCGCTATGCATAAGCGAATTAGTCCCTCAATTCAAAATTACCACCAGTGGAGGCTTATTACACCAGGACGTAGTCATAGCCAATAATACAATACGTCTACGCATACACAAATCGAAAACGGTTCCAGCGGGCAGGGGCACTTGGGTACTTCTACAACCCACAAACGGTACACTGAGTCGGGTAACAATAGTAAAAACATATATAACCATCAGATCACAAAGTAATTTCTTCCTATCACACATTGATGGAACGCCATTATCAAGATACCAGTTCCAAGCTATATTTAATAAATGCCTAATATTGGCAGGGAACCACCCCAAAGATTACGGGACACACTCATTCCGCATAGGCGCGGCCACGGAAGCAGCAAGAGCAGGACTGTCAGAAACGGAAGTTCAGAGGATAGGGAGATAGCGATCCACGTGTTTGGCGAGATACATAAGACCCAACTTGTTATCCTAACGTGGTTTGTTTCTTTTATAGGTGACGCTAAGCCAACAGTGTGGGTGATAGCCCACTCGTATACATATTGGGCAGAAAAAAGGGTGAAAGTCCACCCAGGCGGGAGGAAATTAGAGCTTCATAACACATATTTCAACTGGAGAGGTATCAGAGGCCTGCAATGGCCACAGGTACTAATGGAAGTAATCAAGGTAGGGAGAGAGGCAAGAGGTCCGGTCATCTTAGTTATACATGCCGGGGGAAACTACCCAGGTCATCATAAGAGCGCATAACTAATGGCAATAATGAAACTAGACACTGAGCGCTTCAGAGAATTTTTCACAAAACTAACTATAGTATGGTTAGAGATTGTGCCGATAGCGGTATGGCAAGGTGCGCGAGACATCACGGCCATCGAATGGACAAGGTGGGTAATAAATATTTGGATGGCAAAATTTAGAAGAGACAGAGGCGGTGTAGTGATACGACACCGACAACTGGAAGGAGATAAAGCCCGACGGTGTTCACTTAATGGATATTGGACTGGACATATTCCTGTCAGGACTCCAGGATGGAGTGGAACAAGCGTTAAGAGTAATGGATGGGGGTCAGAGTCCTGCATATGAGTACGCATGATCCTCCGTGGCCTGGAAATAGAAAGGACATGTTGGAGAGTTACACGTGTTGGCCAACTTGCCGGTGTGGAGACACAGGGCATGCTGCAACAAGCTGAATTATTTTAGAAATAAAATGCCTTTCTAATGGAATGAGTATAAAGAGTTAGTAAAGCTGTGACCGATCCTCACCCATCCAGTTGTAAGAGTTACATTATTGTATTGTCAAGGAAAGGAGGGCGGTAGGGGGGCTGAGCATCTGGGTTTGGTTGGGGGTCCCCACAGTCTGCCCAAGCTAGATGCAGTTAAAAATTCTTATTAGATACACAGGCGGTGCAGCTTGCTTCACAGCTGGGCTACTACGCTGAAAGTATTGTCTAGGCTAGATGCAGTTAAAAATTCTTATTAGATACACAGGCGGTGTAGCTTGCTTCAGAGCTGGGCTACTACGCTGACTAGCAGACACTGAAGCTTTGGAGCAGACCTCTGAGTAAACAGCTCTTCAGACTCAACCATCTGTGTTACCCCAAGCCATAGTGTATGTAGTTTCTTACGGTTAAAAGGGGGGGGGAGCGACCCAACCCACCTGGAATTGACGATGCCAACGTCACGTAAAACACAGCAAGGGGACTCCAAAAAGTGTCTCCATTTTTTCCAAAAATTGTGGCACAGACACCACTTAAGTGGCATCAATTGCCCCAGAGTTGCTTAAAATGGTTGGTGAGGTGATTTTACCAAATCCTCAAGCTTTTAGTCTCCCCAGGATGACACAGGGGTAGAAAAGTCCTTGCGGATCCATGATTTGTTCATGTTTATGAACGTCAGTCTGTCAACATTCTCAGTGGACAGCCGCGTGCGCTTATCTGTCAGCACACCACCAGCAGCGCTGAACACACGTTCAGAGAGAACGCTGGCTGCAAGGCATGACAAGATCTCCAAAGCGTGAGTGGCGAGCTCCGGCCATTTTTCCAGATTGGAAGCCCAAAATGAGCAAGGGTCCAGTGACACAGTCATGGCTTCGATGTTCACTTGGAAATACTCCTGTACCATCCTCTCTAGGCATTGACTATGTGTCAGACTTCTTGTCTCCTGTGGCCTTGCAAAGGATGGTCTAAAAAAGTGGTGAAACGATTCCACAAAATTGCTGTTACCAGCAGATACTGTGTTACTGTTACGGTTTGAGAGATGAAGACTCGACAGTCCCACGGTTGGCAAGTTAGAACTGTGAGATTCACTACATGGACCAATGGTGTTTTGTGGAAAAGCACATGTAAGATTCTGCAACAGCCTCTGCTGATACTCCTGCATGCGTGAATCCCTTTCTATGGCAGGAATTATTTCGGCAAATTTACTTTTGTATCGGGGATCTAAGAGTGTGGCAACCCAGTAGTCGGGATTACTTAGAATTCTGACAATCCGAGGGTCATGTTGCAGGTAGTGCAGCAAGAAGGCCCTCATGTGTCTTGCGCATCCAGGAGGACCAAGTCCTTGTTGTGTTGGTAGCGAGGTAAGAATCATGCTTCCTTCCTCTGCCCTCTCCCCCCAACCTCGCACAACAGAAATGTGATCAAGGTCTCCCTCATCTGATGAGTCTTCCATGCCCATCGCCAGTTCGTCCTCCACTTCTTCCTCGGCTCCTGCACCTTCCTCAACTGTTTGGCTGCTACCATGCGCCCTGGTTAATCCCTCTCCCCCACCCTCCCATGCCTGCCGCCTTTGTGCTGCCGGCAGTCTGGACCTTGGAGATGTTATCCCTTCCGCATATGACTCCTCCTCTACTTCCTCCACCTCCTCTTGTCCCACCACCTGACTCCGAATTCTGTTTAACATGTGCTCCAGCATGTAAATCACCGGAATAGTCATGCTGATAATGGCATCGTCAGCACTAAACATCTTCGTCGCCGTTTCAAAACTGTGCAGAAGGGTGCATAGGTCCCTGATCTGAGACCACTCCTGCAGCGTGATTTTCCCCACCTCTGGATCTCGTTGGCCCAGGCTATACGTCAGAACGTATTGCACCAGGGCTTGTCGGTGCTGCCACAGTCGCTGCAACATGTGCAGAGTTGAATTCCTCCGTGTCGGCACATCGCATTTCAGCCAGTGAACTGGCAGGCCCAACGACTTCTGTAGAGATGTAAGTCGTTGAGTTGCGGAATGCGAACGGCGGAAGTGAGCACACAGCGACCGTGCCCTCTGCAGAAGGCCATCTAGTCCAGGATAGTGGGCTAAAAATTGCAGGACAACCAGGTTCAACACGTGAGCCATACAAAGCACGTGTGTGACATTGCCCCGGCGAAGGGCCGCATCCAAGTTTGCAGCATTGTCGCACATGGCCTTCCCTGGTTGCAGGTCCAGTGGAGACAACCATTCATGAAACTGGGTATCCAGAGCTGACCACAACTCCTCAGCTGTGTGACTCACATTTCCCAGACATTTCAAAGTAAACACCGCCTGTTGCCATTGAACCCTGCTGCCAGCATAGTAAGGAGGTGTGCAGGATCCCTTCTGCGCAGTTAGAAAGCGGGTGGCATTACCAGACAGGATTTGGGTGCAGGTGGAGGACCGAGAGGAGGTTGAGGAGGCAGAAGCAGTGGAGGAACTTCTAGATAAAGAGGATTGATGCACAACTCGTGGGGACAGCAAGACTTGGACAGCAGCCCCTTGTCCTGCTGTCACCATAGTTACCCAGTGCCCAGTCAGCGACATGTAATGCCCCTGTCCATGCCTACTCGTCCAAGTGTCTTTGGTGAAATGCACCCTGTCACACACAGAGTTTCTCAAAAAAGCGGTGATGTTGTGTGCGACATGCTGGTGGAGCGCAGGCACACCTTTCTTTGAGAAGTAGTGCCGACTGGGCATCTGGTACTGGAGCACTGCGACGGACATAAGTTCTCGAAAATCCTCTGTGTCCACCAGGCGGAAAGGCAGCATTTCTGTAGCCAAAAGCTTGCAGATGGTGAAATTCAACCTCTTAGCTTTGTCACGGCTAGGAGGAAATGGTCTTTTACTTGTCCACATCTGAGGGACCGAGGGCTGGCTGTTGTGCTTAGACGGGGTTGAGTAGGGTGCCCCGGCAAACTGCCTGTCTGTGAGGAAGATGCAGGCAGAAAAGTTATGTTGCCTTGATCCAAAGGTGGTGCTCTCGATGTCGGAGAGCGCTCAACACCAGCTGGTGTTTCCACTTCCAAATGAAATGATGAGCTGCCAATCACACTGGCTGTTGCGGGTAAAGAGGTGGCAGGTCTGTGTCCAAAAACATGTGTGACTGCTGTCCCCCCAGCCACAGAGGATGAAGAGGCCGTGGATGGACAAGATGGGGCAGACGGTGGTTGCCCCGGCCCGCTAGGCCACATTGTAGCACAGTGAGCTTCCCACTGCAACTTATGCTTCATATCTATGTGACGGTTCATGCATGAAGTACTCAAACTATGGATTTTTTGGCCTCTACTTAGCTTTTGGTGACAAATATTACAGATAACACGAGTTGGGTCATCCTTATCGATCTGAAAAAATGCCCAGGCTATGCAAGGCTTAGAGCCCATGTGACCTGAAGAACCACCACGACTCGTGGTCAGAGGCAGAGTTGTGGTTGAGGATGCAGTTGTTGACGTGCTTCCAGTACTCCATCTCTGTCCAGGAAGGCGCAACGTAACCTTGTCATCAATAGCATCCTTCTCCACCTCCTCTGCTGACCTCATCGACTGGCTGACTATGGGTTGACAGTAAGTGGGATCTCCAACCTCGTCATAATCACCCTGTGTGTTCTCACACCCGTCGTCCTCAGAGCCAACCTCTTCCTGCCCTGACCAAAAAGTCAAGTTGTCGCTCCAATCAGGTATTTGAGTCTCATCATCGTCTTCATCATTGTCTCCACCAACAGGAGCTACAGTTTGGGAACGAGGGTCTACATTATGCTCAGAACCTTCTTCATCTGGTCCTGGATCTGACTCATAAAGATTCTGGGCATCAGTGCAGATCAATTCCTCATCTGGATTAACAGAAGCTCTGGAGCAGACCTCTGTTTCCCAGGCTATAGTATGAGTAAACAGATCTGCAGACTCAACCATCTGTGTTACCCCATACTCAGACCGGCAGCTGGAGACTTGGGAGCTGTGAGGAAGCAAGTGTGATTGGGGTGACACCTCTGAGGACTCGAGTATTTGTGATGTTGAAGTTGAGGTGGAGGAGAGCCCACATGAAGGAGCACTTGATATCCGTTGAAGCACCTGCTGTTTTTGTGCCTCATCTGGAATTTGTAGCGATGGGCGTGTCCGTAAGAAAGGGATCGTATCACATTGTCCACGAAAAGAAGTAGACATCTTAGTTTGGCTGGAAGATGGTCTTTCTTCTGCAGATGTTACTCCCCCCCCCCACCGAAGGGGGGCTCGACCCACCAGCGGACAGGCACCAGTATTGGGAGAGGGGGGGCTGGCCGTCAGGGTCCACGGCTGCTCTGGCACAAACCCGGAGACACGGAGGTCGCACGGGCAGGAACGGACTGGCCGTGTCGGCTTCGCACTCCAGCGTAGACCCTCTGCCCGCTCGCGCCCGTAACCTCAAAGGGATGCGCAAGCGGCTTTTCTTCCCAGGGCTGTTCCCCACCCAGCAGGAACATGGGGGAGCTCAGGTCGGCCTTCCACTGTACTCCCTTACCTCCCTCGCCCTCTTTCCTTCTTCCGTTCTCCATCTAACCCCTCGGCTCTGTGGTGTCCGCTCTCCCTCCAGCTCTCTCCTTCTCACAGACGGACTACCGCGTGTATTCACACTGTAGTGAATCTTTTGGGCCCAGGGATAAGAAGTTGTCGAGGTAATGGATAATATGTGCCCCCTTAGAAACGTTCATTACAACTCATTCGAGGAAGCAACTAAACGCCTCAAAAAGTGAGCAGGATCTGGACCACCCCATGGGCAAAACAGCGATCTATATAGTATGCTCCTTCCCAGAAGCAGCCCAATAGGTGGACACTATTCGGAGGCACAGGAAGTATGTAACCGGAACGCCGCATCAATGTCTATTTTGGCCATTAGGGTGACCCTTCCCAACTTCTTAATCCGCCTGATTGCCTTGTCAAAGGATGTACAGTATATACTACTGTACTTGGATCCGCGTCGATGTTGTCGTTTACTGACCTGCCCCTTGGATATGACAAATGGTGGATTAGTCCAAATGTATTGGGTTCCGTTTTTGGCACATCTCACAACGAGGATACCACTACGTCTTGTAAGGAAAGTGTTCTGAATGGAACAGCCATTTTACCTAAAAATATTTCTTTTTTTAATTTTCTTGTCACGACGTCTGGGTGTTGGTAGGCTGATTTTAGATTTTTACTCCAGCCTTTCTTGATTTTAGAAGGGCATGACATGCCGATATCTGTGTCTCCCCCTCCTTTTACTCCTCCACCTCTTTTCTTTTCGCATGACTATAAGTACTTGTCACTTTCCTATGTGTTAGTTGTGTCTTCTGAGCAGTTTGTCAGATTTTTGACACCTTTGAAGGTGTTTTCTACGTGTTTCTACGTGTTTTTGTATGCCTGCCATTGGTTTTAATGGTGTTCGACGGAATTTGACGAACAGTTCGGCGAAAATACTGGTGTTCGATGAACCAAACCGAACCCGAACTCTACGGGGGTGGCTCAACTCTACTCTTCACTGGTCTAAGTGCCAGCACACTCTCTCACAACTCCGAACTAACTCAGCTCCTGGCTCCACCTTCCCTATATATATGTCCCTAACGGGCTCCCTCTGTTGGTGTGAGGTGGAAGGGTGGAGGTGTATGAATGTAATGAGGGCCTCTTGTGGAGAAGTCCATCCATGCACCCTACTGGGTTCTGTGGCACCTAGGCGTAGCAGGGCGCCACATATGGGCTGTAGTCAGGACCTGGTAGGAGCCCATACATTCTGCTGCCTCCAATAATATATACCCGAAAGGAGCCCATATATTCTGCTGCCTCCAATAATATATACCCGCCAGGAGCCCATACATTCTGCTGCCTCCAATAATATATACCTGACTGGAGCCCATACATTCTGCTGCCTCCAATAATATACACCCGACAGGAGCCTATACATTCTGCTGCCTCCAATAATATATACCCGACAGGAGCACATACACTCTGCTGCCTCCAATAATATATACACGAAAGGAGCCCATACATTCTGCTGCCTCCAATAATATATACCAGACAGGAGCCCATACATTCTGCTGCCTCCAATAATATATACCTGACAGGAGCCCATACATTCTGCTGCCTCCAATAATATATACCCGACAGGAGCCCATACATTCTGCTGCCTCCAATAATATATACCCGACAGGAGCCCATACATTCTGCTGCCTCCAATAATATAAACCCGACAGGAGCCCATACATTCTGCTGCCTCCAATAATATATACCCGACAGGAGCCCATACACTCTGCTGCCTCCAATAATATATATGACTCGTCCCCTGGGCCGTGGGACACGTGGATCCGGGCGATAGGGGAACGATGGGGGTAGTAGTAGTGGCGGCCCGGTCCCGCGGCTCAGGGTGGTCAGGTCAATGGTAGTCTGCTATGCGCTCCAAATAATGTCCGACTACGCCACCTGTGGATTGCGGTTATTAGGAACCGCCGCTGCAAGGCAGTCCGCTGGGGCTGATAATGGGTGCAGCTGAGGTGATGTGACTCCCCACGGGAAGAGTGCAGCCCCAGGGCAGTGTAGTTGATGTTGGGAGTGATGGTAGTGCGAGTCCCGGTGCTGATAGTGCTGGAGGCGCGAAGGAGCACACAGACAACAAGTTACAGTCCAGGGTCTTTACTCACAGTTCGTTTGTTCCAGGTCACTTCGGCCAGCAGTGACCGCCCGAGCCGTGCTGCGTCCACCAGGTGAGGGGCTCGGTCAACTCCCAGGCAGTTCAGGAGCATGGCACAGGACCCCCTTTTATCCTTTCTCTGGCCTGCCTCACCAGTGACCCACTTTTGTCCAGCTGCCGCGGACCTGTGCGGTTAAACGTGGGCCCCGTCCTCCGCTGTCCTATATGGTGCCTTCCTAGCAGGTTTGATGAGGTGTCGCACCAATAAATGATCACGACGACCGGTCTTTGGCTGAGGGTAGTTTCTCCTCCACCAACTTGGGATCCGGTACCCTTAATCTGCCTGACCCTGCACCCTGGATTCTCGTGGGTTCTTAGGGTCCCTTCCACCTTCTTGTTCCTGAGCCCTTCTGTTTCTCTGTCTCTCCTTCTTTGCAGTTCCTTTCTGTTTCTGTTCCTTTCTCTTGGAGCTGAGATGAGCCAGAATCTCAGCTCCCCTTCACCTCCTCCTCGGCCTCTTCTCCAGGCCCACTTCTCCTTCTCCTCTCAGGCCCCGGCCTCTTTCCGAGGCCTGCCTCTGGAGCAGCACTCAGCCTGAGCTGCTGCTCCCTGTCTTCTCCTCTCCACAGAACGAACTTCTCCTAGAGCTAAGATGGTGCCCACCTTTTATACCTCCCTCTAGCCATGAGCCCAGGTGACCAGCAACCAATGGGCTCCTTCCTACGCTCAGGAACCGCCCCCTATCTGCCCCTACAGCACTGGTTGTTCCACCCCTCCCTCCCCACTCCAGCAGGGACATGGTCGGTCGTGCCTGCACTTATGTCTAGTGGGAGCACCGTTGAGCTGTCCCTCGGAAATGGGGTGTGTGTGCTGCATGCAGCTAACTGAGCCCTGGTCCATACTCCATTCTTACCTGGGAGTGGAATATCACACCTCCAGTCTGAGGTGCAATACCCCTGTAGCGGCCGAACCCTCGGGGCGCTACATATACCCGACAGGAGCCCATACATTCCGCTGCCTCCAATAATATATACCCGACAGGAGCCCATACATTCTGCTGCCTCCAATAATATATACCCGACAGGAGCTCATACATTCTGCTGCCTCCAATAATATAAACCTGACAGGAGCCCATACATTCTGCTGCCTCCAATAATATATACCCGACAGGAGCCCATACATTCTGCTGCCTCCAATAATATATACCCGACAGGAGCCCATACATTCTGCTGCCTCCAATAATATAAACCCGACAGGAGCCCATACATTCTGCTGCCTCCAATAATATATACCCGACAGGAGCCCATACATTCTGCTGCCTCCAATAATATATACCTGACAGGAGCCCATACATTCTGCTGCCTCCAATAATATAAACCTGACAGGAGCTCATACATTCTGCTGCCTCCAATAATATATACCCGACAGGAGCCCATACATTCTGCTGCCTCCAATAATATATACCTGACAGGAGCCCATACATTCTACTACCTCCAATAATATAAACCCGACAGGAGCCCATACATTCTGCTGCCTCCAATAAAATATACCCGACAGGAGCCCATACATTCTGCTGCCTACAATAATATATACCCGACAGGAGCCCATACATTCTGCTGCCTCCAATAATATATACCCGACAGGAGCCCATACATTCTGCTGCCTCCAATAATATATACCTGACAGGAGCCCATATATTCCCCTGCCTCCAATAATATATACCCGACAGGAGCCCATACATTCTCCTACCTCCAATAATATATACCTGACAGGAGCCCATACATTCTGCTGCCTCCAATAATATAAACCTGGCAGGAGCCCATAGATTCTGCTGCCTCCAATAATATAAACCTGATAGGACCCCATAGATTCTGCTGCCTCCAATAATATATACCTGACAGGAGCCCATACATTCTGCTGCCTCCAATAATATATACCCAACAGGAGCCCATACATTCTGCTGCCTCCAATAATATAAACCTGATAGGACCCCATAGATTCTGCTATCTTCCAGACTGTATGGGCTCCTTCCAGGTCCTGACTACAGCCCATACATTCTAGCTGGCTCACTAGTAAAGATGCTAGAATGCATGGGCTCCTTCCAGGTCCTGCAGTCAGGACCTGGAAGGAGCCAATACTTTCTAGTTTCCACCCGAAAATGATGATGTGTGCACACACCCTTAGGGTGACTCGTCACACCCAGTGCCATGGAATAGTGGAGCAGTTGCCCAATCAGATTCCATAGGTCATAGCAGACAAGAGAGTGAGTTGCACATGTGCGACCATCTCTCCTCTGATAGTGGTGCGAGGCAATGCCCCATTACTGTCACACAAACACAAACAAAAGGTATATGGCTCAATGTGCCTGACAGAAGCTGCTTTGGAGGTGGTAGTGGCCCCCTTATCATTTGGGCTCCTGTGCAGCTGCACAGGTTGCACCAATCATTTGTCCGTCGCTGGTTCTATACATATACTGCAGATTAGCATCTCGCTTCAGGTGACGGTCAGAAGTTTATCTCAATGGGTGGCAAAATATTGCCCTGTGAGATGCCCGCCTAAAAATTCTGCCTTAGAATGGGACCGAGTGTATGAAGCGGGATCAGGAGCTGTGCCTGGTTCACACACAGTAAACGCTGACTGTAACACAGCTGGCATCTGTCTCAAACAGCAATTGCCGGAGCTAAGCATCAAATGCAGCTGTTAACCATTTAGATTCTGCTGTCAATTTCTGACAGCGGCATTTAAATGGAGCAGTTCCTGCTAAGGCGATTGTGGGGTACCAATAAGCTGCCGGAGGCCAAGGGAAGGCCTGATCCACTGCCATTTAGGCTTTCCAGTCACATTAAGAGGTGGGAAAAAATATGTTGTTCACCCTTCTCGATTTATGGCAGTCCATGGACATCGGACTGCACTCGGATGTCTACCGAGTGAGGTAAGATGTTTTCCACGGACCCATAGACTTGCATTGCCAATTTTGATCCAACACTCGGATGAAAATATGACGTCACCAATTTTTTTTTTTTTTTCCCCTCGGATGACTGGGTCAAGTGCACAGCCCCATATAATAACATGGATACTAGGGCTATCCGTGAAAATCAAGGATAACACTCGTCCGATATAATAGTTTATATGCTCAAACCCTTGCTCTGATTCATTCTCATCTGGACTACTGCAACTCTACTAAATATTCTCTCTCTTACTAAACTCTCCTCTCCAATCCATCCTAAATGCGTCAGAGGAGCTCATATTTCTGTCCAGCTGTTACACCGATGCTTCCACCCTGTTCCAGTCATTGCACTGGTTGCATCTGCTAAAGAGTACAATATAAACTTATCAATATCACCCACAACATTCTCCACAGTTCTGTACCACCCTGCATCTCCTCCCTCACCTCTGTCTACCACCCTATCTCCGTTTTCTGTTCTGCTAATGACTGTATCCTGACATTCTCTATAATCCAAACCTCCCACTCAAAAACTTCTCTCATGCTGCTCCAGTTCTCTGAAATGCATTACCCCAAACAATCTGGTTAATTCCCAGTATCTACAGTTTTAAGTGTGCTCCAAAACCACATTTCTTTAGACTAGCCTATCACAGTACCTCACTAATCTAATCATTGCCCGTTCTCTCTTCTTAAATTCTTAGAATCTTGTACCTTCTGTCATCTATTCTCAACAATCCGTGCACTCAGTAGCACTTTGTATCTGTCCTTATACAGGTACTGGCTGATGACTGGTTCATGAAGCGTTATGTGAATACCCCTATTTATTACAATGACGACTGGACTATACAATACAAGCCCCTTTTGCTCATCCCGCTATTTTCTAATAGATTGTAAGCTCTTGCGAGCAGGGCCCTCACTCCTTTTAGTTTTTGTTGAATTATGTGTTACAATGTAATGTCTGATATTGTTTTTACAAGTATTGTAAATTGCTGCGGAATATGTTGGCGCTATAATATAATTATTATTTGCACTCATGTATATTTAGAATATGGAAATAATTTTTTATATTCTAGAGTACTGATATAGCAGCCGCCATATGCTGTGCTATGTTAATAGTGGAGCGCACCACATCACTGTGCGCTAGTAGTGGACTACAGCTGTCTTATTAGTGGCTGCTACATCTGGATTTAGAATATTATAAGCGTTAATTAATAATATAGAGAAAAAATGTCTCTGGAGCTCTACACCACGGGCGGACCCTGGGAACCTGTTGTAAAAATGTGAATGCTATTCCTGGGAGTACAGCAGTGTTTCTTTACACCTGAATATCTGACAAAAGAGAGAAGTACTGCATAAGGCTAAGTGCCCACGATGCAGAAATGCTGCATCTCCCTGGCACGAAGAACGCATGCGGATTTTACATGCGTTTTTCTTGCCAGGTAGCAGCGTTTGTCAAGCGTTTTTGCATGCATTTCTGCATGCGGGTTATCAAGCGCTTTTCCAAGCGATTTTAGTATTGCTTATAAAAGTGCTTGACATTTTGGTCACACTATATAAATCCATGCAACCGGCATGGATTTATATAGTGTGACCAAGTTAATAGTTAAAAAAAAAGAATAACAATGGTAAAAAAAAAAAAACATTATACTCACCTTCTGATGGCCCCCGGTCATTTCTCCGCTGCGTCCGGTCTCTTGTACGGCTCGCGGTGGTGTGAAAGGACCTTTCATGATGTCATTTAGTCATGTGACAGGTCACGCGACGTTCTATGGTACCCGAGTTCCCTCTTCTCCAGACCCGGGTACCATCCGCACATTGAATCGCTTAATATCCGCATGTGCACATGTAGTCATGCAGATATTAAGCGATTCAATGCAAGTCAATGGCGGCAATTACGCTGCGTGTCCGCAAAATTAATGGACATGCTGCGTATTTTTCAGCAATGATAATCCGCAGTGGAAATTTCCGCAGCATTTGCACAGCACATGCGGATTATCATTGGGGACCATGCGGCACGTATTACCAAGCGTTTTTTTAAGTGTTTTCTCTGCGGAAATTCGGCGGCAAAAACACTTGAAAAACGCATAGTGAACACGCAGCCTAAATCTTCAAAGGTGTTGTCCATGATTAGAAACTTGTGTTTTTTGTCTAAAAACAGCACCACAACCTGTCTACAGGTTCAGTGTGGTATTGCAGCTCAGCTCCATTTATTTCAGTAGAGCTGAAGTCCAATGCCAGTCATAATCTATGGACAGATGTGATATTGCTTTTGAAAGAAAACAATAATGTTTTTCTAATCCTGTATGTGAAGATCTGAGGTTGTGGGTTGCAATAATCACCTAGACAAGTTAACGATGCAACAATAGTTTATCTCTTACATCCAAGGTTTTACTACAACTCTAGGTAAATGGCCAAAATACATTGCCCCCAGTGCACAAGATACCCTTCCTGGGGCGGTAGTTCAACTGCCTTTGTACCAGGCGATACTCACTGTTTCCCAACTTTTGGTTGGCTCACAGATTTCGTATCGCCAACCAGTATAGTTTGTATTCACATTCCTCGCTCCTCCAGACGACAAGATAAAACAATAGAGACACAGGTATCCAGTAGCAATAGTCCTTAAGAAAGTTCATCAAATCCAGACGACAGATTCCACAACTGTAGCACATTTATCCAGCCCAGTGATCAACCGATCTTCAAACTCCATAGGCCATTCATCCATGGGTCCAGGACCTCAGCCTAGATCCTTTCCCTTCAACGTCATTTCACCAACTTCCTAAACATGGGGCTTTTTTTCCTCCCTTCATGGGAGCATTTGAGGGTCATCAGAGAGGTTCACATACAGCTATTTGAATTGGTTTTAAAAATAATATTTTTCTTTCATATGTTTTCACGTTTTGGGTGCAGTTTTTGTTTATGTCCTAGATCATATTGTTATGCACACGCCCGGGCTAAGCGGCGTGTGCGTGTGATTGGTAGTGATTCCACTGGACCGTGCCGGAGAGTGTATGCCTGGAGGGGCGTGACTAAGTATTCACCCGATCCGACCAGGGTCGCACGACGGCATACGACGCCAGTGCACCAAGGAGGAACCGAGCAGAGGGACCAGGTGCTACTCCAGGACAGACCCCGGACACGGCTGTTGACCCACACAGGGAATACAGGAACAGGCTGGTAGGCTGGCACACAGACTGGAGGGTATAGGCAGGCACGACTGGTATGCAGGCAGGCGGGTATGCAGGCAGGGGGGTAAAGGCAAGCACAGCTAGAGTGCAGACAGGAGGCACTAGCAGGTAGGAACACAGGCGGGATAGAACCCAGTACACACCGGGACTCAGGAACAATACAGGCAGGATAGGGCCCAGTACACACTGGGACTCAGGAACAATACAGGCAGGATAGGGCCCAGTACACACTGGGACTCAGGAACATTACAGGCAGAGGGGTACAGGCAGGGCAGGACAGGACTGCCGGAGCAGCGGGCAGAAGCAGGGCAGGACAGGACTGCCGGAGCAGCGGGCAGAAGCAGGGCAGGACAGGACTCTGTTCACACGGAACAGACAGGAAGGGAAAGACAGAGCCAGACACCCACAGGGTACTTGCAGTGAAGTAGCGAGTGGACCACAAACTCACAAACGGAAGTACAGAGACAACTGGCAGGAGTTAGGTACGAGTTCAGACTCTGCAGGAAAAGGAAGGGAATGGACATAGACAAAACAGGTAAAGGATAGGAGAGAGTTCAGACTGGAACTGAGTGTACGGAGGAGACCGACACTGCAGCGGGATACAGGAGCGGGTCTAGGTAATCGGCCCCTAGAAGGCGGGAGGAACAGGCTAGGAGCGTGTTCAGACAGGACAGACAAGAGAACACAGAAAAGACTAAGTTCAGACACGGGAACTAATACCGCAAAGCAGGAGACATACAGGACACAGTTCAGACACGGGAACTAATACCGGAAAGCAGGAGACATACAGGACTTAGTTCAGACACGGGAACTAATACCGTAAAGCAGGAGACAAACAGGACACAGTTCAGACACGGGAGCTGACACCACAAGGCAGGAGAAATACAGGACACAGTTCAGACAGGCCTGGAAATACAGCCTCCAGGAAAGGCGGACAGGGAAACAGGAACGGGACCTGGCAACTTCAGAGTGCAAGCACACACTGAAAGAAACACATATGCTCAGGCAGGGATAGAAGGGAGCTGCTGAGCTATATACCAAGTGTCAGACAGCAATAGGCTGAGGACGCACAAGGGGCGTGACCCACAGCAGGTACAAAGAGCAGGAAGTGATCGGGCGCCGCCCTTAAGCAGCAGAGACAGACACAAACAGACAGCATGGAGGGAAGCCAGAGAGACATTCTGGACAGGAGATCAAGTGCGCTCTCTTGCACAGTGGGAGATGGACCACCATGCAAGGACGCCGCCAGGTATGTTACAGTACCTCCCCCCTTACGCCCCCTCTTCTTCAGGCCTGCCAGAATCTTCCGCAGGGAATTCGAGGACCAGTCGTTCACTGGGTTGGAGGGGAACAGAGACTTGAGGGTAATCTCTGCTTCGAGGTACATCTTGTCAAGCTCACAGGAAGAAATAGACGGGTTATCAGGTACATAATGAGGAAAAGTCACTGTCTCTTTGTTATCTGGTGGTACCCCGGAGGATTCAGGAAACAACTGGAGGTCCTCCGCCGGGTCAGAAGAGTACAGAGGCTCAGAGAAAACATCTGCTTCAGAGTACACTAGGTCGGACTCACTGGAGGAAGCCGGCGAGGTATCAGGTACAGGAAATAGGAAAGTCTCTGTCCATTCACCACCAGGTGGCACCCCGAAGGGTTCTAAACACAACTGGAGGTCCTCCGCCTGGTCGGAGGGGTGTAGAGACTCGGGAGTAACTTCTGCTTCGGAGAACACTAGGTCGGACTCACTGGAGGAAGCAGGCGAGGTATCAGGTACAGGAAATAGGAAAGTCTCTGTCCATTCACCACCAGGTGGCACCCCGAAGGGTTCTAAACACAACTGGAGGTCCTCCGCCTGGTCGGAGGGGTGTAGAGACTCGGGAGTAACTTCTGCTTCGGAGAACACTAGGTCGGACTCCCTGGAGGAAGCAGGCGAGGTATCAGGTACAGGAAATAGGAAAGTCTCTGTCCATTCACCACCAGGTGGCACCCCGAAGGGTTCTAAACACAACTGGAGGTCCTCCGCCTGGTCGGAGGGGTGTAGAGACTCGGGAGTAACTTCTGCTTCGGAGAACACTAGGTCGGACTCACTGGAGGAAGCAGGCGAGGTATCGGGTACCGAGTATAGGAAAGTCTCTGTCCATTCACCACCAGGTGGCACCCCGAAGGGTTCTGAACACAACTGGAGGTCCTCCGCCTGGTCGGAGGGGTGTAGAGACTCGGGAGTAACCTCTGCTTCGGAGTACACTAGGTTGGACTCACTGGACGAAGCGAGCGAGGTATCAGGTACAGAGTATAGGAGAGTCTCTGTCCTTTCGTTACCAGGTAGCACCCCGAAGGGTTCAGGAGGTCTCAGGGAGGACAGACCCAGGCGTGACTGCTTGCCTCTAAGTCTAGCACGTCTGGACTGCCTCTTGAGGTTGGGAGAAGTATTCCGGAAAGCGTAGTCACCCTGTGAGGATTCTGGGTGGGCAGTAGTCTCATTGGGCTGGAGAACTATTACGCTACCCACACACATTACCCATTGGGGCTGCTCCGGGATATTGGGAAGTGAAGCTTCAGCAGGAGCCTCCGGGTTAGGATCATCGAAGACCATTAGAAAGGCCACCAGGAAGGCCATTAGGTCCCGGAGGATCGGATCCTGTGTCTCATATAGGGGGTTGATCCATTCCAAGGCATCCCCCGCCAGGTAAGACATCATAAAGGCCACTTTAGCCCAATCGGAAGGAAAATAAAGAGGGTAGGCCTTAAAGTGTAGCATGCATTGCTCCACAAATGCACGACACTGTCTTGGATCCCCATAGTAACGTGGCGGATCCGCAGGAACGAGAGCTGATAGATCCATCTGGAAGGTGCGTAATTCGCCTGGAACTCAGCTAAGGGAAAAAAAAAATTTATTTATTTATTTTAATGCATATATTCGCTGGAAAAACTTCTCAAAGAGCGAAGGCCGTGGGGCTCAACGGGAACCATGGCCTGAGCATGCTGTTATGCACACGCCCGGGCTAAGCGGCGTGTGCGTGTGATTGGTAGTGATTCCACTGGACCGTGCCGGAGAGTGTATGCCTGGAGGGGCGTGACTAAGTATTCACCCGATCCGACCAGGGTCGCACGACGGCATACGACGCCAGTGCACCAAGGAGGAACCGAGCAGAGGGACCAGGTGCTACTCCAGGACAGACCCCGGACACGGCTGTTGACCCACACAGGGAATACAGGAACAGGCTGGTAGGCTGGCACACAGACTGGAGGGTATAGGCAGGCACGACTGGTATGCAGGCAGGCGGGTATGCAGGCAGGGGGGTAAAGGCAAGCACAGCTAGAGTGCAGACAGGAGGCACTAGCAGGTAGGAACACAGGCGGGATAGAACCCAGTACACACCGGGACTCAGGAACAATACAGGCAGGATAGGGCCCAGTACACACTGGGACTCAGGAACAATACAGGCAGGATAGGGCCCAGTACACACTGGGACTCAGGAACATTACAGGCAGAGGGGTACAGGCAGGGCAGGACAGGACTGCCGGAGCAGCGGGCAGAAGCAGGGCAGGACAGGACTGCCGGAGCAGCGGGCAGAAGCAGGGCAGGACAGGACTCTGTTCACACGGAACAGACAGGAAGGGAAAGACAGAGCCAGACACCCACAGGGTACTTGCAGTGAAGTAGCGAGTGGACCACAAACTCACAAACGGAAGTACAGAGACAACTGGCAGGAGTTAGGTACGAGTTCAGACTCTGCAGGAAAAGGAAGGGAATGGACATAGACAAAACAGGTAAAGGATAGGAGAGAGTTCAGACTGGAACTGAGTGTACGGAGGAGACCGACACTGCAGCGGGATACAGGAGCGGGTCTAGGTAATCGGCCCCTAGAAGGCGGGAGGAACAGGCTAGGAGCGTGTTCAGACAGGACAGACAAGAGAACACAGAAAAGACTAAGTTCAGACACGGGAACTAATACCGCAAAGCAGGAGACATACAGGACACAGTTCAGACACGGGAACTAATACCGGAAAGCAGGAGACATACAGGACTTAGTTCAGACACGGGAACTAATACCGTAAAGCAGGAGACAAACAGGACACAGTTCAGACACGGGAGCTGACACCACAAGGCAGGAGAAATACAGGACACAGTTCAGACAGGCCTGGAAATACAGCCTCCAGGAAAGGCGGACAGGGAAACAGGAACGGGACCTGGCAACTTCAGAGTGCAAGCACACACTGAAAGAAACACTATGCTCAGGCAGGGATAGAAGGGAGCTGCTGAGCTATATACCAAGTGTCAGACAGCAATAGGCTGAGGACGCACAAGGGGCGTGACCCACAGCAGGTACAAAGAGCAGGAAGTGATCGGGCGCCGCCCTTAAGCAGCAGAGACAGACACAAACAGACAGCATGGAGGGAAGCCAGAGAGACATTCTGGACAGGAGATCAAGTGCGCTCTCTTGCACAGTGGGAGATGGACCACCATGCAAGGACGCCGCCAGGTATGTTACACATATTTATGTCTTTTTAGCATTGTATAAATAAAGGTTACATTTTATTATTAGATCCCTTTATGATTTCTGACTTTTTGAGACCTCTATATACATTTGACCATTAACCTGCAGATTAACTGCATATCTGCAGGTTAATAGCCTTTCTTTCACGTGACTGGTTCCCTTGTAGGGTTGTCGTATGAATGCAATCCTTAATAAACCCAATCCTGTCTATGCTATATATACCCTTGTCCAGATCTATATTATAAAAGTATACAGTTGACATCTATCTGATGGATACATTTTTTTGCCAAACCTGTTTTCTAGTTCGCCCGTTATATTCATGCTGCAGCGTGGACTTACTTTACAGAGTGTTTTTTATAGCAGCGTGCTTTAGTAGAGGCATTTCCATGGGGATTTTTCACTTGATGTGATATGCATGTAACATTTTACTGTATATTCCATACTGCCAATGTGGTTTTCTGTAAAAAGATGTAGTAAATTAATTATTAAAACACTGCGCTACGACAGCCATCAATTAGATCCCATAATGATACAATAACCAGTACAGTTCTATTATCCTCATTAGACAGCGGTGTACACAGTTTATTGTATAGACCTTTGCTGCACAATGGGACAGTGTTCATTTACAGTACAGTCCAAAAGTTTGGACACACCATCTCATTTAAAGATTTTTCTGTATTTTCATGACTATGAAAATTGTACATTCACACTGAAGGCATCAAAACTATGAATTAACACATGTAGAATTATATACTTAACAAAAAAGCGTGAAACAACTGAAAATATGTCTTATATTCTAGGTTCTTCAAAGTAGCCACCTTTTGCTTTGATGACTGCTTTGCACACTCTTGGCATTCTCTTGATGAGCTTCAAGAGGTAATCACCGGAAATGGTTTTCACTTCACAGGTGTGTCCTGTATGGTTTAATAAGTGGGATTTCTTGCCTTATAAATGGGGTTGGGACCATCAGTTGTGTTGTGCAGAAGTCAGGTGGATACACAGCTGATAGTCCTACTGAATAGACTGTTAGAATTTGTATTATGGCAAGAAAAAAGCAGCTAAGTAAAGAAAAAATGAGTGGCCATCATTACTTTAAGAAATAAAGGTCAGTCAGTCCGAAAAAATGGGCAAACTTTGAAAGTGTCCCCAAGTGCAGTTGCAAAAACCATCAAGTGCTACAAAGAAACTGGCTCACATGAGGACCGCCCCAGGAAAGGAAGACCAAGAGTCACCTCTGCTTCTGAGGATAAGTTTATCAGAGTCACCAGCCTCAGAAATCGCAGGTTAACAGCAGCTCAGATTAGAGACCAGGTCAATGCCACACAGAGTTCTAGCAGCAGACACATCTCTATAACAACTGTTAAGAGGAGACTTTGTGCAGCAGGCCTTCATGGTAAAATAGCTGCTAGGAAACCACTGCTAAGGACAGGCAACAAGCAGAAGAGACTTGTTTGGGCTAAAGAACACAAGAATGGACATTAGACCAGTGGAAATCTGTGCTTTGGTCTAATGAGTCCAAATTTGAGATCTTTGGTTCCAAGCACCGTGTCTTTGTGCGACGCAGAAAAGGTGAACGGATGGACTCTACATGCCTGGTTCCCACCGTGAAGCATGGAGGAGGAGGTGTGATGGTGTGGGGGTGCTTTGCTGGTGACACTGTTGGGGATTTATTCAAAATTGAAGGCATACTGAACCAGCATGGCTACCACAGCATCTTGCAGCGACATGCTATTCCATCCGGTTTGCGTTTAGTTGGACCATCATTTATTTTTCAACAGGACAATGACCCCAAACACTCCTCCAGGCTGTGTAAGGGCTATTTGACCAAGAAGGAGAGTGATGGGGTGCTACGCCAGATGACCTGGCGTCCACAGTCACCAGACCTGAACCCAATCGAGATGGTTTGGGGTGAGCTGGACCGCAGAGTGAAGGCAAAAGGGCCAACAAGTGCTAAGCATCTCTGGGAACTCCTTCAAGATTGTTGGAAGACCATTTCCGGTGACTACCTCTTGAAGCTCATCAAGAGAATGCCAAGAGTGTGCAAAGCAGTCATCAAAGCAAAAGGTGGCTATTTTGAAGAACCTAGAATATAAGACATATTTTCAGTTGTTTCACACTTTTTTGTTAAGTATATAATTCCACATGTGTTAATTCATAGTTTTGATGCCTTCAGTGCGAATGTACAATTTTCATAGTCATGAAAATACAGAAAAATCTTTAAATGAGAAGATGTGTCCAAACTTTTGGTCTGTACTGTATGTAAAATAATCCATAGATGTGGGACAGGTCCATAGGGATATGTACAAACACCCTCCATATAAATGTGCACATATAAGCTAACACTGCCCCCTACAGCTTCAGTGGCTGATCTCAGGTTCCCACAGGGAATCAGTGCCCATGTATTGTTAGTAGACTTCCATTGTAGTCTTTATTAACACATCTACAACCCTTTGTTTTATTCTGAACCTCCATAGAAGTGAATGGAGAAAGCCTATCATGCACAGCCACTTCTATGTTCATATTAACTAGAGATATAGCCTTATCTCGATAGCTGCGGGGGGCTACAGAGGTGGAGCCAACATCTATTAGCCATTTATGGCTTATTTGGTGGATATATCTGAGAGGGAAATAACCCTTTAATTGGGTTATCCACTACTAGACACCAACTATTGATGGGCCAAGGGAGGTGAGAAAACTAAAAGAAATTGATATCTCCAGTCCAGCGCTGCATACCCCACTGGTTACATGAGGTTAACAACCGGTGGGGGCAACGCATGAGTGTTGCAGCTTCTGATTGGTTGCAGCATTCATATTTCATCTAAGCCAGAAGAAGTAGTGCTCACATGACCCCCCTGCCTGATGTTGATGTCAGAATAATGGCGGGATACACAACAATGAGTATAAGAGGACACTTGGGAGGTGATTTGGGGATTTTTTAATATATTCCCCTTCCTAGGTCCACAAATAAGACCCTACAAGTTCCAGGGAACATAGGTACACAGAACACCCTTTTTGGGCTGTGCATCTTCTCTAAATACAATGAGGAAAAAAGTAAACTACTCAAAAAAATAAAGGGAGCACTTAAACAACAGAATATAACTCCAAGTAAATCAAACTTCTGTGAAATCAAACTGTCCACTTAGGAAGCAACACTGATTGACAATCAATTTCACATGCTGTTGTGCAAATGGAATAGTCAATAGATGGAAATTATTGGCAATTATCAAGACACCCTCAATAAAGGAGTGGTTCTGTAGGTGGGGACTACAGATCACATCTCAGTACCAATGCTTTCTGGCTGATGTTTTGGTCACTTTTGAATGTTGGCTGTGCTTTCACACTCGTGGTAGCATGAGACGGACTCTACAACCCACAGAAGTTGCTCAGGTAGTGCAGCTCATCCAGGATGGCACATCAATGCAAGCTGTGGCAAGAATGTTGGCTGCATCTGTCAGCGTAGTGTCCAGAGGCTGGAGGCGCTACCAGGAGACAGGCCAGTACACCAGGAGACGTGGAGGGGGCCGTAGGAGGGCAACAACCCAGCAGCAGGACCGCTACCTCCGCCTTTGTGCAAGGAGGAACAGGAGGAGCACTGCCAGAGCCCTGCAAAATGACCTCCAGCAGGCCACAAATGTGCATGTGTCTGCACAAACAGTTAGAAACCGACTCCATGAGGGTGGTATGAGGGCCTGACGTCCACAGATGGGGGTTGTGCTCACAGCCCAACACCGTGCAGGACACTTGGCATTTTCCACAGAACACCAGGATTGGCAAAGTCGCCACTGGCGCCCTGTGCTCTTCATAGATGAAAGCAGGATCACACTGAGCTCATGCGACAGACGTAACAGAGTCTGGAGACTCCGTGGAGAGCGCATAGTGGGCAAACAACCTTACGCGGTGAAATGAGCTGCATCTGGATCTCGTCCACCTAAAGGGACTGTCAGCACAGAATGACTGTTCAAACTAAGTCCCAACTCTCGGTGCTTCATGACGCGGCCAATCATTTATATACACCTTCCCACATGCTTGTTTTCCCTATATCCACACCCTCCTCTTCTTTGCTTGACAGCTCTGACTTCATAGAACCAGAGAAGGAAGGAGACAGAGGTAAAACAAGCAGGTGGGAAGGTGTATATAAATGATTGGCCCACGCCGTGATCCATGAAGCGTTTGTACTTGATTTCAACAGTCATTCTGTGCTGACAGTCCCTTTAAAATCAATGTTTCCCAAACTCCAGTCCCCACGGCCCCCCACAGGTCATGTCTTCAGGATTTCTATAGTATTGCACAGGTGAGAGAATTCCTGATTCCTTGATGATACTTTCATCACATGTGTAATACTGAGGAAATCCTGAAAACATGACCTGTTGGGGGGAAAACCTGACCTGTTGGGGGCGATGAGGACTGGAGTTTGGGAAACACTGCCTTAAATGGAGCGTTGCTGCAGTTTTATTATTCAGCGATTAGCAGGATCCCCCAACAATTTCTTAAGCAATGAGAAAATGCAGTCCCTAATGATGTCCTCTGACAATAAGTGGATCACGGACAGCAGATGCATTGGGTTCTGCATTTCTTTGAGAATGGGATGGGGCAGCTTCTGTCTTCTCAGTGATACAATCAAGAAGGAGATGCAGCGTGAGACCATCCCTGTCTAGATCTTTGATCTGATCATCAATACAGAGGGCTGATTGGTGAAGACAGAGGGAAAGGCTAATAAGATTATTAAAAAAAACTTAGTTTTTCAGCTGGTACTTCCTCTGGGGTCAGTATACCAACCTCATTGACTTCATAGCACTTGCCAGAGTGGGCAGACACGATTTATTGCCTTTACACACGTCACCTCCACACAGGGCGATGCTGGCTACCACGCCTCTGTAGTGATCAAACGTTGAGTCAAACAGCAGGGCTTTAAGAGGGCTGCCCTTTTCAATCTTGGGACTAAAACACAAAAATAAGACATCCTGTTAAGGGGTATAAAGGTAAGTAAACCGCGTTCAGTCCGGGGTGATGAATTCCAATAGACAAAGTTTATTCTGCCATCCCATAACGTTTCGACCTGTTATAGGTCTTTATCAAGTATATACAAAGACATACAGGGATACTGATCCCCCTGGTCAGTGGCCAGAACCCTGTAAATTCCCCTTAAATGGTCCAAAAATGAAACTGTGGGAACAATCGAATCCACTTAGGGTTCAGCAAACTTACAGTCAAGGGTTTGATAAAGTTATCTACACCCTTGTGTCTCCGGAAAGCATGGCGTACGTTCACGTGCTGAAAATGCCGACCAGTGCTGGAGTGAGCGGAGGTCCGCAGCTTGTGAAACTACAGATCCCAGCAGGCTGACGGTCTCTCATCAAGTTATGCTGGGAGCCGCAGTTTCACAAATAGTGCTAGAGGATCCATGTCAGAAATATGAGGCTGCCACTAGGGTTTCTCCCACAAATATGTAATCGGACGTGGAGCAGATCCGCACGTGGATGAGCCATATTCTCTATCTGTGAACATACTACTCCTTCACTCAGATTCTAAGTGGTTCTGCAGCGCATCTGTGCAGAGCAAGCTGTCAATCAAAATCCGGGCCAGGTTTACAGCCGTCACCTCCGATATAGTGAGCGGTGCTGTGATCCAAGACTGTAGACGCTCCGTGCACAACGATGAGTGAAGGCCGGCAGCTGCAGGGAGGAAAGAAGTTAATTTTCTCCCGGTACCTGCACTATCAATAAGGCGGCCGGGCAACATTGTAACAATATTTATCTGCAGGTACATAGCATTTTTCAAGGTGACAGGTTCCCTTTAATAAAGAGAAGATGGATAGAGCCGCATTAGTCCATACTCACGGTGGAAGCCTCCTGACAACTTCTTGAAGAACACTTTCCACATTTGTTCCAAGCTTCGCCGAGATCTAATAGCAATAAACAGAGAAATTAATTTCTTAATACAGTTTAGAACTCGGCTCCAATGAATCACAAGAAATGAAACCTGTTTGAAGCTGACAAGCAATCAAGCCCCTCCGTAAGCCACACAGAACATGGCTACTTATGTCATCTGCAGGTGATTAAAGGAACCTGTCATGTTGAAATGGTATAAGATCTGTAGGGGGATGTTGTAGAGCAGAGAAGTTGATCAGACTGATAGACATATCTGTGGGAAGAGAGTCAGTAAGACTTGCATTTTATGCAGAGAAAGTCCTGCCGTATGTATACTAGTCCAGTGGGCGGTCCTAAGTGATTGACAGTTCCCTGTATGACCATGCAGGCAAAGATAGCTGTCAATCACTAGCATGACCGCCCACTGGACTCATCTATACAAACAGCAGGATTCCACTGAATAAATTGATACAGGAAAAATATCTATCTTTGTACTGTGTTAGCCAGTAGATAGAAGAGTATTTAGATTTGAGAGTCCTCAGTGGTTGATACCTTTTAATGGCTAACGGAAAAGATGGTAACAAATTGCAAGCTTTCCAGACTACTCAGGTCTCAGGTCTGCCTGATGAAGAGGCCTGAGCAGTTTGGAAAGCTTGCAATTTGTTACCATCTTTTCAGTTAGCCATTAAAGGTATCAACCACTGAGGACTCTCAAATCTAATGAATGAATTACAATTTATACTGAATCTTCTCCCACAAACCTATATATCGTTCTAATCAGTTTCTCATGGATAAAACCTGTAAGTCTGAATGGGGCTGTAATGTTATTACAATCATGTAAACGCAGATCACAAAATCTTTTATATGATCTTTTTTTTAACACTCAAAACCCCTATGGATATTTATGTTTACTAAAGGATTCCTTACCCATTCTTCTGACAGCTCTTCTTTAGGTATGGACACAGAGCGGCATCCGGCATAAAAACATCTGGAGACTTTTCCTTTTTCTGTGATATTGGATAATCTTGTTCATTTCTAACGCTTTAAATCTTTCAAATTCTTTCCGAAAAATGTATCATAAAGGGACTTCCTCAGGTCAGTTTTTCTTGTGGTTGTGTTACCATTATTTGTGCCAAATGTATCAAAGAGTTGCACAATGTTTGATAAATGTTTATGCAGCACTTCCATCTTTATTTATTTTACTCACTTACATAGCACCATCCTATTCCGCAGCGCTTTACAGACATTATCATCGCTGTCCCCATTGGGGCTCACAATCTACATTCCCTATCAGTATGTCTTTGGAGTGGGGGAGGAAACCCTAGAACCTGGAGAAAACCCACACAAACACAGGGAGAACAAACAAACTTCTTGCAGATGTCATCCTTGGTGGGATTTGAACCCAGGATCCCAGTGCTGCAAAGCAACAATGCTAACCACTGAGCCACCGTGTATCTTTATCCACTGAGCCACCGAGTATCTTTATCCACTTTTAATGTCACCAGTCGGTCTTAGACCTGTGTAGCTTACCAAGCCAAGTTTCTAAAAGTTGCAAGAGTGCTGTAAAATAGGAAGCTGCACATTTTTGCGCAAAAATGATGCGTCACAAAATAGTTTCGTGTTTTTTTAACATCAAAAATTGATGTAAATTCCTCGCTACATTGCCCCTTTTCCAGCCAAATTTTGTAGAAAAAAAAAATAAAAGACAAGGTACAGACAGCGAAGTTAAATTTGCCTACAGGAATGATTTTGATCTGGAGCGCATTGTACCCGGATACAGTCACTAGCGGGAATGTCAACCATCTTCTCAATTTGTTTCTCCACCCTTTCCGGATCTGCATTCTTCAAGTCTATCTAAAAGCAAAAGTATAAATACTAATTATTTATCAAAGCTGGACAAAATCTAGAAACCATATAATAAAACTGGCATAAAATATAGTGCTGAACAAGAGTTTAGGGAGAGATGTACAACTGGCACTGGCCTTTAGAAGGGATTGTGTAATCGCACAAAACTAGCAAAAATGTAAAGTGCCTGTAAAACAAGGAACGTGCAATTTACCTCTTAGTAAAAATCCTATTCTTTCTCAAGAACGGGAGGAATTTTAATTTCATGATTTTTTTTAATCAAATATTTTTTATTGAAAAACTCCAAATACAAATTTTCCATCTTTCAAATAACATACATGACATAGTAATTCCATAGTATAAAACATGAACAAAGTATCTGAACTTCAATTCCCTAACCCACCCTAAACCCAAATCCCAACACTCCAGAGAGAACCATTTTCAGAGCAGTTCTAGAATAACGGACTACAGCATTCGTAGAAGGGGGAAGAAGAGAAAAAAGTGACTAACAAAGGGATAGCAGCGTTTTAATTTTATCATTTACTGCTTGATGCCTGAGCCGGGAAGTGCACGCTTGAAAACTGTTGCAGGCTGCTGTAATCACAGGACACAAGCAAACAGCATGGCATTTCCTATCAGCAGGGAGGAAGTAAAGGGAACAGTAATGAAAGTCTCCTCCTACTCCGCTCCATAATGAAATGAACAGTGTGCATCCTACAAATGCGATGCATACAGCAAACAATTCATTTTCCATACACAGGTTGTGAGTTGACCACTGGATATATACATGTGTATAACTAATTACCAGAACTGGAAATCGAAAAAAACGACGAGCAAGTTTGGGGTGAATCCTACCTTCATTACTGCACAGCCGCTCATAGAGGGATCGGTACTAGGAACAGCAGCAGTGCCGGCGATGTTCACAGATTTACCTGCTGCGGGACTGAAGGAGTCTGATAGTGCTCGGCTCTAAGCTTTTTACCTTGTTTACGACAGGAATAATTGAAAGCTGTGCTTCAAAGGCGAGGAAGAAGTTGGTCACCGTCTGCGCTTGAATACCCTTAAGAGGGGAAAAAATATATATATACATATATACAAATACTGAAACATCTAAATGCATTAGAACATCAAACCTGGTGAAGCGGTAAATGACTTGTCCTCCAGGGATACAGGCTACTGTCATTCAGTAATTATTTCATAGGAATTTTACATTTTATGTGATCACCATGCTAGAATGTAAATGATGAAAACACAACACAACTCCTCACCATATGAAGATATTTTGTGTTTTATAGAACAGCATTTCTGTGGAATAACACGACTGATTTACTGTGTATGCACCATAGCCTTCATTTGATGTCACTTACTGTCACCTGTCACCTTGCCCCAACTCTGCAATCCCCAATATCAGTCCATGACCTCAATGGGGTCGCTATAAAATTCTAAAGAGGACTGGTCATGTCTCTATTAGAAAATAGACAAACTTAGGATAGAAACAATATGAGCATATACCCTGCTATAAGTAAGTAAAAAGCAATAGTGAATATATATAATATAGGGTACTTAGTAAACATGGTTTTTGATTTAAAAAAAGCCATCCCACCCACACCAAGGTGTACCCAGTCAGTTATGTGAAATATATAATAAAATACACTTTAGTACAATATTAGTGTTTTGTCCCTTTAAATCTGCTGCTACTTCTGTCACCATGGTAACTGCATTCATACTCAGCCAATAGGATTGCTCGGTTTGAATTTGGGAAAAAAAAAAAAGTCCTATATCGTCAGTTTGTTCCTTCTCATCTGAGTGTGAAGACAGACACCTGCGATCAGCGAGAGATTATAGGTATAAGACGTGATATAATATAACGGACGGAGCCACATCCCATCACACGCACTCAGCGATCACAACTGACAGGAATCAGCACATTTACCAGACAATAAGTTATTATTCCCCAACACATGATACGCTGAGACACCAGTGGGGGGCGCCGCACTCGTTACATCTCCCATCTGGATGGATCCAGCGACGAGATCCTGATATTTCCCCCCAGCTCCGCTCCTCCATAGGGAATGGCCCAGATGCACGCAGAACGGACCGAAGTGTAATACTGCTAGAACTCTGCATGATATCACATCCTCCATATATACCACATAATAAAGGGGTGCTCCCACTGGGACAGGTCATCACCTATCCAGAGATCAGTGATAACTTGTTCCAACTAGACATCCCCTTTAATGGAAGAGATCACATCTCTAACAGTCAATACGCTATTCATTCCCAATCTTCCCTGGCCCCAGTAATGCCCCTGAGTATATCGCCAATATGAGCCAATCATCAAACCCTCTGCTGACTGTTCCCGATGTTTTATAGAGTTTGGAGACGTTGCTACAAGAGAAGATATCAGCGGACACCATGGGGGTGGAGTATTCTGCCAGCGATGGAGCAGGTAGTATCCACCAGTCTGTGATATCTGACCTTCCTCCATATTCTGCTCTTACATGCGTTTCTTCAGCTTTACCCCTTCCCGACATAACCAATTTATGTTTTTTTTCTGTTTTTTCCTCCGCTTTTTCCAACTTTTCTAACTTTTTGATATCTGTCCATGACGCGCCCCCTGGGACATATTCCTTTTTGAGGGGAATACCCGGCACCGGATCAGATGGGGGGTTGTAGTCTCCGAGCGGCTGTGACCCGGCCCGTGCCCAGGGCGTCAAGCTCAGTGTTATGTGGCAGTCCTACAGATGTTATTAAGAGTTCTTTTGTGTCGACTACGCCACCCGTTGTGATGCGGTCACTGTGGCCGCCGCTGCAGCAGGGTCCGCTGAGGCTGATGGTGCAGGTGCAGCTTGAGATGGTATAACCCCCAACGGGTGGGGTATAGCCTCAGAGGGGACAGGCGCAGAGGATGGGGGTTGTGGTGGTGTAGTGCAGACGGCAGTGAAGACAGAGTCGGGTTGTGCAGTTAAGGGTGTTTACTTACTGCAGATGTTGTACTGGTCACTCCAGCTGCTAGTGACCACCCGAGCCGTGCTGCGTCCACCAGGTCCTGGATCCAGCCAACCCCCAAACAAGTCCGGAGCGTGGCCCTGAGCTCTCTTTCTGTCCCGTTCTCTGGCCGTCCCCACCAGTAATCCACCTAGGTCCAGCTCCCTCGGGCCTTCTGTTGGGACACCCTTGGCCCTGGGTTCCCTGACCCTTCATGTGGTGTGCCTTCGGGGTGGATGTGATGGGTGACCGTGGCAGACGCTGCCCACGGTCTCCGGTCTCTGGCTGGGGAATGTTTTTACCCCCACCAGCTTGGGTTCCGGTACCCTGATGCCGACTCTTCACCCGGTGCTTTTAGTTGGGATCTCAGAGTCCTTCTCTTCTGTGCTCTGGGTCTCTCTCTTTTCTCCTCTCTCACTCTGGGTCTTTGTCTTTCTTCTCTCCTCTGCTCCTGACTTGTTCTCTGCAGCTGACTGACTCTCTGCATCTGATCCTCTGCATCTGACCCTGATCTTAGTTGGTGCCCACCTTATATACACCCTCTATGTGTGAGCTCAGGTGACCAGCACCCAATGAGCTCCTATCTTTACCCAGGCTGCTCCCCCTATCTGCCCCTACACTACATGGGATGTACCACCCCCCTCCCACTCCAGCCAGGAACAGACTCGGTCGTACCTGCACATTTCTAAGTGGGAGTACCGTCGGCCTGTTCCCCGGAAATGGGATGTGTGTAGTACATGCAGCCTACCAAGCTCAGTTCCACACTCCATCCTTGCCCGGGAGTGGAATATCACACCTCTGGGTTGAGGTGCAATACTCCTGTAGCAGCCGAATCCTCAGGGTGCTACATTCCCCCCTGGTAAATCACAGCACGTCCTCGGGCTGTAAAGACAAAAACACCAAAACATACAAAAATTTTTTTTTTTCATATAAACATAATAAAACATATAAAACATTATATATATAAAACTTTTCATATAAACATTCTCGTCGTCTCTTGTTTCAGGTTCCTCCTCCGGACACTGTGCAACGTGTGTCCGGGAAAAGTGCGACAGTCTCTTAGAAAAACTGGTTTTACTATAAAACCGGTAGGGGGCGCTTTAGGACGCGCAACTATATACAGGGGAAGTTGGCCGCTCTCAGTCCTCGGCCAGGTAGAGGGAAGGGAATGGCTGCTCACAGTCCTCAGCCTGTGGGATTAAGGGGTTAACGGGTAAACAGTTCACTCAGCTGGTCCCAACGGGGACTATATATAAGTATCAACAGTTTCTTTGGTACCCGGTCGGGTAACTATTTACATCACTTCTCTGCCGCACTCAACGGCGTCTTCCTCCTGCTCTTTGCTTACAGCTGGTTGTTACTTCAGACCCGTCCGGGTCCTCTTGCTCCTCCTCCTCGCACCGCAACTCCTCCTCCGTCAGGCGGTGTACGTGGAGGGCGTAAGGTCCTTTGGCACACTTGTGCCGGGTGAAGGTGACCTCGTCTCCGATGTAGAGGTCACGACCTCTGTGCCCCTCCGGCAGATGGGACTCCACGTCTCTGCGCGTGACAAAGACGTCGCCGGGGGTGTTGTTGTCTCTGATGAAGCCCCACCCGTGCTGCTGGTTAAACTTGATTACAGTCCCGGTGGTACGGGGACTGTGCGCTGCACGGGGGTCCCTCCTGGTCCGGCTCTTTTGCTCGGCGCTCCTTATTTGGGCCTGTTGTTCCCGGACCCGCCTCTCTCTCCGCTCCCTCGCAAACTCCTCGAGCTGTTGGCGGCAGCACTCCGCACGCTCTGCTGCAGCTGCCCTAGTTTCCTGAGTGAACCCCATTAGATCTTCTCCGGTGGGGTCCCACTCAAACTGTGCTTCCGCTAGCGGGGGCGAGATCCTTATTACGGGCTTCGGAGCCGGAATCAGGGGTGCACACATGGCCCCAACCCTCCTCTGGTGCTCCAGTTCGTAATACTTCTGGGGCCAGATGAAAGGCTGCCCGTCCGGCCACGTGTGCTGGGCAAACAAGTCCTCTCCCAGACGCGGCACCCTTGGTTTTACGGGTGCGGGCGCGGTGGTGGTGGCGCCCGGGTTGCCCAGGCCTTGCGGCCAGGCCTGGGGCACCTGGAAGGTGAAGGGCACCGTTAATACGGCGGCGCCCTGGGCTAACTGGCCTTGCGACCAGGCCGGAGGCTCCGCAGAGGTAGGGGGCGCTGTTGGTGTTGCGGCGCCCGGGAATTCTAGGCCTTGCGACCAGGCTGGTGGTACTTCCTGCTTGGTCACGCTCGGGGTCGAGGCGTGTGACGTCACAGGGGTCGCGGCGGCGGCTTCCGGTTGGGGCCTAGTCTGCGTCGGTGACATGGCGTTTTCGGGCACAGCAGGGGGACTTTCGGGCTCTGCGACGGGGAGCTGGGGCAGGTAAGCGGTGTCACGGCTTGGGGTATAGGCGTCCCCTTTACCTGCCTCCCTGCGTTCGGCTCCCTCCTCGGCGCCGTCTCCGGCCTTGGGTCCTCCCGCGCCATCCTCAGAGGCGGTCTCTTTCCTCATCTCGGCTGGCGTGCTCCGGGTCTTGGTTTCAGCTTGCGTCTTGGTTTCAGCTTGCTGGGCCATCTCCCGGCTCCATTCCGCCAATATCTCGCGCTGTACCCGGGCCATCCTCCGTGCGAGGCCCTCCAGGGCAGTCTGCGCACACTCCCGGTCTCGGGGGAGCTGTGCAAGGACCTCCACTAGGCCTAGTGGGGTCGTGGTGTCCAGCAGGCTCCTGACCAACGGGTCGGTGCTGCTCTGCTCTCCTTCCAGCAGGCTCCTGGCCAGCGGGCCGGTGCTGCTCTGCTCTCTGGACATCTCCGGGTGAGCTTCTCTGCTACTCCTCTCCAGACTTCTTGTCTCCGGGTGCGCTCGCTCCAGACTGCTCCAGGCGGCACCCATCTTCGCTCTCTTCTTTCGTCTCCTCCCACTTCGAGGGCGGTCCCGGGGCAACTCGGTGACTGTCAGCTCCAGGGGTAGTTCTTTCACGCTGACAGACACCTTCAGCATCACAGTCTCTGTTGGTGGGGGCGGTTTCCACTTTTGGCGCCATTTTCTGTCCTGGCCCACGATGGGAGGTGGCCTCTTGCCCTCCTTTGGCACGCCCATAATGGCGTCCGCTGCTCTTCCAAGGCGGGAAATCTGCGGTTTTGGCGGGAAGCGTCGCCCAGTGGCGGGAAACTCTGCAGATGGCGGGAACAAGTTGGAAATGGCGGACAATCGGCGGGAAACGACTGGTGATGGAGTCCGATGGCGTGGACCCTCCGGAACCGGCGGGAGACTTCTTTCTGAGGTAAACTTGCACTTTTCTTCAGGCACGCAGTACCCGGGTGCTGCGGGCACGTAATCCTGCCGACTACGCCAAAGTTGACGCGCCCCCTGGGACATATTCCTTTTTGAGGGGAATACCCGGCACCGGATCAGATGGGGGGTTGTAGTCTCCGAGCGGCTGTGACCCGGCCCGTGCCCAGGGCGTCAAGCTCAGTGTTATGTGGCAGTCCTACAGATGTTATTAAGAGTTCTTTTGTGTCGACTACGCCACCCGTTGTGATGCGGTCACTGTGGCCGCCGCTGCAGCAGGGTCCGCTGAGGCTGATGGTGCAGGTGCAGCTTGAGATGGTATAACCCCCAACGGGTGGGGTATAGCCTCAGAGGGGACAGGCGCAGAGGATGGGGGTTGTGGTGGTGTAGTGCAGACGGCAGTGAAGACAGAGTCGGGTTGTGCAGTTAAGGGTGTTTACTTACTGCAGATGTTGTACTGGTCACTCCAGCTGCTAGTGACCACCCGAGCCGTGCTGCGTCCACCAGGTCCTGGATCCAGCCAACCCCCAAACAAGTCCGGAGCGTGGCCCTGAGCTCTCTTTCTGTCCCGTTCTCTGGCCGTCCCCACCAGTAATCCACCTAGGTCCAGCTCCCTCGGGCCTTCTGTTGGGACACCCTTGGCCCTGGGTTCCCTGACCCTTCATGTGGTGTGCCTTCGGGGTGGATGTGATGGGTGACCGTGGCAGACGCTGCCCACGGTCTCCGGTCTCTGGCTGGGGAATGTTTTTACCCCCACCAGCTTGGGTTCCGGTACCCTGATGCCGACTCTTCACCCGGTGCTTTTAGTTGGGATCTCAGAGTCCTTCTCTTCTGTGCTCTGGGTCTCTCTCTTTTCTCCTCTCTCACTCTGGGTCTTTGTCTTTCTTCTCTCCTCTGCTCCTGACTTGTTCTCTGCAGCTGACTGACTCTCTGCATCTGATCCTCTGCATCTGACCCTGATCTTAGTTGGTGCCCACCTTATATACACCCTCTATGTGTGAGCTCAGGTGACCAGCACCCAATGAGCTCCTATCTTTACCCAGGCTGCTCCCCCTATCTGCCCCTACACTACATGGGATGTACCACCCCCCTCCCACTCCAGCCAGGAACAGACTCGGTCGTACCTGCACATTTCTAAGTGGGAGTACCGTCGGCCTGTTCCCCGGAAATGGGATGTGTGTAGTGCATGCAGCCTACCGAGCTCAGTTCCACACTCCATCCTTGCCCGGGAGTGGAATATCACACCTCTGGGTTGAGGTGCAATACTCCTGTAGCAGCCGAATCCTCAGGGTGCTACATCCACATAGTGTGAGGTCTTGTTATTTTGTAGGATGAGCTGTCCTTATAAATGACACCATTCATTTACCACATAGTCCTAGAAAACGGGAAAAACATTCCAAGTGCAGTAAAAGTGCGGAAAAAAAAGCCTGACATTGTTTTTCTGGGAACGGTTTTAACGGCGCACATTGTGTGGTAAAAATGACCTGGTAATAGGATCCTACTCCTCAGTGTGATTACAGCAAGACCAAACTTCTCCAATAGTTTTGGCAAAAGAAAAAAACTTTTTTTTGATGCTGTCACCATTTTTTCTGAGACCCGAAACATTTTCAGTTTCCGGGTTGATGGAGCTGTGTGGGGGCTTATTTTTTGAAGGGCAAGAGGACTTTATTGATAACATTTTGGGACACATATGTCATGGTCATCGCTTCTTACAGGATTTTCTGCAGTATTGAGGCGAACGAAAAAATGCAATTTTGTCTTTTTGAATTTTTTTCTGTGTTCACTGATCGTTTTTTTTTTTTATATTTTGATAGATTGTATTTCTCTGAAAGAGACCAAACCACAAAATGTGTATATTTTTATTATCTTTATTTTTAGTGGGAGGTGAGTTGAACGTGTGGGGTTTTAATAAATATATATATACTTTTTTTCACTGTATTTGTATACATCATCTGATTGCTTGTGCTATATACAGCGATACCACAGTAATGCTCCATATAGCAAAACCACGGTCTTCTTTACAGCCCAAATGAAGCGTTATGATGACAGACACGGAGGCTTCAGCAGACCCCCGGATGTCATAGCAGTCCATCGGCGCCCTATGATCGCGTCACAGGAGCGCCGGTGGGCGTATGGAACGACGCGTCCCAATGCTGGCGCACTGTTAATGCTGCTGTTAGAGATTGACAGCAGCACTGAACAGGTTAACAGTGGTGGGCAGATCTTCGCTCCACTCGCAGCTGTTAGAGGCAGGTCCTGGTTGTTTGTCACAGCCATTATCTGCCATGTACGGGGCGAGCTGACCCTGCTCCATACACCCGCTACTGACTTATACCATACATGTACGGCAGATGTTGGTAAGGAGTTAAAGCGGTTGTCCAACTTTGGGGCCATTTTTTTTACTTTAATGCAAGTATTTGGGGCTAAAATTGATTTCTGTAATTGAGTTTCATTAAAAATGTTGCCTTCTGTAGCATCTGTGCTGCACTGTCTATTGCTGGCTGCAAAATTAGCTAACTGAGAATCTATCAGTGAGCTCCTTAGTCTTAAGGGAGAGTTTGTAGATCTTTCATCTGTTTTTTTTTTCCTGAGTGCCTATTAGCTGATCTATGCCCAAAGAAAACACAAAACTTGAATGTGCAGGGAAACAATAAGTCTGTAATAGTCGGTGTAAAACACTTAATGAAACCTAAATGTAAAAAATTACTTTTAGTAGTAAATACATGACATGAGAAAATATACACTGCTCAAAAAAATAAAGGGAACACTTAAACAACAGAATATAACTCCAAGTAAATCAAACTTCTGTGAAATCAAACTGTCCACTTAGGAAGCAACACTGATTGACAATCAATTTCACATGCTGTTGTGCAAATGGAAGACAATAGATGGAAATTATTGGCAATTATCAAGACACACTCAATAAAGGAGTGGTTCTGCAGGTGGAGACCACAGACCATATCTCAGTACCAATGCTTTCTGGCTGATGTTTTGGTCACTTTTGAATGTTGGTTGTGCTTTCACACTCGTGGTAGCATGAAACGGACTCTACAACCCACAGAAGTTGCTCAGGTAGTGCAGCTCATCCAGGATGGCACATCAATGCGAGCTGTGGCAAGAAGGTTTGCTGCGTCTGTCAGCGTAGTTCCAGAGGCTGGAGGCGCTACCAGTAGACATGCCAGTACACCAGGAGACGTGGAGGGAGCCATAGGAGGGCAACAACCCAGCAGCAGGACCCCTACCTCCGCCTTTGTGCAAGGAGGAACAGGAGGAGCACTTCCAGAGCCATGCAAAATGACCTCCAGCAGGCCACAAATGTGCATGTGTCTGCATAAACTGTTAGAAACCGACTCCATGAGAGTGGGATGAGGGCCAGACGTCCACAGATGGGGGTTGTGCCCAATGCCAGACCTCATGTGGCTGGAGAGTGTCAGCAGTTCCTGCAAGATGAAGGCATTGAAGCTATGGACTGGCCCGCCCGTTCCCCAGACCTGAATCCCATTGAGCACATCTGGGACATCATGTCTCACTCCATCCACCAACGTCACGTTGCACCACAGACTGTCCAGGAGTTGGTGGATGCTTTAGTCCAGGTCTGGGAGGAGATCCCACAGGAGACCATCCGCAACCTCATCAGAAGCATGTCCAGGTGTTGTAGGGAGGTTATACAGGCACGTGGAGGCCACACACAATACTGAGCCTCATTTTGACTTGTTTTAAGGACATTACATCAAAATTGGATCAGCCTGTAGTGTGTTTTTCCACTTTAATTTTGGGGGTGACTCCAAATCCAGGCCTCCATTGGTTAATACATTTGATTTCTATTGATGATTTTTGTGTGATTTTGTTGTCAGCACATTCAACTTTGTACAGAACAAAGTATTCAATGAGAATATTTCATTCATTCAGATCTAGGATGTGTTATTTGAGTGTTCCCTTTATTTTTTTGAGCAGTGTGTATATATAATATAAACAATTACTGCAGCTTTAATGCTATTTATTACGTCTCAGGAGGAGGACGGAAGAGGAAGAGGACGGAAGAGGCGGAGGACGGAAGAGATGGAGGACGGAAGAGGCGGAGGATGGAAGAGGAGGAGGACAGAAGAGGAGGAGGACGGAAAAGGAGGAGGACGGAAGAGGAGGAGGATGGAAGAGAAGGAGGACGGAAGAGGCGGAGGATGGAAGAGGCGGAGGATGGAAGAGGCGGAGGACAAAAGAGGCGGAGGACGGAAGAGGGGGAGGACGGAAGAGAAGGAGGACCGAAGAGGAGGAGGACAGAAGATGAGGAGGACGGAAGAGGAGGAGGACATAAGAGGAAGAGGACGGAAGAGGAGGAGGACGGAAGAGGCGGAGGACAGAAAAGGCGGAGGAAGGAAGAGGCGGAGGACAGAAGAGGCGGAGGACGGAAGAGGCGGAGCACAGAAGAGGAGGAGGACGGAAGAGAAGGAGGACGGAAGAGGAGGAGGATGGAAGAGGAGGAGAACGGAAGAGGAGGAGGATGGAAGAGGAAGAGGACGGAAGAGGAGGAGGACGGAAGTGGAGGAGGATGGAAGAGGAGGAGGACAGAATAGGAGGAGGAGGACAGAACTGCACCTTAAGATCCCTAGGGGGAAAGGGATGGTAGTAATATAGTGGTAGTATATCCATATTAGTGTAATATGAGTAATAATACTAGTGATAATAGTAAGAAAGTAATAAAATAACAGTAGTAATAGTAGTAGGTAGAATAGCAGTGTGATCCAGGGTCCTAGGACTGATCGCCTTTTCTCGGGGTCAAGAAGGAATTTTTCCCCTGTGACACAAATTGGCTGAAGGTGTCCTGGGGTTTTTGCCTTCTTCTGGATCAACACTGTAGGTATAGGGCAGTATTAGTAGTGATAGGAAAGAAGAATAATACTGTAATAAGATAGCACAATGTAATAATAACCATATCAAATAGATTTATAAAAACAAATTAAAATAACTCCAGTAGTACAATAATTAGTGTAATATTATATAACTTCTAATAACATTATTAGGTTTGATCCAGGGTCCTAGGACTGATCGCCTTTTGCCGGGGTCAAGAAGGAATTTTTCCCCATGACACAAATTGGCTGAAGGTGTCCTGGGGTTTTTGCCTTCTTCTGGATCAACACTGTAGGTATAGGGCAGTATTAGTAGTGATAGGAAAGAAGAATAATACTGTAATAAGATAGCACAAAGCAATAATAACCATATCAAATAGATTTATAAAAACAAATTAAAATAACTCCAGTAGTACAATAATTAGTGTAATATTATATAACTTGTAATAACATTATTAGGTTTGATCCAGGGTCCTAGGACTGATCGCCTTTTCCCGGGGTCAAGAAGGAATTTTTCCCCTATGACACAAATTGGCTGAAGGTGTCCTGGGGTTTTTGCCTTCTTCTGGATCAACAGCTTTAGGCATAGGGATTTTAGTAATACCATTATTAGAATCACAAGATTAATAAAAAAAAATTAGAATTACATTTTTTTAATTAGTTTTATAACAGTTACAATTAATTGCATTAATGCAATAATAATAAATAGTAAAAATGGTGGTAATAATAATAATAATACAAAAAACTAGTCCCAGTTAGTAAGTTAGTGTAATGTTAGTGTAGGGACCCATCTGAAGAGGTCGCCTTGACGTTGGCAGATGGGCTCGCACAATTTGCTCAAAATGTGCGCTAAGAACCTCATATTTCTATGTACAGGAGATCTAGCAGTAATACCATTCAGGAGATAGATATCTGTGTACACACATTTTGTTATATACTTTTGTGCAGCACACAGGGCAGGCATACAGGTACAGGGCGAGAGTGTTACAGTGATATTATAACTCGGCCTTAAGGATAAAATGCTGATAACTACAGATCCTGGAAACACATCCGAAACTAGACCTTGTAAGTAACTGGTTCCCAGCTAGTGGTAAATATGTACAGGGCAGTCCGGTACCAAGACCTGCTCTATAGGACACATTATCATCAGGCAGGTCCTTACAAGATCTGCGGCAGAAGTGTGGCTGTGTAACACAGTCCTGCTCCTGCCTCAGCTGCCCACAGTGGAGCCAACCTTGATCCTGGCAGCTTAATCCATTGTATGACACAGTAGGGGGCTTCCACAGCATTTAGGCACTTTAGACAGGAGAGGGAGGCATGATCATGGTGCCAATGAGTTTCTATGGCAGCTGAGATCTAACAATGGACCCCATAACGGCCATCTTACTGCTCCTATTAGACCCCGGCTGAGGAAAGGTCTATGAGGACACCGGTCAGACTTATGTCGCCTGCTCTGCACATATTAGAAATACCTAGGGCTGATTAGTTTGCCATTTGTAAATCTGATCCAGCAGCGCTGGGCTACCACTGACGTGATCAGGGCTATTGAGCTCCTAGATTGGGCAGAGGAGCTCAGTATTCAGCAGGAGCTGGCCGAGGAGAGCAGAGCAACTTGCATGGGGCTGCTGCACAAGAAGCAACTCACAAGGTGGAGATTTACCCGGAGACGCTGTGCTCGGGCCGTGATCTGCTGTGCAGGCTGCATAGTAGATGCCTCGAAGGACCCGAACTTCACCCCTAACAGGCACAGCAGAGCTCGGACGGCTGCAAGTGAACGGAGAGCGGCTGATTAGTAACTGCTGCGTCTCCTGCAGCTCAGATAAGAGCCGCACAGAGCGGGGGTTCAGTAATGATGAATATGGGAAGTGTCCTCCCCTCACATGCCCTATATGCGGCCTCCAGAGGTAAAGTCTCCTGTGTAACCAGCGCCTCCTCCCACCTTCTCTGCTGGCATGCTCCATTACTTAAAGGGGATGTCTGAAGAAAACAAGTTATCACTTATCCACAGGCTCGGTGATCACTTACTGATCGTGGGGTCTGACCGCTGCGAGCCATCGTCTGATCGGGAAGGAGTGGAAAGTCAGGGATCAACTGCAGCTCCATTCATTCTCTATGGGGCTCCGGAAAAGCCGAGCTCAGCGCTTGAATGCCACATAGGAAATGAATGGAGCGGATCCTGGAGTAATAACATGTCCTCCTCTCCTCAGCTTTCTGTCTGTGTAAGTGGCTCAGCCCTTGTCTCCCCTTCTGCTCCGGCTTCTGTGCTGGTCCTTGTGAGGAAGAGGAAACCCTCTGCCCTTCAGCTCCGGCTTCTGTGCTGGTCCCTGTGAGGAAGCGGAAACCCTCTGCCCTTCAGCTCCGGCTTCTGTGCTGGTCCCTGTGAGGAAGAGGAAACCCTCTGCCCTTCTGCTCTCAGTCCTCTGCAACTTTTCACAATCGCTCAGTGCCCCCATTATATGTAATAAGGATCATTCTTCATCCCTTGTCCAGCTTTCATCCCCCCCAGTCTGACCAGCGGACAAGATAATAAACATGTGAGTGGAAGGTTCACAATTATTAGATGTGTTGTGAAAAGTCTCCACAGCATTATCCGGAGAAAACTGCAGGGTGACCGCTTGTGAAACCAACACAAAATCCAGCGGACAGCGCTTCCCTGCCCCCCGCCGGTCTCTGTATCCTGGCATTCAGCTATTCCATTTGGTGCTTATTCTGGAAGGAAAACAAAAATGTGATGTTCTTACACAGACGCCTGAAGACGCGACGTTCGCAGCTTTTCATCATTCATGTTGGGCTGTTGTATGACGTGTGGATTACTCTGCTTGTTGGATTCTTGCATTACCACAAACACTGCCTTTATTTTGTGATTTCTGTGCCGCTTCCCACTTCTATTGGCAGTGTGATATATCAGCACGTGAGGGCTGCCACAATCATGTGTCAATAGGTTTTTGCTGGAGGCCGTGATATAGAGACCATCCTGGACCAGGGAGGAGTTGGTACAGAAGCACCTAGAGAGGGGGGTACAGGGGCTTCATTTGAATTTTAAACTTAGCTGGATTGTGTTTAGCTACAAGAATGGAAAGTAAAATAATAAAATCTTAATTTTTTTTTTCTATTTGGCAAAATCGTCCATCAGAGGTTTGGCCACTACCGAAAAGTTTTTGATGAACTTACAGTAGTAGCTGGCGAAACCCAAAAAACTTTGTAACGCCTTTAAGTCTTGAATATAATACCAATCCAGTACCGTCCGGACTTTGGCCAGATCCATGCAAAAACGGTGAATGATAAGAACTAACCCTGAATGGAGAACATACATTTCTCTGGTTTGACAAATAATTTATTATCTTTGAGTATCTGTAAGACCTGCCTGACATGTACCTGATGTGACTGGAGGTAAATAAATTAATATGTAATCAAGATTGGTTTGTTGTGATCTACCTGCCAGATGACTAAAAATGTCACTAACAGTGTTGAAAGAAAGCGGGAGCATTAGTCAACCCAAGTGCCATCACAAGTTTTTCATAGTGCCCCTCAGGAGTATTGAAGGCCATCTTCCACTCATCTCCTCAATGTGAATGAGATTATAAGCCCCCCTGAGGTCTAGTTTAATCAAATCGTAGGAGCCAAATTTTTTTCTAAAGAGGTCGGGGATGAGAGGGAGAGGATATGCATCCCAGACCGTGATCCGATTAAACTCGCGAAAATCAAGGCGGGGGCGCAACCTCCAGTCTTTTTTTTTGACAAATAAAAACCCCACTGCAACGGGAGATGAAGAACGTCTTATATGGCCCAATGGTAGACTGACTGACCATGCTGTTCTGAACTGCCACCCTAAGATGGCTTCCCATTATATACTTACTGTATAAGTGCTCCCTCTAACGGCTTCCTCCACCCACACCCACTACTGGTTCCCCCTACCTTTGGGTTCCCCCCACTCCAGCCAGGGACAGGGCTCAGCAGCTGCACTCTGCATGTTGGATGCAGGTGTTTTGGGGGGTTCCGTTCAGCACTCCCATCTTACCTGAGTGAAGGGAGACACCACACCTCTGGGTGAGGTGCAGTACCGCTGTGGCGACTGAACACTCAGGGGTGCCACATCCCCCCCCCCCCGGTAAAACACAGCACGTCCGCGGGCTGGAACAGAGCAAAACCAGGCATAACTGACATGCAAAATTTTTAAGATGCATCCGCATATAAGACCATAAAACAACATTTCTTCCCTTTATGGGAGGCACATTTCTTTTAACGTTACTGGTTACATTATAAAACATCATAAGAGCATTGTCATATAAAACAATTTTCAAGACAGTTCCAGCACCAGGGTGCAACAGTAGCAGCATGAGGGACCCGTCCACAAACCCTCAACGTAGGCCCTGGGCATGGCTGCAGGGCATAGACGATCCAATCCTGGACCTCGTCTTCCGCCACGCCAAACGGGTTTTTGTTCTGAGGTATATTTGTAATTATAAAACCAATAGGATGCACTTTAAGAAGTGCTAAACTATGTACAATGTCAACGTCCGGCTTCTCACAGTCCTCAGCCTGTCAGTCTCTGTACCCTGACGGGTAACTGGGTAGCAAACATGAAGTCAACTGCACCCTTCCGGGCAACTTATGTACAGTCCAGTTAACTAAAACAGTTTAACAGTGGGGCCCCCTCCGGGGGAACCCCTGGTTTCTGCAGGCTGACCCAGCCTGGTCATCAGCCTCAGGCTGCAGGGGGACCAGGGATGGAGCAGCGCCAGCCGCATTTGGGAAAGGGACATCACTCCTACCTGCTCCCGCGACTGCGTCAGCTCGGCCTGACACCTCCCGGTCTTTACGCAGCTTCTCTCCACCTCCTCTCCTCTTTCGGGGGCGGTCCCATGGCACTTTGCTGTCGGTCACTCCCTGTGTCGGCCTCCCCGCTTTGACGGACACATCTATGCGGACAGTCACTGTTGCAAGGGGCAGGGCCTGCTTTTGGCGCCATTCTGGGACTCGGCCCACGACGGGAGGTTCCATTCTGTTGTTCTTTAGCATGCACATAATGGTGCCCGTTCTTCTGGGGCGGGCGCCACATTCAAGGCAGAAAACACTTCTTTAGGCGCACATTACCCGCAGATGGCGGGCTGGTCACGTTTCCTGTTCGTGACGCCAAGTGGTGACTCGCTGCCCCCTGGGCCGCGGGGCACACGGCAGCCGGGCCTTATGGCTGCTTTGGGAAATATCACGGTGGCTTCCCCGGGGCGGTCAGTTCAAAAGGGATTATTTATAGGATTTGTCGTGAAGCCACCTGTGGTGTCTGGTGAGGATCACCAGTGCTGCAACAGTCCTCTGAGGCAGATGTTAGGGCAGCTAGAGATGGAACGGCTCCCCACAGGTGGAGCGGGCCTCAGGGCAGTGTAAATTGATGGAGGGTGCGCTGGGCGTTGTAGTGCAGGGAGGGAAATGGCACCAGTGAAGGAATAGACGGAGGCAACTCAGTGCAGTCGTCCAAGATTTTTATTCACAGTTCTTCAGGAAACACACAAGTGCACGTTACAGGTGAAGACCTCCCACGTTGCGCCGTGGTCACCCTGGCAGGGGTTCAATCCTTCCTCAGGAAGTTTAGGAATGCTTGGCAGAACCCCACTTTCTCGTGTTCCTACTTTGACCGTCTTCACACTAGGTCCTTCTCCCTGCTGCCCTGCGCTGCCCACTCTCAATCCCGCTCGGGTATGCTGAAGTCCTTCCTATACGTCGGATCCGGGACCAACCTCACCCCCTGGAGATTAGAATGCAGCAACCGATCCCTCTGTCTTCTGACAGATGCGGGGTGTACGGGTGCTGTCCTGCAAGCGCCGTACCCCTGGGATCCCTTCTTAGAATGGAGCCTACTCCCTGCTCCCCTCCGGGGCCTCTATCCCGGGCCCTTCTTGTGGAGCAGAGCTCCTGCTGAGCCTCTGCTCCCAGACAGTCCTCACTGACCGTCTGTACTGTACTGACTGACCATTCTGTACTGAACTGCCACCCTAAGATTGCTTCCCATTATATACCTACTGTGTGCTCCTTCTAACTGCTTCCTCCACCCACACCCACTACTGGTTCCCCCTACCTTTGGGTTTCCCCCACTCCAGCCAGGGACAGGGCTCAGCAGCTGCGCTCCGCATGTTGCCCTTCCAGCCGGTCTGAAGCAGTGTAATGTTGGATGCAGGTGTTTTGGGGGGTTCTCTGCAGCACTCCCATCTTACCTGAGTGAAGGGAGACACCACACCTCTGGGTGAGGTGCAATACCTCTGTGGCGACTGAACCCTCAGGGGCGCCACATGCCCACGATGCAGAAATGCTCCGGATTTTCCTGAGTGTTTCTGCATCTCCCTGGCAGAAAAAACGCATGCAGATTTTACATGCTTTTTTCCTGCCAGGGACAAACGTAAGTGAAGCGTTTTTCACATGCATGTCCGCATGCGGGTTGTCAACTGCTTTCCAAGCGATTTTAGCATCACTTGGAAAGTGCTTGACAACTTGGTCACACTATATAAATCCTTGCAACCGGCATGTATTTATATAGTGTGACCAAGTTAATAGTTGAAAAAAAGAATAAAAATGGTAAAAAAAGAAAAATAGAATTAGACTTACCGGTAATTCTGTTTCTAAGACCCTCCACGACAGCACACCTGGAGGTAGCCTCCCCATCCTAATTAGGGACAGGAAAACAAGATGTTAAATAGCCCCTCCCTGCTACAATCCCCAGTGTTTTCAAAGGACCACACAGTATGAATGCTCTAAATATTTATTAACACTAAGGATTTTTCCAATCAATAAAGAAATGGAGGGAACTACCCATGCTGTTGTGGAGGGTCTTAGAAACCGAATTACTGGTAAGTCTAATTCTATTTTCTCCAATCCCCTCCATGACAGCACACCTGGAGTAATACCAAAGAATGAATTTTAGGGAGCGACAACAGCCTGAAGGACTTTCCTTCCAAATGCTAAGTCTCTATTAGATATTACATCTAGTCTATAATGTTTAGCAAAGGTATGGACAGACGACCATGTAGCTGCCCGGCAAATCTGCTCAATGGATGCACTAGCTTTTTCCGCCCAGGAGACCGACATAGCACTAGTAGAAAGAGCTTTCAAGGATTCCAGAGGAGGCAAATCTTGAACTATGTATGTTTCACAAATTGCTTTCTTAATCCAATTTGCTAGCGTATTTTTGCAATTTTCTTTCCTTTATTGGGGCCTCCATATTGGACAAATAGGTTCTGATCCTTCCTCCAGCTTTCAGTCTGCCTCAAATAGCGGATTATAGTCCTTCTTACATCCAACGCGTGGAATTCTTCTTCCTTGCTATTTGATGGATTTTGACAGAATGACGGAAGAATTATGGGCTGAGACATATGAAAATTAGACGACACTTTAGGTAGAAAAGAAGGATCCAACTGGAGGATGATCCTGTCCTCCAAAATACGACAATAAGTCTCTCTGATAGACAGGGCTTGGATTTCACTCACTCCTCTGGCTGTAGTCAGAGCTACAAGCAATGCCGCTTTCCAAGACAATTTGTCTATGTGTGCCTCGGCTATTGGCTCGAAAGGATGCATAGTTAGACCTCTAAGAACTACGTTGAGATCCCAAGGTGGAACTATTTTAGCTCTTGTTGGATTAATCCGAGAAGCAGCTATCATGAACCTCTTAATCCATCTGTCTGTTTTGGGCCAAATCAGCATCAAAATAGGAACATAAAGGCGAGACTTAGACCTTCAGTGTGCTTGGTCTTAATCCTTTAGACAGACCGTTCTGTAGGAAATCCAAGATTCTGGCCACGTCAGGCCGAAAGGGATCTAATGGACGAGGCTCATACCATAGCTTGAAAGCTTTCTAGATTTTTCCATAGATGGAATTTGTGACTGGTTTTCTGCTTTTCTGCAGTGTATGTGACTCGCCCCCAGGGGTGTCGCGGGGCACCCGGCAGCCGGGCCTAAGACTGCCTGCGGGGATTATCGCGGTGGCTGGCCCAGGGCGGTCAGTGCCAAAAGGAATTATTTGTAGGGAATTTGTCGTGACGCCACGTGTGGTGTCTGGTGAGGATCACCAGCGCTGCAACAGTCCTCTGAGGCAGATGTCAGGACAGCTTGAGATGGAACGGCTCCCCACAGGTGGAGCAGGCCTCAGGGCAGTATAAATGATGCAGGTTGCGCTGAGCGTTGTGGTGCAGGGAAAGCGATGGCACAGCAGGAGTAACGGACAGAGACAGGGGATTTGCTTCATTACCTTTACTGGTACAGCTGTTAGGTACGGTCCAGGGTACTCCAGATGAAGGGCGCACTTTTGGACTTCTCCCCAGGGAGCGGGTATAGGGCCTCCTGATCCGTGTCTGTCCCTATGTATGCTCCTGGCCAGCCTGCAACTGGGCATAGCTTATCTGTCCTGCTTTTACTTCACCAGATGCTCAGAAACAGGACCTCTGGTTGGTAACCACTTTCCCTGGACGTCGGGGCCTTCGTGGTTCCTGATCCTGTGTGTGTCTAGCCTTCAGGTTTGCCAGGGACTTGTAGTCCTCCTGGGATTCTGGTTATCCCCACTGGGTGTAAAGGGTCCCTGTAGGCGTGGACCCGGTGTCCGGTAGATATAACGGGGTGAGCTTATTGTGCTCCTCTGCCACCTTGGTTTCACTCCCCTTTTTCTCCTTGCCGTCGGCCACACTCGGGGCCCTCACTACTAGGCAGCTGACGTGCTGCGTCTTCACCGCTATCTGAGCGTCGGCACGTTCTCAGGCTCTCTCTCTATCTGGGCTCCCTCTGCTGGTATGAGTTGGAAGGTAGAGGTGTTTGTATGTAGTGAGGGCCTCTTGTGGAGAAATCCATCCATGCACCCTTCTGGGTTCTGTGGCACCAATGCACAGCAGGGCGCCACATTTGGATCACCTGTACTGAGAAGCCTCTGGCTTTTCAGAGGGCGGTCTCAGAAGCCAAGCAGCTAGAGCCAAATTCTGAGGGGCCGGATGGAAAATCTGGCCCTAATGCAGCAGATTGTGGATTCGAGGAAGCATCAATGGATCATCCATTCTTAGACTGCTCAATGTTCCGAACCATGCTCTTTTTGGCCACATTGGAGCTATTAGGATAGTCTTGACCCCTTCCGACCTGATTTTTTGTAAAGTCCTTGGTATTAACAGAATCAGGGGAAAAGCATTAGCGAGCCCAACTTTCCAAGGGTGAGCGAATGCATCTATCCCTGTTGCTGAATCCTCGGGTTTCAAAGAGAAAAAGGCTCTTACTTTTGCGTTTTCCTGGTTCGCAAACAGGTCCACATCTGGGTATTCCCACTTTTGAACAATCATCTGAAATATCTTCGAGTTCATGCTCCACTCCCCTGGATGAATGTCTTTTCTGCTCAGAAGATCTGCATGATAGTTGTCGGAGCCCCTCAGATGCAGAGCCGATAAGGATAGTAGATTATGCTCCGCCCAGTGGAAGATTCTTTCGGATCTCATCTGTAACCTCCTGTTTCTTGTACTTTCCTGATGTCTCAAGTGGGCTACAGTTGTCATATTTTCCGAGTAGACTCTGACATGCGACCCCTGAAGCACAGTAGTGGCTGCCCATAGGGTTTCTTCCACAACTTTCATTTCTCTTAAGTTTGAGTACTGCTCTGCTATTTCTTGCGACCAGACCCCTTGGAAGGCCACGTGGGAGACTACTGCTCCCATCCCCTTTTGCTTGCCTCTGTTTTGACGGATAACAAGGGAAGTTGAATCCATGCTGAACTTTTCTCCAGATTTCCTGGACAGAGCCACCAATTTAAAGATGCTTTCACCTTCTCTTGCAGATGAATTCTGTTGGAGAGGGAACTTGGAGATCTGTCCCAACAGGAAAGGATGTAGTTTTGAAGGACCCTTGAATGCACTTGAGCCCAAGGTACCGCCTGAATAGATGAGGTCATGGACCCGAGGACGGACATGGCGAATCTTAATGACACTCCGCTCTGGTTCTTTAGTGCATAAACTTTCGACCTCAACTGAATCTGCTTCTCTTTTGGCAGAAAAGAGGCTTGTTGCTGAGAATCCAGGAGAATTCCCAAGGAGGTCTTCCTGGTGGAGGGAATCAGATCTGACTTTTGGTAGTTTATCAACCATCCCAAGGATTCCAGGATCTGGAGGGTCATCTGGAGGTCTCTTTCCAAACTTGAAACCGAGGGAACCATCACCAAAAAATTGTCTAAATATGGGACGATGCAGCTATTCAGTTTCCTTAGATAAACCTACTACCTCTGCCATGATCTTTGTAAACAGGCGGGGTGCTGACGAAATGCCGAAGGGGAGTACATTGAATTGAAAATGAAGTACCTCTCGGTTCTGAGTTACAGCAAATCTGAGAAATTTTCTGTAATCCGGATGAATTGGCACGTGGTAGTAAGCCTCTGGCTGGTCTACTGTTGCCACGACAAATCCTTTTCCAATCAATAAGCTGCCATTGAGGAAGGAAGCTCGCAATTCTGCCTCCTACCTTCTTGGCGTCATTGTCTGTCCTGCCTAGAACCTTGAAAGATATTCCTACCTCTTCCCCCTTTTGTGTAACTCCAGCGACCAGTTTTACCCTTGCCTCTGTACTGAAATGCTTGCTGCTGTTGTTGTTGAGGGAGAAGAAATGGTCTCTTTCTGAAACTTTTTGGATTCTTTGGCTCTGGCAGAGACTTCTTCTTGTCGGATGCTTTCTCCAACAACTCGTCTAGGACCGCCCCAAACATATACTCTCCTTTAAATGGAATGGAACAAAGCTTAGATTTTGATGCATTGTCCCCACTCCACATCTTCAACCACAAAGCTCTTCTCGTAGAATTTGATAATGCTGCCAATCTTGCCGCAATCTTGACCGACTCCGCCAAGGCATCCGCTAGGAATCCAGTGGCCTTCTGCAGAAAAGGAAGAGATGCTAGGAGGTCCTCTTGAGTGGTACCTTTCCAGAGATGTTCCTCTAGTTGTTGGAGCCAGAGGAACATGGAAAGAGCTACACAAGTTGAAGCGATATTAGTCTTCAGTGAAGCCGCCGATGTTTCCCATGCCTTCCTTAGAAGGCTTTCCATCTTCCTATCCATAGGATCTTTGAGCTGTGACGAGTCTTCAAAGGGAAGGGTTGTTTTCTTCGCAACCCTTGTCACCTGTACATCAACCTTCGGGACTTCCATCCATAGCTTAGCCGCCTTTTCATCTAGAGGGAATCTAGCCTTCATTTCTCCTGCCATACTAAGCCTTTTCTCAGGTGACTCCCATTCATCCAAAATAAGACTCCAAATGTTGTCATGCACAGGGAACACTACCTTCTTCTTGGATTTCAGACCGCCAAACATTTCATCCTGAACTGTACTGGTTTCCTTCTCCTCTTCCACCTGCATCGTGTCTCTCACCTGCGACAACAATTCCTCCATATTCTCAGACGAAAAGTAATATTTCCTATCTTCCTCATGATCTTCACTTAGGACCCCTTCTTCCGGTTCCTCCATAGACCCTAATTCTGAATCAGAGGTCTCCCTAACCGTATATTTTCTCCTTTTGGGGGGAGATGGACCTTCAGCTCTGGCTTGTGAGAAGGAGGCTAGGGAAGATTGTATTTCCTGCCGAACCATTCCCCTGACTTCTTCCATAAGGGAAGGCTGTTCTTCCTTCACAATGTTGTCAGTGCATTTCCAGCAGAGGGGTTTCTTATGCCCTGAAGCTAGCTTTTTTTATACAGATGGCACATTTGCGAACTGTAGTGCTTTCTCCCACTGTCGGTGCAGGATCCTTGTCTCCCTAAATTAAAAATAAAAAAAGGGGAGATTTAAAATATATTTAGGATCCTGCTCAAAAGAGAGTGGGGAATAACCTAGGACCTAGTACTTACTGGGGCTGGGTTAGTGCTGGGCTCTGCAGACGCAGGCTTTGGAACAGCACCCTCCATAGTAGCAGAATATTCTGTCCTACCTTAATGGAGTCTTCTCATCTGGGTCTTTTATAGGGGAGACCGAGATCCAGTGCCAAATTTTCACCTATCTAGTGAAGGATCCTCATTTTCAGGGCAAACCGCGGCTTCACCTTTTGAATTTCCCGCCGCAGCCCCATGCGTTCCACGGTGGAACGCACCAGAAGTGACGTCCCGCTGGCCAAAAGCCTTACTTCCGGCACGCTGCCATGGAGGACAGAGGAGACTCCGGCCGGGGAGCAACAGGAGGCCCCCAGCCCCCAAAACCCTACTCGGCTTTACACGCAGGCGAGTGTGTGTGTGGGGGGTCCCGCTCTCAAGGAGACACGGGAGCTGCAAAGGAAGGAAGGTCGGAGGCGATCGCTCCCTGCAGCCCGGCAGGTAAATTTAATAGGGCCCTGCTTGCCGGCCGCAGGCACCCCAGGTAACCTCTTCATCCCATAGGGACAGGAAAACACTGGGGATTGTTGGGGGAAGGGGCTATTTAACCTCTTGTTTTCCTGTCCCTAATTAGGATGGGGATGCTACCTCCAGGTGTGCTGTCATGGAGGGGATTGGAGAAAATAACATTATACTTACCTTCTGATGGCCCCCGGTCTTTTCTCCACTGCGTCCGATCTCTTGTATGGCTTGCGGTGGAGTGAAAGGATCTTCCATGACGTAATTTAGTCATGTGACAGGACATGCGACCGCCGTGACCTGTTGAACATCCGCAACAAGACCACAGAGAAACAAATCAAGAAGAAACGTCACACTCACCGGAGTGTTGATCAGGTTCAGGAGATACTTCTTTCCCTCGTAAGTGTAAAACAGAGACGCAGTCAGGGCCTTCACCGTAATCCCGCACTCCCTCTCCACCTGCAGCTTGTCCAGAACTTGCTTATTGGAGGAGGCTTTTGGAATACACCCTGAGGGAAGGAGCGAGACACCAGAATCCACACTGTTAGCTCGTAGTGGCAGTGTCCCCCTCCATACTAGTCTGTCAATGGTAGCTTGTTTCTGTGTTTTATATATGTATTTTAGGTGTGTAAACCCTCTTCATGTGTACAGCAGCCTGGAATAAACGCTGCTTAAAAAATAAATAATAGAGTAAGGCCTCATTCAGACTTTCATCAGCTTTGTTTTGCATCCGAGAAGCTCTAAACTTTGATTTGGATCAAAATCCGACAGGTCAACGTGTTTCAGTGAAAAATACGCGGTCCGCAGAAATATGTGAAGAGCCCTAGACTATAATAGATATGAGTTCTGTGAAAAACATGGATCGAGCTCGTACGAAATCCAACATTTCATTCTATAAATCTACATAAATTAAGTAACGTGCCAAATTGCTTTTTTTTTGGTTTATGTTTTGTTTATGTACGGAGGGAAAGTTCCCAGTGCTAGTGTCTAGCTCACTGATTTTCCTTGCTTGGTGCCTGACGTCCCAAAAAACTGACAGTGAGCTATCAATCAAGATAAAGAGGCTGGTGCTGGGCAGGGAAGCAACCTTGGAAGGCTGAGGCTTGGTTAGTGCTCCGTTACACCCAGAGCACTCAGAAATGCAGCAACGGATAAAAGATATAGAGGTGTCTATGGATTTAGCTTTCCAAATCCTGCATGGTCATGAATGGGAATTGGAGGGAGGGGTATATCTGATGGATTCCCTTAAATTGTTAATTGGCAATTGCAGTTCACATAGTTGCATATTACTTAATCATTAGAGCTACAAAAAATTGCACTTCAAGCACCAGTAAAACAGAGGCCAAAAAAGATTCCTTAGAGGCATCTGGTCACTATTAGTGATGATCGAGCGTGTTCTATCAACCCCTTCGGCAAGCACGCTCGGGTGCTCGCCGAGTATTTTGGCATGCTCGGCATTTCTTTTAAGGTCGCCGTGCCTGCAAGTGTCACGGCTGTTAGCGTGCTCGCTGAATGGGTTCATAGAACACGCTCGATCATCACTAGTCACTATACATTAGTATACAATAAAAAAACACATATCACATAGTGAATAACACAGACACTATTCAATACAGCAGGGTTGAGGTGTACTTTGTGGGACAAAATTACAGCATTTTTGAAAGACGCGATTCACTTTACTGTGCAACATATAGAAAAAAAAGGGCAATGAATTCCAAATAAAGTGAAATGGTGCAGAAGAAAACGAAAACATTTTACTGCTTTTAAAAAATTCTAAACTTTGCAAACAAATTGTTTGGCTTGTGTTCCAATTTTCTAAGACCGTTTTTAATACCATTTTGGGGTACAACTTTTTGATTGCTCCATCAAATGAATAGTCGTAAGTTACTTACCGGTAACAGAATTTTTCAGAGACCATAACAGCACCACGAGAGAGGGGATCCGCCCACCAAGGAGAGGAAACCTACAGACATAAAAGGGCGCCACCTCTCTCCCGCCTCAGTTGGGATTACAGAGCATTGAGAGGACTGCCAGGTTAATAAACACAGCAAACAATCACAAAATTGCCATACCAGACGACACCTACTGAGTGTGAGATTATAATTAATAAAACGGGAGTGTTCCCACAAACGTGAAAGGAGGGAATATAAGGGTGCTGTCATGGTCTCCGAAAAATCCCATTACCGGTATGTAATTTAATATTTTATCGGTCGACCATGACAGCACCACGAGAGAATTACAGAGATGAAGTAATCTATTGAAGGACCACAGCCTGGAACACTCTTCTCCCAAAGGTGAGGTCAGCCGATACACCTATATCTAACCTATCGTGTCTATGGAATGTAGAGGGACAGGACCAGGTAGCAGCCTTAAATATGTCTTCTATCGAGACACCTGTCTTCTCAGCCCAGGAGGTCGCCACAGCCCGGGTGGAATGAGCCTTCAGCCCTTCTGGCCCTTCCTCGCCGCTAGATGTACAGACCAAAAGTTTGGACACACCTTCTCATTTAAAGATTTTTCTGTATTTTCATGACTATGAAAATTGTACATTCACACTGAAGGCATCAAAACTATGAATTAACACATGTGGAATTATATACTTAACAAAAAAGTGTGAAACAGCTGAAAATATGTCTTATACTCTAGGTTCTTCAAAATAGCCACCTTTTGCTTTGATGACTGCTTTGCACACTCTTGGCATTCTCTTGATGAGCTTCAAGAGATAGTCACTGGAAATGGTTTTCACTTCACAGTTATGTCTTGTCAGGTTTAATAAGTGTGATTTCTTGCCTTATAAATGGGGTTGGGACCATCAGTTGTGTTGTGCAGAAGTCTGGTGGATACACAGCTGATAGTCCTACTGAACAGACTGTTAGAATTTGTATTATGGCAAGAAAAAAGCAGCTAAGTAAAGAAAAACGAGTGTCCATCATTACTTTAAGAAATGAAGGTCAGTCAGTCCGAAAAATTGGGAAAACTTTGAAAGTGTCCCCAAGTGCAGTTGCAAAAACCATCAAGCGCTACAAAGAAACTGGCTCACATCAGGACCGCCCCAGGAAAGGAAGACCAAGAGTCACCTCTGCTTCTGAGGATAAGTTTATCCGCGTCACCAGCCTCAGAAATCGCAGTTTAACAGCAGCTCAGATTAGAGACCAGGTCAATGCCACACAGAGTTCTAGCAGCAGACACATCTCTTCAACAACTGTTAAGAGGAGACTTTGTACAGCAGGCCTTCATGGTAAAATAGCTGCTAAGAAACCACTGCTAAGGACAGGCAACAAGCAGAAGAGACTTGTTTGGGGTAAAGAACACAAGGAATGGACATTAGACCAGTGGAAATCTGTGCTTTGGTCTGATGAGTCCAAATTTGAGATCTTTGGTTCCAACCACCGTGTCTTTGTGCGACGCAGAAAAGGTGAACGGATGGACTCTACATGCTTGGTTCCCACCGTGAAGCATGGAGGAGGAGGTGTGATGGTGTGGGGGTGCTTTGCTGGTGACACTGTTGGGGATTTATTCAAAATTGAAGGCATACTGAACCAGCATGGCTACCACAGCATCTTGCAGCAGCATGCTATTCCATCCGCTTTGAATTTAGTTGGACCATCATTTATTTTTCAACAGGACAATGACCCCAAACACACCTCCAGGCTGTGTAAGGGCTATTTGACCAAGAAGGAGAGTGATGGGGGACTACGCCAGATAACCTGGCCTCCACAGTCACCAGACCTGAACCCAATCGAGATGGTTTGGGGTGAGCTGGACCGCAGAGTGAAGGCAAAAGGGCCAACAAGTGCTAAGCATCTCTGGGAACTCCTTCAAGATTGTTGGAAGACCATTTCCGGTGACTACCTCTTGAAGCTCATCAAGAGAATGCCAAGAGTGTGCAAAGCAATCATTAAAGCAAAAGGTGGCTACTTTGAAGAACCTAGAATATAAGACATATTTTCAGTTGTTTCACACTTTTTTGTTAAGTATATAATTCCACATGTGTTAATTCATAGTTTTGATGCCTTCAGTGTGAATGTACAATTTCCATAGTCAAGAAAATACAGAAAAATCTTTAAATGCGAAGGTGTGTCCAAACTTTTGGTCTATACTGTATATGATAGAGAAATGGCCTCCCAATTCCATCTAGCTATGGTGGACTTCGTGACCTTAGACCGTTCCTAGCCCCTTGGTAGGATATAAACAACGAGTTATCTTTCCTAAAGCTTTTGGTAACTGAATGTTACCTAACCAGACATCTCCTCACTTCTAACGTATGTAACTCCACCTCTTTCTGGTTACTAGGATGTGGACAAAAGGAGGGTAGGAGGACTTCCTGAAGTCTGTTGAAACGAGTAGCTACCTTAGGGAGAGAGAGTGATTTTTAGACCAGATCCTGCCTATCATCCAGAATTTGAGTAAACGGCGAGGCCATAGACAGGGCCTGGATGTCACTAATGCTCCTGGCCGAGGTTAAAGATATTAAAGCGGTCTTAAGAGAGAGGGATTTAAGGGTTGCTGACTATTAGCTCAAACAGCGAGATAGTCAAGGCCTTTAGAACCAAATTTAAATACCAGGGAACCAAGCTGCTTTTAATAATGAGTCTAGATCTAAAAGCTGCCTTAATGAACCGAGAAACCCAGTAGTTACAAGCTACATCACAGCTATATAGGGCACCCAAGGCAGAAATCTGTACTTTAAGGGTGCTGGTGGATAACCCTAGTTCAAGACCTTTTTGTAAAAACTCCAAAGATTTGTTCTATTGGCACCCCCTCCCCATGAACCCCAGAACCAGAGAAAGACAAAAACTTTCTCCAACTTGTGGCATAAATCTGGGTTGTAACAGGTTTTCTCCTGTGCAGGATGGTTACTAGACCTTTGGAAAAACCTTTCTGATTTGGCAGTGTCCTTTCAAGTTCCACACCGTCAAGTGGAGGCCAGTTGCTTGAGGATGGAATATCGGACCCCGGAGAAGGAGATATGGAATCTCTGGAAGAACCCAAGGATCGGAGATGGACATGTTCCTCAGGCATGAGAACCAGGGCCTCCTTGGCCAAAAGGGTGCGATCAGCAGAACCCTGGCCTTGTCCTCCCTGATCTTTCTTATTACCATGAGAAGAACAGAAAACCAGGGGGGGAGGAGTCATACGCCATCCTGAAATACCAACGTATCAGGAAAGCGTCCACAGCTAGGGGATTTAGGGAACACAAGATCTTTGTCTTCCGATTTAGTTTTGTGGCAAACGGATCTACCTGACCGGAGGCCCCCCCCCATCTTCGGCTATTTGGGTAAAAATTCCTTGATTTAGTTCCCATTTCCCTTGCATCAGAGGATAGCAGCTTGGGAAATCTGCTCTCATGTTTTCTTTTTCCCTTATATAGAGGGCCATCAGGGAAAGGAGGTGACTTTCTGTAATCTGGAAGAGATGATCTGTCACTCTCATCAGCGATCTTGACCATGTATCCCCCTGGTGGTTCACATATGCTACCGCAACTAGATTATCCAAGAGGATCTTTACATTCTGGCCCTGAAGGAAAGGTAAGAAATTATTCACCGCCTTGTCTACCGCCAGAAGTTCTTTTGAATTGGAGGAGAGACCCTTTTCGATATCTGACCAGGTCCCCTGGGCTACCATATCTCCCAGATGGGCTCCCCACCCTCTCGGACTCGCATCTGTGGTAATTGTTCTAGTGACCCTAAGTACCCAGGGAACCCCTCGAGATAGGTTAGGCTCATCCTGCCACCACTATAAAGATTTTACTGACCGGGGTGATAAGGACATCTTCCCTTCCAAGTGCCCCTTAAGAGAAACTTCATTATGTAGCTCATCCCACTGTAGAACTGTGGCGCCCCTGAAGGTTCGACCGCCACAGGGATGCTGCACTTCTGTAATGGAGTGTAGTGTTCCTCCTCCGAGGTAAGAACAGCGCGATGGTCGGGACTCAACCTTTGCATCCAACACCACATTTCTCCACCAGAGGGGGCTAGTATGCACCAGGTGCTGCCCTCCTGGTTACAGGGAGACTGGGGAACCAAGAGTGAGGGGAACCAGTTAGTGGGTGAGGGTGGAGGACTTACAATTTAGTGACACTTTAAATTTCATATTTAATAAAAAGCCATCTTTGGTTTTGGTCTTTGTGCTGTTAATTACTGTGAGGTATTGTGATCTCCCACCCTGAACGTGGATCCTGTGTGGACCTGCAGTGGATGGAGACACAGCCCTCATACCCCAGCCTTGGAACGAGGGGCAGGTTGCAGACAAGGAATGTCTCAACCCGGTCAAGGACCACGACCAAGAAGGCCCGGAGCTAAAGAGTGTAGCTCCACAGCAAATGGATCCCGGGGAGGATGCAGACGGAGCAGTGTACGCCACCTGTCCTCACCACCTGATATATTCAGAGGGAGTCCAGCTGCAAGAGGGGTACCGGCCCCCGACACCCGACCTTGCTACTCCATGTCCTGGTTGGTAAAGCCCGGTAGGCCCAGAGGATCCCATCGGGTATAGGAAGGAGCGGAGCTGCCACCCGTGCCCTTGTTCTGAGAGGAGTTCAGAGGGAGATCCGGCCTATCTACACACACACAGACAGGAGAGGATACGGTCTGTAGTTCAGGAACACTCAGGTGCGGGGTCCCGATTGAATGCTGGACTTGCTCGGAGGTTGTCGGACCCCGGTCCCTGGTGACCGCAGGACTCCGTGGGGAGCAGGGAGTCGCCTTCCTTCTACCATCTCTAATGTGAGTAAAGCCTTGGAAATTCATCCCTATGGCCTCCGGACTGTTCATTACGCGCCATTCCGTGCGACGCCGCGTCCCTACTCCCGCACTACTACCCCCCCTTTATCCTGCTTTACCGGCCCTGAGGCCGCGCTCCGCCTGTGGGGAGCGGCGAGAACTTTAGCCGCCATGACTCCAGGCCTCAGCGGACTGTAGTTGCGCTGGTGGCGCATCACCAGACACCACAGGTGGCGTAGTCGACAATTACCACTCAACCCGGAAAGCCCTAGCATCATTTTCAATGTGACGGCCCTGGGCAAGGAACGGGTCCAGGCCACGACTGCACCCCCGTTCTCAACATCTGACCCGACTCCGAGTACCCCCATCTTCCCAGGGCAGGGCTGAGAGCGTCACATCACCATGTGTAGGGGTGGATTCAGTGAGGAGAAGTGAGAGGAGCAGGGGCTCTGCAGGAGCTCTGCTCGGCAGGCAGGCTCGGCCTGTCATGCCCAAGAAGGAGAGAGGAGTGGGAGCTAGGGAGGAAGGCTCCAGTAACTTAAGGGATCCCAGGGGGTACGGTGAGTGCAGGACGGCACCCGTACGCCCGAATCTGCCAGGTGTCAGAGGGATCAGGCTGCAAGAAGGGAACCGGTCCCTGGACTAGCCGAGTTACTTCAGGTCTCGGCTGGAAAACTTTCATTGTGCAGTTGCCACAACCTCACCTAAGCCGCCGTGAAGGGCACCAAGCAAGGTCCGGGAACTTCAAGTTGCCCAGAGGGATCTCAAGGTAACAGATCTGCACTTTGTGTGGCGGGGCGCATGGCAGGAGGGAGAAGACCCACCGCGGGAAGTCAGCTAAGAAAGTAACATACAGAAAGGGGGTCCCATTAAGTGCTCTTGAAGTACGTGGGAGAGTGCTGAGCCCCTGCCTGGTAAACGCAGCGCGACATGGGAGGCTGACACCTGTACAGTGCACCTGAGGAAGCTAAAGAACTGTGAGTAAACTCGGATGACTGCACCCCACTGTTTCTGTCAGTTATTTCTACAACGCTATCGCTCCTGCACTACAACGCCCAGCATCACCATCTGCATCTACACTGCCCTGGAGCTGTGCTCTGCCTGTGGAGAGCCATGCCAACCCAGCTGCCCTAACATCTGCTTCAGAGGTCTGCAGCAGCGCCGGTACTCATTACCGGGAACCACAGGTGGCGTCACGAGACAAAACTGTTAACAAACCCTTTTTTTTTAAAGAGTGACCCCAGGGTACGGGCCCGTGACATCCGAAGAAGGTAAAGGCCCGGGTACCGAGTCACCCATATTCCCCCTGGGCGAGTCATACTACACCACACAGGAGAGCCGACAGATCCTCTATATACTACACCACACAGGAGAGCTGACAGATCCTCAATATACTACACCAGACAGGACAGATCCTCTATATACTACACCACACAGGAGAGCTGACAGATCCTCTATATACTACACCACACAGGAGAGCTGACACATCCTCTATATACTACACCACACAGGAGAGCTGACAGATCCTCTATATACTACACAATACAGGACAGATCCTCTATATACTACACAACGCAGGAGAGCTGACAGATCCTCTATATACTACACCACACAGGAGAGCCGACAGATCCTCTATATACTACACCACACAGGAGAGCTGACAGATCCTCTATATACTACACAATACAGGAGAGCTGACACATCCTCTATATACTACACCACACAGGAGAGCTGATAGATCCTCTATATACTACACCACACAGGAGAGCTGACAGATCCTCTATATACTACACCACACAGGAGAGCTGACAGATCCTCTATATACTACACCACACAGGAGAGCTGACAGATCCTCTATATACTACACCACACAGGAGAGCTGACAGATCATCTATATATTACATCACACAGGAGAGCCGACAGATCCTCTATATACTACACAATACAGGACAGATCCTCTATATACTACACAACGCAGGAGAGCTGACAGATCCTCTATATACTACACCACACAGGAGAGCCGACAGATCCTCTATATACTACACCACACAGGAGAGCTGACAGATCCTCTATATACTACACCACACAGGAGAGCTGACAGATCCTCTATATACTACACCACACAGGAGAGCTGACACATCCTCTATATACTACACCACACAGGAGAGCTGACACATCCTCTATATACTACACCACACAGGAGAGCTGACACATCCTCTATATACTACACAATACAGGAGAGCTGACAGATCCTCTATATACTACACCACACAGGAGAGCTGACAGATCCTCTATATCAGGGGTCTCAAACACGCGGCCCGCGGGCCGCATGCGGCCCCTGAGGCTGCTTTATGCGGCCCGCAGGCACAGACCCCTTGATGATCCCGACCTTGTCCAGGAGGAGCCGCCGACAGCAGCGCTGAATTGCCGCACAGAGACTGTTTCCCAGCACTGCATTTCCAATGCCAGCCGCCGGCCAATCAGAGGCCAGCAGCTGATATCTGCGTGTCGGCGCAGCGAGTATGACGTCATTGCCATATGCAGATGTCAGCTGCTGGCCTCTGATTGGCCGGCGGCTGACATTGAAAATGCAGTGCTGGGAGACAGTCTCTGTGCGGCAATGTAGCGCTGCTGTCGGCGGCTCCTCCTGGACCAGGTCGGGATCGTCAAGGGGTCGGACTCTGTGGTGCCTGCGGGCCACATCTGCAGGAAGGACGCCGAGGGAACGGAGGACAGGTGAGAATCATCTTTTTTTTTTTCTATTTTATATGTGTGAAGAACAGCACAGGGGGCACAGAGCCACAACATGGGGACCGGGATGGGGCACAGAGCCACAAGAGGGGACCTGGGTGGGGCACATAGCCACAAGAGGGGACCTGGATGGGGCACATAGCCACAATAGGGGACCTGGATGGGGCACATAGCCACAAGAGGGGACCTGGATGGGGTACATAGCCACAAGAGGGGACCTGGATGGGGTACATAGCCACAAGAGGGGACCTGGATGGGGCACATAGCCACAAGAGGGGACCTGGATGGGGCACATAGCCACAAGAGGGGACCTGGATGGGGCACATAGCCACAAGAGGGGACCTGGATGGAGTACATAGCCACAAGAGGGGACCTGGATGGGGCACATAGCCACAAGATGGGGACCTGGATGGGGCACATAGCCACAAGAGGGGACCTGGATGGGGCACATAGCCACAAGATGGGGACCTGGATGGGGCACATAGCCACAAGATGGGGACCTGGATGGGACACATAGCCACAGGATGGGGACCTGGATGGGGCACATAGCCACAGGATGGGGACCTGGATGGGGCACATAGCCACAGGATGGGGACCTGGATGGGGCACATAGCCACAAGATGGGGATCTGGATGGGGCACATAGTCACAGGATGGGGACCTGGATGGGGCACATAGCCACAAGATGGGGACCTGGATGAGGCACATAGCCACAGGATGGGGACCTGGATGGGGCACATTAGTACAAGATGGGGACTTGGATGGGGAACATTACTACAAGATGTTTTCCATTATTACTATATGATGCTAATTGTAAGACAATATTACTGAATGTGGCCAATTGGGGGAAACAAAATTGTAAAAATCAAAAAAATAAAAATAAAGCATGAAAAAATATTGGGCACTAAAAATGCTGTTTTATATGTAAACTAAAGTAAACACAAAAAAGTGCACGTTTATTATCGCCACATCCATAACGACCCAAGCCATAAAAAAATAAACACGGAAAAAATGTTCAAAAGGTGTATACAAAAAAAATGGTATCACTAAAAATGTCACATTGAACAAAGAATGCGGCCCCCCAAATTCAAATTTTTTCCATGTGCGGCCCATATACCCAGCCGAGTTTGAGACCCCTGCTCTATATACTACATCACACAGGAGAGCTGACACATCCTCTATATACTACACAATACAGGAGAGCTGACAGATCCTCTATATACTACACCACACAGGAGAGCTGACAGATCCTCTATATACTACACCACACAGGAGAGCTGACAGATCCTCTATATACTACACCACACAGTAGAGCTGACAGATCCACTATATACTACACCACACAGGAGAGCCGACAGATCCTCTATATACTACACCACACAGGAGAGCTGACAGATCCTCTATATACTACACCACACAGGAGAGCTGACAGATCCTCTATATACTACACCACACAGGAGAGCTGACACATCCTCTATATACTACACAATACAGGAGAGCTGACACATCCTCTATATACTACACCACACAGGAGAGCTGACAGATCCTCTATACACTACACCACACAGGAGAGCTGACAGATCCTCTATATACTACACCACACAGGAGAGCTGACAGATCCTCTATATACTACACCACACAGGAGAGCTGACAGATCCTCTATATACTACACCACACAGGAGAGCTGACAGATCCTCTATATACTACACCACACAGGAGAGCTGACACATCCTCTATATACTACATCACACAGGAGAGCTGACACATCCTCTATATACTACACCACACAGGAGAGCTGACAGATCCTCTATATACTACACCACACAGGAGAGCTGACACATCCTCTATATACTACACCACACAGGAGAGCTGACACATCCTCTATATACTACACAATACAGGAGAGCTGACACATCCTCTATATACTACACCACACAGGAGAGCTGACAGATCCTCTATATACTACACCACACAGGAGAGCTGACAGATCCTCTATATACTACACCACACAGGACAGATCCTCTATATACTACACCACACAGGAGAGCCGACAGATCCTCTATATACTACACCACACAGGAGAGCTGACAGATCCTCTATATACTACACCACACAGGAGAGCTGACAGATCCTCTATATACTACACAATACAGGAGAGCTGACAGATCCACTATATACTACACCACACAGGAGAGCTGACAGATCCTCTATATACTACACCACACAGGAGAGCTGACACATCCTCTATATACTACATCACACAGGACACATCCTCTATACACTACACCACACAGGAGAGCTGACAGATCCACTATATATTACACCACACAGGAGAGCCGACAGATCCTCTATATACTACACCACACAGGAGAGCTGACAGATCCTCTATATACTACACCACACAGGACAGATCCTCTATATACTACACCACACAGGAGAGCTGACACATCCTCTATATACTACACAATACAGGAGAGCTGACAGATCCTCTATATACTACACCACACAGGAGAGCTGACAGATCCTCTATATACTACACCACACAGGAGAGCTGACACATCCTCTATATACTACACCACACAGGAGAGCTGACAGATCCTCTATACACTACACCACACAGGAGAGCTGACACATCCTCTATATACTACACCACACAGGAGAGCTGACAGATCCTCTATATACTACACCACACAGGAGAGCTGACAGATCCTCTATATACTACACCACACAGGAGAGCTGACAGATCCTCTATATACTACACCACACAGGAGAGCTGACACATCCTCTATATACTACATCACACAGGAGAGCTGACACATCCTCTATATACTACACCACACAGGAGAGCTGACAGATCCTCTATATACTACACCACACAGGAGAGCTGACACATCCTCTATATACTACACCACACAGGAGAGCTGACACATCCTCTATATACTACACAATACAGGAGAGCTGACACATCCTCTATATACTACACCACACAGGAGAGCTGACAGATCCTCTATATACTACACCACACAGGAGAGCTGACAGATCCTCTATATACTACACCACACAGGACAGATCCTCTATATACTACACCACACAGGAGAGCCGACAGATCCTCTATATACTACACCACACAGGAGAGCTGACAGATCCTCTATATACTACACCACACAGGAGAGCTGACAGATCCTCTATATACTACACAATACAGGAGAGCTGACAGATCCACTATATACTACACCACACAGGAGAGCTGACAGATCCTCTATATACTACACCACACAGGAGAGCTGACACATCCTCTATATACTACATCACACAGGACACATCCTCTATACACTACACCACACAGGAGAGCTGACAGATCCACTATATATTACACCACACAGGAGAGCCGACAGATCCTCTATATACTACACCACACAGGAGAGCTGACAGATCCTCTATATACTACACCACACAGGACAGATCCTCTATATACTACACCACACAGGAGAGCTGACACATCCTCTATATACTACACCACACAGGAGAGCCGACAGATCCTCTATATACTACACCACACAGGAGAGCTGACACATCCTCTATATACTGCACCACACAGGAGAGCTGACAGATCCTCTATAAACTACACCACACAGGAGAGCTGACAGATCCTCTATATACTACACCACACAGGAGAGCTGACAGATCCTCTATATACTACACCACACGGGAAAGCTGACAGAACCTCTATATACTACACCACACAGGAGAGCTGACAGATCCTCTATGTACTACACCAAACAGGAGAGCTGACAGATCCTCTATATACTACACCACACAGGAGAGCTGACAGATCCACTATATACTACACCACACAGGAGAGCTGACACATCCTCTATATACTACACCAAACAGGAGAGCTGACACATCCTCTATATACTACACAATACAGGAGAGATGACAAATCCTCTATATACTACACAATACAGGAGAGCTGACAGATCCTCTATATACTACACCACACAGGAGAGCTGACACATCCTCTATATACTACACCACACAGGAGAGCCGACAGATCCTCTATATACTACACCACACAGGAGAGCTGACACATCCTCTATATACTACACAATACAGGAGAGCTGACAGATCCACTATATACTACACCACACAGGAGAGCTGACAGATCCTCTATGTACTACACCACACAGGAGAGCTGACAGATCCTCTATATACTACAACACACAGGAGAGCTGACAGATCCTCTATATACTACACCACACAGGACACATCCTCTATACACTACACCACACAGGAGAGCTGACAGATCCTCTATATACTACACCACACAGGAGAGCTGACACATCCTCTGTATACTACACCACACAGGAGAGAGGACACATCCTCTATATACTACACCACACAGGAGAGCTGACACATCCTCTATATACTACACCACACAGGAGAGCTGACAGATCCACTATATACTACACCACGCAGGAGAGCTGACAGATCCTCTATATACTACACCACACAGGAGAGCTGACAGATCCTCTATATACTACAACACACAGGAGAGCTGACAGATCCTCTATATACTACACCACACAGAAGAGCTGAGAGATCCTCTATATACTACACCACTCAGGAGAGCTGACAGATCCTCTATATACTACACCACACAGGAGAGCTGACAGATCCTCTATATACTACACCACACAGGAGAGCTGACAGATCCTCTATATACTACACCACACAGGAGAGCTGACAGATCCTCTATATACTACACCACACAGGACAGATCCTCTATATACTACACCACACAGGACACATCCTCTATACACTACACCACACAGGAGAGCTGACAGATCCTCTATATACTACACTACACAGGAGAGCTGACAGATCCTCTATATACTACACCACACAGGAGAGCTGACAGATCCTCTATATACTACACCACACAGGAGAGCCGACAGATCGTCTATATACTACACCACACAGGAGAGCAGACAGATCCTCTATATACTACACCACACAGGAGAGCTGACAGATCCTCTATATACTACACCACACAGGAGAGCTGACAGATCCTCTATATACTACACCACACAGGAGAGCTGACAGATCCACTATATACTACACCACACAGGAGAGCTGACAGATCCTCTATATACTACACAACACAGGAGAGCTGACAGATCCACTATATACTACACAACACAGGAGAGCTGACAGATCCACTATATACTACACCACACAGGAGAGCCGAGAGATCCTCTACATACTACACCATACAGGAGAGCTGACAGATCCTCTATATACTACACAACACAGGAGAGCTGACAGATCGACTATATACTACACCACACAGGAGAGCTGACAGATCCTCTATATACTACACAACACAGGAGAGCTGACAGATCCACTATATACTACACCACACAGGAGAGCTGACAGATCCTCTATATACTACACAACACAGGAGAGCTGACAGATCCACTATATACTACACAACACAGGAGAGCTGACAGATCCACTATATACTACACCACACAGGAGAGCTGACAGATCATCTATATACTACACCACACAGGAGAGCTGAGAGATCCACTATATACTACACCACACAGGAGAGCTGAGAGATCCTCTATATACTACACCACACAGGAGAGCTGACAGATCCACTATATACTACACCACACAGGAGAGCTGACAGATCCTCTATATACTACACCACACAGGAGAGGTGACAGATCCACTATATACTACACCACACAGGAGAGCTGACAGATCATCCGTATACTACACCACACAGGAGAGCCGAGAGATCCTCTATATACTACACCACACAGGAAAGCTGACAGATCCACTATATACTCCATCACATAGGAGAGCTGACAGATCCTCTATGTACTACATCACACAGGAGAGCTGACAGATCCTCTATATACTACACCACACAGGAGAGCTGACAGATCCTCTATATACTACACCACACAGGAGAGCTGACAGATCCTCTATATACTACACCAGACAGGAGAGGTGACAGATCCTCTATATACTACACCACACAGGAGAGCTGACAGATCCTCTATATACTACACCACACAGGAGAGCTGACAGATCCTCTATACACTACACCACACAGGAAAGCTGACAGATCCTCTATATGCTACATCACATAGGAGAGCTGACAGATCCTCAATATACTACATCACACAGGAGAGCTGACAGATCCTCTATATACTACACCACACAGGAGAGCTGACAGATCCTCTATTTACTACACCACACAGGAGAGCTGACAGATCCTCTATATACTACACCAGACAGGAGAGGTGACAGATCCTCTATATACTACACCACACAGGAGAGCTGACAGATCCTCTATATACTACACCACACAGGAGAGCTGACAGATCCTCTATACACTACACCACACAGGAGAGCTGACAGATCCTCTATATACTACACCACACAGGAGAGCTGACAGATCATCTATATACTACACCACACAGGAGAGCTGACAGATCCTCTATATACTACATCACACAGGAGAACTGACAGATCCTCTATATACTACATCACACAGGAGAGCTGACAGATCCTCTATGTACTACACCACACAGGAGAGCCTACAGATCCTCAATATACTACACCACACAGGAGAGCTGACAGATCCTCTATATACTACACCACACAGGAAAGCTGACAGTTCCTCTATATAATACACCACACAGGAGAGCTGACAGATACTCTATAAACTACACCACACAGGAGAGCTGACAGATCCTCTATATATTACACCACACAGGAGAGCTGACAGATCCTCTATATACTACACCACACAGGAGAGCTGACAGATCATCTATATATTACACCACACAGTAGAGCCAACAGATCCTCTATACACTACACCACATAGGAGAGCTGGCAGATCCTCTATATATTGCACCACACAGGAGAGTCGACAGATACACTATATACTACACCACACAGAGAGCTGACAGATCCTCTATATACTACATCACACAGGAGAGCTGACAGATCCTCTATATACTACACCACACAGGAGAGCTGACAGATCCCCTATATATTACACCGCACAGGAGAGCTGACAGATCCTCTATATACTACACCACACAGCAGAGCTGACAGATCCTCTATATACTACACCACACAGGAGAGCTGACAGATCCTCTATATACTACACCACACAGGAGAGCTGATAGATCCTGTATATACTACACCACACAAGAGAGCTGACAGATCCTCTATATACTACACCACACAGGAGAGCTGACAGATCCTCTATACACTAAACCACACAGGAGAGCTGATAGATCCTGTATATACTACACCACACAGGAGAGCTGATAGATCCTGTATATACTACACCACACAGGAGAGCTGACAGATCCTCTATATACTACACCACACAGGAGAGCTGACAGATCCTCTATATACTACACCACACAGGAGAGCTGACAGATCCTCTATACACTACATTACACGGGAGAGCCGACAGATCCACTATATACTACACCACACAGGAGAGCTGACAGATCCTCAATATACTACACCACACAGGAGAGCGGGCAGATACTCTATATACTACACCACACAGGAGAGCTAATAGATCATCTATATATTACATCACACAGGAGAGCCAACAGATACTCTATATACTACAGCACACAGTAGAGATGACAGATCCTCTATATACTACACCACACAGGAGAGCTGACAGATGCACTATATACTACACCACAAAGGAGAAATGTCAGATCCTCTATATACTACACCACAAAGGAGAACTGTCAGATCCTCTATATACTACACCACACAGGAGAGCTGACAGATCCTCTATATTACACCACACAGGAGAGCTGACAGATCCTCTATATACTACACCACACAGGAGAGCTGACAGATCCTCTATATACTACACCACACAGGAGAGCTGACAGATCCTCTATATACTACACCACACAGGAGAGCTGACAGATCCTCTATATACTACACCACACAGGACAGATCCTCTATATACTACACCACACAGGACACATCCTCTATACACTACACCACACAGGAGAGCTGACAGATCCTCTATATACTACACTACACAGGAGAGCTGACAGATCCTCTATATACTACACCACACAGGAGAGCTGACAGATCCTCTATATACTACACCACACAGGAGAGCCGACAGATCGTCTATATACTACACCACACAGGAGAGCAGACAGATCCTCTATGTACTACACCACACAGGAGAGCTGACAGATCCTCTATATACTACACCACACAGGAGAGCTGACAGATCCTCTATATACTACACCACACAGGAGAGCTGACAGATCCACTATATACTACACCACACAGGAGAGCTGACAGATCCTCTATATACTACACAACACAGGAGAGCTGACAGATCCACTATATACTACACAACACAGGAGAGCTGACAGATCCACTATATACTACACCACACAGGAGAGCCGAGAGATCCTCTACATACTACACCATACAGGAGAGCTGACAGATCCTCTATATACTACACAACACAGGAGAGCTGACAGATCGACTATATACTACACCACACAGGAGAGCTGACAGATCCTCTATATACTACACAACACAGGAGAGCTGACAGATCCACTATATACTACACAACACAGGAGAGCTGACAGATCCACTATATACTACACCACACAGGAGAGCTGACAGATCATCTATATACTACACCACACAGGAGAGCTGAGAGATCCACTATATACTACACCACACAGGAGAGCTGAGAGATCCTCTATATACTACACCACACAGGAGAGCTGACAGATCCACTATATACTACACCACACAGGAGAGCTGACAGATCCTCTATATACTACACCACACAGGAGAGGTGACAGATCCACTATATACTACACCACACAGGAGAGCTGACAGATCATCCGTATACTACACCACACAGGAGAGCCGAGAGATCCTCTATATACTACACCACACAGGAAAGCTGACAGATCCACTATATACTCCATCACATAGGAGAGCTGACAGATCCTCTATGTACTACATCACACAGGAGAGCTGACAGATCCTCTATATACTACACCACACAGGAGAGCTGACAGATCCTCTATATACTACACCACACAGGAGAGCTGACAGATCCTCTATATACTACACCAGACAGGAGAGGTGACAGATCCTCTATATACTACACCACACAGGAGAGCTGACAGATCCTCTATATACTACACCACACAGGAGAGCTGACAGATCCTCTATACACTACACCACACAGGAAAGCTGACAGATCCTCTATATGCTACATCACATAGGAGAGCTGACAGATCCTCAATATACTACATCACACAGGAGAGCTGACAGATCCTCTATATACTACACCACACAGGAGAGCTGACAGATCCTCTATATACTACACCACACAGGAGAGCTGACAGATCCTCTATATACTACACCAGACAGGAGAGGTGACAGATCCTCTATATACTACACCACACAGGAGAGCTGACAGATCCTCTATATACTACACCACACAGGAGAGCTGACAGATCCTCTATACACTACACCACACAGGAGAGCTGACAGATCCTCTATATACTACACCACACAGGAGAGCTGACAGATCATCTATATACTACACCACACAGGAGAGCTGACAGATCCTCTATATACTACATCACACAGGAGAACTGACAGATCCTCTATATACTACATCACACAGGAGAGCTGACAGATCCTCTATGTACTACACCACACAGGAGAGCCTACAGATCCTCAATATACTACACCACACAGGAGAGCTGACAGATCCTCTATATACTACACCACACAGGAAAGCTGACAGTTCCTCTATATACTACACCACACAGGAGAGCTGACAGATACTCTATAAACTACACCACACAGGAGAGCTGACAGATCCTCTATATATTACACCACACAGGAGAGCTGACAGATCCTCTATATACTACACCACACAGGAGAGCTGACAGATCATCTATATATTACACCACACAGTAGAGCCAACAGATCCTCTATACACTACACCACATAGGAGAGCTGGCAGATCCTCTATATATTGCACCACACAGGAGAGTCGACAGATACACTATATACTACACCACACAGGAGAGCTGACAGATCCTCTATATACTACACCACACAGGAGAGCTGACAGATCCTCTATATACTACACCACACAGGAGAGCTGACAGATCCCCTATATATTACACCGCACAGGAGAGCTGACAGATCCTCTATATACTACACCACACAGCAGAGCTGACAGATCCTCTATATACTACACCACACAGGAGAGCTGACAGATCCTCTATATACTACACCACACAGGAGAGCTGATAGATCCTGTATATACTACACCACACAAGAGAGCTGACAGATCCTCTATATACTACACCACACAGGAGAGCTGACAGATCCTCTATACACTAAACCACACAGGAGAGCTGATAGATCCTGTATATACTACACCACACAGGAGAGCTGATAGATCCTGTATATACTACACCACACAGGAGAGCTGACAGATCCTCTATATACTACACCACACAGGAGAGCTGACAGATCCTCTATATACTACACCACACAGGAGAGCTGACAGATCCTCTATACACTACATTACACGGGAGAGCCGACAGATCCACTATATACTACACCACACAGGAGAGCTGACAGATCCTCAATATACTACACCACACAGGAGAGCGGGCAGATACTCTATATACTACACCACACAGGAGAGCTAATAGATCATCTATATATTACATCACACAGGAGAGCCAACAGATACTCTATATACTACAGCACACAGTAGAGATGACAGATCCTCTATATACTACACCACACAGGAGAGCTGACAGATCCACTATATACTACACCACACAGGAGAGCTGACACATCCTCTATATACTACACAATACAGGAGAGCTGACAGATCCTCTATATACTACACCACAAAGGAGAACTGTCAGATCCTCTATATACTACACCACACAGGAGAGCTGACAGATCCTCTATATTACACCACACAGGAGAGCTGACAGATCCTCTATATACTACATCACACAGGAGAGCTGACAGATCCTCTATATACTACACCACACAGGAGAGCTGACAGATTCTCTATATAATACACCACACAGGAGAGCTGACAGATCCTCTATATACTACACCACACAGGAGAGCTTACAGATCCTCTATATACTACAGCACACAGGAGAGCTGACAGATCCTCTATATACTACACCACACAGGAGAGCTGACAGATCCTCTATATACTACACCACACAGGAGAGCTGATAGATCCTGTATGTACTACACCACACAAGAGAGCTGACAGATCCTCTATATACTACACCACACAGGAGAGCTGACAGATCCTCTATACACTAAACCACACAGGAGAGCTGATAGATCCTGTATATACTACACCACACAGGAGAGCTGATAGATCCTGTATATACTACACCACACAGGAGAGCTGACAGATCCTCTATATACTACACCACACAGGAGAGCTGACAGATCCTCTATATACTACACCACACAGGAGAGCTGACAGATCCTCTATACACTACATTACACGGGAGAGCCGACAGATCCACTATATACTACACCACACAGGAGAGTTGACAGATCCTCAATATACTACACCACACAGGAGAGCGGGCAGATACTCTATATACTACACCACACAGGAGAGCCGACAGATCCTCTACACACTACACCACATAGGAGAGCTGGCAGATCCTCTATATATTACACCACACAGGAGAACCGACAGATCCACTATATACTACACCACACAGGACAGCTGACAGATCCTCTATATACTACACCACACAGGAGAGATGACAGATCCTCTATATACTACACCATACAGGAGAGCTGACAGATCCTCTATATACTACACCACACAGGAGAGCTGACAGATCCACTATATACTACACCACAAAGGAGAACTGTCAGATCCTCTATATACTACACCACACAGGAGAGCTGACAGATACTCTATATATTACACCACACAGGAGAGCTGACAGATCCTCAATAAACTACACCACACAGGAGAGCCAACAGATACTCTATATACTACAGCACACAGTAGAGATGACAGATCCTCTATATACTGCACCATACAGGAGAGCTGACAGATCCACTATCTACTACACCACAAAGGAGAACTGTCAGATCCTCTATATACTACACCACACAGGAGAGCTGACAGATCCTCTATATATTACACCACACAGGAGAGCTGACAGATCCTCTATATTCTACACCACACAGGAGAGCTGACAGATCCTCTATATACTACACCACACAGGAGAGCTGACAGATACTCTATATACTACACCACACAGGAGAGCTGACAGATCCTCTATATACTACACCACACTGGAGAGCTGACACATCCTCTATATACTACACCACACAGGAGAGCTGACAGATCCTCTATATACTACACCACACAGGAGAGCTGACAGATCCACTATATACTACACAATACAGGAGAGCTGACAGATGCTCTATATACTACACCACACAGGAGAGCCGACAGATCATCTGTATACTACACCACACAGGAGAGCTGATAGATCCTCTATATATTACACCACACAGGAGAGCTGACAGATCCTCTATATACTACACCACACAGGAGAGCTGACACATCCTCTATATACTACACCACACAGGAGAGCTGACACATCCTCTATATACTACACCACACAGGAGAGCTGACAGATACTCTATATACTACACCACACAGGAGAGCTGACAGATCCTCAATATACTACACCAGACAGGAGAGTTGACAGATCCTCCATATACTACACTACACAGGAGAGCTGACAGATCCACTATATACTACACCACACAGGAGAGCTGACAGATCCTCTATATACTACACCACACAGGAGAGCTGACAGATACTCTATATACTACACCACCCAGGAGAGCTGACAGATCCTCTATATACTACACCACACAGGAGAGCTGACAGATCCTCTATATACTACACCACACAGGAGAGCTTACAGATTCTCCATATACTACACCACACAGGAGAGCTGATTGATCATCTATATATTACATCACACAGGAGAGCCGACAGATACTCTATATACTACACCATACAAGAGAGATGACAGATCCTCTATATACTACACCACACAAGAGAGCCGACAGATCCTCTATATACTACACCACACAGGAGAGCTGACAGATCCTCTATATACTACACCACACAGGAGAGCTGACAGATCCTCTATATACTATACCACACAGGAGAGCTGACAGATCCTCTATATACTACACCACACAGGAGAGCTGACAGATCCACTATATACTACACCACACAGGAGAGCTGACAGATCCTCTATATACTTCACCACACAGGAGAGCTGACAGATCCTCTCTATACTACACCACACAGGAGAGCCGTCAGATCCTCTATATACTACACCACACAGGAGAGCTGACAGATCCACTATTTACTACACCACACAGGAGAGCTGACAGATCCTCTATATACTACACCTCACAGGAGAGCCGACAGATAATCTATATACTACACCACACAGGAGAGCTGACAGATCCTCTATATACTACACCACACAGGAGAGCTGACAGATACTCTATAAACTACACCACACAGGAGAGCTGACAGATCCTCTATATATTACACCACACAGTAGAGCTGACAGATCCTCTATATACTACACCGCACAGGAGAGCTGACAGATCCTCTATATATTACACCACACAGGAGAGCTGACAGATCCTCTATACACTACACCACATAAGAGAGCTGGCAGATCCTCTATATATTACACCACACAGGAGAGCCGACAGAGCCACTATATACTACACCACACAGGACAGCTGACAGATCCACTATATACTACACCACACAGGAGAGCTGACAGATCCTCTATATACTACACCACACAGGAGAGCTGACAGATCCTCTATACACTACACCACACAGGAAAGCTAATAGATCATCTATATATTACATCACACAGGAGAGCCAACAGATACTCTATATACTACACCACACAGGAGAGCTGACAGATCCTCTATATACTACACCACACAGGAGAGATGACAGATCCACTATATACTACACCACAAAGGAGAACTGTCAGATCCTCTATATACTACACCACACAGGAGAGCTGACAGATCCTCTATATATTACACCACACAGGAGAGCTGACAGATACTCTATATACTACACCACACAGGAGAGCTGACAGATCCTCTATATACTACACCACACAGGAGAGCTGACAGATCCTCTATATACTACACCACACAGGAGAGCTGACACATCCTCTATATACTACACCACACAGGAGAGCTGACAGATCCTCTATATACTACACCACACAGGAGAGCTGACAGATACTCTATATACTACACCACACAGGAGAGCCGACAGATCCTCTATATACTACACCACACAGGAGAGCTGACAGATACTCTATATATTACACCACACAGGACAGATCCTCTATATACTACACCACACGGGAGAGCTGACAGATCCTCTATATACTACACCACACAGGAGAGCTGACAGATCCTCAATATACTACACCACACAGGAGAGCCGACAGATCCTCTATATACTACACCATACAGGAGAGCTGACAGATCCTCTATATATTACACCACACAGGACAGATCCTCTATATACTACACCACACAGGAGAGCTGACAGATCCTCTCTATACTACACCACACAGGAGAGCTGAGAGATCCTCTATATAATACACCACACAGGAGAGCTGACAGAACCTCTATATACTACACCACACAGGAGAGCTGACAGATCCTCTATATACTACACCACACAGGAGAGCCGACAGATCCTCTATATACTACACCACACAGGAGAGCTGACAGATCCTCTATATACTACACCACACAGGAGAGCTGACAGATCCTCTATATACTACACCACACAGGAGAGCTGACAGATCCTCTATATACTACACCACACAGGAGAGCTGACAGATCCTCTATATACTACACCACACAGGAGAGCTGACAGATCCTCTATATACTACACCACACAGGAGAGCTGACAGATCCTCTATATACTACACCACACAGGAGAGCCGACAGATCCTCTATATACTACACCACACAGGAGAGCTGACAGATCCTCTATATACTACACCACACAGGAGAGCTGACAGATCCTCTTTATACTACACCACACAGGAGAGCTGACAGATCCTCTATATACTACACCACACAGGAGAGCTGACAGATCCTCTATATACTACACCACACAGGAGAGCTGACAGATCCTCTATATACTACACCACACAGGAGAGCTGACAGATCATCTGTATACTACACCCCACAGGAGAGCTGACAGATCCTCTATATACTACACCACACAGGATAGCTGACAGATCCTCTATATACTACACCACACAGGAGAGCTGACAGATCCTCTATATACTACACCACACAGGAGAGCTGACAGATCATCTATATACTACACCACACAGGAGAGCTGACAGATCCTCTATATACTACACTACACAGGAGAGCTGACACATCCTCTATATACTACACCACACAGGAGAGCTGACAGATCCTCTATATACTACACCACACAGGAGAGCTGAAAGATCCACTATATACTACACCACACAGGAGAGCTGACAGATCCTCTATATACTACACCATACAGGAGAGCTGACAGATCCTCTATATACTACACCACACAGGAGAGCTGACAGATCATCTGTATACTACACCCCACAGGAGAGCTGACAGATCCTCTATATACTACACCACACAGGATAGCTGACAGATCCTCTATATACTCCACCACACAGGAGAGCTGACAGATCCACTATATACTACACCACACAGGAGAGCTGACAGATCCTCTATATACTACACCACACAGGAGAGCCGACAGATCCACTATATACTACACCACACAGGAGAGCTGACAGATCCTCTATATACTACACCACACAGGAGAGCTGACAGATCCACTATATACTACACCACACAGGAGAGCTGACAGATCCTCTATATACTACATCACACAGAAAAGCTGACAGATCCACTATATACTACACCACACAGGAGAGCCGACAGATCCTCAATATACTACACCACACAGGAAAGCTGACAGATCCACCATATACTACACCACACAGGAGAGCTGACAGATCCTCTATATACTACACCACACAGGAGAGCTGACAGATACTCTATAAACTACACCACACAGGAGAGCTGACAGATCCTCTATATACTACACCACACAGGAGAGCTGACAGATCCTCTATATGCTACACCACACAGGAGAGCCGACAGATCCTCTATACACTACACCACATAGGAGAGCTGGCAGATCCTCTATATATTACACCACACAGGAGAGCTGACAGATCCTCTATATACTACAACACACAGGAGAGCCAACAGATCCTCTATATACTACACCACACAGGAGAGCTGACAGATCCTCTATATACTACACCACACAGGAGAGCTGACAGATCCACTATATACTACACCACACAGGAGAGCTGACAGATCCTCTATATACTACACCACACAGGAGAGCTGACAGATGCTCTATATACTACACCACACAGGAGAGCTGACAGATCCTCTATATACTACACCACACGGGAAAGCTGACAGAACCTCTATATACTACACCACACAGGAGAGCTGACAGATCCTCTATATACTACACCACACAGGAGAGCCAACAGATCCTCTATATACTACACCACACAGGAGAGCTGACAGATACTCTATATACTACACCACACAGGAGAGCTGACAGATCCTCTATATACTACACCACACAGTAGAGCTGACAGATCCACTATATACTACACCACACAGGAGAGCTGACAGATCCTCTATATACTACACCACACAGGAGAGCTGACAGATCCTCTATATACTACACCACACAGGAGAGCCGACAGATCCTCTATATACTACAGCACACAGGAGAGCTGACAGATCCTCTATATACTACACCACACGGGAAAGCTGACAGAACCTCTATATACTACACCACACAGGAGAGCTGACAGATCCTCTATATACTACAGCACACAGGAGGGCTGACAGATCCTCTATACACTACACCACAAAGAGAGCTGACAGATCCTCTATATACTACACCACACAGGAGAGCTGACAGAGCCTCTATATACTACCCCACACAGGAGAGCTGACAGATACTCTATATACTACACCACACAGGAGAGCGGGCAGATCCTCTATATACTACCTGTGAAGCACCTGAAGGGTTAATAAACTTCTTGAATATGGTTTGAGTACCTTGAGGGGTGCAGTTTTTAGAATGGTGTCACTTTTGGGTATTTTCTGTCATAAAGGCCTTTTAAAGTCACTTAAAATGTGATGCGGTCCCTAAAAAAATGGTTTTGTAAATTTTGTTGGAAAAATTAGAAATCGCTGGTCAAATTTTAACCCTTATAGCTCTCTAATAAAAAAAAAGTAGACATGTGGAAATGTTATTTATTAACTATTTTGTGTGACATCTCTCTGATTTAAGGGCATAAAAATTCAAATTTTGAAAATTGCTAAAGTTTCAAAATTTTTGCAAATTTCCTTTTTTTTCACAAATAAACGCAAGTGATATCGAAGAAATTTTACCACAATCATGAAGTACAATATGTCAAGAAAAAAAAATCTCAGAATCAGGGGGATCCATTGAAGCGTTCCAGAGTAATTACCTCATAAAGTGACAGTGGTCAGATTTGTAAAAATTGTCCCGGTCATTAATGTGTAAACCACCTTAGGTTGTAAAGGGGTTAAGCATTATATATGGGGATTGGAAGAAAATAAGAATTGTCCTTTATTAGAATGCATATAGAATAAATGTACAGGCAAAAATAAAATAAAACCTGGTGAAAAAAAAGCTGGTGAAGTTTGAAGGATTGCTGTATGCAATTAGGCTACTTTCCCTGCATCTTTGACGGTGATTTAATAGCGCTATACCGCTGTTTTGCGCATGCGCCGATGATTCTAAGATGTTTCCCTTACGAAGAAAACGCTGGGAAGCTTCATAGCATGCTCGCGCATGCGCAAAGTGTTTGTTTTCCACTACCTTTCTGTTTTGACATGCGCATTGTACCCAGCAGGACGCCGATGTTGGCGCTTTTTTCACAAATTGTATGGGGTGAGTTATCAAGTGATCAATCATATAAAGCTGTTCTTAAATAATAATAATGACTCTTTTCATGTATTTTGTATGTTATCTTCACAGCACAGGCACTATAATGAACTTTAACTTGATTGTATATACTTGAATTGCCATTCACTCCTTGTATATCGTATCTCCATTATATGATATGCTCCTATTTGTATAATTACTGTTAACACTATTTGTAATTGTTATACTATATAAGGTTCACTATGTTCACTTTATTAATACTTGAGAGGCTCACACCTGTCTGTCTATCTATCTATCTATCTATCTATCTATCTATCTATCTATCTATCTGCCTATCACTCTCTCATTATGACATCAGGGTAAAATCTACAGTAAGTCACAGTGATGTGATGACATCATCACATTCTATATCCCAGTGTTACAGTCCAAGGGAAATCACTGCCTCACAGACTTACAAGGGTGAGGGAGTACCTTTTGTTTTTCGTGACGAACGAAGCAAAAATTTATTCTAAAATGGAGAGAAGACGAGCCCAAAGAGATCGGGTTCTGAGAGAAAGGAGAGGAATAAATGAAGAGCAGGTATTGTTGTTCGCTTTAGGGCGAAAAGACATTAATCTACCGGACATGGACCCTGACGCCTCAGAAATGGCGTCCAAACGACAACATTTAGAGAAAATGAGAAAGTCCAAAAGACAAGAGATCCTTACACAGAGAAGGAACATGGAGAACCTCATGGAGTCTGACTCTTCTGCCTCCACTGAGCTTCAGAGGGCCTTTATTATCTCCTTGAAAAAAATCGGAGATCTGGTCCCTGAAATAAGGAGGAGGAATAAAGAAGCCATCCTCAATAAGAGGAGAAACATCAGCGCAGAGATAGAGCTGGAGGAAGTTCTCCAAGAAACTCCAAGACAGGTCTCATCCAAGGCTGAAAGCCAAGACACCCTGAAACTGCAAAGAGCTGCAGCCCAGAAAAGAATGAGGAACAGCAGAGACTGGGTTGTCCAATGCAGGAGACATCTGAGATATGCTACACCCATCATTAATGGGAATGGTGCCCTATGGAGATCCCACTCATCAACCAAAACCATCTCCATCCCGGATTTTCTGTTCCATCTGAGTGTTTCTTCACCAGAAAGATCAATGGATAAAGATGAACCAGGTAAGAAATAAACTTACTCAGTATAATAAGACTGGGGGTGAGGGGGATTATACTCCTAATATTATGTACAGGCCTCAATTATAAATGCTGACTAATGGAAGAACTGTCCTTGTTGCCCATAGCAACCAGTCACCTTTCAGTGTTCTATAGAATGTTGAGAAATAGAATCTGTGCTGTGAATCGTTGCTATGGGCAACAGGGTCAGTTTTGCTATTAGAGAGTTTTGATAAATGAAGGACCAAATATTAGACATTTCCTGCTCATTTACATAGCTTTGTTTAAAATTATAATATATGCGCTGGAGCTATATCTATTAACCCCCCTTTGACCGGAAAAACTTTCGCTTTTTTTCTTCCTTCTTCGAAAAGCCATAACTTTTCTTTTATTTGCATGTGAGCTTGCTTTTTTAGTGGACCGAGCTGCAGTTTTGAAGAACACTATTTATTTTGTCTTTCAATTATTTAGAAAAGAGGGGAAAAAAATCAAAGAGTGGTAAAATTGTGGGACGGGGGGAGGGATTCCGACATTGTTCTTTTCTATTGTGTTCATTGTGTGGTAAAAATGACCTCATAAAGTAATTCTCCATGTCAGTGACAATTGTGGTAATGCTGAACATGCATGGGTTTCCTTTTTACATAAGTGGTGGAAGAAAATTAAAAATGTAATAAAAAACATTGATTTGTGTCTCCATATTCTGAGACATTGTAACTTTGTGATTGTGATACCTCAATGGCGCAGTGTAAAGGCTTCTTTATTGTGTATGAAGCTGTAGCTTTTAATGATCCTTTCTTGGGTAGACAGGACATTACGATATCTTTTTATTGCTATTGTTAGATTTTTTTTTTTCTCATTTTAGTATTTACTGTTTGGGAAAATTATTTTTATATTTTTGGATAACGGACTTATACTAATGCCGTGATCCCAGTTATGCTTATTTTTCATTTTTTATTATTATTATTATTATTCATTAGGAAAGTTGTTTCATTCAAATTATATTTTTAAATAATTTTTTGGGTTTATTAATTTTTTTAATTTATTTAATTTTTTAGTCTCCTTAGAAGACTTGAACCTGCAATTTTTTGATCGCTTGTACTACAAGTGCTTCTCACTAAATTAGAATATCATCAAAAAGTAAATTTATTTTTAGCTCTTCAATACAAAAAGTGAAACTCATATATTATATAGAGTCATTACACACAGAGTGATCTATTTCAAGTGTTTATTTCTGTTAATGTTGATGATTATGGCTTACAGCCAATGAAAACACAAAAGTCATTATCTCAGTAAATTAGAATACTTTATAACACCAGTTTGAAAAATGATTTTAAAATCTGAAATGTATGTTCAGTAAATGAACTCAATACTTGGTCGGGGCGCCTTTTGTATCAATTACTGCATCAATGCCGCGTGGCATGGAGGCGATCAGCCTGTGGCACTGCTGTGGTGTTATGGAAGCCCAGGTTGCTTTGATAGCAGCCTTCAGCTCGTCTGCATTGTTGGGTCTGGTGTCTCTTATCTTCCTCTTGACAATACCCTATAGATTCTCTATGGGGTTAAGGTCAGGCAAGTTTGCTGGCCAATCAAGCACAGTGATAGTGTTGTTTTTAAACCAGGTATTATTTTTGTATGGAAGAACTGAAATAAATTAACTTTTTGATGATATTCTAATTTAGTGAGAAGCACCTGTATGTGCTGTAATGGAACTGTATCGCTGTATATGGCTATATTATATGTTATCATAAGAAATTAAACCAGGCTGGTCTAAACAGGAGGACAAAAGTGAAAGATATGGGTTTTCAGTAGGTCCAGATAGTCATTACAGTTAATTAACCTCTTGCAATTGTGACCTGGTGGGGGCTAATGGGTGCTGGTAGCAAATTGGCAATCACTTCATTTAAATACCACTGTCAGCATTGAAACGGTTAAACCGCAGTAATCAGAGTGTGCTCCAGTCGCTGTATTTATTGGCACGTGGCAGCTATGTAATACAGCCGGTATCAGCCTGGTAAAATGCAGGCTCAGCGACTGAGCCCGCTCCATACACTTACCACACAACATGACAAACATTTCCATTATGTCTTCTCAAAGAGACTAACAAATCTTGTATCATCTCAGCAGGTGGAAGCCTTATGATGCCCTCTGACATAGCAGACATGCCAGCACATGCTGATGCCAGATCCCTTCTTTTACCCCAGAGAGAACTGGTTAAAATGGAAAATCCTGTTGACCTGTGCAGCCTTGAATTCCACAAAGATCTTGGAGTGGGAGGCTTTGGAAAGGTAAGTGTGAATTTCTCCTTCTCTGTGTTCCTCAATGTATCCTGCACCAGATACACAGGAGGATATACATATTCATTACAGGATGTTCATATGTAATGGTGATTGGGATAAACCAGTGATCCATTACACAGATCCCTATAATAGATGGGAGTTTGGTCTGATCTCCTTTGATTTTTCTCCAGGTCCTCTTGGCATCAGATCCGGTCAGCGGAGAACTGCTGGCTATTAAAATGATGGACAAGAGTCGTATTGATGAGGACACAATCTCTACAGAATTAGACATCCTCTGTATGGCCACTGGCTGCCGCTTCCTAACATCTCTGCGGGGGTTTATGGAAGCACCATTAGAACATATATTAGCCATGGAGTATATGGCCGGAGGAGATCTGTTTCACCACCTGGCTCCATCTAATTCATTTGATATGGAAACATCAAGGTAAACTTCTAACAGCCAAATCCTAATAATCTGCTGCCCGTACATTGTAGTCCTAGAGTGTATGTAACCACTGATCCATCCTCTACTTTCTACTCCACAGACTCTTTGCGGCAGAAATGGTTTGCGGACTCCAGTTCCTCCATGAACATGGCGTGATACATTGGTAATCAGTTCATCTTCATAAATCTCTGTTGTCTCCTTACATATCTATTGTAGAAAGTTATTTTCATGAATTATCCTCACAATCAGTATCTGCTCCTTCTCCCTTCAGTGACCTGAAGCCACAGAACATTCTCATCGATGACATGGGACATATAAAAATCTCTGACTTTGGCTTATCAGTCATGAATATGGGCGAGGATGACCTATTAGAAGAACAAGTTGGCACTCAGGGTTACATCGCACCTGAGGTAAAAAACATCCCAGTGTGATTGATGGCGATAGTAGGACTGAGTATTAATCTGAGTATCCTGCTCATATCTAATCACAGACTGGTCCTCATGGCCTCTGTGTGTAAATCCCCTCCCCGGTATATTCACCTCATCTCCTATATTATGTTCCCACAGATAATGGATGGAGAAGCCTTCAATCATCTGGCAGATTCCTTTTCATTTGGTGTCATCCTGTACATGATGATTGTGGGGAGCCAACCGTTCTATGGCAGCGGCACACTGGAGGAATACCACCGGTCTCTGCAGGAGGACGTCCCAGATATTCCAGACTGGATGCCCAACGATGCCCTTGACATCCTAGAAGGCGTAAGTAGGATCAGAGAAAGAAGGAAGATGAAGGACTATAAGGAAAGCTAGAAGATAAGATGTGGAGAGTCCATGGACATTGTGTAATAACGTATCAGTAATAATCCGTAATATAATGATTAATGGTCTCTCTCATTTTCCAGCTTCTTTGCAAATCTCCATCTGCCCGGTATGCTATATCATCCTTCATCCGAGAGCGCCCATTCTTCTACCCTATATACTGGTTCGACGTGGAGTCCGGCGAAGCCGACCCACCATTCCGATGGGGCGATGATGTAAGTATAGCACATAGGGACATCCATAGTGTTATCAATGCTCAGTAACACACATATCCACTATACACCTTATCATTATATCCCCCCGGTATACATTATATATGTGAGGAGACGATTCTCAGATGTGTATATTTCTCGTCTTAAAATGGAGAATAGCGGCGCACACCATATCAAATTACTTCTTTATTAATGTCCTTTAAAACATATCAGCAGGGAGAGAGAGAAGGAGCAGGTGTGGCTGGTCAGACAGACCCGACAATATGTTTTAAAGCACATTAATGAAAAAGTAATTTTATACGGTGAGTGACGCTTTTCTCTATTTTTGGACAGCAATTGTTTCCCCAGTCTGGGGTGTATTTAGCTGAGTACTACTGTGGTCCACGAACCCTTTCTTAATTGTGCAACTCGCAACATTGTACTCAGACTTTATGATAGTGCAGAATCGCCTAACTTTCTTTATTTTGAATATATTTCTCTCCTTACAGGAGGATTAGGCTGATATAAATCAGCCCCATTCCAGTAACATCTAGGAATGAAGCTTTCCATTAATCGGATGAGACAATTACACTGGACTTTCTTATTTACCGGACTGTGACAAACTTACCGATCTTCCACCACATAACATCAACGTAGATTCGAGCACCAAACATCCAGGGATTCATTCCGATCGCCATATTTGGGGTCAGGAAGGATTTTTTTTCCCTTGATATGAGGATAATCGAACAACGAGTCCTCAGGGTTATTTTTCGCCTTCCTCTGGATCAACATAGCAAGTAATTAAAGGCTGAAATTGAAGGATTTCTTTCAGCCATACTTGCTATGTCACCATCTGGACGACTCATCTACAATGTGGTGGTAAGGAGACGACTATCAGATATGGACAGACAGAAGGCAGCCGCTGCTCCTTCTCCTACCAGACAGGAAAAAAAGAAGGTAGCGGCTGCTCCTTCACCTACCGGATATGGACAGACAGAAGAAAGCGGCTGCTCCTTCTTATAATTGGCCAAGTAAAGAGAGATGGAAGCGGCTGCTCCTTCTCATACTTGGCCATGTAGCAACAGAATGAAGCGGCTGCTTCTTCTACTACCTGACTGTGGACAGAGAGAAGAAGCGGCTGCTCCTTCATCTACCTAGCCATGGTGAAACAGAATGCCGTATGGTTGATCGCAGTGCAGTAGGAATCCAGGAAAACTCCAACTGCATAGATCACACATTCCTGCTCTTCTCCTCTCCGTCATGTGTGATCCAGACCTGAATGTCCAAAAACAGCTCAAGTGCAACCAAAGGCCTGAAGAGCGGAATCATCATCTGCTCCTTTCTATAGAAAGTGACTGTATCTACAGACTTTCTTTTTTCATCTTTGCATATTATTAACAACTTATATGCACAAATATATATATTGAACATCTATGGTGTTTCTGGTTAGATTATTCTTATATACAGAACTGCTTGTTGGTATGTTTAATAATATCATAATTGAGCGAACCTTTCAAGGGTTGGTTTGGTTCTGCTCGGCGAACTTACCGATGTTCGTCGAACGGTTCGACGAACATATCCGAATCCCATTGCATTCAATAGGAGGCAAAACCAAACGCATACACAACACGTTCAAAGGGACCGAAAAGCTGCCAAAACAGCTCAAATTATGGGCAGACACCAGGAAAAGTGGCATCAATTGACCCACAGTACAAATTTTATAATGGCACAGCAGCAGTCAGCCATGGGCCATGCATGAGGTATCAGGGTATGGGCCAGCATTTATAGCTTTGAATTTAACTTCAAATTAAGACGGGGTGGGTGAGGGATCGGTGTAGGCCTGCTGTGCTGGGAGCCCTGATACCACATGCAACAGTTCAACCTGCTTTTCTGGTCAGCCACACTCAGGTGGCACAAACATCAGTTTCATAGACTACTATTGATAGAAAAATGTAAGGATAGTAACACAGGTAGTTGACTGAAAGTAAGTGCACGCCTTCCGATCTGAGAGCCCTAGCGCTACAGGCAACACACATGAAGGAGATCCAAAGAGGAGTCTCCAGATTTAAAAAAATTAAAGGCAGACACCACCAAAGTGGCATCAATTTCACCAGAGTAAAAATAGTATAATGGGGACCGACACCTCTTCCACTACAGGAAACCCAGCAGATGGAAACCCAACTTGGAGTCTCCATGTTTTGAAAAAATAGGGGCAGACACCAACAAAGTGACATCAATTTCACCAAAGTAGAAATAGTATAATGGGGACCTACTCCCCTTGCACTACAGGAAACACACCAGATGGACACTAGAGATGAGGAAACTTTCAAAGTTCGGTTCTGCTTGGCGAACTTCCCGATGTTCGCTGAACGGTTCGCCGAGCAAATCCGAATCCCATTGCATTCAATGAAAGGTAAAACCAAAAGCATACACAACACCTTCAAAGGGACCCAAAAGCTGCCAAAACAGCTCAAATTAGCTGCAGACACCAGGAAAAGTGGCATCAATTGACCCACAGTACAAATAGTATAATTATTATTATTTATTATTACAGCGCCATTTATTCCATGGCGCTTTACATGTGAAAAGGGCTATACATAGCAAACAACAAGTACAATAATCTTGAACAAAAAAAAGAGTCACCGACTGGTACAAGAGGAGAGCGGACCATGCAAGCGAAGGCTCACAAACAATCTACTAGGAATGGGTGAGGATACAGAAGGTGAGGGTAGAGATGGTCGTGCAGCGATATGGTGGAGCGAGGATTACTGCAAGTTGTACGCTTGTCCGAAGAGGTAAGTCTTCAGGTTCCTTTTGAAGGTGTTCACGGTAGGCGAGAGTCTCATGTATGTTGGGGTTGAGAGTTGCAGAGTAGAGGAGATGCACAGGACAAATCTTGTATGCGATTGTGGGAAGAGGAGATAAGAGGGGAGCAGAGAAGGAGATCCTGTGAGGAACGGAGGTTGTGTGCAGGTAAGCACTGGGAGACTAGGTCAGAGATGTATGGAAGAGACAGATTTTGGATGGCTTTGTAAGCCAAAGTTAGGGTTTTGAACTGGAGTCTTTGGGCAACAGGTAGCCAGTACAGGGATTGACAGGTGGATAAGTCGGCCAGCAGAGTTTAGGATAGATTGGAGGGGTGCAAGAGTTTTAGAAGTGAGGCCACAGAGCAGGAGCTTGTAGTAGTCGAGGCGGGAGATAATGAGGGCGTGCACTAGTGCTTTTGCAGATTCATGGTTGAGAAATGTGCAGATCAGAGAGATATTTTGGAGTTGGAGTCGGCAGGAAGTGGAAAGTGCTTGGATCTCAGGTTTGAAACTAGATCTCAGGTTAAACTAGAAGAAGAGGGGATGGGAAGAAAAACGCCGGACACGATCATGCAACCAGAGAACATACTAATGAAAGATATGAAGTGCGACAAAGAAGGTCCAAGACAAGATACTTGGAAGGGAGGTAAGAAAATTTCTAATACAATCCACAGGGAGAAGATTGGAACAAAACAAAATCGTGTAAACTGCGTGCTAGCAAATGCCAGGAGCCTGACAAACAAGATGGATGAACTGGAAGCAGAAATATCTACAGGTAACTATGACATAGTGGGAATAACCGAGACATGGTTAGATGAAAGCTATGACTGGGCAGTTAACTTACAGGGTTACAGTCTGTTTAGAAGGGATCGAAGAAGTCGGAAAGGGGGTGGAGTCTGTCTATATGTAAAGACGTGTCTAAAGCCTACAATACGGGAGGATGTATGGGAGGGAAATGAGGAGGTCGAGTCCTTATGGGTGGAGATACATGGGGCAAAAAACAATAATAAAATTATCATAGGAGTCTGTTATAAACCACCAAATATAGCAGAAGCCACGGAAAGTCTATTAATGAGACAAATAGACGAAGTAGCAAAAAATAATGAGGTGCTTATTATGGGGGACGTCAACTACCCCGATATAGACTGGGAAACCGAAAGCTGTAGATCTCAGAAAGGAAACAGGTTTCTGTCAATTATCAAAGACAATTATTTGTCACAACTTGTGCAGGAACCAACTAGAGGGACGGCCCTTTTAGACTTAATATTAACTAACAGGCCAGACAGAATAACTGAGGTGCAGGTCGGGGGGCACCTGGGAAATAGTGACCACAACATTATACAATTCCACATGTGCTTCAGTAGGGTGCCCAGCAAGGGAGTCACAAAAACACTGAACTTCAGGAGGGCAAAGTTTGATCAGCTAAGAGATGCCCTTCACCTTATAGACTGGGATAGTATCTTTAGTAATAGGAGCACGGATAGAAAATGGGACATTTTCAAAACAGTTCTACATAGTCACTGTAGAAGGTACATACCTTATGGGAATAACAGGGCTAGGAATAGGAGGAAGCCAATGTGGCTAAATAAGGAAGTCAAGAGGGCAATGAAAAACAAAAAAAGGGCTTTCGGTAAACTTAAACAAGAAGGCAGCAAGGAAGCGCTAATATCTTATAGGGAAAAAAACAAAATCTGTAAGAAACAAATAAGAATAGCAAAAGAGGAGACAGAGAGACTAATTGCCAAGGAAAGTAAAACGAATCCCAAACTGTTCTTTAACTATATAAACAGTAAAAGGATTAAAACTGATGGCGTTGGCCCATTGAAAAATAACCTGGGTAAAATCATAGAGGGCGATGAGGGTAAAGCAAACCTACTCAATAGCTTCTTCTCCACTGTTTTCACAAAAGAAAACAATTTATCGGAGGAAATGCAGAGTGATAAAGTAAATCCTCCGCTAAATATCACCCACCTAACCCAGGGGGAAGTTCAGAAACGCCTTAATAATATCAAAATAGACAAGTCACCAGGCCCAGATGACATACACCCCCGGGTACTAAAAGAATTAAGTAATGTGATAGACAGACCGCTGTATCTTATATTCAAGCACTCTTTATGGACAGGGACTGTCCCACTAGACTGGCGCCAAGCAAATGTGGTACCAATATTCAAAAAGGGGTCTAAAAGTGACCCTGGGAACTATAGACCAGTCAGCTTAACGTCTGTTGTGGGTAAATTGTTTGAAGGATTTCTTAGAGATGGTATTGTAGAATATCTTAATGATAATAACTGTCTAACTCCATATCAACATGGATTCATGAGGGATCGCTCCTGCCAAACAAACCTGATCGCCTTCTACGAGGAGGTGAGCTCACAGCTGGACCGGGGAGAGTCAGTGGATGTTGTATACCTTGACTTCTCCAAAGCGTTTGATACCGTGCCACACAAAAGGTTGGTATATAAAATGAGAATGCTTGGTCTGGGGGATAATGTGTGCAAGTGGGTAAATAGCTGGCTGAGTGATAGAAAGCAGAGGGTGGTTATCAATGGAGTAAGCTCAGGGTGTGTCAGGGTTACTAGCGGGGTGCCTCAAGGGTCTGTCTTGTGCCCTATATTATTTAATATATTTATTAATGATCTAGTGGAAGGGTTGCATAGTAAAATAGCAATATTTGCAGATGATACTAAACTTTGTAAAGTAGTTAATACAGATGAGGACAGGGCACAGCTACAGGAGGATTTAGATAAATTGGGGAGTTGGGCCAAAAAATGGCAAATGGGGTTCAATGCCGATAAATGTAAGGTCATGCACATGGGAAAGAAAAACAGCAGTCACCCATACATATTAAATGGGAAACCGTTGGGGAAATCTGACATGGAGTCTTGGTTAACAGCAAATTAAATTGGAGTGCCCAGTGTCAGGCAGCAGCTGCGAAGGCAAATAGAGTCATGGCATGCATCAGAAGAGGAATAGGGGCATATGATGAGAACATTGTTCTTCCTCTGTATAAAGCGCTGGTAAGGCCGCACTTAGAATATTGTGCACAGTTCTGGGCTCCGGTGCTCAGGAAAGACATATTGGAGCTAGAGAGGGTACAAAGGAGGGCGACTAAGGTAATAAAGGGAATGGAGGGACTAGAATACCCAGAGAGGTTGTCAAAATTAGGCCTATTTACATTGGAAAAGAGAAGGCTTAGGGGAGACCTCATAAACATGTATAAATACATCAGGGGGCAGTACAGAGATCTCTCCCATGACCTGTTTATACCAAGGATGGTGACAAAGACGAGGGGGCACACTATGCGTCTGGAGGAAAGGAGGTTCCTGCACCAGCATAGAAGGGGATTCTTTACGGTCAGAGCCGTGAGACTCTGGAACTCTCTGGGAGAGGAAGTGGTGATGTCCAACTCACTTAAAGAGTTCAAGAGAGGCCTGGACGCCTTTCTTGAGAACAATAAAATTACATCTTATGCTTAGTTAATTAATCCAGGGATTTAATCTTACTGCCAGATTCGTGTCGGGAAGTGAATTTTTCCTCAGTGATGTAAATTGGCCTATACCGCATGGTTTTTTGTTGCCTTCCCCTGGATCAACGCTGCGGAATAGCTGCAGTGCACAAGAAATAGGCTGAACTGGATGGACGCTTGTCTTTTTTCGGCCTTATAAACTATGTAACTATGTAACTATGTAACTATGTAAGATCAGAGTCAAGTTTGTAGGACTGGGGAGAGTGGGTAGCCATTGACTTTGATGGATAGGTCAGCTGAAGGGGTTGAATGAGATGGTGGAAAGATAATTGTGACATGCAGAAGCAGTGCTGTTGCTTCCAAAGCATCCAGCAACTGTTACAAATAACACAAGCACAGGAGACAGGAAGTGTTGTGCTTCAGAAGCATCCAGCAACTAGAGGGCTTAACACGGTCACAGGAGACAGGGAGTGTTTTAGCAGAGCCCCAGGGGGACTGTGGTGAACTTGTTATTGTAGTCTGGCTCAAGCCGAAGAGAGAGGTGGTGTGTATCTGACAGAAGGCAACTAAACAGGATTGAAGAGAAGACTGAAGGCAGATGAGAGGGGTGTCGGTACAGGGGTAGCACTGCTGCAGCAAGGCATGTCCCCTGAAAGCCGGAGGAGTGTCAGCTCCAGTAAGGGGGCAAATAGGAGAGCAGGGCAAGTCAGGCAGGTGCTGGTAGTGGGGGACTCAATTATTAGGGGAACAGATAGGGCAATCTGTCACAAAGACAGGGATCGTCGAACAGTGTGCTGCCTACCTGGCGCTCGAGTCCGGCACATCGCTGATCGGGTTGACAGATTACTGGGAGGGGCTGGTGAGGACCCAGCAGTCATGGTGCACATTGGCACAAATGACAAAGTTAGAGGTAGGTGGAAGGTCCTTAAAGATGATTTCAGGGAATTAGGCTGCAAGCTTAGAGCAAGGACCTCCAAGGTGGTATTCTCGGAAATACTACCTGTACCATGTGCCACGCCAGAGAGGCAACGGGAGATTAGGGAGAAAAATAAGTGGCTCAAGAACTGGTGTAGGAAGGAGGGATTTGGGTTCCTGGAGAACTGGGCCGACTACGCTAGGGAACGGCTGCACCTCAATGGGGAGGGTGCAGCTGTGCTGGGGAGAAAATGGCTAGAAGGTTGGAGGAGTGATTAAACTAGGGATTGGGGGGAGGGTGTTCATTTTATAGCTGGGGAAGATAGTGCAGAGAATGACCTGGGCACAAATAAAGAAATTGGGGGTGGGGTTAGAACAGTCAATAAAGTAAGAAGGAATAGAGGTACAGAGAGATACATAAAATGCATGTACACTAATGCCAGAAGCCTCACCAACAAAATGGAGGAATTAGAATTAATTTTCTTGGAAAATAATTATGGCATGGTGGGGATATCTGAGACATGGCTGGACGAGAGCCATGACTGGGCAGTTAACTTACAGGGCTATAGTCTGTTCTGAAATGACCGTACAAACAAGCGAGGGGGGTGTGTGTTTATATGTAAAATCATCCTTAAAACCCATCTTGCGGGAGAATATATGTGAATATAATGAAAATGTAGAGTCCCTGTGGGTGGAGATAAGGGGAAGGGGAAAAAATAATAAATTACTGATAGGGGTTTCTTATAATCTCCAAAAATAATGGAAGCAGTGGAGAATATCCTTGTAAAGCAAATAGATGAAGTAGCGACTCAAGGAGAACTCATTATTATGGGGGACTTCAACTACCCTGAAATACATTGGGGGACAGAAACCTGTAGTTCAAGCAAAGGTAATAGGTTTTTGACTACTATGAGAGACAATTACCTTTCACAACTGGTTAAGGAACAAACAAGAAGGGGGGCACTGCTAGACCTAATATTTACCAACAAGCCAGACCGCATATCAAATATACGAGTTGGGGGTCACTTGGGTAATAGTGATTACAAAATAATAAGTTTTCATGTAACCTTTAATAAGATGGGTAGTAGAGGGGTTACAAGGACACTAAACTTCAGGAAGGCAAATTTCCAACGGTTGAGAGATGATCTTAGTGCAATATACTGGGACGATATCCTGAGACATAAAGCTACACAAAGCAAATGGGAGACATTTATTAGCATCCTGAATAGGACCGTTGCACAATGTATACCCTATGGGAATAAACATGCTAGAAATAGGAGGAAACCACTATGGCTAAATAGAGCTGTAAGGGGCGCAATAAGTGACAAAAAGAAAGCATTTAGAGAACTAAAGCTAGTAGGTAGTGATGAGGCATTAAATAAATATAGAAAATTAAATAAATTCTGTAAAAACTAAATCAAGGCAGCAAAGATTGAGACAGGGAGAATCATTGCCAGATAAAGTAAAAATAATCCCAAAATATTCTTTAACTACACAAATAGTAAAAAACTAAAAAATGATAGTGTTGGTCCCCTTAAAAATAGTCTGGGTGAAATGGTGGATGAGGATGAGGAAAAAGCCAATATGCTAAATGATTTTTTTCAACCGTATTTACACAAGAAAATCGCATGACAGAAAACATGATAAGTCAGTGATAACAAAAATTCTCCATTAAATGTCACTTGCTTAACCCAGCAGGAAGTACGGCGGCGTCTAAAAATCACTAAAGTTGACAAATCCCCGGGCCCGGATGGGATACACCCACGAGAACTGCAGGAATTAAGTAACGTCATAGATAGACCATTATTTTTAATCTTTAAAGATTCCATAATAACAGGGTCTGTACCACAGGACTGGCGTATAGCAAATGTGGTGCCAATATTCAAAAAGGGGACAAAAACTGAACTTGGAAGTTATAGGCCAGTAAGCTTAACCTCTACTGTGTGTAAAATCCTGGAGGGTTTCCTAAGAGATGCTATACTAGAGTATCTGAGGAGGAATAACTTCATGACCCAATATCAACATGGGTTTACGAGGGACCGTTCCTGTCAAACTAATTTGATCAGTTTTTATGAGGAGGCAAGTTCCAGACTGGACCAAGGAAATGAAGTGAATGTTGTGTATATGGACTTTTCAAAAGCTTTTGATACAGTTCCACACAAAAGATTGATACATAAAATGAGAACAATGGGGATAGGGGAAAATATATGTAAGTGGGTTAAGAATTGGCTCAGTGATAGGAAACAAAGGGTGGTTATTAATGGAATGCACTCAGACTGGGTCTCAGTTAACAGTGGGGTACCACAGGGGTCAGTATTGGGCCCCCTTCTTTTTAACATATTTATTAATGACTTTTTAGAGGGCATACAGAGTAATATTTCAATATTTGCAGATGACACTAAACTCTGCAGGGTAATCAATACAGAGGAGGGTAATTTTATATTACAAGAGCATCTGTGTAAACTAGAACCTTGGGCTGATAAATGGCAAATGAGCTTTAATGGGGATAAATGTAAGGTAATGCACTGGGACAGAGGAAATAAATTGTATAATTATATGCTTAATTGAAAAACACTGTGCAAAACTGGAACTGAAAAAGACCTGGGTGTATTGGTGGACGACAAGCTCACGTTTAGTGGCCAGTGTCAGGCAGCTGCTGCAAAGGCAAATAAAATAATGGGATGCATTAAAAGAGGCATAGATGCTCATGAGGAGAACATAATTTTACCTCTATACAAGTCACTAGTGCGACCACACTTAGAATACTGTGTACAGTTCTGGTCTCCGGTGTATAAGAAAGACATAGCTGAACTAGAGCGGGTGCAGAGAAGAGCGACCAAGGTTATTAGAGGACTGGGGGGTCTGCTATACCAAGACAGGTTATTACACTTGGGGTTATTTACTGAGGAAAAACTAAGGCTTAGGGGTGATCTTATTACTATGTACAAGTATATGAGGGGACAGTACAAAGACCTTTCTACTGATCTTTTTACTCTGAGACCAGAGACGGGGACAAGGGGGCATCTTCTACGTCTGGAGGAAAGAAGGTTTAATAATAATCACAGACGCGGATTCTTTACTGTAAGAGCAGAGAGACTATGGAACTCTCTGCCGCATGATGTTGTAATGAGTGATTCACTATTAAAATTTAAGAAGGGCATGGATGCCTTTCTTGAAAAGTATAATATTACAGGTTATACAGTGGTGGCCAAAAGTATTGGCACCCCTGCAATTCTGTCAGATAATACTCAGTTTCTTCCTGAAAATGATTGCAATCACAAATTCTTTGGTATTATTCTCTTCATTTAATTTGCTTGCAAGGAAAAAACACAAAAGAGAATGAAGCAAAAATCAAATCATTGATCATTTCACACAAAACTCCAAAAATGGGCCAGACAAAAGTATTAGCACCCTCAGCCTAATACTTGGTTGCACAACCTTTAGCCAAAATAACTGCGAACAACCGCTTCCGGTAACCATCAATGAGTTTCTTACAATGCTCTGCTGGAATTGTAGACCATTCTTCTTTGGCAAACTGCTCCAGGTCCCTGATATTTGAAGGGTGCCTTCTCCAAACTGCCATTTTGAGATCTCTCCACAGGTGTTCTATGGGATTCAGGTCTGGACTCATTGCTGGCCACCTTAGAAGTCTCCAGTGCTTTCTCTCAAACCATTTTATAGTGCTTTTGGAAGTGTGTTTTGGGTCATTGTCCTGCTGGAAGACCCATGACCTGTGAGGGAGACCCAGCTTTCTCACACTGGGCGCTACATTATGCTGCAAAATTTGTTGGTAGTCTTCAGACTTCATAATGACATGCACACGGTCAAGCAGTCCAGTGCCAGAGGCAGCAAAGCAACCCCAAAACATCAGGGAACCTCCGCCATGTTTGACTGTAGGGACCGTGTTCTTTTCTTTGAATACCTCTTTTTTTTCCTGTACACTCTATGTTGATGCTTTTTGCCAAAAAGCTCTACTTTTGTCTCATCTGACCAGAGAACATTCTTCCAAAACGTTTTAGGCTTTCTCAGGTAAGTTTTGGCAAACTCCAGCCTGGCTTTTTTATGTCTCGGGGTAAGAAGTGGGGTCTTCCTGGGTATCCTACCATACAGTACCTTTTCATTCAGACGCCGACGGATAGTACGTGTTGACACTGTTGTACCCTCGGACTGCAGGGCAGCTTGAACTTGTTTGGATGTTAGTCGAGGTTCTTTATTCACCATCCGCACAATCTTGCGTTGAAATCTTTCGTCAATTTTTCTTTTCCGTTCACATCTAGGGAGGTTAGCCACAGTGCCATGGGCTTTAAACTTCTTGATGACACTGCGCACGGAAGACACAGGAACATTCAGGTCTTTAGAGATGGACTTGTAGCCTTGAGAATGTTCATGCTTCCTCACAATTTGGTTTCTCAAGTCCTCAGACAGTTCTTTGGTCTTCTTTCTTTTCTCCATGCTCAATGTGGTACACACAAGGACACAGGACAGAGGTTGAGTCAACTTTAATCCATGTTAACTGGCTGCAAGTGTGATTTAGTTATTGCCAACACCTGTTAGGTGCCACAGGTAAGTTACAGGTGCTGTTAATTACACGAATTAGAGAAGCATCACATGATTTTTGAAACAGTGCCAATACTTTTGTCCACCCCCTTTTTTAGGTTTGGTGTGGAATTATATCCAATTTGGCTTTAGGACAATTCTTTTTGTGTTTTTTCATTGAAGACAAATTAAATGAAGATAATAATGCCAAAGAATTTGTGATTGCAATCATTTTCAGGAAGAAACTGAGTATTATCTGACAGAATTACAGGGGTGCCAATACTTCTGGCCACCACTGTAGTATATAATGGCCGACATATATTGCTCAATATAGTATCATGGCCCCATCTACTATATAATTGGCTTATCCCGTCTGTCTGTCCGTCCAGGAATTGCCGGCCGGACCAATCAGCGAAGCGGGATTTCAGAACAAGATGGCGGCCGTTAGCTCCATACTGTATATACTGGGCCCCATATATTGCTCCATACAGTATATACTGGGCCCTATATATTGCTTCATACAGTATAATGGCCCCATATAGTATATAATGGCAGACATATATTGCTCCATCCAGTATCATGGCCCCATATAGTATATAATAGGCCCCATATATTGCTCCATACAGTATATAATAGGCCCCATATATTGCTCCACACAGTATATAATAGGCCCCATATATTGCTCCACACAGTATATAATGGGACCCATATATTGCTCCATACAGTATATAATAGGCCCCATATATTGCTCCACACAGTGTATCATGGGCCCCATATATTGCTCCATACAGTATATACTGAGCCCCATATATTGCTGCACAGTATAATTTCCCCTTATAATATATAAAGGGCCACATTTTTTGCTTCATACTGTATATACTGGGCCCCATATATTGCTTCATACAGTATACACTTGGCCCCATATATTGCTCCATACTGTATATACTGGGCCCCATATATTGCTCCATACAGTACTTACTGGGCCCCATAAATTGCTGCACAGTATAATGGCCCCATATAGTATATAATAGGCCCCATATATTGCTCCATACAGTATATACTGGACCCCATATATTGCTCCATACAGTATATACTGAGCCCCATATATTGCTGCACAGTATAATTTCCCCTTATAATATATAAAGGGCCACATTTTTTGCTTCATACTGTATATACTGGGCCCCATATATTGCTCCATACAGTACTTACTGGGCCCCATAAATTGCTGCACAGTATAATGGCCCCATATAGTATAAAATAGGCCCGATATATTGCTCCATATAGTATAATGGCCACATATAGTATATAATGGGCCCTATATATTGCTCCATACAGTATATACTGGGCCCCATATATTGCTGCACAGTATAATGGCCCCATATAGTATATAATGGGCTCCATAAATTGCTAAACAGTATAATGGCCCCAATATAATATATAAGGGGCCCCATATATTGCTCCATACAGCATAATGGCCCCATGTAGTATAATGACCACATATAGTATATAATAGGCCCCATATATTGCTCCATACAGTATAATGGCCACATATAGTGTATAATGGGCCCCATATATTGCTCCATACAGTATATAATGAGCCCCATATATTGCTCCATACAGCATAATGGCCCCATATAGTGCTCCATACAGTATAATGACCACATATAGTATCTAATAGGCCCAATATAGTGCTCCATACAGTATAATGGTCCCCATATATTGCTCCATACAGTATATACTGGGCCCCATATATTGCTCCATACAGTATATATGTTAGAACCTTGCTGTTAGGTTTTTTTTCCTTTGCTGGTCACATGACCTTGTTGGCCTATTTAATCCTGCTCCGCCCTTCTGGCTTTGCTGGACTTCATTGTATATCTACTTTCTAGCTAGCCTGTGCTCTGTGTCTTGCTCTGTTAGTTTGCTTGGTCTACGGACCTCTATGTTCTTTATATTTTGTTTGTTCGTCTGTCTGCTACTATTTCTGTTAGGAGGTGTCCCATATTCCTCCCAGTCCTTAGTACTTGTAGGGATTCCTCCCCCACATCTATAGGTCTTCGTACAGACTAGCTTAGGACTTTAGCAGGTCTGATCGCAGGATCAGGTTCCCTGTTACATCGTAGGGATTCAGCTGAGTCCTATAGTAGGGACAGATCTCCTCTCTTTCCTTAGCTCTGGTAGCAGAACATAACAGTAAGTCCAGCCAGCAAATTCTCTAAGGAAAGATTTTTTTTGTTCCATCATGGTGTCGGTTCAGGATTTGGCTAAACACCTGCAGGGACTCTCTCTGGAAGTGGCCGAGCTCCGTCAGCACGTGAGTAACTGTTCTGGAGCACATTTCTTGGAGCCTAAGGTATGTTTGCCGGATTTATTTTTTGGTGAACATCGAGAATTTTTTTCATTTAAAAATGCTTGCTTATTGTATTTTCGTTTGAGACCCAAGTCCTCTGGGGATGAATCCCAGCGCGTAGGGTTCATAATGTCACTTTTGCGCAAAGAGCCTCAGGAGTGGGCCTTTTCTTTGCAACCTAGTGATACATGCTTCAGATCAGTGGATAGTTTTTTTTCTGCTTTAGGACTATTATATGATGATCCTGACCGTGTCGCATCAGCTGAAACTGAGTTGAGACGTTTAAAACAAGGATCAGGTAATGTCGAAAAATATTGTACACATTTTCGTCGTTGGTCCACTCAAACAGGGTGGAACGATTCTGCTCTGAAAAGTCTATTTCTTGCTGGGCTCAGTGAAAGGGTTAAAGACCTGCTAATTGCTTATCCTACACCTGAGGATTTGCAACAGGCTATGCAATTAGCTATACGGGTGGATAGAAGACTGCGTGCTAGGGTTAATGAGAGCAAATCCTCTGCTATGTCAGTTTCTGGTTATGATAATGTGTGTACTAACAGTGGTGAACCGATGGAGATTGGATCGGTGGCACCTCGCTCTCAAGAAAAAGACCGTCGATTTTCTGAAGGCTTGTGTTTCTATTGCGGAAAATCTGGTCATTTGATTAAAGGCTGTGAGCTTCGTATGAAGAAAAAAAAAAAAATGGTCAGTCACGCCCGTATTGCCTGTTTAAATTCCAAGGGTGTATTTTTAGCTGCTTCCACGATTGCTCAGGAAAAATTAATGGAATTTCGGGTGTTTGTTGATTGCGGGTCTACACTGAATGTAATTGATGGGGGATTCGTGGAAAAACTCAATTTAAAACCTGAACCTTTATCATCCCCCATTGCTGTGGTTTCTGTGGATGGCTCCCCTTTGAAGAATATTACTCTCAAGGTCTGTGAATTTCCTCTCACTATTAATGGTGTTCACCATGAGAAATTGGATTTGGTAGTGTTGAATAACTTGCCTTCTCCAGTAATATTGGGATTGCCCTGGTTAAAATGTCACAATCCTGTACTGGATTGGTCTACCAGTGAAATTAAATCCTGGAGCCATAAATGTTATGACAAGTGTTGTAACGGGCGTATTGCAGCTTTGGATAGGGGAGAATTGCCTGTTCCTATTCAGGATTTTTGGAGAGTTTTTTCTGAGAAGGAATCGCAGGTTTTGCCTCCCCATAGAGACTATGATTGTTCTATTGAATTTGTCCCTGGAGCGACTCTTCCTAAAAGTCGTTTATTTAACCTTACTATTCCTGAGAGGAAGGCTTTGGAGGAATACATACAGACAAGTTTGGCCGCCGGTCACATTAGGCCCTCTAAGTCTCCTGTGGCGGTTGGATTTTTTTTTGTAAAAAAAAAGGACGGCGGTTTACGTCCTTGTCTGGATTTTCGTGAGATTAACAAAATTACGGTACGCAATCCTTACCCACTGCCATTGATTCCTGATCTGTTTAACCAGTTATTGGGGGCCAAGTGGTTCTCTAAAATTGACCTTAAGGGGGCATACAATCTGTTGCGCATGAAGGAGGGTGATGAATGGAAGACTGCTTTTAACACTCCTGTGGGTCATTTTGAGAATCTGGTTATGCCTTTTGGTCTTACTAATGCTCCTGCATTTTTTCAGAATCTGATTAATGACATCCCTGTGCCTTTTTTTCAAAAAAATTTTCGGAGACTGAATTGAATTACGATATTGGTAATCGGGAATTATTGGCTATTAAACTCGCATTTGAACACTGGCGCCACTTCTTGGAAGGTGCGGAATTTCCCGTTCAGGTTCTTACGGATCATAAAAATCTGATATATCTTGACGCTGCCAAGCGCCTGAATGCCCGTCAGGCTAGGTGGGCACTGTTTTTCTCGCGGTTTAATTTCTCCGTTACTTACATCCCTGGTACTAAGAATGTTAAGGCGGATGCCTTGTCTCGCAGTTTTTCTCCCATAGTCGGTGCTGAGAAAGAGGAAAACATTTTACAAGAAGGTGTTGTGATAGCTGCTTTAGACTCCGTTTTGGAAGATGAGATTCTTAAAGCTCAGGAGAATGCCCCATCTAACACTCCTCATGGGAGGTTGTTTGTGCCTGGGACCTTTAGGAGAGATTTGTTTGTTGAGTGTCACGAATCTCGGTTGGCAGGTCATCCCGGAATCTCTGAGACCAAGAGACTGGTGGGTCGCAGTTTTTGGTGGCCTGGATGGCAGAAGGAAGTCATTAAGTGGGTACGCCAATGTACTGTATGTGCTAGATCTAAGTCCTCACATACTCCTGCTGCGGGGTTGCTTTGTCCTTTGGAGGTCCCCAGTGCTCCTTGGACACATTTGGCTATGGACTTTATAACTGACCTTCCCCCCTCTGAGGGTTTTACTGTCATCTGGGTGGTCGTGGACCGTTTTAGTAAGATGTGTCACTTGGTTCCCTTCATCAAACTGCCCTGCGCTAAAACTCTCGCTAAGGCCTTTGTCAAGGAAATTGTCAGACTTCATGGCGTTCCTACTGACATTGTTTCTGATAGGGGTCCTCAGTTCGTGGCTCGTTTTTGGCGTGCCTTTTGTGACAGGTTGGGAATTCATTTGTCGTTTTCGTCCGGATATCATCCTGAATCTAATGGCCAGACAGAAAGGAAAAACCAGGATGTTGAGCAGTTCTTGCGTTGTTTTGTGGCAGACAATCAAGAGGGGTGGTCTGAGTTTCTGCCACTTGCCGAATTTGCTCTGAACAATCATACATCTTCTTCTGCTGGTTGTTCGCCTTTTTTTTGTTGTTCTGGGAGACATCCGTCGTTTGGGTCGTTCTCCAAGTTGGGATCTGCCGTGCCTGAGGAGGAGAATTTTTCCGGTGATTTGGAAAGAGTTTGGACGGATGTGCGTGGTAATCTTCAGGAGGCCAACAGAAAATCTAAAGACTACTTTGATAGGAAACGACAGGAGGTTTTGTTTGCTGTTGGTGACATGGTTTGGTTGTCCTCTAGGAATCTGCGGTTGAGGATTCCTTCTAAGAAATTGGGTCCCAAGTTTGTAGGGCCCTTTAAGGTGCTTCAGGTTGTCAACCAATCTGCTGTTAGGTTGGAGGTTCCTACCTCCTGGAGAATTAATCCGGTCTTTCATGTCTCTCTGTTAAAAAAAGCTGTTGTGTCGGATGGTGACGCCTCTGCCTCTGTTCCTCCGGTGGTGGAGGACGGGGAATATGAAATTTCTCGCATCCTTGACTCTAGACGGTATAGAGGTAGTTTGCAGTATCTTGTGGCCTGGAAAGGTTTCGGACCCGAGGATAACTCTTGGGTGAGGTCAGATGATGTTTCCGCGTCCAGACTTATCAGAGCGTTTCACAGGAGATTTCCTGATAAGCCTGGTCCTAGGGGATCCGGAGGATCCTCTTAGAAGGGGGGGTACTGTTAGAACCTTGCTCTTAGGTTTTTTCCTTTGCTGGTCACATGACCTTGTTGGCCTATTTAATCCTGCTCCGCCCTTCTGGCTTTGCTGGACTTCATTGTATATCTACTTTCTAGCTAGCCTGTGCTCTGTGTCTTGCTCTGTTAGTTTGCTTGGTTTACTGACCTCTATGTTCTTTATATTTTGTTTGTTCGTCTGTCTGCTACTATTTCTGTTAGGAGGTGTCCCATATTCCTCCCAGTCCTTAGTACTTGTAGGGATTCCTCCCCCACATCTATAGGTCTTCGTACAGACTAGCTTAGGACTTTAGCAGGTCTGATCGCAGGATCAGGTTCCCTGTTACATCGTAGGGATTCAGCTGAGTTCTATCGTAGGGACAGATCTCCTCTCTTTCCTTAGCTCTGGTAGCAGAACATAACACTTACCCGGATCCGGATCAGATGGGGGTAGTAGTCTCGTGGCGGTGACCCGGTCCGTGCCCAGGGAGTCAGACTAAGTGGCGTTGTATTAGCGGTAGGTGTTGGACGACTACGCCACCCGTTGAATGCAGCGAAGGAGCTGCCGCTGCAGGGCAGACCGCTGAGGCCGGTGGTAGGATTGTGCAGCGTGATAGTATAACCCCCAACGGGAGGGGTATGGCCTCAGGGCAGCCGACGTGGATGATGGGGGAGCAGGAATCACTCAGAGACGATGCGGTGTAGTTCAGGGTCTTTACTGGTGATAAAGATAGACCCTCCCGGAGTACTGGCTAGCGATCGGGGCCTGGTCAGTCCTTGAGCAGATGGGATCTCCCCTGGCCAGGCGGAGTTGTAGGCCTCCCAAACTGACTGTACTCTTCTGGCTACCTTGCTAGAGGCGGGTATAAGTAGCCCACGTCCCTGAGTGTCCCGTGTGGTGCTCACCCGTATGGCCGGTGACTCGGGGCCTTCTAGTGGCTTCCGCTCCACGACGGCGGTGCTGGTCCCACGCATGTGACCGTGCCTTCGGGTTTCTGGGCCAGAGGACCTGAAATCCCCTGCCGGTCGGTTTCTGCTGCTGGGTAGGAGTTAGTCCCCACAGCCTCGGACTCCGGGTCCGGTGATAGCTTCCCAGTCAGGGCGAGCTCTGCAGCTGCCAGCCCCTGACTCCTTATAGCACTGCTCCCACAGAGCTCCTGATGTTCTTTTCCTATATCTGCTTCTCTTCTCTGTCTCTACTTCTTCTCTACTGACTAACCCTGCCTCAGCCCTAGGTTTATATAGAGGAAGTCCTTCCCCTCCCAGGACTGGGCAGGAGGTGTGGCATGCATAGGATTCCTGACCAAGAGACCTCCCACCTGCTCTCAGACATAACATTGCTGTTACTGTGGAAACCAGACCCCTGGGGTGCCACATATGTGCCGCAATTCATGCTCCACACAACTAAATGCTGCTCATGACTAAGGGACGGCCTATAATTCAATCTACAGAAGTGTCCTACAGAATAGGAGACCTGAGCGGCAGGGATCACTTTACACCACTGACAGACCCAGCCTTATACATTCTTCTCATTATTCTGTTTGTCCTGGCTATAAGTCATCACTCTCCTGAACCCAGCTGGTAAATGTATAGACACGTGCAATTTTCAAGGAGTGTAAAGACTTCTCATGAGTACAGATGCCTTAAAGGGAAGGTGCCATCAAAAAAAAATTTTTTTCAACATTTGCGAAAACGTAAAGTATTATGGTTTTGATTCGTTTCTCCAATATTATCTTATTTTTTAATGGAGTAAAATATGAAAAATAATTTAAAAAGTTTGACATGTTCCACTTTGAAACACTAGGGGGAGCAGCTACTGAAATTTGGCATGAAAACCTTGTGTAGAGCTGACATGCATTACGACTGCTGAAAATCTGGGCTGGATTTGCTCCATGTCTGATGTCTCCTCCTCCCCCCTCCCTTTCTGGGTGTTTACAAATGGATAAGAGACAATGAAGTTTAGGAATTAGGATCTCTCACAGTGAGGAGCCATTTTGTTGTAGACACAAAGTGATACCAACACACAACTACATGCAGATCCTTATGCAGCAAGGTCTGATATTAGGCTATGTGCCCACTTTGCGTAAATTAAGCAGAAATTTCTGCATCATTTCCACATCCCCCTGCTGCGGGAAAGCACAAGCCTAATTCACATGCGTTTTCCCGCAAAACACAAGCGCTAATCCAGCGTTTTTGCATGCATTTTAGCATGCACATTGTCAAGAGCTTTCCAAGCGATATTAGCATCACTTGGAAAAGTGCTTGACAGGTTGGTCACACTGCATAGTGCTTGACAAGTGTGACCAACTTTTTACTATTGATGCTGCATATGCATGTAAAAAATAATAAGTCTCCTCACCGCTCCTCCCCGGTAGCTTTGTTCCCATAGATACAGAGCGGCAGGACCTGTGAGGACCTCACGGTCACATGACCGCAGCGTCATCGCAGGCCGTTGCCGCAATGCATCTCTGGGTCCGGAGGCAGCGGCGGTGAGGAGATTGTGGGCTGACAGAGGGTAAGTATATTGATATTTATTATTTTCATTATTTTTTTACAACAGGTTTTATGGTACCTGGGCCTGGAGGTGAGTCTCCCCTCCTCCAGACCCGGGTACCATACACATATTGAAGCGCACAATATACACATGGTGGGCATGGACATACGCATAAGGCGGCGATTACTCCGCGTAACCGCAAAATTAATGGACATGCTACGTGTGTTTACGCAGCGATAATACGCAGCATGTGCTCATGACTTGCGTTCTCACATAGGGGACCATGGGGGGCATATATACTAGCGTTTTTCAAGTGTTTGCGCTGCGTAATTTACGCGGAAAAAACTCTCAAACGCTATGTGGGCACACAGCCGTAGACACATAGTGATACCAACACACAACTACATGCAGATCCTTATGCAGCAAGGTCTGATATTAGAGCGTCAGCTCTGCGGCCCAGGCCTGGATATACAGGAGTATATAGTACAGAGCGGTCACTGAGGTCTGATATTAGAGCGTCAGCTCTGCGGCCCAGGCCTGGATATACAGGAGTATATAGTACAGAGCGGTCACTGAGGTCTGATATTAGAGCGTCAGCTCTGCGGCCCAGGCCTGGATATACAGGAGTATATAGTACAGAGCGGTCACTGAGGTCTGATATTAGAGCGTCAGCTCTGCGGCCCAGGCCTGGATATACAGGAGTATATAGTACAGAGCGGTCACTGAGGTCTGATATTAGAGCGTCAGCTCTGCGGCCCAGGCCTGGATATACAGGAGTATATAGTACAGAGCGGTCACTGAGGTCTGATATTAGAGCGTCAGCTCTGCGGCCCAGGCCTGGATATACAGGAGTATATAGTACAGAGCGGTCACTGAGGTCTGATATTAGAGCGTCAGCTCTGCGGCCCAGGCCTGGATATACAGGAGTATATAGTACAGAGCGGTCACTGAGGTCTGATATTAGAGCGTCAGCTCTGCGGCCCAGGCCTGGACTGAATATTGTCCTTGTGTTCTTACTATTTATTTTGTATATAATGTATTTAAATGTTTCAGTTTTATTTAGTAATTTGCATTTTCATTATTAATGCAAATATAACGGGTCGCTGGTCATGTGACCTCTCATGTTATGGATTAGGTACCAGTGACAAGTAACAGTAGAATAGTGACTGCAGCTCTGGAGGTGACTGGAGGATAAGACGTGCTGTCTTATTCTTCAGTCACCTCCAGATCAGAATTCACTATTCTGTTACATGATGACACAGAATAGTGAGCGCAGCTCTGGAGGTGACTGGAGGATAAGACCAGATGTAACAGCAGAATAGTGACCGCAGCTCTGGAGGATAAGATCAGATGTAACAGCAGAATAGTGACCGCAGCTCTGGAGGATAAGACCAGATGTAACAGCAGAATAGTGACCGCAGCTCTGGAGGATAAAACCAGATGTAACAGCAGAATAGTGACCGCAGCTCTGGCAGATAAAACCAGATGTAAGAGCAGAATAGTGACCGCAGCTCTGGAGGTGACTGGAGGATAAGACCAGATGTAACAGCAGAATAGTGACCGCAGCTCTGGAGGATAAGACAAGATGTAACAGCAGAATAGTGAGTGCAGCTCTGGAGGTGACTGGAGGATAAGACCAGATGTAACAAAAAATGAATACAAAAAAAACAAAACTGCGGCACCTTCACTTTAATGCTGTGAAAATAAGAAGGAAGCTGGGGATGGAGGAAACTCAAATGGTCCCAAAGGGTAGACTATAATAAAAAGCGCAACACAGCACTTAGCTAACATATTAGTGTTGTTCTCTAGTCAATTCATTTTCACTAAAGAAGGGGGCTGGAGGCAAGGAACCTAGATGGAAGCCCCACATGACCGGGAGGGGACAGGAGGGTGTAATTTGAACTTAAAAGGATAGGGATTGGATATAGGTTGAGGGGCGGGCATTTGAGGGGAGGGGGGATAGATAAAGCAGAAAGGGTGGGGTGAGAAACGGTCAGTTCAGAGAAGAAAGCATTGGAAAAGTCCCACCCACCCCTTTTTTCGGTTGTTTGTTAGTTTCTTTTAAATTGCATTGGAAAAGGGCGGCTTTTGTAGGAAGAAGAACAGGAAGGTCTAATTAATAGGGTGTATTAGGAGGGGTTATATATATGTATATTAAAAAAAAAAATTTTTAGTGATGTGTTAAGATGTCTTTGTCGCAGTGGCTGGCGGGGGGGGGGTTGGGGTTCTTGGAGTTGGCACGGAAGTGTCGGTAAAAAAGGAGATTATCAAGTTACAGGCATTGGCTTGATTAAGTGGGGTGATCTGGCATTTTGGTTTTGGGGGCTCTGGACGGGGTTTTACCCTGGGAGCTTTTGGTGCCCTTGAGCTGGCGTGGTACGGCTGAGGGTAACATGGTGGTTCAAGTACTGTTTGGTTTATGCCAGATCAATTTTTTAACTCCAAGAACCCTTACCCTTGTTATTATAATGTTTATATGTTTAATATTGTTGTTTGTTAATAAAACGGCCGCTGTGGCCAAATTTATCCAAAGAGAAAATTACAGGTGCAGTGTTTTATTTGGTGTGGGTGAAAAGGGGAGGGGGAATGTGAACAATGGAACCCGGGTTGGCCGTACACGGTCAAGAGTCTCTTTATAGCTGTGCTGGTAAGAATGGAGATGGCTGGCTTATTACGCATCTTCTTGTCATGTAGGAAATATTGTTACATTCAGTATACTTTTATTCACTACGATCTTTTGTAGTCCTCCCTTTCCAGTCCTGATTTCTTTGACTCTCCAAGTCCAGAAGATGACAAGGATGATATCAATCACCTGTCACAGAGACCTATAGACTCATCCAAGAAAGCCCCACGTAGTCTTACATCACAGGTAAGTAAGGGGAGCGTGCTCTCTGTTGTGGATCAATACAATTAGGACTGGGAGGGTTAAAAGTCAATGTGTAATCTTACCATGGAGGAAAGGTGTAGATGATCCATGCTTATCGGGGAGTATAGCAATATAGCTGCCTACTGTAGCTGCTCTATTTCCTGTTGCGCTGATGGTCCCTAATGTCACGGGTGTACTCTCTTCCCTTATAAAAGCTAAATAAGTAATTGTGGGAAAACCTTTTTCTAGAAGTAGATTTTTACCAGTTTATCATAGATTGCATCCTTTAAGGTATTGTCCAACTTGACTAAGTTATTACCCATACATAGAATGGTGATAATTTGTTGATTAGAAATTATGAAAAAGATTTGTAGGACCCTAGTCCAGCTGCCATATTGGTAGTCCATGGCTGCCAGAGCAGAGCCCTGTGAACCTCCTCCTACCTGCTGGTGTTCCCAGTGTCTCTTCTGATCCGTAGGCCTGGCTCACTGTCATTGTGTAACGGGTCTGGGAGGCGGAACCTCTGAGCTACTATACAAGGGGGCGGTCCTTGTAAGGGAGCGGGTGGCGACCAGGGAAGACGGGCAGGCAGTCACAGCAGGTGACCGGGACAGTCTCTGAGTGAACGGGCTGGAGGTCACGGCAAGTGACCGGGGCAGTCTCTGGATGAACGGGCAGGAGGTCACGGCAAGTGACCGGGGCAGTCTCTGGGTAAAGGGTAGGTGCGACCTGTGATGGCAGAGCCTCCAGGTAGGCTAGCAGGCAGATGGTAGATGTGTGCTCCCAGGTGAGCAAGCGAGAGTCTCTGGAATGGCAGGTGGTCACAGCACGTGACGGCGGAGCCTCCAGGTAGGCTAGCAGGCAGGTAACAGGTGTGCGCTCCCAGGTGAGCGGGCAGGAGTCTCTGGAATGGCAGGTGGTCACAACACGTGACGGCGGAGCCTCCAGGTAGGCTAGCAGGCAGGTAGCAGGTGTGCGCTCCCAGGTGAGCGGGCAGGAGTCTCTGGAATGGCAGGTGGTCACAGCACGTGACGGCGGAGCCTCCAGGTAGGCTAGCAGGCAGGTAGCAGATGTGCGCTCCCAGGTGAGCGGGCAAGCTGGTCCATAGACAGACTGACAGGAGTTGGAGGGGAGACCGTCGGACCTCAGGCTAGCAGGCAGGTAGCAGAGGAGCGCTCCCAGGTGAGCGGGCAAGCTGGTCCTTAGACAGACTGACAGGAGTCGGTAGGCAGACCGTCGGACCTCAGGCTAGCAGGCAGGTAAGCAGAATATCAGGCAGGAATCAGACAGCAAACTGGCAGGAATCTGGCAGGTAACTGGCAACGGGACCTGAGGGCTGAAGCAGAGTAGTGAACAGTGCAACAACATTGCTCGGGCACCTCCATTTTGGAGGAGGTGCCTTATATATGGTGAAGTCCTCCGGCCATTGGCTGGGGACTCCTTAGGACGGCGCGCGTGGCCCCTTTAAGAGGGAGGGAGCGCGCGCGCCCTAAGCACAGTGGCCGGGAAGGAGCGCGCGCTGCCAGCAGAGCGGGAGGAGGACGCCGGGCTCGGAGCAGAGGGGTGAGGGGAACAGCGTCCCTGCCTAGCAGAGGGCAGGGACGCCGGCGCTACAGTACCCCCCCCTTTAGGCCCCCCCTTTTTTAGGCCAGAGAGAAACTTAGCTAGGATGAGAGGGGCATGGATGTTCTCCCGGGGCTCCCACGTTCTCTCCTCAGGACCAAATCCCTTCCAATCTACTAGAAAAAAGGTCTTCCCTCTTACCCTTTTGGTGGCCAGAATGTTCTCTACCTCAAACTCGTTTTCAGCGGAAACCGGAGCAGGAGGCGTACCTGTAGACTTGGAAAAAGAGTTAAGTACCACAGGTTTGAGGAGAGATACATGGAAGGAGTTAGTTATCCGCAAGTTGGCCGGGAGTTTCAATTTATAGGCCACCGGGTTGATCTGACTGATGACCTCCAGAGGACCGATGAACTGAGGCCCTAACTTATAGGAAGGAATCTTGAGCCGGACATACTTGGACGAGAGCCAGACCTTATCCCCTGGACGGAATTGAGGAGGATCCAGACGTTTTTTGTCAGCATGTCTTTTCATACGCTCGGATGACAGAAGGAGTACTCTCCCATATGGAGGAAAATTTGTTAACAAGAGATTCCGCAGCCGGATTGTCCACCGAGGTGGAGACGGGAAATGGGATCCGAGGATGCTGACCGAAGACAACAAAAAACGGGGATTTGGAGGAAGATTCGCTCTCGTGATTGTTGTAAGAAAATTCGGCCCATGGCAGGAGATCCACCCAGTCTGAATGGTGGGCATTAACGAAGTGCCGTAGGTAACTGGTCAGGTTCTGATTGATCCGCTCCACTTGACCATTAGATTGTGGGTGGTAAGCGGAGGAGAAGTCCAGGGTGACGTCTAGCAGTTTACAAGTGGCTCTCCAGAAGCGTGAGGTGAACTGTACCCCACGATCCGACACGATGCGGAGGGGCAGGCCATGAAGACGGAAGATGTGGCGGATAAAGTCTTTAGCCAGCTCGGGTGCAGACGGGAGGCCTGGCAGGGGAACGAAATGAGCCATCTTGGAAAAGCGGTCAGCGACCACCCAAATGACCGTACAACCGGCAGAGACGGAGAGATCAGTTATAAAGTCCATTGCTATATGCTGCCAGGGGGCAGCAGGTACTGGGAGCGGAAAGAGGCGACCGGCTGGCAGATGTCTCGGAACCTTGCTGCGGGCGCAGGACACACAGGCAGAAACAAAGTCTATTACGTCCTTGTGCAGGGTAGGCCACCAGTAGTGCCGGGTAATAAGCTGGAGGGTCTTTTTCTGACCGGCGTGGCCAGCTAGTTTAGACGAGTGACCCCAGTGTAGGATCTTCTCCCGATCAGGTACTGATACGAACGTCTTACCGGGAGGGAGATGATTTAGACTCACGGGAGCCACCTGCATTACTCTGGCGGGATCGATGATGTGTTTCGGTTCCTCCTCGAGATCAGACACCAGAAAGGATCGGGACAAGGCGTCCGCCTTGATGTTTTTGTCAGCCGGGCGAAAATGAAGAATAAAATCAAAGCGAGCAAAAAACAAGGACCACCGAGCTTGGCGCGGGTTAAGTCTCTGGGCATGCTGGAGGTAAGCCAAGTTCTTGTGGTCAGTGTAAATTATTACCGGGTGAAGGGCCCCTTCGAGCAGGTAACGCCACTCCTCCAATGCCAGCTTGATGGCCAATAACTCTCGATCTCCTATGGAATAGTTGCGCTCAGAAGAGGAGAAGAGTTTGGAGAAGAAGCCACAAGTTACCATTCTCCCGGAAGATGATTTTTGGGTAAGTACCGCTCCGGCTCCAGAGGAGGAGGCGTCAACCTCCAGGAAGAACTGCTTGTTGCCATCTGGGCGATGCAGCACCGGGGCGGAAGAGAAGGCCTGTTTTAAGGAAAGAAAGGCCTCCTCTGCTTCGGGCGGCCACTCTCTGGGATTAGTGCCCTTACGGGTGAGCGCGGAAATTGGGGCAGTCCGTGAAGAGAAGTGCGGTATGAAGAGGCGGTAGTAGTTGGCGAAGCCCAGGAACCGCTGGATGGCCTTCAACCCCTCCGGTCGGGGCCATTTCTCGATGGCAGACAGCTTCTCTGGATCCATTCGAAGGCCGGTCTGAGAAATAATGTAGCCCAAAAACGGAAGCGAGGTCTGCTCAAAGAGGCACTTCTCATATTTAGCGAAGAGGTGATTCTGCCTGAGCCTGAGCAGGACCTGACGAATGTCTCTCCGGTGAGTCTGGAGATCCGGAGAGAAGACCAAGATGTCGTCCAGGTACACCACTACGCAGGAGTAGAGAAGGTCCCGGAAGATGTCATTGACCAACTCTTGAAAGACGGCAGGAGCGTTACAGAGACCAAAGGGCATTACCAGATATTCATAGTGGCCGTCCCGGGTGTTGAATGCAGTCTTCCATTCATCCCCTTGATGGATACGGACCAGGTTGTACGCCCCACGGAGGTCCAGTTTGGTGAAGATTCTAGCCCCCCTCAGACGATCAAATAATTCTGGAATGAGCGGAAGGGGGTACTTATTCTTCACCGTGATCTGGTTAAGGCCTCTATAGTCTATACAGGGACGGAGAGAGCCGTCCTTCTTTTTTACGAAAAAGAAGCCTGCTCCCGCCGGGGAGGTAGATTTCCGGATGAATCCCCTGGCCAAATTCTCCTCAATATATTCGGACATCGACCGGGTCTCAGCAGCGGACAATGGGTAAATACGCCCACGGGGAGGCGTAGTACCGGGTAACAGGTCGATAGGACAGTCGTATGGTCTATGAGGGGGTAATGTCTCTGCCTCCTTTTTATTAAAGACATCAGCAAATGACCAATAGGGAATCGGAAGTCCAGGTAGATTAGTTGGGGTAGGAGAAGGACGGGCGGGATGAACAGGAACCAAACAAGTCTTATGACAGTCCTGTCCCCAGCGAAGGACTTCTCCGGTCTGCCAGTCAAGCACGGGTGCATGTCTCTGGAGCCAAGGTAGACCTAGTAAGAGGGCGTGAGAGAGTCCAGGCAGAACATGAAAAGAGATGCTCTCAGAATGCAGCATTCCCACCTGCAGAGTTACGGATTCGGTGATGACTTGGATGGGACGTGGTAAGAGGCCCCCATCCACAGCAGCGACAGATAATGGTATAGCCAGAGGTTTGGTGGGAATGCGGTATTTTTCTACCAGGGACTGTGAAATAAGATTCCCGGCCGCTCCAGAATCAAGTTCGGCTAGTTTGAAATAACGATTCTCCCCGCAGATAATTGAGACTGACACCAGCAGAGATGGAGAGGATTTATTCTTGTCTAGGTCGACCTCTCTGAGCGAACCTAGACACAGGCGTTTCCCGACCTCTCCGGGCAGGTACGGATCCGGTGCTCCTTACTGCCACAGTAGAAGCAGCTCCCCTCGGCACGGCGTAAGTCCTGACGGGTTTTGACCATCTTGGTTTGGTCGACCTGCATAGGCTCAGGAGAGTGTACCTGGGGAGAAACGGAGGGAGTGACGGATCTCTGAAAAGTAGGAGCTAGACGTGGAAACCTCCTCTCACGGGTGACTTCTTTGGCACGCTCCTGGAATCGTAGGTCAATCCGGGTGGCAAGAGTTATTAGGTCATCGAGAGTGGTAGGAATGTCTCGACCGGCAAGTTCATCTTTAATACGGCCGGACAGACTCTCCCAGAAGACAGATACCAGAGTGTCGTTATCCCAGGCCAGCTCCGAGGCAAGGGTACGGAACCGTATGGCATATTGGCCCACGGTGAGACTTCCCTGACGGAGGCGTAGCAGAGATGATGCGGATGAGGTCTTCCGTCCAGGTTCGTCGAAGACTTTCTGGAAAGCAGTGAGAAAGGCAGGCAAGTCGGAAACCAGGGGGTCTCCTCTCTCCCATAGAGGATTTAGCCAGGCCAGGGCCTCCCCGGAGAGATGGGACATGATGAAGGCAATTTTGGCCCGGTCGGAGTTAAACTGGTGGGACAGGAGTTCAAAGTGCAGGGTGCACTGATTTATAAAGCCCCGAGCCTGAGCGGAGTCGCCTCCGAAGCGAGGAGGTGCAGAAAGCCGGGGTCCGGGGTAGGATACCATAGTATTGGTGGGCAGCGGAGCTGCCGGATTGCGAGTCATGGCTCTGGCGGTGGTTGCTGGTGGAGCAGTCAGAGTGTCCAGGCGAGTATTGACATTCCGCAGGTGACCCAGGATGGACTCCTGTTGGGACCTCTGACGGGACAGTTCATGACACAGGTCCGAGAGTGAGGGAGCTTGGGTGCCACCGGGTTCCATGGCCCGAGCAAACTGTAACGGGTCTGGGAGGCGGAACCTCTGAGCTACTATACAAGGGGGCGGTCCTTGTAAGGGAGCGGGTGGCGACCAGGGAAGACGGGCAGGCAGTCACAGCAGGTGACCGGGACAGTCTCTGAGTGAACGGGCTGGAGGTCACGGCAAGTGACCGGGGCAGTCTCTGGATGAACGGGCAGGAGGTCACGGCAAGTGACTGGGGCAGTCTCTGGATGAACGGGCAGGAGGTCACGGCAAGTGACCGGGGCAGTCTCTGGGTAAAGGGTAGGTACGACCTGTGATGGCAGAGCCTCCAGGTAGGCTAGCAGGCAGATGGTAGATGTGTGCTCCCAGGTGAGCAAGCGAGAGTCTCTGGAATGGCAGGTGGTCACAGCACGTGACGGCGGAGCCTCCAGGTAGGCTAGCAGGCAGGTAACAGGTGTGCGCTCCCAGGTGAGCGGGCAGGAGTCTCTGGAATGGCAGGTGGTCACAGCACATGACGGCGGAGACTCCAGGTAGGCTAGCAGGCAGGTAGCAGGTGTGCGCTCCCAGGTGAGCGGGCAGGAGTCTCTGGAATGGCAGGTGGTCACAGCACGTGACGGCGGAGCCTCCAGGTAGGCTAGCAGGCAGGTAGCAGATGTGCGCTCCCAGGTGAGCGGGCAAGCTGGTCCATAGACAGACTGACAGGAGTTGGAGGGCAGACCGTCGGACCTCAGGCTAGCAGGCAGGTAGCAGAGGAGCGCTCCCAGGTGAGCGGGCAAGCTGGTCCTTAGACAGACTGACAGGAGTCGGTAGGCAGACCGTCGGACCTTAGGCTAGCAGGCAGGTAAGCAGAATATCAGGCAGGAATCAGACAGCAAACTGGCAGGAATCTGGCAGGTAACTGACAACGGGACCTGAGGGCTGAAGCAGAGTAGTGAACAGTGCAACAACATTGCTCGGGCACCTCCATTTTGGAGGAGGTGCCTTATATATGGTGAAGTCCTCCGGCCATTGGCCGGGGACTCCATAGGACGGCGCGCGCGGCCCCTTTAATAGGGAGGGAGCGTGCGCGCGCCCTAAGCACAGTGGCCGGGAAGGAGCGCGCGCTGCCAGCAGAGCGGGAGGAGGACGCCGGGCTCGGAGCAGAGGGGTGAGGGGAACAGCATCCCTGCCTAGCAGAGGGCAGGGACGCCGGCGCTACACATTGTTCTGGTACAACGCACACATGACGCTTAGCCAGGCCTGCCGATCAGAACAAGCACCAGGGATCCTGGCAGTTAAAAGGAGGTTCACAGAGCTCTGCTCCGGCGGCCATTGACTACTGAAGTAGTCGTTGAACAAGGATCATCTATATTGCAGATTGCTTGAGGTCCCACTGCTGTGATTACCACACTCTCAAGATATGAGCACAGCACCACTCCATTCATTGTCTGTGGAACTCTGGCAGGCCATAGAAATTGAATGGAGCAGCAGTGCACATGCACAGCCATCACTCAAATCCTGTACATAGGTGGTAACTTGCTACTTGGGACAACTCCTTCAAAGGAATTGTCCTACAAACGAGGTGCGGACATATCATTGGTGCAACCTATGGGGCCGCACAGGGGCCCAAGAGATAAGGGGGCCCATTTCTACCTCCAAAGCAGGTGCAATTTTGCATTCTTAGGAGCTCTTGGACTGCAAAGGGCCCATATATTGTTCTTGTACCCGGGCCCTTTTCTGTCTGTATACACCAGTGCTACAAACAACAGGTGATTATATGATGATGCAGGGTCCAACTGCTGGGAGTCCCACCAATCCTGAGGACTGTATTTCACATGTGAATGGAGCATTAGGGCATATGCATGACCGCTGCTCTGTTGACTGCCTATGGCACAGGTGGTCACACATACTGCTGTTCCACAAAACCATAGAAGTGAATGGAGCTGTGGTCACACACTGTGGTGCACTGCTGCTCCATATTGCAGAAATAAGACCCCTGTTCTCATGACTGGTGGAGGTCCCAGCGAACAGACCCCCAGTAATCTTACATTTATCCCCTATCTAATAGATAGCTTATGCTGCATTAGCCAAGTCAGCTCTGTACCATCTATGGGGGTCACTGTATACATTAGAATATTAAATGAAAGTGGATTTTTTTGTGTTTTTTTTCTCTTTAATCAGAGCATTGCCTATGACTGAGCTGTAATTGTGGCTGCAGTTGTGCCTGCATTTTCTTAATATCTTTCAATAATGAAGACCACCTAATAGCACATATAATACCGCTGTATTTAGGCAATGATTTACCAGCATATGGGAAATATTCATTTATGATTACTACATGTGTCCTTTTAATAATAATAGTTTTCTGTACATATTCAGTGTATTCCTGTCTTGTAGGTACCAGAGAACAGAGCTGCATTGCCCCCCAAACCAGGAGGCTTGATTTCAAGTGTCAGTTTCTCACACGGCGCTCCTGGAGCCCCATCAGCATTTCACATTGTCACCTCAAGTAGTCACAGGTCAAACTCTCCGTCCTTTGGTAGCTCCGATGCAAGACACACAGTTGAGCATGGCCAGTCATCACTAGAAGAGCTGCAGGCACAAGTCAAGGAGCTTCGAAGCATCATTGAGACAATGAAGGACCAGCAAAAGTAAGCTTTATTATACCAGATGCCGGCAGCCGGGAATTAAAGGACTTGTTCTGATTTAATATTTTTGTGTAAAGTTTCAAAAATGTCATGGATGACTTTTTTATAATGTACAAACCAAATGAATGGCTATCATGTCATACATAGATAGCCCGAGTCCACAAGATGGAGAGCCGCTGCTTGTCAGGGCTCAAAAAAGAGGTTCCCTGGAGGTTGTCCTCTCTAACAGGTTTTCCTGATGAAAGAAACTCTTAAAATGTCATGATACATTGTATTATTTATGGAGTATTTGTTTATTAATAATTAATCCATACCATTTTTTCTCTGAGCGTGAATTCAGTCGGAGCTTATTTTCATCAGATCGGTGCTAAGAGACACTATAATTGTCACAGTCAGTGATTTCCATCTGGCTAAAAGAAGAATGTGCAAAAGACCAAAAACAAATCTGCAATTATGTTCCAAAATATCAATTTAGCAGAGAATAGGAAGTAATTAACACAAACTATTCACACTCATCTAATAACAGCCTGTAATGGATGTTATAAGACTTCATTCAGCACATTGGAAGCAGACAATTTTGCTATACGTTCAGAAAATGGACCTTTTCTCTAGATGGATCTAAAGGTGCAGTGAGCAAATGTACAGCCATATACTTAGGTCCATTTACTATTAGCTTCCAGTGACGCGCCCCTGGGCCTGCTGTGTCGCGCAGCGTCTCGCGCACGGGGGCTTACCCGGAACCGGATCAGATGAGGGTTGTAGTCTCCGAGTGGCGGGGACCCGGTCCGTGCCCAGGGAGTCAGACTCAGTGTGTGGCAGTCTTGATAGATGTTATTTGAGTGTCGACTACGCCACCCGTTGATTTGCAGCTATGGAGCTGCCGCTGCAGGGCAGACCGCTGAGGCCGGTGTAGAATTGTGCAGCGTGATAGTATAACCCCCAACGGGAGGGGTATGGCCTCAGGGCAGCCGACGTGGAAGATGGGGGTAGCAGGAACCACTCAGAGACGGTGCGGTGTAATTCAGGGTCTTTACTGGTAACAACGATAGACCCTCCCGGAGTACTTGCTAGCGAACGGGGCCTGGTCAGTCCTTGAGCAGATGGGATCTCCCCTGGCCAGGCGGAGTTGTAGGCCTCCCAAACTGACTGTACTCTTCTGGCTACTTTGCTAGAAGCGGATATAAGTAGCCCACGTCCCTGAGTGTACTGTGTGGTGCTCACCCGTATGGCCGGTGACTCGGGGCCTTCTATTGGCTTCCGCTCCACGATGGCGGTGCTGGTCCCACACGTGTGACCGTGCCTTCGGGTTTCTGGGCCTGAGGACCTGAAATCCCCTGCCGGTCGGCTTCTGCTGCTGGGTAGGAGTTAGTCCCCACAGCCTCGGACGCCGGGTCCGGTAAGAAAGCTTCTCAGTCAGGGCGAGCTCTGCAGCTGCCAGCCCCTGACTCGTAGTAGTATTGCTCCCACTGAGCTCCAGCTGTTTCTTCCTATGACTGTCTCTTGTCTCTACTCTCCTTGACTCCTCACCCTGCTTCAGCCCCGGGTTTATATAGGGGAAGTTCTTCCCCTCCCAAGACTGGGCAGGAGGTGTGGCATGCACAGGATCCCTGACCAAAGGACCTCCCACCTGCTCTCAGACGTAATATCTCTATCACTGTGGCAACCAGACCCCTGGGGTGTCACATTCCCCCCTAGTGAAATTTAGTACTCCGGGACTAAACATATTTTTAGAAAAACATAACAAGGTATAACAATAACAATACAATAAGAAAAACACATAAGATGGTTACGGCGTGTCCGCAACCGGGTGCAGTCTTTGAAGAAAAGCAAGGTGTCCATTTCACCAAAACAGGGAGACGTAACCAGGTAGGGGGTCTGTCCTACCCCGAGTCCTTAACAGTCTTTAGTCCGTCCTGGGTTACGCTCCAACTATGTACACAGGATTCCCGGTAAATCCACCAAGGACTCCTACAAATAACTAGAAACACAAAATTATACACAAGCAACAATACACAGGTAAACATAAATAAAACAATTTATACACTTCAAATCCTCCACCGTGCGGGTAACTGGCCTCTAGTGGCCCTAGTGGACCTACGGAGCTGACTGCCTAGCCCTGAACTACAGGGTGTAGGAGCTGTCAAGGGTAAACTGGGCAGCTGTCTACCGGCTCTTTGGCTCACTAGGGATATGGCAGGCTCACTGCAAGCAGAGGGTTGATCCTCCTGGTCTGCGGATGTGGGGTCTTCTGCCTCCTGGACCGGCTGTTCTTCCAGCTCTACCTGTTGCTCCGTAGGTGCTTGGGATGCTGGTTGGAGGAAGGTGAGTACGGGTACCACAACTGCACCATTGACTTGAGTCCAAGACCGAGGGAAGTCCCCGAGCACAGTACTAACCATATCTTCCCTTTCCTCTACGGGTCGATGGTCTTCTTGTTCCTCTTCAGGGTTCCTCAGTTGTTCGGGACACTTCTTCAGGTGGTCCCGGGATACAATAGCTGTGGTTTCCCCTCCGTCTTTACTGATGGTACAAACCTTCGGGTTCTCGTGGCTTGAGGGCAGTACGGTGTACGGGTCCTTTTCCCACTGGTCGTCCAACTTGTGGAGCCGTCTCTTCCTCTTCAAGACCTGCTCTCCGGGTACCAGGGGAACAGCGGGAGCATACTGGTTGTAAGTTTTCTCTTGTCTTTCCCTAGCCTGACAGAGACTTCGCTCCACGCTCTCCTGTATTCTCCGGTACTGCTGCTGCCTCTCTGTGTCCCAGTCTGTTTCTGGTGAAGTGTCCTTGGGTGTCAGGACTCCCATTTCCAGGTCAACAGGTAACTTACCAGGTCTTGCCCTCATTAGGTAAGCCGGGGTACAGTTGGTGGAACCTACCGGGATGTGGTTGTATAGGTCCACCAGATCGGGCAACTTCTCAGGCCACAGACTGCGTTCTTCCAGGGGCAACGTTTTTAAAAGATCCATTACCACCTGGTTCATTTTCTCACAAAGTCCATTAGTTTGCGGATGGTAGGGTGTCGTCCTTATCTTCCGGCAGCCATACAGATTGCAGAATTCCTGGAAGACCTCCGCTTCAAAGGCAGGTCCCTGGTCCGTCAGCACTTGGTCCGGGTACCCGTGTGGACGGCAAAAGTGCTGCTGGAAGGCTCTAGCTGCTGTTTGAGCCGTTAAGTCCTTGACGGGGACGACAACCAAGAACCGGGAGTAATGATCCACGATGGTTAACGCGTAGACGTAGCCACTTCTGCTTGGGGTCAGTTTTACATGATCCAAGGCTACCAGTTCCAACGGTTGCCGGGTGACGATGGACTGCAGGGGAGTCTTCTGGCTGGCACGGTACTTCCTTCTCAGGTTGCACGGGCCACAGTCTCTGCACCACTTCTCAATGGTTCCCCTCATGCCTACCCAATGGAATCGCTCGCGCAGCAGGAACTCCAGCTTCTTCCACCCGAAGTGTCCAGCTCCGTCGTGGTATGCCTCCATCACCATGGCTGCGTCTCTTCGTGGCACCACTACTTGCCAGAGTAGTTCATGCGTCCGGGAGTTAACCATTCTGCGGCACAACTTCCCCTTGTAAAGGAACAGTCGACTCTTCTCTGCCCATAGTTGTTTGGCTTCCTCCGGAGCGTCTGGTTCAAGGCAAGACTCCGGGCGAGTCAGCATCTCCTTCACCAGTCGGACGGCAGGGTCGCTGTCTTGCGTTTCCGCCCAGTTGTAGTGAGGTAAGGGGTTCAACGTAGCAGCCTGCTTACTCCTTACCCGGTGGGAATACTGGATAGTCCCATGACGGTGGAACGCGGGGAGTTCAACTTCTTCCAGTCCCTCCGGATCTTCTCCTTCGTCCGGCAGGTTGGGCATCCTGGACAGGGCATCCGCGTTGGTATTGGAGCGTCCGGCCCGGTATTTGATTGTGAACTCGTAGTTGGACAGACGGGCCATCCACCTCTGCTCCAGGGCACCGAGTCTTGCCGTGTCCAGGTGTGTCAACGGGTTGTTATCCGTGTACACGGTGAACCGGGAAGAAGCGAGGTAATGCTTAAAGCGCTCGGTGACTGCCCATACTACGGCCAGGAACTCTAGCTTAAATGAGCTGTAATTCTCGGGGTTCCTTTCGGTGGGTCGCAGTTTTCGGCTGGCGTAGGCGATTACTCGTTCCTTCCCCTGCTGGATCTGGGACAGTACGGCTCCTAGCCCGATGTTACTGGCGTCGGTGTAGAGGATAAAGGGCTGGCTATAATCCGGGTACGCCAGGATTTCGTCCCCCGTGAGGGCCATCTTCAGCTGGCGGAAGGACTCTTCTTCCAGCTCCTCCCATTTGAAGGGCGGCTTCTGGTTCTTGGCCTTCCGGGACTGGCCTATCAGGAGGTCCTGCATAGGTGCTGCCTTTTTGGTGAAACCGGGAATAAACCTTCGGTAGTAGCCTACCAACCCGAGGAACTGCCGCACTTCTTTTACGCTGGAGGGGCTTGGCCATTCCTTAATTGCGGTGATCTTATCAGGGTCGGGAGCCACTCCGTCAGCGCTCACCACGTGTCCCAGGTACTGCACCTTTGGTTTCAGGAGGTGACACTTGGAGGGTTTCACCTTTAGGCCGTAACTCGCCAGAGCTTCGAACACTTCCGCCAGGTGTTTCAGGTGGTCCTCATACGTCTTGGAATATACGATGACATCGTCCAGGTACAACAAGACCGTCTCGAAGTTTCTGTGGCCCAGACAACACTCCATTAGTCGTTGGAAGGTTCCTGGTGCGTTGCAGAGTCCGAACGGCATGCAGGTGAACTCGCTAAGTCCCATCGGGGTGGTGAATGCGGTCTTCTCCCGGTCCGCCTCTGCTACAGGAACCTGCCAGTACCCGCTAGTGAGATCCAAGGTAGAGAAGAAGTTAGCAGATCTTAAAGCAGCCAATGACTCCTCTATCCTTGGTAAGGGGTACGCATCCTTGTGTGTGATACGGTTGATTTTCCGGTAATCTACACACATCCTCATGGTGTTGTCTTTTTTTCTGACTAAGACTAGTGGAGCTGCCCAGGGGCTACAGCTATCCCTGATCACCCCAGCCTCCTTCATGTCTCTAAGCATCCCCTTGGCGTGTTGGTAGTGGGCAGGGGGTACGGGTCGATACCTCTCTTTTATAGGAGGATGGTCTCCCGTGGGGATGTGGTGTTCTACCCCCTTGACTCGCCCGAAGTCTAACGGGTGTTTACTGAACACTCTCTCGTACTCTTGAACCACCCGATAGACTCCTTGTTTCTGGTGTGCGGGAGTGGAGTCAGTACCCAGATGTAGTTGCTGACACCAGTCCTCCATGTTTTTCTTAGAGCCGTTACCTTCCTCCGGGTGAGATGGAGGCAAGGGTTCCACAGATTGTATAGAATTTTGGTTAATGGTATATAATTTGGCTAGCGTGGCATACCGGGGCAGGTACACTTCCCTCTCCCCGATATTTATTATGCGAACGGGCACCCTCCCATGGCGTACATCAACCACCCCCCGTGCTGTCAAAATGGTGGGCCTACTGTCTGAGTAAACTGGTTCTACCATTGCCTGGTAATCCCTACCTCTCAGACCAATAGCTGCCCGGCACCAAATCATCATTTCACTTTTTGGGGGCATGGCAATAGGAAAAGGGTCACACATTCTTACGCTACCAATCTCACCGCCGGAGAGTTCCACCTGTTGCCGTCGCATCAGTGCCCGGATCTCTTTCTGGAGCACCCGCTGCTCGCCGGAGCTGGCGTTCTTGGCAACCTGCTGTAAAAGGAAAATCACCTCTGCAAGACAATTTTCAATTACATTAGTTCCTAGAGTTATTTTTGGGTGACTCTCATGTTTGTCAATATCTACAATGATCAGTCCCTGTGCTGCCAGTTCGACTCTACCGATTTTGATGGTCACCTCTTTAAATCCGATCTGTGGCACGGGCTGGCCATTGCTGGCGATGATACTCAAGTCGTCGTCAGGGTAGCGGGTAATATCCGAGTCATTCCAGTACTGCTTAAAGAGCACGTACGGGATGGTGGTGACCTGTGACCCGGTGTCCAGTAGGGCACTCATGGGAATGCCATCCAGTACCACAGGCAAGACTGGACGTCCTCCCACATATCTGTCGCGCCAGTTCGATGGGCCTGGTGATCTTTTTCCTGGGGGTTGGCCCTCTACCCCAGGTTGTGCCCGTTTAAAGAACAGTACCTTGCCATATGTCCGGGTTGATTGCAGCGGCGGCAGATGGGTCGTCCGTCCTCGCTGTATCGGTCACTGGGTCTTCCTCTGGCCGGTGGGGTCCTCCTTGGTCGACGCCACGGGATGTCCTCCGGTCCGGATGCCAGCTGGATCTTCCCTGGGGTGGAAACCTGTAAAGACTGCACAGTTCGGGTTAGCGCAGCAACGCTCTTAGCTAGCTCTTGGACCTGATGGTGTAGGTCTGGAGCTGGGTCATTGTCCAAAGCCTGCGCATCAGCTCCCACAGGCCCTGCCGACAAGGGCGCCGCCTCCTGGTGGTAAGTAATAGCTGGGCGCCTGTGGGTCATAACGCCACCCGGTGCCGGTTCTCGGAGCACCCGGATGGCTCTGTCCTTGAACTGTGCAAAGCCCAGATGGGGATCCTGTAAGGCCATCGCCCGCAACTGAGTTCGGTGGGCATTACAATACAGTCCCTCTATAAATTGTTCGGTCAACAGCCTGTCCTCGTTTCCCACTCCATCAGGGTCGGTCTGCTTAATGGCCCTCAGGGCCTCTTGTAGGTTTAGTGCATAGTCCCTTATACTCTCATGCGCTCGCTGCTTGCACCCGTAGAATCTAAGCTTAATCTCGGCTGAGGTGCGGGTATCAAAGGTATCCTTCAGCCGGGTTAGTATCCCTGCGACAGTCTTCCTCCCAGGTGGCCAGGATTTTACTTCCCTTTTGGCTGCCCCGGTTAGTTGGGCCACCAGGATGCTCACTTTTTGCTCTTCTGTGAGGGGGTACACCTGGAAGAGGCTATCCAGCTTTTCTCTAAAGTCATGCAGGGTATGTGACTCCCCTGAGTACTGGGGTAGCCAAGCTGCTCCCGGGATATAGGGCATGGTGAAGGGCATAACTGCAGCAGCGGTGGCGCTGGCGGGGGTTGAGGCAGTGAAGCTCTCCTCCGTATCCGACATCTTCCTCCCCCCTAGTGGACCGTGACCTACCTTGCGATGATCCTGTTCCGTAGGCCGCGGCTTCGCAGTAGATCGTCAGGGTTGAGGACCTTCCGTCGCGCTCCGGTGACGTCGGCGTCTGCTGGGCTCCTTCCAGGACCTTACGCAACGTCCGGACGTGAGGCAGGGCTTCAGTTCTCGCGCGCTTTCGAAGTCCACGCCCCTCTTCTTCCCGCGCGGCGTCCTCAAGATGGCGTCCAATGGCGGGAAAACTCCACGGATGGCGGGAAGAAGGCCGAAGATGGCGCCGGATGGCGGGAAAACTTCGCGGATGGCGGGAAGAAGGCAGAAGATGGCGCCGGATGGCGGGAAACCTCACCACTGGTAAGTTTGAACAGTCTTTGCTTTTCAGGTACGCAGTACCCGGTGGTTGCGGGCACGAAATCCTGCCGACTACGCCAAAGTTGACGCGCCCCTGGGCCTGCTGTGTCGCGCAGCGTCTCGCGCACGGGGGCTTACCCGGAACCGGATCAGATGAGGGTTGTAGTCTCCGAGTGGCGGGGACCCGGTCCGTGCCCAGGGAGTCAGACTCAGTGTGTGGCAGTCTTGATAGATGTTATTTGAGTGTCGACTACGCCACCCGTTGATTTGCAGCTATGGAGCTGCCGCTGCAGGGCAGACCGCTGAGGCCGGTGTAGAATTGTGCAGCGTGATAGTATAACCCCCAACGGGAGGGGTATGACCTCAGGGCAGCCGACGTGGAAGATGGGGGTAGCAGGAACCACTCAGAGACGGTGCGGTGTAATTCAGGGTCTTTACTGGTAACAACGATAGACCCTCCCGGAGTACTTGCTAGCGAACGGGGCCTGGTCAGTCCTTGAGCAGATGGGATCTCCCCTGGCCAGGCGGAGTTGTAGGCCTCCCAAACTGACTGTACTCTTCTGGCTACCTTGCTAGAAGCGGATATAAGTAGCCCACGTCCCTGAGTGTACTGTGTGGTGCTCACCCGTATGGCCGGTGACTCGGGGCCTTCTATTGGCTTCCGCTCCACGATGGCGGTGCTGGTCCCACACGTGTGACCGTGCCTTCGGGTTTCTGGGCCTGAGGACCTGAAATCCCCTGCCGGTCGGCTTCTGCTGCTGGGTAGGAGTTAGTCCCCACAGCCTCGGACGCCGGGTCCGGCAAGAAAGCTTCTCAGTCAGGGCGAGCTCTGCAGCTGCCAGCCCCTGACTCGTAGTAGTATTGCTCCCACTGAGCTCCAGCTGTTTCTTCCTATGACTGTCTCTTGTCTCTACTCTCCTTGACTCCTCACCCTGCTTCAGCCCCGGGTTTATATAGGGGAAGTTCTTCCCCTCCCAAGACTGGGCAGGAGGTGTGGCATGCACAGGATCCCTGACCAAAGGACCTCCCACCTGCTCTCAGACGTAATATCTCTATCACTGTGGCAACCAGACCCCTGGGGTGTCACACCAGCATTAAAAGAAATGAGTTGAGATGCTGTTTATGACAGGGCAGAATAAAGCCTCAGACTGTGTGACTATATGATTATATTTTTGCTATAGTTTTTCATACTTTTTTACATTTAGTACATCACAGTTTGCAAGTTCCGTGAATGTACCTATCTTTCTTCTGCTGGTATATAGTGAGATCCACTGGGAATCTAAAACATTGGGACAGTGCTCTAAGAGGAGAAAAAGAAAAATGAGATCTTGTACAGTACAAGGTGTAGAAAAGGGCTCCCCAACCTGTGGCTCGCAGACCTATAATGTGTGGCTCGCGGCTGTGTGTCAGCTTGTTACCTTAGCACCATGTCTAACAAACAGATATGAAGAGCAGGTCTCTAGTTCCTGACGTTTGTGGATAACCCCATACAGAAGAGCAGATCTAGATGCACATATATAAGAGGTTGTCCACTACTAGGACAACCCTTTATCACTCTGAATGTTTGCCCTCGTTAAAATAAAAACCCCTGTCCTCACCTCCCGTGCTGGCGCAGTTCCAGTGGTGTCCGCACTCACGTTCTGGGGCTCTCGTGCGGTTATGTCACGTGAGCCCTGCACCATATCAATACTGGTGTCCTAGTCCTAGTAGTGGACAACCCCTTTAAGAGTTGGAGAGATAAATGAAGTCTGGAGATGAGACTGGAGATAAGATGATACTGCTAGTTAAAGGGTTGCTTGAAGTTGGATGCAATAATGTGGTGGGAGTGCCTGCTGCGAGAATACCGAATATGAGTGCGGTGAGAACCCCTGTATGTAAGCACACTGCCTTGGTTTTATTTCTATGGGGAAGTTCTGGCTGTTATTATACCAGTAATGGGGCTCTGGGAGTATCTACTGTGGGATAGGGAGCGGGATCTGGATGTCACTAGTCGGGGGGCTCTGGATGTTGCTCATGACCCTCTCTCAGAGCTGAATGCGATTCCCAAGGTAAGAAATGTTGGGGATCACTGATCTAGAATAACTCAGGCCTGAGTGCAAAGGGGGGGTAGATTTCTTGATGGTAGTGACTGTAGACATCACTATGGTGGAGCATTTGGGACAGACTAGTTCTTTCTTGGTAGTGAAATTCTGGGATGCATGATATATTATAATCTATACAATCTGTGAGTTCTATTTGCCAACGATAGGTAGCACCAAAGTAATTAATTTCAATAATTTAAATGGATGGTCAGTGGAACAAAAACGTCTTTATATTTAGTGCCATATTAAAATGCGAGAAGGATGGAGTAAATTGAAATATAAGACAGTGGAGTCTCTTGGCTAATGTGATGTAGTGTCTGAAGCAGGTCGTATAGTCACTGAGCATATCACCAGAGCAGCAATAAGGAGCCTGGTGTATCTGGCAGCAGAGTAGAGGAGATGATAGGGTAGCACATGTAACTATGGCACAGCAGGGATTGACCTAGGTGTGATTATAGTGGACGCACATAAATACATAACTGATTGGTTCAGTTGATTCTCACTTGGTTGCCTGAGTCTCTCCTGGAGATGAATACTGTGTCGCATCTCCTCCTAGGGATCCAGTACAATCATCATAGTGGGTAATCCTTTTGTGGACTGTCACTGCCATGTCTCCTCAGAACCTGCCCCCTTGGGTATTTCCAGCCTCAGAGATCTCGCAAGCCAAACAAACCAAACTCCAACCCAAAGATGAAGGGTTTTTTAGGTGGTAGGTGTAGGTTGTACCACTGGTATCTTGCAATGGGGTGAGAGCTCAACTATGAATTTGAGGCTTCAGCATCAGAATTATTCAGATCCTGTCCAGACTAGGCTTGAAACATTGGTCCATGCGTAAGCAGTAAATTCATGGGCTCTATGCTTAAACATATGTAGGCCTAGGATTATTAAGAGGCTCGATGTGGAACCCAGGATGATGTGTCCACATCAGCTGACTGTTATTTTTTTATATATATTTGTTTTTTTTGCAAATGAGCATTTGTCATCTGAACATTTGTTGCTTTTCTGGTGAACATTTGTCTGTGTCCAATATAAGCACAGGGTGATATATTAGATGAAAATTATCTAAAAATAAGATGCTTCTCCCTATGTATTATTCAGTATATGCAAAGAAGACTGTGAAATAGATAATCTGTGGAGCACATATCATCTCAGATCTCAGCACAGCTTACCCCAAGCAGTATTTCAGGAGTCAGATTCCTACTCAAACTATTTGGTTATTCGGATTCTCCACATGTTTCATTGTCCTTGTTCTTCACTTTGCTGCCTTTTAAAGTATAGTTTAGTATACTCGAGGTTACCCCAGAAAATTAATTCCATCGTTCTTGTATTTTTATTTTAGAAAAGAAATAAAACAATTACTGTCCGAGCTGGATGAAGAAAAGAAGATTCGTCTTCGATTACAGGTACACAATATTTGACTTGAAGCCCTTCCGAAATAGTAGTTTGGAAATGTATGCTGTAGTTGTGCTCTGACCACAGGTTCCAGTGATATGATAAAAGTCTGAAATTCTCAGAGTCCTGTTAGTACATCATCAATCATAGGCTTACTCATTAAAACGGTGTAAAGAAAATCCAGTTGTCTTTCTTCAATAATATACTTTTTATTAAGGGATGTTTTACAAAAGAAGGGAAAGGGAAAATAAAATATGATAAAGACAGTATAGTAGTATTACAACAGTTACATCATCCTAACAAAACTTTTAACTTGGAGGAAAAATCTGGAAAAGGATAGCCGGAGAGGAAGAAAGGAAAGAAAGGAAGGAAAGGGAGAGAGGAATGGGATGGGGAAAAAAGGGAAGGACGAATGAGGAAAACAGGGGAAAGGGAGGTGAAAACAAAATAGATCATCTATAGTATAAATCCTTGTTATGGCATCACAGGATTTCAGTTTAATTATGTTAAAATAATAAATGATTTGTATACTTTCTGGCTAAAAGATGTTATTTGTTTGGAGAGGTATTCTTATTCAGGGAAAAGTATCCAGTATCCAGATCCAGAAAGACCATATAGAATAGTATTTCTTAAGAGAGCTGTTTCTTAACGCATAGGAATGTTCTAAAGAATTGTGAACTAACATTTTATCTATAATTTCTGAGATAGTAGGAACATTAACTGACTTCCATTTAGATTCAATAAGTAGCTTTGTTATAGCCAATATATGAATGGAAATATGTTTTATCTTCTGTGGGAGTAAATTTGAGTCAAGAGATAGAAGGGCTAGTTGTGGTGAAATATTAACTGTAGAGTTGTTGATTTTATTCAACAATTTAAAGGTCTCTTTCCATATTAATGCAGCTTTAGAACATGTCCAAAAGATATGAAATACCGTATTTTTCGGACTATAAGACGCACCGGACCATAAGATGCACCTAGGTTTTAGAGGAGGAAAAAAAAAATAATTAAGCAAAAAATGTGTTCATGATGCACTTTCAAGGGGGAGGGGGTCTTCTGCTGACACTGGTATAGGGGTAATGTTCCCCAATTCTGACAATATCCCCCATCCTGGTATATATGTCTCTCCCCTTCCTTTTATACGTGGTCCCCATCCCCATCCTGGTATGCCTGGCATCCCTCCATCCTGGTATGCATGGCACCCCTCATCCCTGTCCTGGTATGCATGGCACCCCTCATCCCTATCCTGGTATGCATGGCACCCCTCATCCCTGTCCTGGTATGCATGGCACCCCTCATCCCTGTCCTGGTATGCATGGCACCCCTCATCCCTGTCCTGGTATGCATGGCACCCCTCATCCCTGTCCTGGTATGCATGGCACCCCTAATCCCTATCCTGGTATGCATGGCACCCCTAATCCCTATCCTGGTATGAATGGCACAGCAATCCCCATCCTGATATGCATGGTACCCCTAATCCCTATCCTGGTATGCATGGCACCCCTCATCCTTATTGTGGTATGTATGGCCCCTCATTCTAATCCTGGTATGTATGGCCCCCTCATCTTTATCCTGTTATGCATGCCGCCCTCAGCGTTATCCTGGTATGTATGGCCCCCTCATATTTATCTTGTTATGTATGGCCCCCTCATATTTATCCTGTTATGTATGCCCCCCTCATCCTTACCCTGGTATGTATGGCCCCCTCATCCTTACCCTGGTATGTATGGCCCCCTCATCCTTACCCTGGTATGTATGGCCCCCTCATCCTTATCCTAGTATGCATGGTACCCCTAATCCCTATCATGCTGCACATTAAAAAAAAAACACTCCTACTCACCTTTCTTCTCTCCTCCAGCGCTTCATCCTGCCTGCCCACTCTGATCTCTCCATGTGAGCCACGCATGGCGTCACTACCATGCGCAAGGAGAGATCAGCTGCCGGAAGTCACTGCTCCCAATGCCGGTACTGTGTGCACGGGGAGCAGTGACTTCATGCTCCTTCATAGCCGACACACAGCGTAGCCGCGCTGCGGCTCCTGCTGCTGCCGGGCTACCACGTGATCCTGCTTATTAAAGGGCATGAATATTCACCCCCTCTCCATGCCCATGGGCGTGGAGAGAGGTTGAATATTCATGCCCTTTAACAGCGAGCACAGGCAATTCTGGCAACAGCAGGAGCAGCGCTGCGTCTATACTGTCTGCTGCTATTAAGGAGCGTGGGGAGCACTGAATATTCATTTTTTTTAGCAGCGGGGACAATGTAGGCTGCAGCGGGCGGCTGCTGCCTCCTGTTCCCCGCTCCTCCACCGCTGCTGCTCCCCCCACACCCCACATATATATACAACCCCCCTCCAACATTTGGACTATAAGACGCACCCCCCATTTTCCTCCAAAATTTTGGAGGAAAAAAGGGCTTCTTATAGTCCGAAAAATACGGTAAGTTGGCTTTTTGTTCACAGTATCTCCAACATGAATCAGAGTAGTCCACAAAGGCTTTCTTTAGTCTGGCTGTACAATTCCTCTTCTGGAAGATTATGAAAAGTTTTTAGGGAGAGGAAGTCTATCATTGATTCGTTTTCTGCTATTTTCTGCTTTGAATAATAATATTCGCTTCAGAAGAAGCCTGGATATTTGGTAGGGCAATTCCCCCTTTTATTTTTGAATAGTAACATTTTTGCAATTCTCTGAAACTTTTTTTGCCATCTATAATTTGACAGTTGTTTATGAAGAGATTTAATCCATATTTCTGGGACTAGGATAGGAATTGTTCTGAAAATATATTGTAATTTTGGTAGTATAATCATTTTGTAGATAGTAATCCTACTCATCCACGAAGTGTTAGATTTATCATAGTTGCCAATGCTTATTTGGATTTGCTTTTGCAATATGTTTAAGTTCTCATCTAAGATTTTATGTAAAAGGTTAGTGAATTTGATTCCAAAATAGCGATTATGGGATTTTTCCATTAATTTTGTAAATTGATAATCTAAGAAAAAAATTAACATTTTTGATTTTTTTGGCATTTATTTTATAATTGGAAACCGCTGAAATTTCTTTGATATTTTGGGTAATAACTCTTAGTGAGTTGATAGCGTCAGTAATGGAAATGAACGTGTCAACCGCAAATAAACTAATTTCATGTTGTCTAAAATTAAGTGGGATTCCCTTTATGAGGTTGTTGGTTCTGGTAATTTCAGCAAAGGGTTCCATTATGAGATCAAATAAGGGTGGAGATAATGGACTTCCCTGACGTTTACCATTAGTAATAGTAAAGGTTTTAGAGAGTAAATTGTTAATTTGGATCTTTGCTGAAGGGCATGAATAAAGAGCAGTAATAGTTTTAAGAATTTGTTCTTGAAATCCAAATTCGTTTAAAGTGGCGACCGTGAAATCCCAGTTGATGCGAACAAATGTCTTTTCGGCTTCTAAAGATAGTAGTATGGAAGACAATTTTTGTTTTTCCACATATATAAGTAAATTTAAAAGTCTTCTTGTGTCATCTGAGGCTTGTCTTCCCTTAATAAAACCCTACTTTATCAGAATGAATTAGTATAGGCATAATTGTAATGAATCTTTCAGATATTAGCTTAGCGTATATTTTCAATGTCTGTATTTAGAAGAGATATCGGCCTTTGGTTCGACATCTCCTCAGAATTACTATTTTGTTTAGGTATAACAACAATGGTGGCTATTAGGGATTCATTTGAGAATAGGCCATTGTTGGTCGTTTGATATAACAGAAGTTAGGGGGTTAGAGAGATGATGTCTAAATAATTTATAATATTCGGTGGGTATTCATCAAGTCCGGGGGATTTATTTTCCTGCAATTTCTTGATGGCAATATCAGTTTTGTTAGTAGAGAAAGGGGAATTTAATCATTTAATTTGCTCTGAGTTTAATTGCGGGAGTTCTTCTGAAAGGAAATTATTTATTCATTTAATATTTAATTGGGTAGTTTCTTTATCGTCTTTCAGATTGTATAGGGAAGAATAAAATGTAGCAAATTGTTCCACTATAGCTTGCGGGTGTATGTAGTTGATTCCATCTTGGATTTAAGTTCAGCTCTAAGACTTATTATGGCAAAGTGAGTTTTTTTCCGTCGGATTTTGTTGTTGTTTCGCCACTGCCTTGCTAATCTTTTGGGTGATTTTTTTTATACATTTTCTTTTGTTTTCCTTTTGTGTTGTGCATTGAGTTGGATAAGGATCCCTCTAAGTACTGCCTTATGGACATCTCAAATACTAGTATTTGCGCAATAAAATAATGATGTAGCCACTTATGGTTAGACCTTTAAAATGAATTTACTCTGAGGGGTGTACTTTTCTTCCTTGTTCTGGATTGTGACCATTCTCAGACATATTCCGTCCGTCCTTTGGGTCTTGAATAAGGTTGGCTTTTCCATTGAAGAAGACTATGAGTCTAGCAGAAAAACACCACTATACGAAATGTTATTCGCTCTTAAGATGCTAGTTATGCCAGCAAAAGATTTTCCTAGCATATCTCTTTTGAGAAGTCCAGAAATATTTTTATTGACTGGTAAGGAGGAGGTAGATATTAATTTTTCTTTAGATAGTCCAGAAGGCGACCGGTCCTTAGTCTGGAAGAAATGTATTCTCGCAATTGCTTCTCTTGAAGTGTCTCCTGACAGAAAACTAGGTTTTGGTAGCCTATGGGCTCTGTCTGTTGTCAGTTCTGCATTAGGAACCGATGGTAGTGTTTTATATATTAAGTCTTTAATATATGGAACCATTTGTGACGGGGAAACATTCTCAAGTATTCCCCTAAATTTTAGATTGTTCCGCCTGTTGCGGTCCTCTAAATCTGTAAGTTTTAATTTTAATGTTTTAACTTCGCTTTTAAGTAAACAATGATCCTTTTCCAAAGCGTATTGTGTGCCAGATATGGGGATTTTACTTTTTTATTTGTGTCATTGATTTTCTGATTAATATCTTTTCAGTATTGTATTTAGGCTTTGGAATCCATTGACCATAATTATGTTCAGTTGTTGTATGAAAGATGAATGGAGGTCTAGCAAGTATTTTTCTCATGGAGAAAGATTAACAGGTTTCTCTTTTATTAAAATTGTGTTTGCGTTGTCACTATATCTATTAATGGGTATCAGAATAGGAGACATATCAGGAGAAGTTGTATGGTCCCTTTTAGGTCTATGTTTAGAGGGGGTCAAATTGGGAGATATGTCCTCTGAACCATCATCTGTTTCAGATGAGTGTAAGTCCTTTTTATTATCATTGTTACCCTTTATGCCACTTGCCTGCTTCTTTCTTTTATTCCTTGTATGAGATCCACCTAATGTGAACGATGTGTCCATATTAATAGGGGCAGTACTGGAAGTATATGTAATAATATTATCAGACAGTTCCTCATCTTTGCCTGTCATCATTTATCTTGGAGCTGCGCTGTATGCTCAGTATCCAGAAGCTCTGCTATTAAACAGCGTGATTGCGGCGCGTTGCTAGTGTCTGTCAAGAGGGGATTCTCCAAGTGCAGGGACTTCTCCTGAGCTGGTAAGTAGCCCGGCTTCTGAATGACATTGGCGCTGCCCGCTCTATTGCTGGCACGGCGCTCCGTGTCATTAGTGAGGCGTGCGGTGCTGCTCCGGGGTAGAGGGAGTTTACTCACTGCTGCTCTTCAGTGATTCCTGTCAGCGCTGGGCTTTTGCTTCCCACGGTGAGTTCCTTTCTTTTTACCTCAGGTGGAGGTAGTGGTCCCATTGGATCTTGATGGTGGGCCTCAGAGGTGGGTCCAGGACTATCTTGAAGGTCCAGGGGATTCTTCTTTTCTTTGTACAAGAAACAGTTGTTGCTCTAAACATTCTCTATCCATTTTTATTCCAGATGGATGTCAATGAAATTAAGAAATCTCTACAATCCAAATGAGAACAATGGACATGTCACAGCCCACATCAGAAGTCCTACAATCATGAACTTTTCTTCCCTCCAAGGCCAAAATACGTTTGGTGCCAAACGATCTAAAATTTGCCTCAAACGCGACAAGCACAACAGCCGTTCACCTACCAAGGACGCCCTGGTGACTTTTCTAGCTCTCACCCACGTGAATATCGGTGGACTCCACGTTGTGCTCAAGTGTTCCTCCTCGAAACTGCGCATGAAGGAAACTCCGGCAGTTTTACTTCAGAGTGGTACTTTTTTATGATATTTTTCCATGAATAAAGAGTATTTCCAATTGTCTGTTTACAAGCTTTATAATTTTATGGTTGTTTTTTCTTTCCTTTTTTATTACGTCTTTTATCTTGGATTTTCTGAAATCTCTGTGCAGCTGAGTAACCCTTTCCTGTCCTTTCTGTTACCTTCTGAGACATACTATATGGGTTTGGATCTCTGACTGGAAACGTTCATGTGCAAAGTACTGTTCATACAATGTGATGAAACGCTTTGCTTTTCACTGTACTTTACGAATGTGTTCCCTAAGAGAGAAAAGTATGGCGTTTACAGATAATTTGTGCCTTTTTTTAATTTTTGATTCCTGCAGAAACATAGTAGTTACAAGTTGGCCCTAACTACATTGGTGATCGGACCGGCCAGACGAAGCTTGTAGGGTAAGAACGCCCTTCTCCGGACGTCACCTGAGACAGGAGGTTCATAGGACTATTATAATAATAGAAAATGCAATAAAATAACTTAAAAATAAACTTTATCATTTAGGAAGTACGGTTACATTTATTTTAAAGAGACAGGATGCAAATTAAAAATACAAAAAAAAAACGATTATCATTCTAGTAATGGAGGAAGAATTATAGATTTATGCTAAAAGTAAAATAAAGATGCAAATGGTTGGTGAGAAATAAGTGACCACATTGAATATTTCTTTAGATTCAGTAGTAATGGAATTCTAATTGGACAATACTTTACAATAGTTAAGTATGCATTACAAGGGATCGTAAATGTATTTTAGGATAGGGCTTTGGATTAGTTTACATTATCTTTCCAAGTAATGAAATAATAAGAAGCAATGAAGAAAGACAATGATTGTGAAAGCCAAGGCGTCCCTTGTTTACAAGCAGCTGAGATTTCTGAATTTCACTCTAGTGGTGACGTTTGGTACTGCGTGCAGCGTATTTGAAGCCACTGGATAGAGTACAACAGAGACCTCTAGTGGTACAAATTGTAAAAGACATGTTATACGAATGACTATATTTTTAATTGCATAGTGCGCAAATGTTTAAATCAAAAACCGCAATATAAGTATATACTGTATTGATGTCCAACATGTTATAGAAAAAATGTATAACAAAGCCCAAAAATAAGCATTAATAATCATATTCGTAGACAAACTGGTTAAGATTCTACTCAAAATAGCTTCTTGTGTTGGAGGCGACAATTGTGTGGATTATCGGTGTTGCCATGAGGTCGGTTGCTGCACTTGTATTATTAGACTTGCCTCTTTAGGTTGCAAGAATGAAGAAGATGCTGAATATGTCTCATTTTCTGTCATCCTCGAGTGAACGCAGATGGGAAAGTATAGAAGATAAATCTAATGTGACATGTCTCTCCCATATTTATATGTGACGTTGCCCTTTCTCAAGCTGCACCCCACATGGGGTCTAAGAATCAGGACAAACCCCTAGAAATCTGGGTGCTGGAGTGTTGTATGTATATATACAATAAAATGTCTTTAATTCAGCTTTGATGGGACCTGAGAGGTGACAGATGAACTAATACACTGGATTATTGGACTGCCATGTATATGTTGTGGATGAACTCTACCTAGAGAATCTCTAGGAAGAAAGTCCAATGTACAGGTCAGATGCCAGATAATCAGAACTTCTGGACTATCGGATGCCCGATTAAAGGGATTTTGTTGTATGTATATATTTCATCATTTGTATGTAAAGTTAATGTGCAACCAAGTGATCTCAGTGAGAGCAGTGCATGGGGTTATAAGGAATTGGTGACGTTTATATAGATGTAACCCATTTTGTATATCACGGTATAACGACGCACTGGTTTTTGCCGTCACTCGCTGTTTCCGTAATTGGCAAATATCACAAGTCAGTGCAGACGATGTGAAGAGGTGGAAGATGACATTACTGCTGAGAGAGTTACGCTAGTTTGTCATAGCATGGAGTGAATGTCCCATCATTACAACATGTTATACTTACAGGAACGTCATTGTGTTACCAGTGTATGTTCCTTATTATAAGTTACCACTTCACTGTCATTTATACTCATCACCCAAAACTAAGTGTGAATTATGTTTTACATTTTTTGCTCCCCTTCTCCTATTTTGAGCAAATAAAACTACAGTCTCTTGGCTCGTACAATCGATTCCCTGCATATTTAGTGATGCTGTTTTTAACTTGGATTTTGATAATATCTCTGGTATTTATGTCTTGTCACTTGCCACTCTGTTGTAAGCTTCATAATGAAACAGAATGTTTTTATATGGATGTGCTGTCATTGTGTGATTTATTTCTTCCATGAGCCGTGATGTGTCCAAATAGAATATCCAAACTATTCAGAAAGTGGCCGGACAAGGGGATTTGGAGGATGGTTACTAATGCAAAATGTAGATGATAGATAGATTAACAAAAAAAGGAGCTGGAAAAGCATAAAGAAAGGCTCCAGCACACAGACTGCAACCCACCAAGCTATGGCACATAAGTCAGCGAAAAAGAGGGTAGCACTTTATAGAAAATTACATCAAAAATGGTGTATTTATTGGCCCATGTGAACAGGTGGAAATGCTTCAGCTCAAAAGCAAGTGGATTTTCAACGTAACTAAACAAGCCTCATCGGGTCTAAGAAATCTATGTAATAATGTGAACAGCTTGTATTGTGGAGTCTGCTCCACTTCAGAGTTATCACATATATTGGGAATAACCCTTTCCCGTCTAAGGTAGTTTTCACCTTCCTGACCAGGCCAAATTTTTTAAACCAATGTGCTATTTTATGTGGTAATAATTTTTTTCTTGACACGTTGTATTTTATGTTAGTGGTAGATTTAGGTTAATATGATTGGCATTTATATTAAAGAAATAGAAATTTGATGCATATATTTTGAAAAAATCTCCATTTTTGAACTTTGAAATTTTTATGTCCCTAAAAACTTTATTTTTGTGCCATACTGCAAATTTTTTTTAAATAAATAACATTTACCATATGTCTACATTAAATACGCTCTATTTTTAATTGATATTTTTTTGTTAGGATTTTTTATAAGGGTTAAAAGTTTAGCAGTAATTTTTCTTTTTCTCAATGAGATTTCCAAACTCTCTTTTTTTAGGGGCCCTTTACACATTTGAAGTGATTTTGAGGGGCCTATGTCACGTGTACCCCTCAAGATATTCAAAACTGTATTGAGAAATTTTGTATACCCCGCAGGGCTTCATGCTGTTAAATGAAAAATTACTTTTTATGCACAAAAATGTTACTTTAGCTCCCAATTTTGTCATTTCAGTAACGGAGCAGAAGAAAATAGACAATTAATTTTGGGCCAACACCCCACATGTGGCTGGAAGATACTTTTTGGATAAACGGCAGGGCTTGAAAGGCAAGGAGCAAAATTTTACATTGGAGCACAATTTTGGCTGGAATAGATTCCATATGCCATGTCACATTTGCAGAGCTCCTGAGGTGCCCAAAGAACGGAAAGCCCCTAGAAAAGGCCCCATGTTAGTTACTGTATTCCTCAAGGAATTCAACTAAGGGTATGCTGGCCATTTTAGATCCAAAGATGCTTCACAAAAGTTTATAACATTGGAACAAGAAAAATGTTTTCTATGAAAATGTTACTTTAGCCCCAAATGTCTCAGTATACTGAAATCCCATAAGAGGCTGAAACCTATTTTTGGGGCCCATAGCTGGGTTCAGAAGGAAAGGAGCGCTATTTGGCCTTTGTTAAGCTATTTTGGAAGAGATAGACTATAAACATCATGTTACATTTGCGGAGCTCCTGAAGTGCTAAAATCCAAAACCTCCCACAATTACCCAAATTATAAAAACTACACCCACTATGAATTCATTTAGGGGTGGGGTGAGCATCTTGAACCCACAGGCATTTCAGAGAATTTTATAACACTAGGCCTTGAAAAAGAAAAAAAAATTTTTTTTCCACTAAGATGTTGAAGAAGCCACAAATTTTCATTTTTACAAGGGTAACGTTGAGTACATCAATACTCCATATGTGGTCGGAGACTACTCTTTGGGCTCAGAAGGGAAGAAGCGCTATAAAACTTTTGGCTCACAATTTTACCTGGAATAGATTGCAGATGACATGTCACATTTCAAGAGCCCATAAGGTGAGAAACCCACAAAAACTCCCATAATTGAACCCATTTTGGAAACTGTATCCCTCAAGGAATTCATTTCTGGGTGTAGTGAGCATCTTAAACCGGGTGACAAGTCACTAAACACTTGGAGGTGAAATTGAAGGATGACATTTTTTCAACCAAAATGTTGGTTTAGCCCCAACGTTTTGCAAGGATGACAAGAAAAATTGGACCCTATAAATCATAATACAATTTTCTCCTGAAAATACAAATCTCCAGTATGTGGCCAGAATGGTTTGGGGTGCCATGTCACATCAGCAGAACGCCTGATGTACCAGAAAAGCAGAAACCCCCAAAGTGACCACATTTAAAAAAAAAAGTGTACCCTTCAATGAATTTAGAGGTATAGTGCACATGTTGACACCACATGTGTTTCACTGAATTTTATTAATTTATCAGCAGGAGATTATCACAGCCTGACTAGGTCTCATGTGCAGGCCAGTCAGGTTAATCTGTGTAACCCCGCCCCTACCACTGATTGGCAGTTTTCTGAAACTGTACAGTCTACATAGGAAGCTGCCAATCAGCGGTGGGGGAGGGGTTACATCGAGCTCAGCATTTATAGCGCTGCTATATCAACAGCAGATAAAGCATGGATTATATCAAAACTGTACCAAGCAGTCCAGTCAGTGATACATTGCTTGAATCAGGCTTTCTTGCTCTATATTATGCTGCTTTCAGATTACATAGCAAAAACCTGCCGTCAGATTCCCTTTAATAGTGTATATAAGTAATAAGTTGCTTGTAAACTAAAATTTGGTTATACTTTTTTGTTGGTGCCTTAAGTTTTATTCAGTTGAGGTTTCTCTGTGTACATTTAGAAGCACATTCATTTAGACTGGCGTTACGCACATAAGTTTTAATGAAGGGGCTTGCTGGAGTACAATGTGCCTTATTCATTAAGTAGAGTATGACTCTTCATGGACTAGGTGTATCTGATAACCAGCATGCGCTGTAGCCAAACGTGTCCTCCAATTAGTGACTGGAGTACACTTCTGGAGTAAGTTACACCACTAGAGTGGCATAATGTATCATGATTTGAGTAGCCGCGCCCCGTCTATATCCTGCACATTCTATCTCATAATAGTGGAGCTGGCGTTTATGCTAAACATTGCAACTTATTAAGGAGTAGTGATGAGCGAGCACTAAAATGCTCGGGTTCTAGTTGCTCGAATCAAGCAAATTGGAATGCTCGAGTGCTCGACCCCAGCAATGAGCCTAATTTAAGTCTATGGGAAACTCGAGCATTTTTTCGGTGGCACCCCCTCCACCCCGGAGGTCTGCAGGGGGCCAAAAACTGTCCATGCTCAAATGGCATGGGAACAGCATGGGGAAGACCCCTGGAAGCATCTCTGACTCCCAGGTCACTGCTGTGAACAATGTTGTCAGAGTATTACCCCACTTTTACGGATTCACAATGAAACATACAAAAACTAAACCAAAATGGATTTTCGTGGGAAAAATGTCAAGGAACATCCTTTCCAAGGTAATGACTTGTATATAAGGCAAAATAAATAACCAAAAACAAAAATGCTCCTCAATGCGCCCTTGTGAAGAGCTTCACTGACACACTGCTACAAACTGTAAATGGAAGACAATATTTTACACGATCGCTACAAATGGCTGGATTTGTACCGCAGTTATATGTGATATGTCTGATGGACGCCTACTGTTTTAAATAGCGGGCTTGTAGTTTCCTATTATTCACAGCGACCACGTGTGAATAGCTTCACTGACACTGACGCGCCCCCTGGGCCGTGTGCAAGGGATACCCGGAGCCGGATCTCGATGGGGGTAGTAGTCCTTGTGGCGGTGACCCGGTCCGTGCCCAGGGTGTCAAACTAAGTGGCAGTCTATGGCAGTAGATGTTAATTTGATCAACTACGCCACCCGTTGAGTGCGGCTTTGAAGCAGCCGCTGCAGAGCAGTCCGCTGAGGCCGGTGGTATATGTGCAGCAGTGATGGTATAACCCCCAACGGGAGGGGTATGGCCTCAGGGCAGCAGGTGTAGATGATGGGTGTAGTTATGTTATAGAAAGGAGAGTCAGAGACTTGAGGTGCAGTTTCAGGGTTTTTACTCACAGGTGTTCTCTCAGTCACTCTGGCCTTGAGTGACCACCCGAGCCGTGCTGCGTCCACCAGGTCCTGGACTCGGCCAACCCCCAGGCAGTCCGGAGCGTGGTCCTGAGCTTCCCTGTCTCTCTCTCTTCCTCCTGGCCGTTCCCACCAGGGATCCACCTTTGGCCGGCTCCCTCGGGTCTCTTGGTGGTCAAACCTCCTCTGGGTTCCCTGACCCTATGCTTGGTGTGCCTTTCTGGTGGATTTGGTGAGGGTCGTGGCAAATCTTGACCACGACCTCCGGTTTCTGGCTGAAGATTAGTGGCCTCCACCAGTTCGGGTTCCGGTACCCGTGTCCGCCAACCCTTCACCCTTTTTGGTCTGATTCTGGGTTCTTAGGGTTCCCTCTGGTCTTCCACTCTGGGCCTTTCTTTCTCCTCTCTCTCTCTCTGCAGGCTTGGCCCTGGAGCTGGGCCCAGCCGGAGCCACAGCTCCCTATCAGCCCTCCAGGCTGAGCTCCTCTGCTCTGCTTCTCCTCAGACTGACTGACCCTGTTCCTAAGATGGTGCCCACCTTATATACTCCCTCTATGTGTGAACCCAGGTGACCAGCACCCAATGGGCTCCTAGCTTTACCCAGACTACTCCCCCTATCTGCCCCTACACTACTGGGATGTTCCACCCCCCTCCCACTCCAGCCAGGGACAGACGCTGTCGTACCTGCACATTTACTTAGTGGGAGTACCGTTGTTCTGTCCCCCGGAAATGGGATGTATGTAGTGCATGCAGCCTACTAAGCTCAGTTCCACACTCCATCCTTACCCGGGAGTGGAATACCACACCTCTGGCTTGAGGTGTAATACCCCTGTAGCAGCCGAATCCTCAGGGTGCTACATTCCCCCCTGGTAAATCACAGCACGTCCTCGGGCTGTAAAAGAATAAAATATCCAAAAACATGCAATTTTTTTTTTTCAAAACATCTATAACCATATAAAACACTATATATATTATCAGCAGCATAAAACTCTTCATATAAAACTTTTCATTATAAACATTCTTGTTCCTCCGGCCACGGTGCAACTTGTGACCGGGTAAAGTGCAACAGTCTCTTCTGGAAAAAACACAGTTCCTTATAAAACCAGTAGGGGGCGCTTTAGAAAGCGCAACTATATACAAGGGGAGGTGGCCGCTCTCAGTCCTCGGCCAGTGGGATGAGGAAAGAATGACCGCTCTCAGTCCTCGGCCAGTGGGGTAAAGGGACATACGGGTAACAGTTTAATTTGCTGGTCCCAACGGGGACTATAATGGTAACAGTTCCTGTACCCTGACGGGTAACTATTTTACAGTTCCATTTACCGTACTTTAATAACGGCGTCCTCCTGATGCTTCCTCCCTGTATTCTTCAGACCCGTCCGGGTCCTCTTGCTCCTCCTGACACCTCAGCTCTTCCTCTGTCAGCCGGTGTACATGAAGGGCATAGGGTCCTTTGGCACATTGGTGCCGGGTAAAGGTGACCTCATCACCCAGGTAAAGGTCACGACCTCTGTGTCCCTCCGGTAGGTGGGACTCGACATCTCTTCTGGTCACGAAGACGTCGCCGGGGGTGTGATGATCTCTGATGAAGCCCCAACCGTGCTGCAGTTGGAATTTAATTACAGTCCCGGTGGCACGGGGACCGTGGGCTGCACGGGGGTTCCTTCGGGTCCGGCTCTTTTGTTCTGCACTCTTTACTTGCAGCCGCTCCTCGCGGACCCGCCTCTCTCGTCGTTCCCGGTCGAAAACCTCTAATTGCTGCCGGCAGCACTCTGCTCGCTGGGCTGCGGCCGCCCGGGTCTCTTGAGTGAACCCGATGAGGTCTCCTCCAGTGGGGTCCCACGCAAACTGCGCTTCCTCCAACGAGAGTGGGGTGATCTTGGCGGGCGCCGGAGCTGGGATCAGGGGCTCATCCAGGGGTCTTTCTTTCCGGAGTCGGGGATGGTAGTACTCCGGTGACCACTCAAAGGGCTGCCCATCCGGGCAAATATGCTGGGCTAACAAGTCTTCACCCAGGTGCGGCACTGTGGAGGTTGAGGGCGCGGTGGTGGTAGCGGCGCCCGGGTTCACCAGGCCTTGCGACCAGGCCTGGGGCACCCTGAAGGTGAAGGGCACCGTGAAGACGGCGGCGCCCGGGTGTACTTGATTTTGCGACCAGGCCGGTGGCTCGGCAGAGGGCGCTGTTGGTACTGCGGCGCCCGGGGGTACTCGGCCCTGCGAACAGTCCGGTGGCGTCTCCTGCTTGGCCGCGCTCAGGGTTGAGGCGCGTGACGTCACAAGAGGCGTGGCCGCGGCTCCTGCTTGAGGCCTAGTCTGGAGCGGTAGCGGTGCGGCAACGGGCACGATCGGTGGGATTTCGGGCTCTGCGACGGGGAGCGGGGGTAGGCTTACGGTGGCCGGGCTTGGGGTAGTGACGTCCCCTTTACTTGCCTCCGTCTCTTCAGCTCCCTCTGCGGCGTCGTCTCCGGCCTCCGTCCCTTCTGCATCCTCTTCAGGGGCAGGCGTGCTCCTCGTTGCGGGTGGTGTGCTTCGCTGGCGGGTTCCAGCCTGCTGGGCCATCTCCCTGCTCCACTCCGTCAGCGTTTCTCGCTGCACCTGGGCCATCCTCCTTGCGAGGCCCTCCAGCGCGGTCTGTGCACGCTCCCGGTCTCGGTGGAGCTGTGCCAGGATCTCCACCAGGTCTTGTGGAGTGGTAGCTTGCAACAGGCTCCTGACCACAGGGTCGGTGCTGCCTGACTCTCCCTCCATCGCCGGGTACGGCTTCTCCAGACTCCTCTCCAGACTCCTCCAGGCTGCACCCATCTTCTCTCTTTTGTTCTGTATACGCCCATACTGAGGGCGGTCCTGGGGTAACTTGGTGATTGTCAGTTCCAGGGGCAGACCCCCCACGCTGACGGACATCTCAATCATTGCAGTCTCTGCTGGTGGGGGCGGTCTTCGTTTTTGGCGCCATTCTTGGTCCTGGCCCACGATGGGAGGTGGCCTCTTGCCACCCTCTGGCACGCCCATAATGGCGTCCGCTCTGCCAGGGCGGGAAATCTTCTCAGATGGCGGGAATCGTCTCCCAGTGGCGGGAAACTCCGTGGATGGCGGGAAAAGACTGCAGATGGCGGGCAAACGGCGGGAACCGATCTGAGATGGCGTCCGATGGCTTGGACCCTCCGGAATTGGCGGGAGACTTCTTTTTGAGGTAAATGTGAACTTTTCTTCAGGCACGCAGTACCCGGTGGTTGCGGGCACGTGATCCTGCCGACTACGCCAAAAGTTGACGCGCCCCCTGGGCCGTGTGCAAGGGATACCCGGAGTCGGATCTCGATGGGGGTAGTAGTCCTTGTGGCGGTGACCCGGTCCGTGCCCAGGGTGTCAAACTAAGTGGCAGTCTATGGCAGTAGATGTTAATTTGATCGACTACGCCACCCGTTGAGTGCGGCTTTGAAGCAGCCGCTGCAGAGCAGTCCGCTGAGGCCGGTGGTATATGTGCAGCAGTGATGGTATAACCCCCAACGGGAGGGGTATGGCCTCAGGGCAGCAGGTGTAGATGATGGGTGTAGTTGTGTTATAGAAAGGAGAGTCAGAGACTTGAGGTGCAGTTTCAGGGTTTTTACTCACAGGTGTTCTCTCAGTCACTCTGGCCTTGAGTGACCACCCGAGCCGTGCTGCGTCCACCAGGTCCTGGACTCGGCCAACCCCCAGGCAGTCCGGAGCGTGGTCCTGAGCTTCCCTGTCTCTCTCTCTTCCTCCTGGCCGTTCCCACCAGGGATCCACCTTTGGCCGGCTCCCTCGGGTCTCTTGGTGGTCAAACCTCCTCTGGGTTCCCTGACCCTATGCTTGGTGTGCCTTTCTGGTGGATTTGGTGAGGGTCGTGGCAAATCTTGACCACGACCTCCGGTTTCTGGCTGAGGATTAGTGGCCTCCACCAGTTCGGGTTCCGGTACCCGTGTCCGCCAACCCTTCACCCTTTTTGGTCTGATTCTGGGTTCTTAGGGTTCCCTCTGGTCTTCCACTCTGGGCCTTTCTTTCTCCTCTCTCTCTCTCTGCAGGCTTGGCCCTGGAGCTGGGCCCAGCCGGAGCCACAGCTCCCTGTCAGCCCTCCAGGCTGAGCTCCTCTGCTCTGCTTCTCCTCAGACTGACTGACCCTGTTCCTAAGATGGTGCCCACCTTATATACTCCCTCTATGTGTGAACCCAGGTGACCAGCACCCAATGGGCTCCTAGCTTTACCCAGACTACTCCCCCTATCTGCCCCTACACTACTGGGATGTTCCACCCCCCTCCCACTCCAGCCAGGGACAGACGCTGTCGTACCTGCACATTTACTTAGTGGGAGTACCGTTGTTCTGTCCCCCGGAAATGGGATGTATGTAGTGCATGCAGCCTACTAAGCTCAGTTCCACACTCCATCCTTACCCGGGAGTGGAATACCACACCTCTGGCTTGAGGTGTAATACCCCTGTAGCAGCCGAATCCTCAGGGTGCTACAACACACTGCTACAAACTGTAAATGAAGGATAATATTTTCCACGTTCACTACACATTTCTGAATTTTTATCACTGTAATATGGGATCACGTCTGATGATGGAAAAGATCTGGCTGTATTCTGCAGTGCTAACAAGCAAATGGAGAAGTAAAATGGTGTACTCTGGATTGCTTTTTTAAGCAAATGATCAGGATTAACATAAAAAAAATAGCTCTGGCCCCTGATATCTGGGGCTATGTCTACGGATATCTGTAACAGCAGGAGCAGCAGAACGTGCAGTGGACCCTCTTGTGCTGTGTACACTGCCACAAACCCTGCCTGCCTGCCTAACTCGTGCTATCAGGATTAATATATGCAGCTGGATTAGTCCTCAGAAGAACTGTTAGTTCAGATGGATATATATATATACATACTCCTGGAGTACCACTACCTATATGTAACTATTACACCGCCAATTCTCTCCCTCACACAGCAGGACCTCTCCTTACTCTGCCTGTTTCCGGGATAGGCTTTGATGAGCATAGCGGCGCCCGGTCTTATATAGACTCGATGACGCTATTCGGCCAGCCAATCACTGTAATGCCACAACCAACATGGCTACGACATTACAGTGTGTGGCAAACAATCCCTGCATGGTCATTGGCTCTCTAAAGAGAGCCAAACATGCAGGGCGGGGAACAGAGCTGCCGCCCGAGCAACCCCGAAAATACTCGCCGAGCATGTCGAGCAGGGTGATGCTCAGGCGAGTACCGAGCAGTGGTGAGCACGCTCGCTCATCACTGTTAAGGAGTTTTACACAATTCCAACATAAACCCCTTAATGAATCAAGCCCTTAGTCTATATAAGGGTTGTCCACTACTAGGACTAACCCTTCTCAATTACTGTTTCCACGAAGTAAAGTAATAGCAGCTATACTCACCTCCGGTGGTGGCGCCATTCCAGCTGGATCACTGAGGGGCTCCTGCAGGAACTGAGCAGTCAATGTCTTTGATCCTAGCTGTTATCTTTAATTTACCTCTTTGATGCCGCAACCTATAGTAACAGTGGCATCTAGGTTGTTAAATAAAGTTAGGGGGCTTTCTTAGTCAATAAACCTACACAATGGCCCCCACAGCTGCAATGTTAAATCATGCCTCGCAGCATCGCGCAATGAAGCAACCAGGTTCACGTTCTGTATAGGGACTAAAATAAAAAAAGTAAAACAATAAAATAAAATGTTTATAAAAAAAATAACATACATCCCTGTTCTTTGATGTGGACTTGGGAACTGAGCTGGCAGATGACGGCTGTGTTATTCAGCTATCATCTGCTTCTAACAGTTGCGAATGGAGGGAAGCTCCACCTGCGGCTTCTACACCCCCCCAGCATCTTAGTGCACGCTGCCTTAGATCTTATCTTTATGGCACAAGGTAATGGAAATCTTTGACAATGACGATATCTTTTATAATGTAACCTCTGAATCTATTGTCTATTATTACCTTTTCTTGTTACATGTTATACCTACTATTGTCACTGACTTACCTTATAAGGTTATTACCTTGAAAGCCACATGTTATACCTACCTTTGCTATCAATGCTCCTTATGTGAAGGTACCTTTTGATACGATCTATGCTTGGTTTTTTACCATTATATTACCTGGCCGGCAGCTTACACTCACATTTGTGATACAATCTATGCTGGTTTAGGGATGTTAGTCTCCTTGCAGGATCTTTACCATCTCATCCTGCCTCTGTAGCTGTCCTCTCCTATCCCCAACCCCTCCCCTCCTTTCCTTATTTATTGTCTTTGTATAACTTTAAATATCATTCAATAAAATTTATATTTTATGATACAAAATCGCTTTTATGTCATTTTGGGTCTACCAACAGGCGGATTGAGATACAAATTATGATCTGCTACAGAGACTAAGGAAAGACAGGAGATCTGTCCCTACAATAGAACTAAACTAGATCCCTACGATGTAACGGGGAACCTGATCCTGCGATCAGACCCGCTAAAGTCCTCGGCTAGTCTGTACGAAGACCTATAGATGTGAGGGAGGTATCCCTACAAGAACTAGGGACTGGGATAAGTTGGACACCTCCTAGCAGAAATAGTAGCAGTCAAAGACAAACACACAACAAAAAGCATAGAGGTCAGAAGACCTAGCAAAACTAACAGAGAACGGCAACAGAGCACCAAGCTAGCTCAAGAGTAGTAAATACAATGAAGTCCAGCAAGGCAAGGAGGGCGGAGCCGGATTAAATAGGCAAAAATTGTCATGTGACCAGCAAACTCAAAAAAACCTAACAGGAGAGTTCTAACAGTACCCCCTCTTCTAAGAGGATCCTCCGGATCCCCTAGGCCCAGGCTTACCAGGAAACCTCCTGTGAAACGCTCTGACAAGTCTGGAAGCAGAAACATCATCCGCCCTCACCCATGAGTTATCCTCAGGTCCTAAACCCTTCCAAGCGACGAGATACTGCAAACTCCCTCTATACTGTCTAGAATTTAGGATGCGGGAAATTTCATATTCCCCGTCCTCCACCACCGGAGAAACAGTGGCAGAGGCGTCACCATCCGACACATCAGCTTTTTTCAATAGAGAAACATGAAACACCGGGTTAATCTTCCAGGACGTAGGAACCTCCAACCTAACAGCAGATTGGTTAACTATCTGAAGCACCTTAAAGGGCCCTACGAACTTGGGACCCAATTTTTTAGAAGGAATCCTCAATCGCAGATTCTTAGAGGACAACCAAACCATGTCACCAACAGCAAACAAAACCTCTTGCCGTTTCCTATCAAAGTACCTCTTAGATTTTTTGTTAGCCTCCTGAAGATTACCACGCACATCCGTCCAAACTCTCTCCAAATCACCGGAAAAACTCCCCTCCTCAGGCACAGCCGAAACCAATTTGGAGAATGACCCAAAAGACGGATGTCTCCCAGAACAACAAAAAAAAGGCGAACACCCAGCAGAAGAGGATGTATGGTTGTTAAGAGCAAATTCAGCAAGTGGCAGAAACTCAGATCACCCCTCTTGATTGTCTGCCACAAAACAACGCAAGAACTGCTCAACATCCTGGTTCTTCCTTTCAGTCTGGCCATTAGACTCAGGATGATATCCGGATGAAAACGACAAATGAACTCCCAACCTGTCACAAAAGGCACGCCAAAAACGAGCCACGAACTGAGGTCCCCTATCAGAAACAATGTCAGTAGGAACACCATGTAGTCTGACAATTTCCTTGACAAAGGCCTTAGCGAGTGTCTTAGCGCAGGGCAGTTTGATGAAGGGAACCAAGTGACACATCTTGCTAAAACGGTCCACGACCACCCAGATGACCGTGAAACCTTCAGAGGGGGGAAGGTCAGTAATAAAGTCCATAGCCAGATTTGTCCAAGGTGCACTAGGAACCTCCAGAGGGCAAAGCAACCCCGCAGCAGGAGCATGCGAAGACTTGGATCTTGCACACACAGTACATTGGCGCACCCACTTAATGACTTCCTTCTGCCATCCAGGCCACCAAAAACTGCGACCCACAAGTCTCTTGGTCTCAGAAATTCCTGGATGACCTGCCAACCGAGACTCATGACACTCAACAAACAAATCTCTCCTAAAGGTCCTAGGCACAAACAACCTCCCATGGGGAGTGTTAGATGGGGCATTCTCCTGATCTTTAAGAATCTCATCCTCCAAAACGGAGTCCAAAGCAGCAATCACAACACCTTCTTGTAAAATGGTCTCCTCTTCCTCCTCAACACCGACCATGGGAGAAAAGCTGCGAGACAAAGCATCCGCTTTAACATTCTTGGTACCCGGGATGTAAGTAACGGAAAAATTAAACCACGAGAAAAAAAGTGCCCACCTAGCCTGACGGGCATTCAAGCGCTTGGCAGCATCAAGATAGATCAGATTTTTATGATCAGTGAAAACCTGAATGGGAAATTCAGCACCTTCCAAGAGGTGACACCAGTGTTCAAATGCGAGTTTAATCGCCAGCAATTCCCGATTACCAATATCGTAATTAAGATCAGCCTCAGAAAATTTCTTTGAAAAAAAGGCACAGGGATGTACTCCATCCTTGTTTTCCTGAGACAACACCGCACCGACCTCCACCGAAGAAGCATCAACCTCAACCAAAAACGGCTTAGTCACATCAGGCTGCATAAGGATGGGAGCAGAGGTGAACCTCTCCTTTAGAAACACAAAAGCTTCAATGGCCTCAGAAGTCCACTGAACCGCATTAGCACCTTTCCTGGTGAGATCGGTCAGTGGTTTGACAATAATAGAAAAAATTTTTATGAATTTTCTGTAATAATTGGCGAAACCCAAAAACCTCTGTATCGATTTCAAACCAATAGGCCTAGGCCATTCCTGCACAGCTTGAACTTTAACCGGGTCCATCTCAAAACCTTCACTGGAGATAATGTAGCCCAAAAAACTAATTCTCTGTACAGCGAACTCACATTTCTCCTGCTTAGCAAAAAGCGAATTGTCCATTAATAACTGTAATACCTCACGTACGCTCCGCCAATGAGACTCCAGATCAGGCGAATAAATCAGAATGTCATCCAAATACACAACCACATTTTTGCCGATTAAAGGTCTAAGGATGTCATTAATAAGATTCTGAAAAAATGCTGGAGCATTGGTAAGACCAAAAGGCATAACCAGGTTCTCAAAATGACCCACAGGAGTGTTAAAAGCAGTCTTCCATTCATCACCCTCCTTCATGCGCAACAAATTGTATGCCCCCCGGAGATCAATTTTAGAGAACCACTTGGCCCCCACTAACTGGTTAAATAAATCAGGAATCAATGGCAGTGGGTAAGGATTGCGTACAGTAATTTTATTAATCTCACGAAAGTCCAGACTAGGACGTAAACCGCCATCTTTCTTTTTTACAAAATAAAATCCAACAGCCACAGGAGACTTGGAAGGCCTAATGTGACCGGCGGCCAAGCTTGTCTGTATGTATTCCTCCAAAGCCTTTCTCTCAGGAATAGTCAGATTAAATAAACGACTTTTAGGAAGAGTCGCTCCAGGGACAAATTCAATGGTACAATCATAGTCTCTATGGGGAGGCAAAATTTGCGACTCCTCCTCAGAAAAAACTCTCCAAAAATCCTGAATAGGTACAGGTAATTCCCCTTTTTCCACAGCAGCAATGCGCCCATTACAACACTTGTCATAACACTTAGGGCTCCAGGACTTAATTTCATTGGTAGACCAATCCAATACAGGATTGTGCAATTTTAACCAGGGTAACCCCAATATTACTGGAGAAGGCAAATTATCCAATACCACCAAATCCAAATTCTCTTGATGAATACCATTAATAGTGAGGGGAAATTCACAGACCTTGTGAGTAACACTCTTCAAGGGAGAGCCATCAACAGAAACCACAGAAATAGGGGATGACAAAGTTTTAGGTTCTAATCTAAGTTTTTCCAAGAATCCCCCATCAATCACATTCAGAGTAGAACCACAATCCAAAAATACCCGAAATTCAATGAATTCATCCTGAGCAGCAGTAGTGGCAGATAGGAATACTCCCTTAGAATTTAAACAGGCAATACGGGCATGACTGACCATTTTTTTTTCTTTCTTCATACGAAGCACACAGCTCTTAATAAAATGACCAAGATTTCCGCAATAGAAGCACAAGCCTTCAGAAAGCCTGCGGTCTTTTTCCTGAGAGCGGGGTGCCATCGCCCCAATCTCCATCGGCTCTCCATTGTCAGCACAGACCCTCTCAAGACTCAGAGTTGACATAGCAGAGGATTTGCTTTCATTAATCCTTGCACGCAGTCTCCTGTCCACCCGTATAGCTAATTGCATTGCCTCCTGCAAGTTTCCAGGTGTGGGATAAGCAATCAGTAAATCCTTAACCCTTTCACCTAGCCCTGCAAGAAACAAGCTTTTCAAAGCTGAATCGTTCCACCCCACCTGGGCAGACCACCGACGGAAGTGAGAACAATATTTTTCCACATTACCCGATCCCTGCCTCAAACGTCTTAATTCAGACTCAGCAGATGAGACACGATCAGGATCATCGTACAACAAACACAAAGCAGAAAAAAAACTATCCACTGATCTAAAGCACGGATCACTAGGTTGGAGAGAGAAGGCCCATCCCTGAGGATCTTTGCGCAAAAGTGACATTATGAACCCTATGCGCTGTGACTCATCACCAGAGGATCCGGGTCTCAAACGAAAATACAATAAACAAGCATTTTTAAAAGAAAAAAAATCTTGTTATTCGCCAAAAAATAAATCAGGCAGACGTACCTTTGGTTCAACAAAATGTGCTCCAGAACAGCTACTCACGTGTTGTTGGAGCTTGACCACCTCCAGAGAGAGTCCCTGCAAGCGTTGAGCCAAATCTTGAACCGAGACCATGATGGAAAACTGGAGGTCTTTCCTTAGAGAAAATTTTTTTTTTTTTTTTTTTTTTTCTTTTAGGGCTGGACTTACTGTTATGATCTGCTACAGAGACTAAGGAAAGACAGGAGATCTGTCCCTACAATAGAACTAAACTAGATCCCTACGATGTAACGGGGAACCTGATCCTGCGATCAGACCCGCTAAAGTCCTCGGCTAGTCTGTACGAAGACCTATAGGTGTGAGGGAGGTATCCCTACAAGAACTAGGGACTGGGATAAGTTGGACGCCTCCTAGCAGAAATAGTAGCAGTCAAAGACAAACACACAACAAAAAGCATAGAGGTCAGAAGACCTAGCAAAACTAACAGAGAACGGCAACAGAGCACCAAGCTAGCTCAAGAGTAGTAAATACAATGAAGTCCAGCAAGGCAAGGAGGGCGGAGCCGGATTAAATAGGCAAAAATGGTCATGTGGCCAGCAAACTCAAAAAAACCTAACAGGAGAGTTCTAACACAAATAGAGGAGATTCTACCCCTATATTTAACCTCTTCTTCCCAAAATAGTTTACACGTAGGGTTGCCATGACAGCCTTGGGTCTGCTGAACATGCCAGTGCTTGTCATGACAGTACTCCTTTGAACACCAGCCTATGGAGAGTAGGAGACTGTGATTTTTGATATATAAAGAAGCAGGGCTGTCATCAGGAATTTCAGCACCCCATTCTGGCAAAATTTTCGAGCCCCCTTGAAACTCCACCCCAGCTCCGCCTCCATCTCTTGAATCTTCCACACTCCCACCACCCAATCTTGGAAAAACTCCACTTCTGCACCACGTCCTTACCAATCACACATTAACAGTTCCCATCAAACACTATATCACATACATAGCCAGCAGCTTTTGTTTTGGCCAAAAGATTTTTTAAGCCTGCCACCACGACAAGGTAGACTCCTTTGGCAGGGCCCTACTCTACTCTAACCTATTAAACATTTCTTAAAATATCCAATTCTCTGTTTAGTGATATTTTCTTTATTTTTCTTTAAGGGAATGTGTCACATACATTTTTAAACTAATTGAAATCAGATTGTGATAATTTTTTATAATCTGTATTTCTGATTGCAGATTATTGTATTCTGTTTTCTGTACATTTATGGAAGCTGCTCTCTTGCCTATTTGGAGATATGGACATTAGACATTATAGGGGACTCTATGTATTTCCTTGGGACAGTTTTCTTTACATGTTCTTATATTTAGTGACATGCAGATGTCATTGTGCAGGAAAGGGGAAAAGGTGAGCTGTGACACTACCTAATGTGAATGTTGGATTCTGTTATCTCTCATTGTAATCCTGCTTGTTATAATAATGAGGTGACTGATGAAAAGGGATCTCTTCTGGATGTGTCAGTCTATTAGGAAAGCAGTTTCTGAATATTTATTATTTTGTGATATAAGGGGTGACAAACTTTAAAGTAAATTCTTCCAAAACTTTAAGCTATGATTAAAAGGATTGGCCATTTTCTGGTTATTGTTGACCAATGTGTTTGAGAGGATGATAAGGCACTTACTAATATGGCCTTTCTTGAATTTTGGCACTAAATATGAGATATGGGAAATAGAAATATAGTCTATGTTGAATTTTGTCACTAAGTGCCTTTTATTCCTCTCACAAACACATTGGTTAACAATAACCAGAGAGTGGTCAATGCCCTTAACATAAAAGCTTCGGAACACATTCCCACTAAACATTTCGCTCTTTTTCATAAGAGTCATTTAGTTAAATCCTTTGGTCAATTATGTAAAGTGCAAATTATAGTGTCAGTAACAAAACAAACAGAAAACAAAACAATGACAAGATGTATAACCAATTAATACAATGAAAATAAGGTCATTTTGTGAGGTCAGGAAAATGCAAAATAAAAACAACAAACAGTATTGCACACGATCTAAGGAACTGAACCATAATAATAAAGATGTATTTCCATAAATCTAAGAACAACAGACAATAGTGCGCTCTACCCTTAGAACTGAGCCCTAATAATAAATGGGTATTCCCATCTGGGGCACTGATAGTACATCGCTGGGTCAGTCAGGTGCAGGTCCCACAACTGAAACATTACTAACTGATCTGTTACATCTCTCTAATACTAGGACTTTGGGTCAGTAATCCGGCAGTCAGGCTAGGATACTCATCCATAATACAGGGGAACATTCATGGCATAAATACACTAATGTAAAACTGGCTGCAATGTAGAAGATGTGAAGATGCAAATTGACATATGTGGAACAGGCAGTCGTCTTACCTTCTGGTTAGCAAAATCATTAATCAGGTCTTTAATATTCAGGCGTCTGGAGAGCTCATGCTCAATTGATAGAAGGGCTAGGCTGTTCAACCGTTATTCTGTCATTGTAGGACGCAGATAGTTCTTTACCAATGAGAGATTGCTAAATGCTATCTGTACTTCTGCTACTGAAAGTGGTAGGATGCTAAAAATTCTGAGTGCAATACACACCTCTCCATATATTCCTTGAAGCTTGAATTTGTAGATGGCGTTTAGTAAATCCAGTGGACCCATATTTTCTGTAAATGTACCTTCATAAACTTTCCGAAGATGTTGCAGCTCAGAAAGTAACGATGATGTTTAGATCCTTAGGGTATGCAGAGATCAATTCTTCAGTGGATGCCACCAGATTTTTTTTCACTAATTGTCCTCACCTTAAGAGCTGGAGCAAACAACTTGCAGACATATTCCATTGATCTGAGGCGCTGGTGAAAATGAGAAATTATAGTGTCCATTGCCACAAGAAGGCCATTAGCTTTGAAGTGCTCTTCAGGATTTGCAGCTTCATGATGCTTTGACTTTCTTTGGCACTATTGTTGAGCATTCAATAGGTCCTTTGCAATCTGGAATCTGCTACCAAACCAGCTTCAGAAAGCAGAGTGGGACACTTTTCCCTGAGTAATATCGTTTCTTCAGAGAGAGGTTTAAGGTTGGCAGCTCCAACTTCCAAAAGAGACAGATCTAGATTGTAGTATTTTTTTTCTCTCAAAAGTCGTAAGAACTTTTACCCAAAATGTTGCTAAAATCACTGCCCTGAAAGACAAAAAATAGTCTTGGACATCTTCAGCTTCTGAATGTGCATCATTTGTAAGTTTTCCGTAAGAAAGAACTTCATCAAGAAACTTCAAAATGCTTGGCAGCCTCTATTCTTGAGCTCCACCGGGTGTCACTTAGACCATGTAAAGGCCTTCCAACTGCATCAAGTTGGAAGACCGTTGCTAAACAGAATGTATAGCCGGTTTAGGCTTCCAAAAAAGTCTTCATTTCAGGACAGCTTGCAACAGCATGAACACCCACAAAGTTTATAGAATGGGCAGTACAAAGACAAAAGAGAGCCCTTGGAAATTTCACTAGAATTTTGGCCCTTACACCTTTAATCCTACCAGACATGTTTGCTCCTTTATCATATACCTGGCCTCTGCAGTTTTTAGGTCAATGGCATGCTCATTCAGTCTTGATATAACCATGTCCTCAATTTCTTCTCGTGTCTTCTGAAAAAAAAATGTATGTCTCTCTGGAGACATACCTCAAAAGTACAACGCTCTGTTCAGTGCGTGAGACATCTGAAGTAGCATCACAAATAAAAATAAATAGCTTCTTTCCTATCTGAAAATATGGCATCCAGGACATGTTTTCTATAAATATTTATAAATTTATTTTGTATTGTCCAAGATAGATAATGAGCTGGAATTTTTTTGCTTTTCTTGACTAACCTTGAATTTTCTAGATGCTCTTTTAGTACACTGTCATATTGTGACAGGATTTCCAAAGTTCCAAGAAAATTGCCGTTATGTAGATCTCAAATTCTCTGCAATATTCCCCTGAAAGCCATGTTGCATTAACCTAATTGCAGTGTCGCATCCAAAAGTCTTTCTAGAAGAGTCACGAGCTTCTCCGCTTCCTTCGCTAAACTTCATTGCATCTCAAAGTCAACAGCATGGCCACCTAGGGCATTTTGGAGGGTTCTCCAACTCCAGTAGTGCTTCCTGTTCTGTGCAATATGTTCATGCTCTGGTAACTTGAGGTACAGGCGATTCCATTTGAAAACCAAAGGATTAAAACCTTCTTTCCGATAAAGTCTGCTCCCAGTCTTGATTCTCTGATCAACAGAAAATGCCATGCACGCTACACAATACATTGCTTTCTTACTTGGGCTCCATGTTAGCCAATCCCTGAAAAAATGTTCATGCCCATTAGATGACTTGGCATATAGGAGAAAGTCACTAAAAGAACGGTCATCAACATCCTTAGGCAGAGATTGTACTATCTGCTTCAATACTTCGTTATTAGAAAGCCCTGAAAATACAATCTTCTCCCTTTCCTTGTCCATGATGACATCTGGCCACATTGCTGGGTCTTTCCAATCGATTTCTTCTCCTTGTAATGTTACATGAATGCACTCCTCTGAAGAAAACGACTCTGTGTAGTAGAGGCGAGAGAGCCTTTAAGAGAACTCTTACATGATGCTTCAAAGATGGAGAGAGATTGCCATCTGCTGTCCAGACACAGTCAAGCGGAACCAAGATATACAAGAGAAGTTGAAGAGAGAGCAGATTTAGATGCTGGACCCGGTCAGGTGACTTCCAGGAAGGAGTTCCTGGAGATAAGAGGCCAGCGCGCCAAGCCTGAGGAGTTTTTGGCGCCAAGCAGCAGAGAGGAGCAGACGTGCTCCCTGCATGCTGAGAAGACCTGCGTGGCAGGCCTAAGCCGGAGGCCTGCCAGGTGCCATAGCCGGGCAGCGGTGGATGAGCTCCGGATCCCTCACAGATGTGACCCAAGTGCTGTACCTACTGAGGAGAGTCGGAACCTGCTTGCGGTGCTGAGTGAGTTCGCGGAACCCGACGTCGCCCGCCGACAGACGAGATCTGGACCCCCCTATCCCCGGCTTGAGAGACTGCCTCCAACGGCCAGGAAGAGAGGAGTTGAGAGACTGCTGAGCCAGTAAAGTCACGCCAGTGAAAGCAGAAGAGCTGCATACATGAACAGGGCCGTCACTTCTTCTGTTCACTCACGGTACCGGGGCCAGTTGGGTTTAGGTACTCAGGTTGGGAGGAGAACAGTTGGGGCGGAAGAAGCTAAACTTGCTTTAATTGATTTTGTCCGGAAAAGACTTGCAGCCTAGCGGGAATAACCGGTGACCCCCACTAGAGCCATATACAGAGATAAAGAACTGACGTGGTGACTCCCCTGACTGGGTGCACCACATTACTTTGAGAGACTTCGTATTTTGCTAATATTTCAAATTACCGTTCAATACCCTTGTTGCTATCCCCTTGCTCAAAATACCTGTTTTATATATACATAAACTGTTTATAATCATCTCTGACTGTCCCTGCCTTGTGTCTCTGTGCGTTGCATTCCGGCAACTGCATTACATCTGCACTTTGGCAGCAAGATTGTCCTTCATATACATGTTCTAAAATGGAACATGACCATGAAGGCATTGGCTCTTCTTCCATCTCCATAAAAACAGTGGGAGGGAGCATTTTGTGAGAAGGACTCTTTGGTGACATGGTACTGGACCGTGTTTCCGCAGATTCTTCTGTTACTGCACCAGTTGGCATAGCTGCACCCTCTTTTTACAAGTGGGTGTGTGCGTGCACCTCATCACTTTGGGGCTCTCAACTCCTATTGTGCCGCAAGAACCAGGGTGCGCCGGCAGCTTGGGAACAAAGAGCGGGTCGGCAGTGTCTGACGTCACTGATGTCAGATGAGGCCAGCCCACTCTGCTGCGGCCATACAGTGTAAGTAGCTGCGGCTGTGAGTGACTGGGGCCCAGATCTTAATAAAGCCGACGCGGCTTCAGTCACTGCTCAGTACATAGTAATCGGCTGCTCTAACCGCGCACTGGCACTGACTGACAGTGTAAAATGTTCTGCGTATAGCTATGATTATAATGGAGTGCAGATATTGTGGTGCATATACTTACCGCCAGTTTATGAGTAGATCTGCTGACTCCTTTATCTTCGATGTCTTCCATTGGGATCCGCTGTCAACTTTATGCTCAGCTGCATAAAAAAAAAAATCCGGCCTCCTTCCTCCCCTTAATAGCCGGCCATCACACACCTTTTCCCAACACCCATGACAGCTTTTTCATGAGTGTGAGGAAATCTTACTACCGGTAATGGTAAAAATGATCATAGACATGTGCAATGATGTTTGTTTAAAAAAAAAATCCGGCCTCCTTCCTCCCCTTAATAGCCGGCCATCGCACACCATGTTATTTCTTCTCAGCCCAAGACAGCACCGAAAGATGGAGCTGTCATGAGCAAGAAGAAACCCAATTACCGGTTAGTGTAAAAAGTTCTGCACATGTCTATGATTATAGTGAAGCGCAGGTGTTGTGGCGCTTATACTTACCGCCAGCATATGAGTAGATCTGCTGGCATCTCTTTCTTCCACTGGGATCCACTGTCATCTTTATGCTCACCTGTAAAAAAAAAAAAAAAAAAAAAAAAATCAGGCCTCCTTCCTCCCCTTAATAGCCGGCCATCACACACCTTTTCCCAACACCCATGACAGCTTTTTCATGAGTGTGAGGAAATCTTACTACCGGTAATGGTAAAAATGATCATAGACATGTGCAATGATGTTTGTTTAAAAAAAAAATCCGGCCTCCTTCCTCCCCTTAATAGCCGGCCATCGCACACCATGTTATTTCTTCTCAGCCCAAGACAGCACCGAAAGATGGAGCTGTCATGAGCAAGAAGAAACCCAATTACCGGTTAGTGTAAAAAGTTCTGCACATGTCTATGATTATAGTGAAGCGCAGGTGTTGTGGCGCTTATACTTACCGCCAGCATATGATTACAATATCTGGCTTCTCCATCTTTAGAGTCTGTCTTTGGGGTCCCTCAGTGTTGTGTCCATGGTTATCTTCATTCCAGCAGTTTTTCCAGATGATCAGTGATGTTCACTCTTCGGTTCTTCAAGGTCTTCTGGAGGCTGAGGAAGACAGCTCGCTCTGGTGACTATGGAGCTGGTGTCTTGTCAAGGGTTTCCATGTTGACAAAAGAAAATCCCTTGAACATGGCCTGGTCCTTTGCTGATAGAGGTGACTTTTTGGCCTCCGCTGCTTCTAATTTCTCCAGATGGTGTGGTCGAGAACGGTGATGAGCTTTAGTTGGCTATAAAACAAAAAAAGAATCATAACATTAAGAATATGACTTTTTATCACATTCCTGGTTTTAAACTGCACTAAAATTGCCAAAATCTTAATCCTTCTGGAGAAGGATGATGTCCACATTAACTTGAAAGTGAAAAGTGAAATGATCTGAACCATCAGACCAGGACCAGCAGCTCTGTATGATGTTGGTTTAACAATGTTAGTGTCAGCGGTAAATAATACTCAACAGAAAGTCAACACCAAAAAATGATAGAAACAACTATCAGCTTTCAATAAGTGTTCTCTACCCATCATTGTTTCCCCTATGCAGAGATGATGGTGCAATGTGATCTGGACATATACTTACTACAGGGATGTGTGGTGGAGGCACTTTCAGGGCTTCCACAGAGACCCAGTCAATACACTGGAAAAACACCTGCTCTCTGATGTTACCATGGACTCCTAAGCGTCTGGCTGGATCTTTCTGTAGGAGCTAAAAACAATAAAGTAAAACCCATGAAGGTAAGTGGTAGAGACAATAAAACATTCTCACGACATCACCATTTAAATGAATATTATACAACCCCTAGTACTAATAACTTGGAATTATACTGACCTGTTTAATGATGTCATCAATGCCGGAGGATGCCTCATCGAGTGTCAGATGGAACGTACACTCACTGGTAACCATATCTTTTAAGATGACACCAAAAGAATACCAGTCTACTCCGGCGTTATACTCCTTGCCAGGAAAAATCTATCATGGAAGAGAGAACAGAAAGGTCAAAATGTTAACACCCCATGGACTATAATTTTTGTGAAAATTAAATAGGAAAGCACTATTGTCTGCACCTCAGGAGCCATGTAGCCCGGTGTTCCAGCGTATTCGGTGGCTGTTCGGTCTCCATGCATGTTGTCAATTGCGAGACCGAAATCTGTGATCTTAATATGGCCCGTTTCAGCCACCAGGATGTTCTCGGGCTTGAGGTCTCTGTGGATGACGCCCTTGGAGTGGAGGTACTGGATTCCACAGACCAGTTCAGCGGCATAGAATCTGACAAAAAGACATGAATGAGTGTAGCTTACCGAGGAGAAGACAAGAAACACCAAGATCCAGCCAATATTATCTACATGATCAACCAGAACAAGATGACTATATACAGGACATACAACAAATCCTGCCAGATCCCACTGATGAATAATGAAGTCACTCAGGTTTCTGTCGCTGCAGTCTACAATATTTTTGATATAAAAAGCACCAGAACCCAAAGGCATATAATACAGCACCGAAGTGAACAGAACCAACCCTAGACATTTATGTACAGTTATAATCAGGATTGTAGGTAACATAAAATGTACCTTGCGCTGGGGATGTCAAGCCGCCCCTTCGTCAGTAGGAAGGTGTTAAAGTCCCCGCAGCTCACGTATTCCAGACCAAGCAGCACATAGCGCTGTAGCACAGAAAAACGTATAAGTATATTTATATGCAGGTAAAGTTGCCAAAAGATTACAATATCTACACACATATTACAGAATAGGTCAGTATAACTATAGGCAACAGGATAAATGGAAGGTTGATAGTATACATTTCCCATTTAAGAGGGATTACATTTCAGATGTCCCAACATTTTTTCAATGTTCTAGCTGACGACCATATGAGGCATCTCTAATGACAAATGACACCTTAGGGATCATAATTGTGCTCCTGTGGAGGGTTATTTAAATATGCGGTTATGTATAATGATTTTCTTTAGAGTGGCATACGGAGATTTAAAGGACTGCTGTACATTTTGTTCAATTAATATTCAATGTAATTTTATTTCAGACATTTACAGGGGGTGCCCTGTTATTACTGAGGCTCGGGTCAAGCATGGTGCCAGTCAGAGGTTTACTGCCTCAGAGGGGTTTTACTGCAGGGGGATATTTACTGCCTGGGGGGTGTATTTACTGCTTGTAGGGGGGTATTTGCTGTGTGTGTGAGGGCATTTACTGTGTGTGTGAGTGCATTTACTGTGTGTGGGGTTGGTGCAGACACAGTATGGTTAGTGGGGGGATGAGTGTGGACATAGTATGAGGAGCAAGGGGAAAATGTATGCGGACACAGTATTGAGAGCGAGTGTCATGGGTGTGTAGCACCCTGAGGATTCGGCTGCTACAGGGGTATTGCACCTCAACCCAGAGGTGTGGTATTCCACTCCCGGGTAAGGATGGAGTATGGAACTGAGCTTAGTAGGCTGCATGCACTACATACATCCCATTTCCGGGGGACAGAACAACGGTACTCCCACCAGTATATGTGCAGGTACGACAGCGTCTGTCCCTGGCTGGAGTGGGAGTGGGGGTGGAACATCCCAGTAGTGTAGGGGCAGATAGGGGGAGTAGTCTGGGTAAATGTAGGAGCTCATTGGGTGCTGGTCACCTGAGCTCACACATAGAGGGAGTATATAAGGTGGGCACCATCTTAGGACAGGGTCAGTCAGCCAGTCAGTCAGTCTGTGAGTCATCAGTAACTCCAGGAGAGGAGAAGGAAGAGGGACCCAGAGGCGCAGGACGAGAGGGGACCCCAAGAGCCCGTATGAGAACTGATAAGGGTGAAGGGTCGGCAAAAGGGTACCGGATCCCAAGCTGGCGGAGGCAAAAGCAAACCTTAGCCAGGAACCGGAGGTCGTGGGCAAGATTTGCCACGACCCTCACCAAATCCACCAGAATGGTACACCGAGCATAGGGTCAGGGAAGCCAGAGAAGGTTCAACCACCAAGAGACCCGAGGGAGCCGGACACAGGTGGATCCCTGGTGGGAACGGCCAGAGAGAGAGAAGAAGGGAGCTCAGGACCATACTCAGGAATTGCCCGGGAGTTGACCGAGTCCCGCACCTGGTGGACGCAGCACGGCTTGGGTGGTCACTGCTGTACAGAGTGACCCGAGCAACACCAGTGAGTAAAAACCCTGAACTGCATTTCATGCCTAGGAGTCTCCTTGCTGCACCTTCACAACCACCATCCTCCACGTCTGACCCCCTGAGGCTATACCCCTCCCGTTGGGGGTTATACTACCACAGCTGCACACACACCACCAGCCTCAGCGGACCATCCTGCAGCGGCGGCCTTTTGACCGCAAATCAACGGGTGGCGTAGTCGACACTAAGAACATCTACAAGGACTGCCGCACACTGAGTTTGACACCCTGGGCACGGACCGGGTCACAGCCACTCGGAGACTACAACCCCCATCTGATCCGGCTCCGGGTATCCCTAACAACATGGCCCAGGGGGCGCGTCAACTTTGGCGTAGTCGGCAGGATCACATGCCCGCAACCACCGGGTACTGCGTGCCTGAAGAAAAATTCGCAATTACCTCAAAACGAAGTCTCCCGCCAATTCCAGAGGGTCCCCGCCATCAGACGCCATCTCGGATCGGTTCCCGCCATTCGCCCGTCATCTGCAGTCTTTTCCCGCCATCTGCAGTGTTTCCCGCCACTGGGAAGCGATTCCCGCCATCAGAGAAGATTTCCCGCCTTGGCAGAGCGGACGCCATTATGGGCGTGCCAAAGGATGGCAAGAGGACACCTCCCATCGTGGGCCAGGACCGAAAATGACGCCAAAAGTGGAAACCGCCCCCACCAGCAGAGACTGTGATGATTGATATGTCCATCAGCGTGAGGGAACTGCCCCTGGAACTGGCAATCACAAAGTTGCCCCAGGACGACCCCCAATGTGGGCGGATACAGAACAAAAGAGTGAAGATGGGAGCAGCTTGGAAGAGTCTAGAGAGAACACACCCGGAGATGGAGGGAGAGTCAGGCAGCACCGACCCAGTGGTCAGGAGCCTGTTGCAGGCCGCCACTCCAGAAGGCCTGCTGGAGATCCTGGCGCAGCTCCCCGGAGATCGGGAGCGTGCACAGACCGCGCTGGAGGGCCTAGCACGAAGGATGGCCCGGGTGCAGCAGGAAACACTGGCGGAGTGGACCCGAGAGATGGCCCGGCAGGCCGGAGCCCGCCAGCGAAGCATGCCACCCGCAGCGAGGAGCAAGTCCACCTCTGAGGACGGCGAAGGATGGACGACGGCCGGAGACGACGCCGCGGAGGGAGCCGAAGAGATGAAGGCAGGTAATGGGGACGACAACATCCCGTGCCCAGAAGCCGTAAACCTGCCCCAGCTCCCCGTCGCAGAGCCCGAAGCCCCACTCACCGTTCCCGTAGCCGCTGCGTCATCGCTCCAAGCTAGGCCTCAAGCGGCCGGAGCCGCGGCCACGCCCCCTGTGACGTCACGCGCCTCAACCCTGAGCGCGGCCAAGCAGGAAGCGCCACCGGCCTGGTCGCAGGGCCGAGTACCCCCGGGCGCCGCCGTCTTCACTGCGCCCTCTACCACCATCATGCCACCGGCCTGGTCGCTGGGCCAAGTAACCCCGGGCGCCGCCGTCTTCACGGTGCCCTTCACCTTCAGGGTGCCCCAGGCCTGGTCGCAAGGCCTGGTGAACCCGGGCGCCATTACCACCACCGCGCCCTCAACGTCCACAGCGCCACACCTGGGTGAAGACACCTGCCCGGATGGGCAGCCCCCTGTGTGGCCACCGGAGTACCACCATCCCCGACTCCGGAAAGAAAGACCCCTGGATGAGCCCCTGATCCCGGCTCCGGCGCCCGCCAAGATCACCCCACTCTCGTTGGAGGAAGCCCAGTTCGAGTGGGACTTTACCGGTGAGGACATAATGGGATTCACCGAGGAGACCCGGGCGGCCGCAGCTGAGCGTGCGGAGTGCTGCCGGCAGCAGTTAGAGGTCTTCGACAGAGAGAGGAAAGAGAGGCGGGTCCGCGAGGAGCGGCTGCAAGTAAAGAGTGCAGAACAAAAGAGCCGGACCCGAAGGAACCCCCGTGCAGCCCACGGTCCCCGTGCCACCGGGACTGTAATTAAATTCCAGTTGCAGCACGGTTGGGGCTTCATCAGAGACCATCACACCCCCGGCGACGTCTTCGTGACCAGAAGAGATGTCGAGTCCCACCTACCGGAGGGACACAGAGGTCGTGACCTATACCTGGGTGATGAGGTCACCTTCACCCGGCATCAGTGCGCCAAGGGCCCGTATGCCCTGCATGTGCATAGACTGACTGAGGAGGAGCTACGGGGTGAGGAGGATCAAGAGGACCCGGACGGGTCTAAAGATTACCCTCAGCCAAGAGCACACCGCCACTGATGAACTGTAAATAGAATATGTAAATAGTTACCCGTGTGGGTGCAAAAACTGCTGCTACCAAAGTGTAGTCCCCGTCGGGACCAGCAAGTGAATACCCATGTGTCCCTATCCCCTAACAGGCTGAGGACTGTGAACAGCCATTCCTTTTCCCCACTGGCCGAGGACTGAGAGCGGCCATATTCCCCTTTGTACATAGTTGCGCTTTCTAAGGCGCCCCCTACTGGTTTTGTAAGGAACTGTGTTTTTCCAGAAGAGACTGTTGCACTTTACCCGGTCACAAGTTGCACCGTGGCCGGAGGAACAAAAAGGTTTATATGAAAAGTTTTATGCTGCTGATAATGTTTATATGTTTTATATGTTTATGTTATGAAAAAAAAATTGTATGTTTCTGGATGTTTTTATTCTTTTACAGCCCGAGGACGTGCTGTGATTTACCAGGGGGGAATGTAGCACCCTGAGGATTCGGCTGCTACAGGGGTATTGCACCTCAACCCAGAGGTGTGGTATTCCACTCCCGGGTAAGGATGGAGTATGGAACTGAGCTTAGTAGGCTGCATGCACTACATACATCCCATTTCCGGGGGACAGAACAACGGTACTCCCACCAGTATATGTGCAGGTACGACAGCGTCTGTCCCTGGCTGGAGTGGGAGGGGGGTGGAACATCCCAGTAGTGTAGGGGCAGATAGGGGGAGTAGTCTGGGTAAATGTAGGAGCTCATTGGGTGCTGGTCACCTGAGCTCACACATAGAGGGAGTATATAAGGTGGGCACCATCTTAGGACAGGGTCAGTCAGCCAGTCAGTCAGTCTGTGAGTCAGCAGTAACTCCAGGAGAGGAGAAGGAAGAGGGACCCAGAGGCGCAGGACGAGAGGGGACCCCAAGAGCCCGTATGAGAACTGATAAGGGTGAAGGGTCGGCAAAAGGGTACCGGATCCCAAGCTGGCGGAGGCAAAAGCAAACCTTAGCCAGGAACCGGAGGTCGTGGGCAAGATTTGCCACGACCCTCACCAAATCAACCAGAATGGCACACCGAGCATAGGGTCAGGGAAGCCAGAGAAGGTTCAACCACCAAGAGACCCGAGGGAGCCGGACACAGGTGGATCCCTGGTGGGAACGGCCAGAGAGAGAGAAGAAGGGAGCTCAGGACCATACTCAGGAATTGCCCGGGAGTTGACCGAGTCCCGCACCTGGTGGACGCAGCACGGCTTGGGTGGTCACTGCTGTACAGAGTGACCCGAGCAACACCAGTGAGTAAAAACCCTGAACTGCATTTCATGCCTCTGAGTCTCCTTGCTGCACCTTCACAACCACCATCCTCCACGTCTGACCCCCTGAGGCTATACCCCTCCCGTTGGGGGTTATACTACCACAGCTGCACACACACCACCAGCCTCAGCGGACCATCCTGCAGCGGCGGCCTTTTGACCGCAAATCAACGGGTGGCGTAGTCAACACTAAGAATATCTGCAAGGACTGCCGCACACTGAGTTTGACACCCTGGGCACGGACCGGGTCACAGCCACTCGGAGACTACAACCCCCATCTGATCCGGCTCCGGGTATCCCTAACAACATGGCCCAGGGGGCGCGTCAGGTGTGTCAGAGGTGACAGACAGTCGCCCTGCAGTTGGTTGCAGGAGATCTCTACATTTGGCATTACAGACAACTTGCTAGAGGATGGCTGTCTGTAGGACCCAGCGGCTACCTCCCTCTGGCTAATTATCTTCCTCGTGTGGGTGTATAATTAACTGCTGTGTCTTAGAGGGAGGTGCCGGCGATATTCATTACTACTTGTGAGGCTTTAGCAAGAGCAGTACTTCATCCTCTCTGGAGCTTGAGGCCGTGTGTTCATTTGTCTGGAGTCGTCTAAAGCTAAGAATCTGGGCTCCCTTTTACTTTTCCTTTTGTGTTGCACTAGTCTTTCCCACACCAGGCACGACATTATCACCGGCCGAGCACGTTTTGAAAAGGAAAAAAAAAATCTGCCTTTTTTTTTCTTTCTCTGTGTGTTTTTGGGCGTGGACCTTTTTTTTTTCCTTTCTCCCTTCGTACGGGTTCAGTTGCAGAGCTCGCAGAGCAGTTTCACAGTCTGTCTCTGGAGGTGAATGACTTCCGCTGTGAGGTTTAGCAGCAGCATCAGCGGTTACAGGTCGCCAATCTGAGGGTCTCTGCAGGTAGGCCGGTCCAGCCTGAACCCAAGGTTGTCCTCCTGGACAGGTTTTCAGGAGGTAGGGATACGTTTTTTTGTATTTAAGGAGGCATGCAAATTATACTTTAAACTTCATCCTTACTCCTCTAGTAATGAGGAGCTACGGATTGGTATTGTGATATCTCTATTACAGGGAGATCCTCAGTCATGGGCGTTTTCTTTACCGCAGGACTCTGTTTGTCTCCAGTCTGTGGAGGGGTTTTTCGAGGCTCTGGCCCTCATTTATGATGACCTTGACCAAGTCGCCTTGGCTGAGTCTAGGCTACGTCGCCTTAAGCAGGGAAATAGGTCAGTGGAAACATTCAGTTCGGAATTCCGCAGATGGGCAACGGATTCCAAATGGAATGACTCAGCCCTTAGAAGTCAATTTTGTAAGGAGCTTACTGAAAGGTTGAAAGTTGCCTTGGCAGTATATGAAACCCCTCAGTCCTTGGAGGCTGCCATGTCTTTGGCCATACGTCTTGATAGACGCCTTCGGGATTGACAGGTGAGACCACCTTCTCCAGGGCCTTCTAGTTGGGGTTGTGTATCCCTGCCAGGGGAGCGGTCTGGGGGTGAACCAGTATTGGGGGAGGTGGAAGAACCCATGCAGTAAGGGGGTGTATCTGCATCATACATCTCCCCGGAGATTCACAAGAAAAAAGGCATGTTTTTTTTTGTGGGGAAAAAATTTCTGTGTTTGCTGACAGTGGAGCCGGAGTCATCATTTTGGATGCTGAGTTTGTGAAAACTCATGGTCTTGTTTGCTGTACTTTAGATAAACCTATTTCCATTTTCGCCATCAACTCGGCGACCCTTGCAGAGAGAGCATTTACTCAGATTGTACATAATGTAAAAGTGAGTGTGGGGTCAGTTCATTGTGAAATCATCCCTTGCTATGTTCTGGACAATCTTCCCACACTGATTGTCTTGGATATCCCTTGGCTTGTTAAACATAATCCGTTGGTTGATTGGAAAACTGGGGAGATTATTGAATGGGGAGATTACTGCCATGAGAACTGTCTAGATATTTCCCTTGCTACTGTCTCTACGGAAATATTACCTGCTTTTCTGTCTGGTTTTGAGGATGTTTTTTCTGAGAGGGGATGTCAGGATTTGCCCCCTCATCGTGCTTATGACTGTCCTATTAACCTGACCCCCGGAGCTAAACTACCGAAGTCCAGACTGTATAATCTTTCTGGCCCTGAGAGACAAGCCATGAAGGATTTCATTACGGAAAGTCTGGAGAAGGGACATATCAGACCCTCATCTTAGCCCGTGGCTACAGGTTTCTTTGTGAAGAAAAAAGATGGCGGTCTACGTCCCTGTTTAGATTTCCAGGAATTAAATCAAATTACCATCCATGATCCATACCCTCTTCCTCTGATTCCTGATTTGTTCAGCCAGGTTGTGGGAGCTAAGGTATTCTCCAAGTTGGATTTAAGGGGAGCCTACAACCTGGTTAGAATCAGAGAAGGGGACGGATGGAAAACAGCGTTCAATACCCCGGAAGGACATTTCGAGAGTCTGGTTATGCCTTTTGGTTTGGCCAATGCACCTGCGGTATTCCAGAATTTCATAAATGATATTTTCCATCATTTGATAGGGAGGTTTGTGGTGGTCTATCTGGACGATATTTTGCTTTACTCCACTGATTTTGAGACTCATCAGGGGCATGTTAAGCAGGTACTCCAGATATTAAGGGATAGCAAACTTTAAGCCAGACTAGAAAAATGTGTTTTCGCTGTTCAGGAGGTGCAGTTTTTGGGGTACTTGTTGTCATCTTCGGATTTTCGGATGGATCCGGAGAAGATCCGTGCAGTCCTTGACTGGGAACGTCCAGAGAACCTGAAGGCTCTACAACGTTTTCTGGGCTTTACTAATTTTTACTGGAAATTCATCCAGAATCACTCTGTTACTGTGAAACCCCTTACTGACATGACTAAGAAGGGGTCTAATTTTTCCAAATGGTCGGATTCTTCCATCCAGGCTTTTTCTTCCTTAAAGAATCATTTTGCCACTGCACCTATACTCATTCAACCCGATGTTTCTCAACTCTTTATTGATGTGTCTGATATCGGGGTTGGGGCTGTGTTGTCTCAGGATTCGTCCCCTGGTAAATGGCGTCCATGCGCCTTCTTTTCTAAAAAAAATGTCTTCGGCTGAGAGAAATTATGACGTGGGTAATAGGGAACTTTTGGCGATCAAATTGGCGTTCGATGAATAGCGACATTGGATGGAGGGGGCTGTCCATCCTATTACTGTTATTACTGACCATAAGAACGTGTCATATATCCATCAGCTAAACGTCTCAACCGTAGGCAAGCCAGATGGTCCATGTTTTTTACTAGGTTCAATTTTGTTGTCACTTTTCATCCAGAGGTCAAAACTGTCAAGGCTGATGCTTTGTCCCAGAGTTTCACTGGTGGTGGTGACCATGAGAACCCTGCCGCGATATTACAGAAAGGTGTATTCATTTCGGCACTTTATCCTGAACTGGAGGGTGAGGTGCTGGAGGCTCAGGGGGACGCCCCTGCCTCCTGCCCTTCAGGAAAGTTATTTGTACCATCCAATCTGCGCTGCAAAGTATTTAAGGAACATCATAACTCTGTGCTTTCTGGGCATCTAGGTGGTAAGGCAACGGTAGACCTCCTCGCTAGTCGTTTTTGGTGGCCCGGGTTGCATCAGGATGTAATTGAACACGTAGCTACTTGTAGTATTTGCACGCGTTCTAAGGTTTCGCATATCCATCCGTCTGGTACTCTTCTTCCGCTACCTATCCCTAGTAGGCCATGGACACAATTGTCCATGGATTTTATTACTGACCTACTGGTTTCTGCAGGCAAAACGGTGGATTTGGTGGTAGTAGATAGGTTCAGTAAAATGGTTTATTTTGTCGCATTGCCTGCACTTCCAAATGCCAATACACTTGTTCAGGTGTTCATAAATGAGATTGTGAAGCTTCACAGGGTTTCCTCCCATGTGGTGTCAGATCGGGGGACCCAGTTTGTTTCCATGTTCTGGAGGGCATTCTGTTCTCGACTGGTGGTGCAGCTGTCCTTTTCCTCTGCCTTCCACCCTTAGTCGAATAGACAGACCGAGCGTGTCAATCAGAATTTGGAGACCTACCTCAGGTGTTTCGTTTCCGAAAATCAGGAGGATTGGGCATCCTACCTACCGCTGGCAGAATTTGCCATTAATAATCATCGTCAAGAATCCACTGGCATGTCACTGTTCTTCGGTGCATACGGTTATCACCCACAGTTTGATACCTTTAGTGGGGGAGAAGCTTCAGAACGGTTTAACTTCATCGCTCTCCTCGGTATGGCAGGGTGTGCTGAGTAATTTAAAGATCATGGGAGACAGGTATAAACGTATGGCTAACAGAAAAAGCTTGCAAGGTCCGGACCTGAATGTGAATGACTTTGTGTGGTTGCCTACCAGGAATATAAGATTGAAAGTTCCTTCTTGGAAGCTGGGACCTAGGTTTATTGGTCCCTATAAAATAACCGCCGTCATTAACCCAGCAGCGTTTCGTCTTGAACTTCCTCAGGCCCTTAAATTCCACAACATGTTCCATAGGCCCTTACTTAAAAAACATGTGGAACTTATTGAACCCTCGCCTCTACTACCGCCCCCAGTAATGGTTGATGTTAATTTGGAGTTCCAGATTTCGAGGATTGTAGATTCTCGTGTCCAACGTCATTCTCTACAATACTTGGTGCACTGGAAAGGCTATGGTCCAGAGGAGAGGATGTGGGTTTCAGCATCAGAGGTGAACGCTCCCAGATTGGTTCGCTCATTTCACACCTCTTTTCCTGAGAAACTCGGTCCTGAGTGCCAGGAGGCCACTCGTAGAGGGGGGGTGGTACTGTCACGGGTGTGTCAGAGGTGACAGACAGTCGCCCTGCAGTTAGTTGCAGGAGATCTCTACGTTTGGCATTACAGACATCTTGTTAGAGGCTGGCTGTCTCTAGGACCCAGCGACTACCTCCCTCTGGCTAATTAGCTCCCTGGGCTGGGTGTATAAATACCTGGTGTGTCTGAGAGGGAGGTGCCAGCGATATTCATTACGACTTGTGAGGCTTTAGCAAGAGCAGTACTTCGTCCTCTCTCGAGCTTGAGGCCATGTGTGCATTTGTCTGGAGTCGTCAAAAGCTAAGCAATATCCCCCTGTTTGACTACCCTTGTTGTCTATAGAGTTTAGTGGAGATCTACTAGTGCTCATCTCCTCCCGTCCCTAGCCTTAGCCATACGCCAGGGAAAGTCAGGGCGAGGCACCCGTGTAGCGATTGATGAAGAGCCAATATAGGGAGGGTAGTTGAGACAGGGTGACACTAGACCAGACTAGGAGGTCTCCCCTTCCCCCTTTTCCCTAGAGTCTGGACTCCCTTTCCCTTTTCCCTTTGTGTTGCACTAGACTTTCCCACACCTGGCGTGACAGTGAGGGTGATGGGATGGGTTCAGACACAGTTTGGGGAGTTGAGGAGATGTGTGAGGAGGCAGTATTGTTTAGTGGGAGGGTAAATGTATGAGGAGGAAGGGGTAAATAAGTGAGGAGACTATTGAGGGGAATAGTGCGAGGAGACAGTAAGGGGGGGGATAAAAGTGTGAGTGGGCACAGAATAGAGACTGAGTAGTGTAGGGGGTACCATAGGGGGACAGTGTAAGAGCACAGCCAGGAGGGGACAGTATACCAAGGAGGGGATGAGCAGTGTGATGAGAAGGCACAGAATAGAGATTGAGTAGTTGGGGGTAAGCATTGGGGAACAGTGTAAGGACATAGCCAGGAAGAGATTGTAAGCCAAGGAGGGGGAGAGTATGGTGCAGGGGCATAGTATAGACACTGGGCCCTATAAGGGGGACACAGTGTGAGAGGACAGTGTGAAGAAGGGGCCCAGTATGGAAAGGAGAGTGCAGTGTACAGAGCATGTACCATAGGAGGGACAGTGTGGGGGTGATAATTCATGCCGGGAATATAGTGAGGGGCAATTATTTATTCAGGGGTTCAGCATAGGACACATATTTTTATTCAGGAGCATTATAATGCCATTGTTATCTTTAAGGGCATCGTGTGGGATGTGCTGCAGAAGATCAGAGAAGATAGAAGTCTGCAGAGACGAGCTTTGGATGAGAAAACTCATCATGGAGTCTGGACAAGATGAAGAAGAAAAGAAAGAGAACGACTAGAAACAACATCATCTATAAGGTACCTGGATGTAAATGTTATTTGTGATACTAACTCAGTACTGATTCTCATATTTTTATTTATGTTAGAAGCATTAAAAGGATTGTCCAAGTTTGTGGTGAGTCAGCAGTCACTCTATGTGACTGCAGGCTTCTGAATTCTAACAGTGCACTGCACACTGTCAGGATTTTCTTGTGCCGGCGATTTTCATACATGCGGTCACATGCCGACGAGACATGTGTGGCCTAACTCAATGAAAATGAATTGAGTGAGGATGGATACGTCTAGTCAGAATGTGGCCAGAAGTATACAAATCGAATACTTGTGCAAGGGAGACTCCTAAAAGTGTGTACTGCATGTGCTGTGACTGCAGACTTTCATCTCAAACCTGAACAAACCCTTTAATTATAAAATGAAGCCCTGTAGCATGCCAATCCTAACAGTGTGTAATATACTCACTGTCAGGATTCAGCTCTGCTTGTGACGCGCCCCCTGGGCCATGTTGTTAGGGATACCCGGAGCCGGATCAGATGGGGGTTGTAGTCTCCGAGTGGCTGTGACCCGGTCCGTGCCCAGGGTGTCAAACTCAGTGTGCGGCAGTCCTTGCAGATGTTCTTAGTGTCGACTACGCCACCCGTTGATTTGCGGTCAAAAGGCCGCCGCTGCAGAATGGTCCGCTGAGGCTGGTGGTGTGTGTGCAGCTGTGGTAGTATAACCCCCAACGGGAGGGGTATAGCCTCAGGGGGTCAGACGTGGAGGATGGTGGGTGTGAAGGTGCAGCAAGGAGACTCAGAGGCATGAAATGCAGTTCAGGGCTTTTACTCACTGGTGTTGCTCGGGTCACTCTGTACAGCAGTGACCTCCCAAGCCGTGCTGCGTCCACCAGGTGCGGGACTCGGTCAACTCCCGGGCAATTCCTGAGTATGGTCCTGAGCTCCCTTCTTCTCTCTCTCTGGCCGTTCCCACCAGGGATCCACCTGTGTCCGGCTCCCTCGGGTCTCTTGGTGGTTGAACCTTCTCTGGCTTCCCTGACCCTATGCTCGGTGTGCCATTCTGGTGGATTTGGTGAGAGTCGTGGCAAATCTTGCCCACGACCTCCGGTTCCTGGCTAAGGTTTGCTTTGGCCTCCGCCAGCTTGGGATCCGGTACCCTTTTGCCGACCCTTCACCCTTATCAGTTCTCATACGGGCTCTTGGGGTCCCCTCTCGTCCTGCGCCTCTGGGTCCCTCTTCCTTCTCCTCTCCTGGAGTTACTGCTGACTCGCTGACTGGCTGACTGACCCTGTCCTAAGATGGTGCCCACCTTATATACTCCCTCTATGTGTGAGCTCAGGTGACCAGCACCCAATGAGCTCCTACATTTACCCAGACTACTCCCCCTATCTGCCCCTACACTACTGGGATGTTCCACCCCCCTCCCACTCCAGCCAGGGACAGACGCTGTCGTACCTGCACATATACTGGTGGGAGTACCGTTGTTCTGTCCCCCGGAAATGGGATGTATGTAGTGCATGCAGCCTACTAAGCTCAGTTCCATACTCCATCCTTACCCGGGAGTGGAATACCACACCTCTGGGTCGAGGTGCAATACCCCTGTAGCAACCGAGTCCTTAGGGTGCTACATTCCCCCCTGGTAAATCACAGCACGTCCTCGGGCTGTAAAAGAATAAAAACATCCACAAACATACAATTTTTTTTCATAACATAAACATATAGAACACTATATATATTATCAGCAGCAATAAACTTTTCATATAAACCTTCTTGTTCCTCCGGCCACGGTGCAACTTGTGACCGGGTAAAGTGCAACAGTCTCTTCTGGAAAAACACCGTTCCTTACAAAACCAGTAGGGGGCGCCTTAGAAAGCGCAACTATATACAAGGGGAGGTATGGCCGCTCTCAGTCCTCGGCCAGTGGGGAAAAGGAATGGCTGTTCACAGTCCTCAGCCTGTTAGGGGATAGGGACACACGGATATTCACTTGCTGGTCCCGACGGGGACTACACTTTGGTAGCAGCAGTTTTTGGTACCCACACGGGTAACTATTTACATATTCTATTTACAGTTCATCAGTGGCGGTGTGCTCTTGGCTGAGGGTAATCTTTAGACCCGTCCAGGTCCTCTTGATCCTCCTCACCCCGTAGCTCCTCCTCAGTCAGTCTATGCACATGCAGGGCATACGGGCCCTTGGCGCACTGATGCCGGGTGAAGGTGACCTCATCACCCAGGTATAGGTCACGACCTCTGTGTCCCTCCGGCAGATGACTTTCAACGTCTCTGCGGGTGACAAAGACGTCGCCGGGGGTCTTGTGGTCCCGGATGAAACCCCACCCGTGCTCCAACTGGAATTTTATTACAGTCCCGCTGGCACGGGGACCGTGGGCAGCACGGGGGTTTCTGCGGGCTCGGCTCTTCTGCTCGGCGCTCTTCACTTGGAGCCGCTCCTCGCGGACCCGCCTCTCTCTCCTTTCTCTGTCGAAGACCTCTAACTGCTGTCGGCAGCACTCTGCACGCTGGGCTGCGGCCGCCCGGGTCTCTTGGGTGAACCCGATGAGGTCTTCTCCAGTGGGGTCCCACGCGAACTGCGCCTCCTCCAACGAGAGTGGGGTGATCTTGGCGGGCGCCGGAGCCTGGATCAGGGGCTCATCCAGAGGCCGTTCCCTCCGGAGTCGGGGATGGTGGTACTCTGGTGGCCACACAGGGGGCTGCCCATCCGGGCAAGTGCGCTGGGCAAATAGGTCTTCACCCAGGTGTGGCGCTGTGGACGTTGAGGGCGCGTTGGTGGTAGCGGCGCCCGGGTTCACCAGGCCTTGCGACCAGGCCTGGGGCACCCTGAAGGTGAAGGGCACCGTGAAGACGGCGGCGCCCGGGGTTACTTGGCCCAGCGACCAGGCCGGTGGCTCGGCAGAGGTAGAGGGCGCTGTTGGTACTGCGGCGCCCGGGGGTACTCTGCCCTGTGACCAGGCCGATGGCGCTTCCTGCTTGGCCGCGCTCAGGATTGAGGCGCGTGACGTCACAAGAGGCGTGGCCGCGGCCCCTGCTTGAGGCCTAGTCTGGAGCGGTAGCGGAGCGGCAACAGGCACGATCGGTGGGATTTCGGGCTCTGCGACGGGGAGCGGGGGTAGGCTTACGGTGGCCGGGCTTGGGGTAGTGACGTCCCCTTTACTTGCCTCCGTATCTTCAGCTCCCTCTGTGGCGTCGTCTCCGGCCTCAGTCCCTTCTGCATCCTCTTCAGGGGCAGGCGTGCTCCTCGTTGCGGGTGGTGTGCTTCGCTGGCGGGCTCCAGCCTGCTGGGCCATCTCTCTGCTCCATGCGGCCAGTACGTCTCGCTGCACTCGGGCCATCCTCTGAGCCAAGCCCTCCAGTGCGGTCCGTGCACGCTCCCGATCTCCGGGGAGCTGCGCCAGGATCTCCAGCAGGCCTTCTGGAGTGGCGGCCTGCAACAGGCTCCTGACCACAGGGTCGGTGCTGCTTGACTCTCCCTCCATTTCCGGGTGTGTTCTCTCTAGACTCTTCCAGGCTGCTCCCATCTTCTTTCTTTTGTTCTGTATCCGCCCACATTGGGGGTCGTCTTGGGGCAACTTTGTGATTGCCAGTTCCAGGGGCAGTTCCCTCACGCTGATGGACATATCAATCATCACAGTCTCTGCTGGTGGGGGCGGTTTCCACTTTTGGCGCCATTTTCGGTCCTGGCCCACGATGGGAGGTGGCCTCTTGCCATCCTTTGGCACGCCCATAATGGCGTCCGCTCTGCCAAGGCGGGAAATCTTCTCTGATGGCGGGAATCGTCTCCCAGTGGCGGGAAACACTGCAGATGGCGGGAAAAGACTGCAGATGACGGGCGAATGGCGGGAACTGATCCGAGATGGCGTCCGATGGCGGGGACCCTCTGGAATCGGCGGGAGACTTCTCTTTACGGTAAATATGAACTGTTCTTCAGGCACGCAGTACCCGGTGGTTGCGGGCACGTTATCCTGCCGACTACGCCAAAGGTTGACGCGCCCCCTAGGCCATGTTGTTAGGGATACCCGGAGCCGGATCAGATGGGGGTTGTAGTCTCCGAGTGGCTGTGACCCGGTCCGTGCCCAGGGTGTCAAACTTAGTGTGCGGCAGTCCTTGCAGATGTTCTTAGTGTCGACTACGCCACCCGTTGATTTGCGGTCAAAAGGCCGCCGCTGCAGAATGGTCCGCTGAGGCTGGTGGTGTGTGTGCAGCTGTGGTAGTATAACCCCCAACGGGAGGGGTATAGCCTCAGGGGGTCAGACGTGGAGGATGGTGGTTGTGAAGGTGCAGCAAGGAGACTCAGAGGCATGAAATGCAGTTCAGGGTTTTTACTCACTGGTGTTGCTCGGGTCACTCTGTACAGCAGTGACCTCCCAAGCCGTGCTGCGTCCACCAGGTGCGGGACTCGGTCAACTCCCGGGCAATTCCTGAGTATGGTCCTGAGCTCCCTTCTTCTCTCTCTCTGGCCGTTCCCACCAGGGATCCACCTGTGTCCGGCTCCCTCGGGTCTCTTGGTGGTTGAACCTTCTCTGGCTTCCCTGACCCTATGCTCGGTGTGCCATTCTGGTGGATTTGGTTAGGGTCGTGGCAAATCTTGCCCACGACCTCCGGTTCCTGGCTAAGGTTTGCTTTGGCCTCCGCCAGCTTGGGATCCGGTACCCTTTTGCCGACCCTTCACCCTTATCAGTTCTCATACGGGCTCTTGGGGTCCCCTCTCGTCCTGCGCCTCTGGGTCCCTCTTCCTTCTCCTCTCCTGGAGTTACTGCTGACTCGCTGACTGGCTGACTGACCCTGTCCTAAGATGGTGCCCACCTTATATACTCCCTCTATGTGTGAGCTCAGGTGACCAGCACCCAATGAGCTCCTACATTTACCCAGACTACTCCCCCTATCTGCCCCTACACTACTGGGATGTTCCACCCCCCTCCCACTCCAGCCAGGGACAGACGCTGTCGTACCTGCACATATACTGGTGGGAGTACCATTGTTCTGTCCCCCGGAAATGGGATGTATGTAGTGCATGCAGCCTACTAAGCTCAGTTCCATACTCCATCCTTACCCGGGAGTGGAATACCACACCTCTGGGTCGAGGTGCAATACCCCTGTAGCAGCCGAATCCTCAGGGTGCTACACTTGCAGGTTCCAGCAGTCATCACACAGTCACTTCACTCATATGTGAGCAGGGGAGGGCTGGGTCAGGGGGTAGAGGGGCATATGCCCCCTGGGCCGGTCATTAAGCAGCTGATTAAGGCCACTGGTGGGTTGATGCTGTTGTATACAGTAAGTGCAGACCGGTCGCATCACAGTGGAGCAAACACGTCCACTGAATGCTGTGTGCGTCCGTCTGCTGAAGTAGAGGGAGTGTGGCTGCATCTTCTTACTGATGGAGAGGAGCATGTGGGCGGGACAGACAGGGGGCATCTGTGAGTACGAACTTCAGCTCTCTGTGTGGTGAGGAGATGGCAGGACGCTGCTCACCTGCTGATAAATACAGGGCCGGGACCTGTATTGTGTGGGGTCCTGGATTGTGTCTGTGGCCGCTCTGATGATTTCCCCTGAGATTTATTGCAGGAGTCTGAACCCTCAGGGTCGCTCTGTCAGTGCCAGCTCATCGGCTCCAGCGTCATCAGATCCACAGGAAAGTTCAGTCTGCTGCAATAAATCTCTGTCCCTATACCTCAGAGTGACCAGAGACACAATACAGAATCCTGCACTGGACTGATCAACCCTGAGTATGGATACTGGACATCACATGTTATATACAGGTGCTTCTCACAAAATTAAAATATCATCAAAAATGTAATTTATTTCAGTTTTTCAATGCAAAAAGTGAAACTCATATATTAAATAGAGTCATTGCAAACAGAGTGATCTATTTCAAGTGTTTATTTCTGTTAATGTTGATGATTATGGATTACAGCCAATGAAAACACAAAAGTCATTATCTCAGTAAATTAGAAAAAACACCTGCAAAGGCTTCCTAAGCGTTTAAAAAGATCCCTTAGTCTGTTTCAGTAGGCTCCACAATCATGCGGAAGACTGCAGACTTGACAGATGTCCAGAAGGCAGTCATTGACACACTCCACAAGGAGGGTAAGCCATAAAAGGTCATTGCTAAAGAAACTGGCTGTTCAGAGTGCTGTATCCAAGCATATTAATGGAAAGTTGAGTGGAAGGAAAAAGTGTGGTAGAAAAAGGTGCACAAACAACCGGGATAACCACAGCCTTGAAAGGATTGTTAAAAAAAGGCCATTCAAAAATTTGGGTGAGATTCACAAGGAGTGGACTGCTGCTGGAGTCATTGCTTCAAGAGCCACCACACACAGATGTATCCAGAACATGGGCTACAAGTGTCGCATTCCTTGTGTCAAGCCACTCATGACCAATAGACAACGCCAGAAGCGTCTTACCTGGGCCAAGGAAAAAAAGACCTGGACTGTTGCTCAGTGGTCCAAGGTATAGTTTTCAGATTAAAGTAAATTTTGCATTTCTTTTGGAAATCAAGGTCCCAGAGTCTGGAGGAAGAGTGGAGAGGCCACAATCCAAGCTGCTTGAGGTCTAGTGTGAAGTCTCCACAATCAGTGATGGTTTGGGGAGCCATGTCATCTGCTGGTGTAGGTCCACTGTGTTTTATCAAGACCAAAGTCAGCGCAGCCGTCTACCAGGACATTTTACAGCACTTCATGCTTCCCTCTGCCGACAAGCTTTTTGGAGATGGAAATGTCATTCTCCAGCAGGACTTGGCCCCTGTCCACACTGCCAAAAGTACCAATACCTGGTTTACAAACAATAGTATCACTGTGCTTGATTGACCAGCAAACTCGCCTGACCTTAACCCCATAGAGAATCTATTATAGAGAATCTATGGGGTATTGTCAGGAGGAAGATGAGACACCAGACCCAACAATGCAGACGAGCTGTAGGCTGCTATCAGCACAACCTGGGCTTCCATAACACCTCAGCAGTACCAGAGGCTGATCGCCTCCATGCCACATTGCAGCATTGATGCAGTAATTGATGCCAAAGGAGCCCCGACCAAGTATTGTGTGCATTTACTGAACATACATTTCAGTAGGCCAATATTTCGGATTTTAAAAACATTAAAACATTTTTCAAGCTGGTGTTATATAGTATTCTAATTAACTGAGATAATGGCTTTTGTGGTTTCATCGGCTGTAAGCCATAATCATCAACATTAACATAAATAAACACTTGCAATAGATCACTCTGTGTGTAATGACTCTATATAATATATGAGTTTCACTTTTTGCATTGAAGAACTGAAGTAAATTAAATTTTTGATGATATTCTAATTTTGTGAGAAGCACTTGTACAGTATATCCTGTGCCAGGTGCAGGAATGATCAGTCCAGTGCATAGTTCATTGTATATCTTTGCACATAGTATACCACTATAGTATAAAGAATAATACAGACATCAGCTGTTATACAGTATACACATTGTGATATATCTGTATAAACATGCAGCAATGTATATACTGTATAAGTCATATATTATCCTGTGTGTTAGGACCTGTGCACACATTGCAAAATTATGACAGATTTTTCTTAACATATTCGTCACAAAACTTGAAGGGCAAAATATCTGCAGCATGTAAATTTTTTAAGTATTTTTGCTGCAGATTTCACCCATACTAATGAGTGTTGAAAAATCTGCAATAAAAACGCAAGTAAAAAAAACACATCAAAAACGTGTCTACTATATGCAGCATTTTTTCTGCCAAGAGATGCAGAAAGGGTGCAGAAGTTTCTGCACCAAATACTTAAAGCACCACTCCAGCATTTTTTTATTGCATTGCTGGAGTGGTGCTTTAAATGTAAGTCCCCTGCCCCCTGTCTGATACCCACCTGTAGCCTTCATCAGTTTTCGACACCGCGCCCGTTTGTTTCCTGTGAAAAGTGACCTGCTTGCAGCTCCTGTATTTCAAGGAGTGCGCTGGAGGTCACAACTTAATACAAGTCTATGTGAGCCTCGTTCTGGCTCTCATAGACCTGTATTGAGAGCTTGTGACGTAACTTCTGACTTCCGAACACTCAGAAGCTGCACTCACAAGATGGCGCCGCTGGACCGGAGCGGTGTTGAAAACCGGGGAAGATGCTGGAGGAAGAGTATATGACCAGGGGCAGGGGGCTTACACTTAAAGCGCCACTCCAGTGCTGAGAACAAGCAAACGCTGGAGTGGTGCTTAAACGTGTGCACATACCCTTATACTTTGTGTACAGACATGAGATGTTATACAGTATACACACTGTCAGATATATGAATATACATACAACAATGTGTATCCTGTATAACATCTGATGTTTGTATAACAGTACTATATGCAAGTAATATATTATTCTGTATGTGCTAGCCCTCTTTCACACGTCCTGATATTTCCTGTACTGGAAAAAACCAGTACCGGAGATGTCCGTGTCTCCCTGTGTGGCATACGTGTGGCAACCATGTGCTGCCCATATGCCACAGCAGGAACACACGTACCGGCGCCTGGGAATCAGCGGTATAGTTAGCACTGTTCCCAAGCGATGGGTGATGGAGGCAGCTCTCATCATTGTCCCCTGCTGGCGCTGAGATCAGCGCGAACAAGGGACAATTTTGAGAGTTGTATTCTGCCCCCGCTGTCTACAACAAGTGTAAAAATAAGAATAAAATTAAAAACACATTATAAAATCACAGTAAACGATCTATATACACTGCTCAAAAAAATAAAGGGAAAACTCAAATAACACATCCTAGATCTGAATGAAATGAAATATTCTCATTGAATACTTTTTTCTGTACAAAGTTGAATGTGCTGACAACAAAATCACACAAAAATCATCAATAGAAATCAAATGTATTAACCAATGGAGGCCTGGATTTGGAGTCACCCCCAAAATTAAAGTGGAAAAACACACTACAGGCTGATCCAATTTTGATGTAATGTCGTTTAAACAAGTCAAAATGAGGGTCAGTATTGTGTGTGGCCTCCACGTACCTGAATGACCTCCCTACAATGCCTGGGCATGCTCCTGATGAGCTTGCGGATGGTCTTCTGCTGGATCTCCTCCCAGACCTGGACTAAAGCATCTGCCAACTCCTGGACAGTCTGTGGTGCAATGTGACGTTGGTGGATGGAGCGAGACATGATGTCCCAGATGTGCTCAATCGGATTCAGGTCTGGGGAACGGGCGGGCCAGTCCATAGCTTCAATGACTTCATCGTGCAGGAACTGCTGACACACTCCAGCCACATGAGGTCTGGCATTGTCTTGCATTTGGAGGAACCGAGGGCCAACTGCACCAGCATATGGTCTCACAAGGGGTCTGAGGATCTCATCTCGGTACCTAATGGCAGTCAGGCTACCTCTGGCGAGCACATGGAAGGCTGTTTCAGATTCAGATCTAGGATGTGTTATTTGAGTGTTCCCTTTATATTTTTGAGCAGTGTAGTTACGGTACCAACAAATCTAACAATTCACAGAGCTCGTACCTCTTCAAGACAAATTCTAAAATATAACTTTTAATATCTGTATTAAAATATTGACAGCCATAAAATAACAAACCACAACATCAGTGCACAATAAGAGGAGGGGATAGTGCCTCACCCTATTTAGGCCCTATTTCACCCTACCTTGCCGCGGAGGTTGGCACCCTATTTTCCTGTGCAATGGCGCCCCCGCTCAACGATGACTCTCCCTGGGATCCCTATAACACCCTATATTGACGGCCAGTGGGGTACAGGGATTCTTAGTGGAGAACACACAGTTTCTTGTGACAAATAGAAACAATGCAAAAAATACTCAAAAAGTTTTTATATATCTGTAGCCCTGATCAGTACAATTTGACCACAGATACAGAAGGCTGCATGAATATAATCAAAGCGCATAACATGGATCAATTTTTAAAATCTTTTTTGCTTGCTCGAAATCATGCCACATAGAAGGATAAATCTTAAAGTGCACTACTTAATTTCCATGACATGGACAGAGGATCCATCTACTATATAATCGGCTTATCCCGTCTGTCTGTCTAGGAAATCCCGCGTCGCTAATTGGTCCGGCCACGGCCAATCAGCGACGCGGGATTTCAGAACAAGATGGCGGCTGTTAGCGGCTCATCTGCCGCATGGAGGTCAGCGGCGATGCAGCAGGGAGATGACCGGCGCTAGCCGGTCATCTCCCGGCTGCTCGCAGCAGAAGTACCCAGACCGGCGGCCAAGGCGGCGCCGCACCCCTCCTTCACACTTGCCGTCGGGAGATCAGGGGCCCTAGCCGCTGATCTGCCTACGGTAGCCGCATGGAGGTCAGCGCAATGTAGCCGGAAGTACCGGATGTAGCCGGAGGTCAGCTGCTCGCTGCGGAAGTACCCGCACAGGCAGCGCCGCTCCCCGGTCCTCACTAGCACAGAATTCATTAGGTGCCCCGGGAGGATGCATTGGGGGGTTAATTTAAAGTAGTGCACAACCCATTTAAACACTGCTTCGCTGATTAGTCGCGCCCGGTCGGCCGCATACATATTCTAGAATACCCGATGCATTAGAATCGGGCCACCGTCTAGTTTCAAGATAATACTCAATGCCCGATCAGTTTATATATAGCTCATGATCTCAGTTATTAAATTGTCCTGGACCAGGGATCCATTTAATACAAATAAATATTGCTTAGTAGATGTAACCACAATTAAATGCCCAAATAGCTCAAGGCAATTCATATGTAGCTCATGGCCACTGTTTAACTGTCATGAATCAAAATATATTACCAAATCTATACATATATGACTTAATGCCTCCACAACTAAGATTACATGTCATGAATGAAAATATATTGTGCATATATGACTCAATGCCTGTACAACTCAAGGCGTTTCCCCTTTCTATGTGGCATGATTTAGAGCAAACAAGATTTTAAAAATTGATCCATGTTATGCGCTTTGATTATATTCATGCACCCTTCTGTATCTGTGGTCAAATTGTACTGATCAGGGCTGCAGATATATAAAAACTTTTTGAGCATTTTTTGCATTGTTTCTATTTGTCACAAGAAACTGTGTGTTCTCCACTAAGAATCCCTGTACCCCACTGGCCGTCAATATAGGGTGTTATAGGGATCCCAGGGAGAGTCATCGTTGAGCGGGGGTGCCATTGTACAGGAAAATAGGGTGCCAACCTCCGCGGCAAGGTAGGGTGAAATAGGGCCTAAATAGGGTGAGGCACTATCCCCTCCTCTTATTGTGCACTGATGTTGTGGTTTGTTATTTTATGGCTGTCAATATTTTAATACAGATATTAAAAGTTGTATTTTATAATTTGTATGGAAGAGGTACGAGCTCTAAAAACACATTATACTCACTACTCACCTGTCCAAAGTTGAAATAATCCAGTGTCCCACGCTGTAATCCATCTGACCGACATTTCTTCATCAGTGTGATCGGTAGCTTGAGGCGACCGCACGCGCTGAGGAGCAGAGGAGAATGACTCTCTGCAGCGAGCGGACCCCTGAACTGCGCTGAGCTTAGTGAGTGACAGGACACTGGTCAGTGAACTCAGTGCAGTTCAGGGGCCCGCTCGCTGCAGCGAGTCATTCTCCTCTGTTCCTCAGCATGTGTGATCGCCTTAAGCCATCGATCACGCTGATGAACAAATGTCGGTTAGATGGATTACATTGTGGAACACTGAATTATTTCAACTTCGGACAGGTGAGTATAATGTGTTTTTTATTTTATTCTTATTTTTACACTTGTTGGAGACAGAAGGAGCAGAATACTACTCTTAACATTGTCCCCTGCTGGCTGATCTCAGCGCAAGCAGGGGACAATGATGAGAGATGCCTCCAGCATCCGGCACTTCGTAACAGCGCTAACAGTACGCTGATTCCCAGGCGCCGGTACGTGTCATACTTATGACACACAGATGTGCGCGCGTGTGTTGGACATCTTCCGACCCGTACGGTGTGCAAAAAATGGACATTTCAGCATGTTTTGCCTACGGACACATGGTCCGTGGAAACACAGTGACATGTGCACAGGCACATTCATTTAATGGGTCTACATGTGTAAGTGTCTCCAGTTCGTGTGAAAACTGTCACCACACGTACCGGACACACGTGTGAATGAGGCCTTATACTTTGCGTACAGATATATGGTGTCTGTTCACATTGTATATCACACACCAGTCACATATTCCTCTGTATACTGTATGCAACATACTAAGTGCACAGACATTAGATATTATATATGTGACACCCCAGGGGTCTGGTTGCCACAGTGATAGAGATATTACGTCTGAGAGCAGGTGGGAGGTCCTTTGGTCAGGGATCTTGTGCATGCCACACCTCCTGCCCAGTCTTGGGAGGGGAAGGACTTCCCCTATATAAACCCGGGGCTGAGGCAGAGTGAGGGAGAAAGAAGACAGAACAAGAGTAGAGAAGAGAAGCAGCATAGCAAGAAACATCAGGAGCTCTGTGGGGAGCAGTGTTACAACGAGTCAGGGGCTGGCAGCTACAGAGCTCGCCCTGACTGAGAAGATTTCTAACCGGACCCGGAGTCCGAGGCTGTGGGGACTAACTCCTACCCAGCAGCAGAAACCGTCCGGCAGAGGATTTCAGGTCCTCTGGCCCAGAAGCCCGAAGGCACGGTCACACGCGTGGGACCAGCACCGCCATCGTGGAGCGGAAGCCATTAGAAGGCCCCGAGTCACCGGCCATACGGGTGAGCACCACACGGTACACTCAGGGACGTGGGCTACTTATTCCCGCCTCTAGCAAGGTAGCCAGAAGAGTACAGTTAGTTGGGAAGGCCTACAACTCCGCCTGGCCAGGGGAAATCCCATCTGCTCAAGGACTGACCAGGCCCCTATCACTAGCAAGTACTCCGGGAGGGTCTATCTTTGTCACCAGTAAAGACCCTGAACTACACCGCACCGTCTCTGAGTGGTTCCTGCTACCCCCATCATCCACGTCGGCTGCCCTGAGGCCATACCCCTCCCGTTGGGGGTTATACCATCCACGCTGCACCATCCTTCCACCGGCCTCAGCGGTCTGCCCCGCAGCGGCAGCTCCATAGCTGCATTCAACGGGTGGCGTAGTCACCAACCATCTACTGCTAGTACATCGCCGCTCAGTTTGACTCCCTGGGCACGGACCGGGTCGCCGCCACGAGACTACAACCCTCAAGAGATCCGGCTCCGGTTAAGCTCCCGCGTGCGCAACGCAGCGCGACACAGGCCCAGGGGCGCGTCAACTTTGGCGTAGTCGGCAGGATTTCGTGCCCGCAACCACCGGGTACTGCGTGCCTGAAAAGCAAAGACTGTTCAAACTTACCAGTGGTGAAGATTCCCGCTATCCGTGGAGGTTTCCCGCCATCCGGCGCCATCTTCTACCTTCTTCCCGCCATCCGCGAAGTTTTCCCGCCATCCGGCGCCATCTTCGACCTTCTTCCCGCCATCCGTGGAGTTTTCCCGCCATTGGACGCCATCTTGAGGACGCCGCACGGGAAGAAGAGGGGCGTGGACTCCGAAAGCGCGCGAGAACTGAAGCCCCGCCTCACGTCCGGACGTTGCGTAAGGTCCTGGAAGGAGCCCAGCAGACGCCGACGTCACCGGAGCGCGACGGAAGGTCCTCAACCCTGACGATCCACTGCGGAGCCGCGGCCTATGGAACAGGATCATCGCAAGGTAGGCCACGGTCCACTAGGGGGGAGGAAGATGTCGGATACGGAGGAGAGCTTCACTGCCTCAACCCCCGCCAGCGCCACCGCTGCTGCAGTTATGCCCTTCACCATGCCCTATATCCCGGGAGCAGCTTGGCTACCCCAGTACTCAGGGGAGTCACATACCCTGCATGACTTTAGAGAAAAGCTGGATAGCCTCTTCCAGGTGTACCCCCTCACAGAAGAGCAAAAAGTGAGCATCCTGGTGGCCCAACTAACCGGGGCAGCCAAAAGGGAAGTAAAATCCTGGCCACCTGGGAGGAAGACTGTCGCAGGGATACTAACCCGGCTGAAGGACACCTTTGATACCCGCACCTCAGCCGAGATTAAGCTTAGATTCTACGGGTGCAAGCAGCGAGTGCATGAGAGTATAAGGGACTATGCACTAAACCTACAAGAGGCCCTGAGGGCCATAAAGCAGACCGACCCTGATGGGGTGGGAAACGAGGACAGGCTGTTGACTGAACAATTTATAGAGGGTTTATATTGCAATGCCCACCGAACCCAGTTGCGGGCAATGGCCTTACAAGATCCCCATCTGGACTTTGCACAGTTCAAGGACAGAGCCATCCGGGTGCTCCAAGAACCGGCACCGGGTGGCGTTGTGACCCACAGGCGCCCAGCTATCACTTACCACCAGGAGGCGGCGCCCTTGTCGGCAGGGCCTGTGGGAGCTGATGCGCAGGCTTTGGACAATGACCCGGCTCCAGACCTACGCCATCAGGTCCAAGAGCTAGCTAAGAGCGTTGCTGCGCTAACCCGAACTGTGCAGTCTTTACAGGTTTCCACCCCAGGGAAGATCCAGCTGGCATCCGGACCGGAGGACATCCCGTGGCGTCGACCAAGGAGGACCCCACCGGCCAGAGGAAGACCCAGTGACCGATACAGCGAGGACGGACGACCCATCTGCCGCCGCTGCAATCAACCCGGACATATGGAAAGGTACTGTTCTTTAAACGGGCACAACCTGGGGTAGAGGGCCAACCCCCAGGAAAAAGATCACCAGGCCCATCGAACTGGCGCGACAGATATGTGGGAGGACGTCCAGTCTTGCCTGTGGTACTGGATGGCATTCCCATGAGTGCCCTACTGGACACCGGGTCACAGGTCACCACCATCCCGTACGTGCTCTTTAAGCAGTACTGGAATGACTCGGATATTACCCGCTACCCTGACGACGACTTGAGTATCATCGCCAGCAATGGCCAGCCCGTGCCACAAATCGGATTTAAAGAGGTGACCATCAAAATCGGTAGAGTCGAACTGGCAGCACAGGGACTGATCATTGTAGACATTGACAAACATGAGAGCCACCCAAAAATAACTCTAGGAACTAATGTAATTGAGAATTGTCTTGCAGAAGTGATTTTCCTTCTACATCAGGTTGCCAAGAACGCCAGCTCCGGCGAGCAGCGGGTGCTCCAGAAAGAGATCCGGGCACTGATGCGACGGCAACAGGTGGAACTCTCCGGCGGTGAGATTGGTAGCGTAAGAATGTGTGACCCTTTCCCTATTGCCATGCCCCCAAAAAGTGAAATGATGATTTGGTGCCGGGCAGCTATTGGTCTGAGAGGTAGAGATTACCAGGCAATGGTAGAACCAGTTTACTCAGACAGTAGGCCCACCATTTTGACAGCACGGGGGGTGGTCAATGTACGCCATGGGAGGGTGCCCGTTCGCATAATCAATATCGGGGAGAGGGAAGTGTACCTGCCCCGGTATGCCACGCTAGCAAAATTATATACCATCAACCAAAACTCTATACAGTCTGTGGAACCCTTGCCTCCATCTCACCCGGAGGAAGGTAACGGCTCTAAGAAAGTAATGGAGGATTGGTGTCAGCAACTACACTTGGGAACTGACTCCACTCCCTCCCACCAGAAACAGGGAGTCTACCGGGTGGTTCAAGAGTATGAGAGAGTGTTTAGTAAACACCCGTTAGACTTCGGGCGAGTCAAGGGGGTAGAACACCGCATCACCACGGGAGATCATCCTCCCATAAAAGAGAGGTATCGACCCGTACCCCCTGCACATTACCAACACGCCAAGGGGATGCTTAGAGACATGAAGGAGGCTGGGGTAATCCGGGATAGCTGTAGCCCCTGGGCAGCCCCGCTAGTTTTAGTCAAAAAGAAAGACAACACCATGAGGATGTGTGTAGATTACCGGAAAATCAACCGTATCACACACAAGGATGCGTACCCCTTACCAAGGATAGAGGAGTCATTGGCTGCTTTAAGGTCTGCTAACTTCTTCTCTACCTTGGATCTCACTAGCGGGTACTGGCAGGTTCCTGTAGCAGAGGCGGACCGGGAGAAGACCGCATTCACCACCCCGATGGGACTTAGCGAGTTCACCTGCATGCCGTTCGGACTCTGCAACGCCCCAGGAACCTTCCAACGATTAATGGAGTGCTGTCTGGGCCACAGAAACTTCGAGACGGTCCTGTTGTACCTGGACGATGTCATTGTATACTCCAAAACTTATGAGGACCACCTGAAACACCTGGCGGAGGTGTTCGAAGCTCTGGCGAGTTACGGCCTAAAGGTGAAACCCTCCAAGTGTAACCTCCTGAAACCAAAGGTGCAGTACCTGGGACACGTGGTGAGCGCTGACGGAGTGGCTCCCGACCCCGATAAGATCACCGCAATTAAGGGATGGCCAAGCCCCTCCAGCGTAAAAGAAGTGCGGCAGTTCCTCGGGTTGGTAGGCTACTACCGAAGGTTTATTCCCGGTTTCACCAAAAAGGCAGCGCCTATGCAGGACCTCCTGATAGGCCAGTCCCGGAAGGCCAAGAACCAGAAGCCGCCCTTCAAATGGGAAGAGCTAGAAGAAGAGTCCTTCCGCCAGCTGAAGATGGCCCTCACGGGGGATGAAATCTTGGCGTACCCGGATTATAGCCAGCCCTTCATCCTCTACACCGACGCCAGTAACATCGGGCTAGGAGCCGTACTGTCCCAGATCCAGCAGGGGAAAGAACGAGTAATCGCCTACGCCAGCCGAAAACTGCGACCCACTGAAAGGAACCCCGAGAATTATAGCTCATTCAAGCTAGAGTTCCTGGCCGTGGTATGGGCAGTCACTGAGCGCTTTAAGCATTACCTTGCTTCTTCCCGGTTCACCGTGTACACGGATAACAACCCGTTGACACACCTGGACACGGCAAGACTCGGTGCCCTGGAGCAGAGGTGGATGGCCCGTCTGTCCAACTACGAGTTCATAATCAAATACCGGGCAGGGCGCTCCAATACTAACGCGGACGCCCTGTCCAGGATGCCCAACCTGCCGGACGAAGGAGAAGATCCGGAGGGACTGGAAGAGATTGAACTCCCTGCGTTCCACCGTCATGGGACTATCCAGTATTCCCACCGGGTAAGGAGTAAGCAGGCTGCTACGTTGAACCCCTTACCTCACTACAACTGGGCGGAAACGCAAGACAGCGACCCTGCCGTCCGACTGGTGAAGGAGATGCTGACTCGGCCGGAGGCTCGCCTTGAACCAGACGCTCCGGAGGAAGCCAAACAACTATGGGCAGAGAAGAGTCGACTGTTCCTTTACAAAGGGAAGTTGTGCCGCAGAATGGTTAACTCCCGGACGCATGAATTACTCTGGCAAGTAGTGGTGCCACGAAGAGACGCAGCCATGGTGATGGAGGCATACCACGACGGAGCTGGACACTTCGGGTGGAAGAAGCTGGAGTTCCTGCTGCGCGAGCGATTCCACTGGGTAGGCATGAGGGGAACCATTGAGAAGTGGTGCAGAGACTGTGGCCCGTGCAACCTGAGAAGGAAGGACCGCGCCAGCCAGAAGACTCCCCTGCAGTCCATCGTCACCCGGCAACCGTTGGAACTGGTAGCCTTGGATCATGTAAAACTGACCCCAAGCAGAAGTGGCTACGTCTACGCGTTAACCATCGTGGATCATTACTCCCGGTTTCTGGTTGTCGTCCCCGTCAAGGACTTAACGGCTCAAACAGCAGCTAGAGCCTTCCAGCAGCACTTTTGCCGTCCACACGGGTACCCGGACCAAGTGCTGACGGACCAGGGACCTGCCTTTGAAGCGGAGGTCTTCCAGGAATTCTGCAATCTGTATGGCTGCCGGAAGATAAGGACGACACCCTACCATCCGCAGACTAATGGACTTTGTGAAAAAATGAACCAGGTGGTAATGGATCTTCTAAAAACGTTGCCCCTGGAAGAACGCAGTCTGTGGCCTGAAAAGTTGCCCGATCTGGTGGACCTATACAACCACATCCCGGTAGGTTCCACCAACTGTACCCCGGCTTACCTAATGAGGGCAAGACCTGGTAAGTTACCTGTTGACCTGGAAATGGGAGTCCTGACACCCGAGGACACTTCACCAGAAACAGACTGGGACACAGAAAGGCAGCAGCAGTACCGGAGAGTACAGGAGAGCGTGGAGCGAAGTCTCTGTCAGGCTAGGGAAAGACAAGAGAAAACTTATAACCAGTATGCTCCCGCTGTTCCCCTGGTACCCGGAGAGCAGGTCTTGAAGAGGAAGAGACGGCTCCACAAGTTGGACGACCAGTGGGAGAAGGACCCGTACACCGTACTGCCCTCAAGCCACGAAAACCCGAAGGTCTGTACCATCAGTAAAGACGGAGGGGAAACCACAGCCATTGTATCCCGGGACCACCTGAAGAAGTGTCCCGAACAACTGAGGAACCCTGAAGAGGAACAAGAAGACCATCGACCCGTAGAGGAAAGGGAAGATATGGTTAGTACCGTGCTCGGGGACTTCCCTCGGTCTTGGACTCAAGTCAATGGTGCAGTTGTGGTACCCGTACTCACCTTCCTCCAACCATCATCCCAAGAACCTACGGAGCAACCGGTAGAGCTGGAAGAACAGCCGGTCCAGGAGGCAGAAGACTCTACACAAGCAGACCCGGAAAGTCAACCCTCTGCTTATAGTGAGCCTGCCATACCCCTAGTGAGCCAGAGGGCCCATAGACAGCTGCCCAGTTTACCCTTGACAGCTCCTACACCCTGTAGTTCAGGGCCAGACAGTCAGCTCCGTAGGTCCACTATGGCCACTAGAGGCCAGCTACCCGCACGTTGGAGGATCTAAATGTTTAAGCTATCTTATAATGTTTACTTGTTTATAGTTGCTTGTGTATAATTTTGTGTTTCTAGTTCTTTTTAGGAGTCCTTGGTGGATTTACCAGGAATCCTTGTACATAGTTGGAGCGTAACCCAGGATGGACTAAAGACTGTTAAGGACTCGGGGCAGGACAGGCCCCTACCTGGTTACGTCTCCCTGTTTTGGTGAAATGGACACCTTGCTTTTCAAAACTGCACCCGGTTGCGGACACGCCGTAACCATCTTATGTGTTTTTCTGGTTGTATTGTTATTGCTATACCTTGTTATGTTTTTCTAAAAAAAATATGTTTAGTCCCGGAGTACTAAATTTCACTAGGGGGGAATGTGACACCCCAGGGGTCTGGTTGCCACAGTGATAGAGATATTACGTCTGAGAGCAGGTGGGAGGTCCTTTGGTCAGGGATCTTGTGCATGCCACACCTCCTGCCCAGTCTTGGGAGGGGAAGGACTTCCCCTATATAAACCCGGGGCTGAGGCAGAGTGAGGGAGAAAGAAGACAGAACAAGAGTAGAGAAGAGAAGCAGCATAGCAAGAAACATCAGGAGCTCTGTGGGGAGCAGTGTTACAACGAGTCAGGGGCTGGCAGCTACAGAGCTCGCCCTGACTGAGAAGATTTCTAACCGGACCCGGAGTCCGAGGCTGTGGGGACTAACTCCTACCCAGCAGCAGAAACCGTCCGGCAGAGGATTTCAGGTCCTCTGGCCCAGAAGCCCGAAGGCACGGTCACACGCGTGGGACCAGCACCGCCATCGTGGAGCGGAAGCCATTAGAAGGCCCCGAGTCACCGGCCATACGGGTGAGCACCACACGGTACACTCAGGGACGTGGGCTACTTATTCCCGCCTCTAGAAAGGTAGCCAGAAGAGTACAGTTAGTTGGGAAGGCCTACAACTCCGCCTGGCCAGGGGAAATCCCATCTGCTCAAGGACTGACCAGGCCCCTATCACTAGCAAGTACTCCGGGAGGGTCTATCTTTGTCACCAGTAAAGACCCTGAACTACACCGCACCGTCTCTGAGTGGTTCCTGCTACCCCCATCATCCACGTCGGCTGCCCTGAGGCCATACCCCTCCCGTTGGGGGTTATACCATCCACGCTGCACCATCCTTCCACCGGCCTCAGCGGTCCGCCCCGCAGCGGCAGCTCCATAGCTGCATTCAACGGGTGGCGTAGTCACCAACCATCTACTGCTAGTACATCGCCGCTCAGTTTGACTCCCTGGGCACGGACCGGGTCGCCGCCACGAGACTACAACTCTCAAGAGATCCGGCTCCGGGTAAGCTCCCGCGTGCGCAACGCAGCGCGACACAGGCCCAGGGGCGCGTCATATATAGATAATATGTGATAGTGTAATATCTGATGTCTGTTGTCATACTATAATATATACCAGACATATATCCTGTATACTGTATGTGCAATACTGATATATACTGGTATATACAGCATAATAAGTTAGTCATATATAATATACTTTTACCCGTTTCATGTTGTTGAGTTCAATTGTGACTTGCTTGAGTGTGTAGATTTGCAAAAAAACACAAACAAAAAAAAAGCGACATTTCTAGGTAACTCTGTAGTACCCCTATACTTGTGTGACCACCATTACTCCTGGCATAGGTTTTTCTCAGGGGTGTAGAACAGCACAGCGTACCTTGCTTTACTGCACCTCTAAAAGCGTGTGCGCTGCCTAAAGCTAGTCATACATAAGGCTAGGTAACACTGACTAGTGCAGTGTATGGCTCTGCAGAGCGCAGCCTCTCAATTCCTTCTGTGGTTTTTCTAATGTGCACTCGTTTAGCTAATGCTTAGATTTTAACAAGAACAACCACCTTAAGGTATGTGCACACGTTGCCTTTGTGCTGCGGTTTCCCCACTTTTTTGCTGCAAAAAACACAGCAAAGTGATTGAGATATCTGAAATCTCATGCACACGTTGCTTATTTCTTAATTGCAGATTTGAAGTAGTTTCATATCTGCTGCATGTCCATTCTTTCAGTGTTTTCCCCCATTCCAATGAGTGGAGAAAAACGCATAAAAAACTTCAGCAAAAACGTGTGGATTTTATGCAGCGGTTTTTCTGCCAATGGACACATTTTTGGTGCAGAAACATCTGCAGCAAATACTTAACGTGTGCATATAACCTTAAGTTCTGTGCAAACATTCAGGATTTGCAGCAGAAAATTCTGTTGCAAATCCTGATGTCTTGGCAGGGAAAACTCTTCATAAAATACACCTGTTTTTGCCTCGTTTTTTACTTGCATTTTTGTTGCGTATTTTTCCTCACTCATTAGCATGGGTGAAAAAAGCTGCAAGAATTGACATGCTTCAGGTTTGAATCTGATGCAAATCTGCTAGGAAAAAAATAAGCGATGTCTGCATTCACTTTGCTGGGACAACAAAACGTTGCATATTTTCAGTGCCAAATTTGTGCTGAAAAAGATGCATCAAACATGCAACATTTGCACATGACCTTAAACAAAATTTGCACCACATTTTTAAATGTATCTAGGTCTACTACAAAGAAAGGACATAACCAGAGGTGAGCGGATCGATATGTGGGACTCTGGTCCAGCATTCAGTTAATTGATACCTGGCTGCTGAATCTCTAATCTGACATCACTTGTGGGGGCGACACTTGTCTAATTTTTTACTTACAATGTGTAATGACAGTGCACTCTGTTACCGTCTCATTACTTCTGACCACAGCTGGTGAGAGAGCGCATTGTCACTGTGCACTGAGAAGATGGCTGACTCTAACCGCATGCTAAGTGCATAGTGGGTGTATATAGATTGGACTAGGACTACGTTTCCTAGCATACACTGCATCCTTGAACTTCCTGTTTCCCTAGATGTGGTTTTATGTGGCTGCCGGGGAATACAGTTTCGTACTTGACAGGGAGATGTGGGAGACAGAAGTGTAATATTGTTATTACATAGGGGTGAGGTGAAGATTAGCATTGTGTACAGGGTGGAGAGCGGAGCTACAAGTCCCAGCATGCAGGCAGCTCTGTCATCATGCAAGTACAGTAGGAAGGGGTTAGTATATAGAGAGGGGCTATAATGTGCTGTTATTTACCGGGTAGGATCGGGCACTACAAGTCCCAGCAGCTCTGTCATCAGGCAAATGGAAGTAGGAAAGGGTATGGCACTACAAGTACTATTACTTTTTTGTCATCATTAGTATTAACATAGTCTTAGTGAGGAATAAGGATTACAAGTCTCAGCATTTGGGGGCTTGCACAGGGTAGGAGGTCATGTTGGGGGCTTTCAAAGGGAAGGGGGTCATGTTGAGAGACTTGCACAGGGTAGGATGTAATGTTGGGGGCTTGCACAGGAAAAGGGTCATTTGGGGGCTTGCACAGGGATTTCTCTGCCATATCTGTGGGTCACGTATCATGGTATGTGTTAAAGGAGCCCACTGAGACTCTTTGGCCCGGGACCTGCGGAAACCTGGAGCCAGCCCTGGGAATAAGAAATGGTAAATGGGTGTGGCCAGGGGCACGGCCAAATTTGCCGATCTGTCCTTCTTTCTCTTCTTCCAAAGTTGGGAGGTATGCCTGTACACACCTGTTTTCTGTTTGGAAGTGACGGTCAGTCTTTTGATAGTCATATTTCTATATTGTGTACTGACATTAGATCATATATGCCCTGGACTGATCCTGCACCGACTACAAGACATCACTTTGTAGAGATGGCGGTATATATATATAATCTGTGTTGTCCTGTAGTCGGTGCAGGATCAGTCTTGGGCAGGGGTCTTTATAGTCAGGTCTGCAGGGTCTCTATCTCGGGTCCGATGTGATTTGAACATTCATACAGATGAGGGGCGATAACCTCACACTGACAGCGCGACCCCAACCTGCATGAAGGGTCCATCTGCTACAATAAATCTTTCTGATCATCAGCAGAACGTCCATAGATCACATTCAGGATCCGGCCTCTGGACTTGTCAGGAGGTGAACAGCGTCCTGCCACTTCCACACTCTACAAAAAGCATAAATCTCCTGTCCCAGCGCTATCCGGAGCTCAGACTTATAGGAATCAAAGATGTCTGCTCTCCGGTACTGCTCAGCGGATGAAGCTTCTCTCCGGCAGGCAGAAGAATGTGAGCAGTGCCTGCTGTGCTGCGCTGCAGACGCCCGGCCGGCACATGTACACATTTACATATACAGGGCCGCCCTGCGTTCTCTAAAGCAGCAGATGGCTGGGCGGCCCTCAACAGCTGCTTGGTGGCCGGCCCGGTGAGCATGTGCCCCTCTGCCCCCTGGCCCAGCCCGCCCATGCTCAATATAATACCATTTTTTCCATTAGTTGGTTAAGTTAGAAGAAGTTTCACTCAAAGACAGTGGATTTGGTACTTTATTACAGTATATTCATACATAGAAAACATGGTGACGGAAAAAAAAGTGACCCCAAGTACATAACATTGTCCCACCATTAATTAAAAAAACTTTATTAAGATACAGATAATACTTGTATACAAAAATAACACATTTTCAAATTGTATATAAAGTGCACAAAAGTCAATAGCCCTGACATATAGTGTACACAGGGTCCCCCACATGGTATACACAAAATACAATGTCATCCAGGAAATAACAAACATTAAATACATTTAATCTATTCTGAAATCCCATGTCTATACAAGATAATAATATGCAAAATTATAGTGTCAAAGAAATGGCATAGAGTCCAAAAAAAACATATAAACACATTTTACTTAATACAAAAAATTTCCTTCAGAGCAATGTATAAGTCATATCAAGAAGGTGATGACGGCAGGAAGAGGTTCTGCAGCAGCAGGTTGAATATTACAAAGAATATCGAGCCTCTTTTGTAACAGCCCTGATCACAGAGTGGATATAAATGTCCATAGACTACTACATGGCATTGATGCCTACAAACGAGATAATGCCCAGCTAATACTGTAAATGATACAAATATTACCAGTCACCCAATTAGAATCATGAGGTCCGGGGGAAGTGAATTTTACAGGTCATTGACCTCTGTGATTACATCTGATATTTTCAATAATTTAAAGTGTGGGGGACATTGGGCCTCATTAATAAATCTGCCTACTAGAAAACTAGTTACCCATACTAACCAATTAGAGATCAGCTAAGATTGTTTTAACTGACCTGGAAAAGTAAAAGCTTTTAATAAATGATTCCCAATGTACCGCGCCCCACAATGAATTATATTAATAACAGTAGGGGCCACAATATCCCATGTGTATAAGTGTCACATTAACCTTATATTCTGTGGTTACCTTGGGACATGCTACATTGAGATGTAAGAAGATGATATCAGTGGGGTCCATGAGGCAGAGCAGTGTGTGGTACGTGTGACATTTCCTAATATCCAGCAATCAATACTGTACCTTGGTCTGGAATGCAAAGTCTGCGTGGACAAGGAAGGGGCTCCCAGATGCCAGCTGTAAAACCCGTCGCTCCACCATCACACGCTCATCACCTTCAGCAAGCAGGGCTCTTTTGCCGATGATCTTAACAGCAAAATGTTTGCGGGTAGATGAATCTTCCGCCAGCAGGACCGTCCCAAAACTTCCCTGGCCAAGCACATGATGGAATAATAATCTCCTCTTGATGGTATCAGTATCAGAGACTGTGCTTTTGGAGCCGGTTGGCCGAACACCGCTGCTTCCTTCAGCTTCTTCAGCTTTCTGGTTTAGATCCATGGCTTTCTGTCCTGATGTAATCCTTCTTCTTTTCTTCTCCTTTCTGTCCCCCGATGAGATGAAGATGGCTCCTCTCTTCTTGGCTCCCATCATCTGACTTTCTACCTCCTCCTTTTCTTCCACTTCCTCTTTCTTCTGGACTGGTTGTTTGACTGAAGACTTCCTCTCATCATCAGATGTGTCATGGGAAGGTCTTCCAGTCTTCAGTCCTTCTCTCCTCACCACGTTCTCCTCTACTTCTTCTTTCTTCTGGACTGGTGGTTTTGTCCTGTTGACTGAAGACTTCCTCTCATCATCAGATGTGTCATGGGAAGGTCTTCCAGTCTTCACTCCTTCTCTCCTCACCACAATCTCCTCCTCTTTTGCATCCATATTATTGCTTTGCTTTGGGTCAGACGACATCTCCTCCACTGTCGCTGGGCAATTCCAACTGTCTCTTCCAACTGTCACTCAGTGCAATTCATATGGAATCATCATGCATGCACCACCGCTGGTCATGTGATCACACACTGATGGCACACTGATCACACACTATGGCACACTGATGACAGTAATGGCACACTGATAACACACTGATAACATTAATGGCACACTGATTACACACTAATGATACTGATGACACACTGATCACACACTATGGCACACTGATGACATTAATGGTACACTGATCACACTCTAATGATACTGATGACACACTGATCACACACTGATCGCACACTGATGGCACACTGATCACACACTATGGCACACTGATGACATTAATGGTACACTGATCACACTCTAATGATATTGATGACACACTGATCACACACTGATGACACACTGATCGCACACTGATGGCACACTGATCACACACTATGGCACACTGATGACAGTAATGGCACACTGATAACACACTGATAACATTAATGGCACACTGATTACACACTAATGATACTGCTGACACACTGATCACACACTATGGCACACTGATGACACACTGATGACATTAATGGCACACTGATCACACTCTAATGATACTGATGACACACTGATGACACACTGATGACACACTGATCACACACTGATCGCACACTGATCACACACTGATGGCACACTGATGACATTAATGGCACACTGATCACACTCTAATGATACTGATGACACACTGATGACACACTGATGACACACTGATCACACACTGATCGCACACTGATGGCACACTGATGACATTAATGGCACACTGATCACACTCTAATGATACTGATGACACACTGATCACACACTGATGGCACACTGATCACACACTATGACACACTGATGACATTAATGGCACACTGATCACACACTGATGACACACTGATCACACACTGATGGCACACTGATCACACACTGATGACACACTGATCGCACACTGATGACACACTGATCATAAACTGATGGCACACTGATCATACACTATGACACACTAATGACACTGATGACACACTGATCGCACAGTGATGGCACACTGATCGCACACTGATGGCACACTGATGACATTAATGGCACACTGATCACACACTGATGGCACACTGATCACACACCAATGATATTAATGGCACACTGATGGCACACTGATCACACACGGATGACACACTGATCACACACTGATCACACACTGATGACGCACTGATGACATACTGATAGTACACTGATCACACACTGATGGCACACTGATCACAAACTGATGACATTAATGGCACACTGATCACACACTGATCACACACTGATGACACACTGATCGCACACTGATGGCACACTGATCATACACTATGACACACTAATGACACTGGTGACACACTGATCGTACACTGATTGCAAACTGATCACACACTGATGGCACACTGATGACATTAATGGCACACTGATCACTCACTGATGGCACACTGATCACACACCAATGACATTAATGGCACACTGATGGCACACTGATCACACACGGATGACACACTGATCACACACTGATGACACACCAATGACATTAATGGCACAGTGATGGCACACTGATCACACACCAATGACATTAATGGCACACTGATGGCACACTGATCACACACTGATGACACACTGATCACACACCAATGACATTAATGGCACACTGATGGCACACTGATCACACACGGATGACACACTGATCACACACTGATCACACACTGATGACATACTGATAGCACATTGATCACACACTGATAACACACTGATGACATTAATGGCACACTGATCACACACTGATCACACACTGATCACACACTGATCACACACTGATGACACACTGATGACATACTGATAGCACACTCATCACACACTGATAACACACTGATCACACACTGATGACATTAATGGCACACTGATCACACACTGATGACACATTGATCGTACACTGATGGCACACTGATCCTACACTATGACACACTAATGACACTGGTGACACACTGATGACACATTGATCGCACACTGATGGCACACTGATCACACACTGATGGCACACTGATGACATTAATGGCACACTGATCACACACTGATGGCACACTGATCACACACCAATGACATTAATGGCACACTGATGGCACACTGATCACACACGGATGACACACTGATCACACACTGATGACACACTGATGGCACACTGATCACACACTGATGACACACTGATCACACACTGATGGCACACTGATCACATACCAATGACATTAATGGCACACTGATGGCACACTGATCACACACGGATGACACACTGATCACACACTGATTACACACTGATGACACACTGATGGCACACTGATCACACACTGATGACACACTGACGACATTAATGGCACACTGATCACACACTGATGACACTCTGGTCGCACACTGATCACACACTGATGGCACACTGATCACACACTATGGTACACTGATGACAGTAATATCACACTGATCGCACACTGATGACACACTGATGACATTAATTGCACACTGATTACACACTAATGATACTGATGACACACTGATGGCACACTGATCACACACTGATGACACACTGATGGCACACTGATGACATTAATGGCTCACTGATCACACACTAATGATACTGATGACACACTGATGGCACACTGATCACACACTGATGACACACTGATGACATTAATGTCACACTGATTACACACTAATGATACTGATGACACACTGATGGCACACTGATCACACACTGATGACACACTGATGGCACACTGATGACATTAATGGCTCACTGATCACACACTAATGATACTGATGACACACTGATGGCACACTGATCACACACTGATGGCACACTGATCACGCACTATGACACACTGATGACATTAATGGCACACTGATCACACACTGATGACACATTGATCGTACACTGATGGCACACTGATCATACACTATGACACACTGATCGCACACTGATGACACACTGATGGCACACTGATGACATTAATGGCACACTGATCACACACTGATGGCACACTGATCACACACCAATGATATTAATGGCACACTGATGGCACACTGATCACACACGGATGACACACTGATCACACACGGATGACACACTGATCACACACTGATGGCACACTGATCACACACTGATGACTTTAATGGCACACTGATCACACACTGATCACACACTGATGGCACACTGATCGCACAGTGATGGCACACTGATGACATTAATGGCACACTGATCACACACTGATGGCACACTGATCACACACCAATGATATTAATGGCACACTGATGGCACACTGATCACACACGGATGACACACTGATCACACACGGATGACACACTGATCACACACTGATGGCACACTGATGACTTTAATGGCACACTGATCACACACTGATCACACACTGATGGCACACTGATCGCACACTGATCATACCCTATGACACACTAATGACACTGGTGACACACTGATCGCACACTGATGGCACACTGATCATACACTATGACACAATAATGACACTGGTGACACACTGATCGCACACTGATTGCAAACTGATCACACACTGATGGCTCACTGATGACATTAATGGCACACTGATCACATACTGATGGCACACTGATCACACACCAATGACATTAATGGCACACTGATGGCACACTGATCACACATGGATGACACACTGATTACACACTGATGACACACTGATCACACACTGATGACACACCAATGACATTAATGGCACAGTGATGGCACACTGATCACACACGGATGACACACTGATGACACACTGATGACACACTGATGGCACACTGATGACACACTGATGACACACTGATGGCACACTGATGACACACTGATGGCACGCTGATCACACTATGGCACACTGATCACACACTGATGACACATTGATCACACACTGATCACACACTGATGACACACTGATCACACACTGATGACACACGGATGGCACACTGATCACACACGGATGACACACTGATCACACACTGATGACACACTGATCACACACTATGGCACACTGATCGCACACTGATCACACACTGATTGCACACTGATGACACACTGATGGCACACTGATCGCACACTGATGGCACACTGATCACACTATGGTACACTGATCACACACTGATGACACACTGATCGCACACTGATCACACACTGATCGCACACTGATGGCACACTGATCACACTATGGTACACTGATCGTACACTATGGCACACTGATCGCACACTGATGCCATTAATGGCCTAAGTGCAAGAACCCCAACAAGGACCTGTGATGACTTTGATTTGGATGTCAGAATTGATAGAATCCCTTTAATTTAACTTCTAAATTCCAATAATGTTTTGCAGGATAATCTCCACCAGCTTTGATCTTACTTTGCCTGTCACTTTACTTGCCAACACATTATACTGTGCCACTTACGGCTGGACTTATATTTTGTGACTTGTAAAGTGTATAATACCTCGGTGATGATTCGGGGGGCCGGCTCCATGCTGTTTTATAAGGACTGTGTGCAATCATTTAACACTCTGGCATTGTTGCTATTGACCTGTTGACCCATGGGTGATCGTGACTCATTAGGAAGCATCTGACTTTAATGAACAACTATAACTACGCATGACCTGTTACGCCCAATGTGGTTTCCTACCTGATGGCTTCCCTCTTCCCAACATACCAAGGGATCCCATGATCCCGTCCCTGAAATAAAGACGCTACAACCTGTTATTCGTTGAATAAATTTGGCCACAGCGGCCGTTTATTAACAAACAACAAATAACAAACAAAATAACAATGGAATATATATATATATATATATATATATATATATATGGAGGGAGGGTTCTTGGAGCTAATAGATCTGGCTTTAAATTAACTTAAAAAATCAACCGCCATGTTACCCTCAGCCGTTCAGCACCAGCTCAAGGGCACCAAAAACTTCCACATTCCGTGAAAGACCAACCAACTAAATGCTCTCGAGGTAAAGCCCCGTCCAGAGCCCAGAACCGACTGCCAGATCACCCCCCACTCAATTTAAACGACCTGGAATTTTCCCAATTCCTTCCACCGACAATTCGGTACCAACTCCAAGAACCCCACCCCCCGCCAACCACAAACAGCCCTGAAACCTTAGGCTCATGAGTGCCCCAAAGCTACCAACACCCTTCAATCCCCTCCTGTATTGCAAGGGCCCAAAGATCAATACCGATATCATTGAGATGAACACCGTCCTTCAACCAAAAATTACCAACCCCCGATTCCAACTCAAAGTGCCTAAAACTTATCCCACCATTCCTTGACACAAAGCTAGACACGGCCCTATTTAATTTCACTCTTGCTCTATTTATACCTTTTTCTGATCTGACCACCCGCCATTTCTTCCTGGGCTCTATATCTGACCAAACCGTCAGAACCCCCGGGAACGAAGTCCACAATCTCAAAAAATCAAAACGGATATCCCGAATTAACTCTCTCACGGGCCTTGCCCCCAAATCGTTCCCTCACAACTGCACAACCAGAATATCCGGTGTTCTGTCCAATCTGGCCGCTTTATGAAACTCCGACAAAAAACGGCTCCATACCATCCCTCTAAAACCTAGCCCCCTTATAACCACTTGTACCCTCGGAAAGCCCAACTGCCTACCGTCACGCCTTACGTCAGCATGCAGCGCCCCCCAATGCACGTACGAATGTCCGAAAATCCAAGCTAACACGGGGAAGCCACCTAAAAGAATAATAAACAAGCATATTCAACAACTCACAAATGAACAAAGTCCTGCGTTATTTAACGGCGAACATACGTCAAATAACGGTCCGAACTCCACCTTCCAATCCGCTTTATCACCTCCGCCCCCAAACCGCGCCTATCAGCCTCATACACTGCGCCAATCCTAAAGGAATGTGAACCATAAACACCCGGGCTAAGGCCCAACTCCTGCACCCCCTTTTTTAGGACCACTATACACTGGAAACGGGAAAGAAATGACCCGTTGCAATGACGTAACAGTAGGCCGGATCTACACGACCACACTTGCCAATAAACCTCCAAGCACCTTCTTGGACACATCAGAGCCCCGTCCACTCTACCTCAAACGACGCGCTTACCTCTACCCAACTGATCAGTTTTTGCGCGTCTAATCCAAAAATTGATACCCCAGGCCCAGCAACTCGTGTCTTCGGCTAATAAACCTCCCGCCCTATTCCTGCTGGGGGCGACCAACTCGCCTACTCTCATCGCCCCAAAAAAAGCTAAGGAAAAGGCTAACGTAAACAGAGCCGCCTCAAAAGTAGAACAACAAATCCTTTCCAAAACCAGACCTAACCTTTCCAACATACTAAACGTGACTGGCCTACGCTTATCCAAACTCTTGCTACCTTTTCGAAAACCTCTAAGTGCCTGATTGACCAAAAAGGATTTAGTAACATCAGTCAAACCCTGTAACTTGAAATTGAATGCGAGCCCATCAACAAATTTACTAATTCTAGATGCCGACCACCCTAAGTCCGCAGCCTTACCAACCAAAAACAAGACTGCCAACGTCCTATCCTCGTCACTCTCTATCGCCCCCCAATGCGACACCCAAGTTACCACAGACAAACGAATCTGGGGGACCTATGAACAAAAAATCATCCAGGTAATGAATAACGGACTGCACACCTGCAACATCCCTGACCACCCATTCCAGAAAAGTACTGAAAGTTTCAAACAATGAACATGAAATAGAACAACCCATAGGCAAACACCTATCTAGGTAATAACCTTTGTTCCAAAAACAACCCAATAGCGGAATGCTAGCCGGGTGAACCGGAAGTAGCCTAAAAGCTGATTCAATGTCAGTTTTCACTAACAGTGACCCATGCCCGTACCTACGAACCCATGACACAGCCGCATCAAATGATGTGTATTCAACTGAACATAATTCCGGCGCTATACCGTCATTGACCGAACAACCTTTTGGGTACGACAAATGCCGGATCAGGCGAAATTTATTTGGCTCCTTCTTAGGCACTACCCCCAAAGGAGAAATGATCACGCCTTCAACCGGTAGACTATCAAAGGCCCTGCCATACGACCTAACTCAACTTCCTTTACTAACTTAACACCGACAACCTCTGAATGCAACAAAGCAGACCTCAAATTCTTAACAGAAAAAGGAACCGTATGGTCAGGAGGCGGGATCCTGAAACCCTCCAAAAAACCATCATTAATAATCCTGGCCTTCGATTGATCGGGATATCTACTTAGAAAGGGGGCCATCCCTAGCAGATTCACTGGAGTCACCCCCTTGACCGGTACCCACGACATCCTTCCTTTTCCTTTTTTGAAGCATTTTGCAGCCCCATGGGAGCTCCAGTTGCAATGGGAACAAACGTGCTTGAACTTACAGCCGTTCTCTTATTTGCACTAGCCATCATTAAATTGCCAGAACGTTCCCGACTTTTCTTTTCCTCCCTGTGCTCCCTGACTACCTCCCCCCTGTCCCGACGATTGACTCCCGCTTCCCCCGCTCCGGTGAAAGGACTGCCCGTATCTAGCAGGGGCCATCACTTTTAACCAAAGGCCAATATCTTTCTGGTCCCACTTAATCTCAGGCCGCACCGCCTTCCTGTGCCTGAATTGCTCGTCGTACCTCAGCCATGTTTGTCCCCCGTAAGTACGATGCGCTTCCCCAATCGCTTCTAAGTAACAGAATAGACAATTTTCAGGAAACTTTTCCCCAATGACACCAGCCAATATAGCGAATGCTTGAAGCCAATTTGCAAAAGTCTGAGGGATCAAGCGCCACCTGCGCTTCTCCTCCTCTTCCTTTTTGCTATTATCCTTCCTCCCCTTGTCTAAATTAAACTTCTCCAAGGGAAGGAGGGAGAAAATTTCGACATATTCATCACGCCAAATTTTCTCCTTCACCTCTTTTTTTAAATGTGCCCCCAGTGGCCCCTCGAAGCACACATACACCTCACCCTTTGCCCTATCATCCAGCTTCACCGTATCGCCCTTGTCCTTTTCCGTCTGAACCGATACTGAAACGCCCGTAGATGCTACCTCTGTGCCCGCCGCAGACCCTACCGTAACGCAACTGGGTTGCAGCAACACCTCCTGGCCTGGTAACCAAGCTCCTACGGGGGATGGACTTGCCCCACCCGCTGCACCGCTCTCCATTCTAAGCAAAATCTGTGACATGCTATGCAAGATATCCCTAATCCCCGATACCTCTGCACCCCCGGGACCACCTAAACTCCTCCCCCCTGGCCCTACAAACTGACCGCTACCTCCCCTTAGCAAAACAGCCCCTGCGGGCGACAAACAAGACATAGAATCATACTCACGCAGTTGCGCAGGTGCTGTGTCCCCGCCAGCCGGAATTCCTGAGTCCTGACGATCACCTCTTCCGTCACGATCACTCCTGGAATCGGATCCTTCTGTGTCCATTCGCCACTCAAGGCCCGCGCCCCTGGCCTCCGCGTCACCAGGGGGACCTGAATGGTCACGGATGCTGCAGACTGGCTTCTCCCTGACGATCGCCTCCCGCCAGACCGTCTTGCACTCCTGGATGCAGCTCTGGGCCTCCTCCGGCAACCAGACCCAGACGCACAGGCCTGGACGCTGCCAGGCAGAGCGGTGTCGCTACCCGCCGCTCCTTCCCTTCCGCGTCGTCCATGTGAGCCAGGCAGCAGTGGTTCCCTGGACTGCTGCCTGCCCGCAGATGCTTGCCTCCCTGGTGTCATGGCGACGTCTCTGAGCTGGCCCACCAGGGATTCGACGGACGCCATTTCTGGGTAAATCACTCTGCTGCTCCTCAGGGAATGGCGGTTTTCCCACACTTTTCCCTATATATGCGCCTCTCCCACTACCCACCCCCCAACTTCCCATTATCCAATCCCCAAGGCTGCCTCATTCAAAAGGGGGGGGGGGGTGAAACCTCTAGACCAATCCCAGTCATGGGTGGCTTCCCCCTAGCTGTGCTGTCTCCAGCCCCCTCCTTGCTGATAGTTTTTGGTTTGCTTTCTTATTGCCTGTAGCATTTTACAAGATATGGGTATATTCTGTGAAACAGGACAAGTTTATCTTGGGATATGAGTTTTTGAATGCAAGATTGTTGTAGATATGTGAAAGCTGACATTGATTTTGAATTTAAGGCTGCATTCACACTTTGCTTTTGCAGGGTTTTCTTCGTTTTTTTGTTGCTGCAATCGAGATAGAAATGGCAAAAAAATGCAATGCAGCTGCAACATGTGAACTTTTTTTTTATTTTACTTATAGAGCGTCATTAATTCCACAGCTCTTTACAGACATTATCAACACTATCCACATTGGGGGCTAGCAATCTAGATCCCCTATCAATATGTCTTTGGGGTGTGGGAGGAAACCCATGCGAACACGGGGATGTGGCGCCCCTGAGGGTTCGACCGCCACAGGAATGCTGCACTTCTCTAATGGAGTGTAGTGTTCCTCCTCTGAGGTAAGAACAGTGTGATGGTCAGGACCCTTCCTTCACATCCAACACCACACTTCTCCCACCAGAGGGGGCTAGAATGCACTATGTGCTGCCCTCCTGGTTACAGGGAGATTGGGGAACCAAGAGTTAGGGGAACCATTTAGTGGGTGAGGGTGGAGGACTCACATTTTAGTGACACTTTAAATTTCATATTTAATAAAAAGCCATCTTGGTTCATGGTCTTTTGGGAGGTCCTTTGGTCTTTGATCAGTCTTGGAACTGTGAACACTGTGATCTCCCACCCTGAGTGTGGATCCTGTGTGGACCTGCAGCGGATGGAGACACAGCCCTCGTACCTTGGCCTTGGGACGAGGGGCTGGCTGGAGATGATGAACGTCTCAGCCCGGTCAAGGACCATGACCAAGAAGGCCCGGAGCTTAAGAGTGTAGCTCCATAGCAAATGGATCCTAGGGAGGATGCAGACGGAGCGGTAGACGCCACCTGTCCTCGCCCACCTGATATTTTCAGAGGGATTCCGGCTGCAAGAGGGGTACCGGCCCCCGACACCCGACCTTGCTACTCCACGTCCTGGTCGGTAAGCCCGGTAGGCCCTGAGGATCCCACCGGGTATCGGAAGGAGCGGAGCTGCCACCCGTACCCTTTTTCTGAGAGGAGCTCAGAGGGAGACCCGGCCTATCCACACACACACAGACGGGAAAGGACCCGGTCTGAAGTCTAGGAAAACTCTGGTGCAGAATCCTGATTTAACACTGGACTTGCTCGGAGGTTGTCGGACCCCCGTCCCTGGTGGCCGCAGAACTCCGCGAGGAGCAGGGAGTCGCCTTCCTTCTGCCATCTCTTATGTGAGTAAAGCCTTGGAAGTTCACCCCTATGGCCTCCGGACTTTCTTTAATCGGCGCTACACCGCACGACACAGACTTTCTAGACTACTACCCCGCCTCCGTCCTGTCTCTCTGCCCTGAGGCCTTGCTCCGCCTGTGGGGAGTAGTAACAACGCCAGCTGCCCTAACACCAGGCCTCAGCGGACTGCGGTAGCGCTGGTGGCCTTCACCAGGTGCCACAGGTGGCGTAGTTGTAATCAGCCACTCAACCCGGATGAGCCCATACCATCCCTTTTAAATTGTGACGGCCCTGAGCACGGAGCGGGTCCGGGCCACGGCTGCACCCCATCTCTCCATCTTAGGACCCGACTCCGAGTCCCCCATCTCCCAGGGTAAAGAAAAGGGCTTCCGAGAAGAGGCGTCACAGGGAGAACATACAAAATCCTACATTCATGCAATAATGAACCCTTTAAAAATGTTTTAAAATATAGCATCAACCACAAGTATTAACTTCTATCTATTTTAAGGGTTATTCCCATCTTCAAAGTCAGGTATAATTGGAAAGCGCTTGTAAAAACAAGCAACTTTCTAATTTACTATTTATTTAATGCGGCTCAAGCTGACAATATAAACTTAGCACATAGACGGGTAGATATATTTAGTGGTACAAATCACTGTCTCTTTTCTTGAGAAACTGAAGTTTAAAGGGAATCTGTCACCTGTTTTTGCTCTGTAATTTGAGAGCAGTATGATGTAGGGGCTGAGAGCCTGATTCCAACGATGTGTCACTTACTGGACTGTGTTTTGCTGTTTCAGTACAGAGTTTTATCAGCAGGAGATTATCACTATAGGACAAGCTGCCCGCATGCCTCCTAGGCCATCCACACACCCCAACATTGAATGGAAGCTTTTTGTCAATATACATTGGCAGCTTTCTGTGTACAATCAGTGGTATGGGCTGGATTACATAGGGCTCAACATTTCAAGGTCTGCTAGACCTTCAGCAGAGAAAATTGTGACTCTATCATAAGTGCTGGACCCAGTAACTAAGTTATACATTGCTGGAATCAGGGTCTCTGTTCCTACATCATGCGGCTGTCACATTACGTAGCAAAAACCTGCTGATAGATTCTCTGTAATCATATATGCTTATTATAGTTCACTGTGCACCCTTAGAGTGGTCTAGAGGCTCAGTGCACCGTTCCGTACACTGGTTTTGCATGCCCCGCCTCCCTCATTAGTGATCGACAGCGCTGCCTTGCCTGGAGCTAGAACTGTCTGCAGAAAAAGCTCAGGCTGACAGTCACCAGTGAGGGTGCAAAATCAGTGGGAGATCGGTTTGCAGAGCCTCTTGGTCACACTAAGGATGCATCAAGCTTCCTAATTTGCTTATTTGATTAAGCTTCAATTACTGCAGAATAGAGGCAGGATTTGGAACTATAGGTGTAATTTTTCGAGTGACTATATCCCCTACAGGGTTTTGTTTTATAATGTCAGATTGGGCTGACAGATTCCCTTTAATACCTGCCCCCTGATAATTAAAATTGCATTTTTTTATTGTTTACTGTTCATAGCCTAGACAGTAGCAGTGGCTAAAGATGCATTTACAAGCTCTTACATAGTGAGCTTGCAAGCACTGCACTGAAACTGGACAGGATCTTTGGAACTTGCTATTAGTTCCGATTCTGGCCAGCTTCAGTACCACTGCACTTCTTTAATGCTGCCTCATATAACATCAGGGAGCGCTAGATTCACATCTGGCCTGAACTGTCAATCAAGCAGGAGCGCACTGCTTCTTAGCAAGTAGGTAGCTGTGAGCCTGGAGAGCGGTGCGCTCCTGAAAATAAATCACGGGACAAGCCCTTTAATTCAATTTATGTTGTGCACCATTTTATTTGACCAATAAATAACAGATTAGCAGAATTTCGGGTGCTGCTAACACACTCTCCAGGAATGCATTAGGGCAAGCATAACTAGCGGATTGCCAGATATAGTGGTGCTCATCTTGAGATAAAACAGTACAAAATTATGAGCAAAAACAGCATGAAAAACTGAATGAGAGCGACACTCACAATTGATACGTGAAAATACAGCACAGTATTGTGGTCGTCATATGAGGAGACATAAAGACAGTGCCGGACTGGGGTGCCAAAGGCCCACCAGTAACATTGACTTTGGGGGACCCACTTTTCAACTGCATGCAAATATTACACTACCCTTGTTCACAAATTTACCTATACCTCTATATAATAATAAACTGGGTATTTTGGTGAATGAATGATGGTATGCTGCTTTTTTTCTGTTCCAAGTGAATTATGCCAAGTACTGCCCATATAGTGGAGTTGGGGCCCACCAGAGGATTTCCCTGCTGCCCTATGGGCCAGTCCGAGCCTGAATAAAGAGGAATGTAAGCGACAGCTGTTTCGCATAAACTACACTTCTTCAGGCTCAGCCGGAAAAAGCGTAGTTTACGTGAAACAGCTGTCGCTTATTTATGTCTTTATGTCTCCTCATGTGACAACCACAATAAAGTGCTGTACTTTCATGTACTAGTGGTGAGTGCCGCTCTCATTCAGTTTCAATCTGTTTTTGCTCACCATTTTATTTGCAAATTCTTATGAATGACAGTAAATCACGTCTTATAAAAGTGCTTTGTGGTTTTTAGCCCACTGAAATTGGCATCAGAAACTGTTGGCCAAATGTAAAATTCTGCCTTTTTTTACCATCCTTGGCCATTTATTGGCTGTGTTCTTTTGTGCAAAGAACTGGGTAGATGGGACAGATAATAAGTTGAAATTTCGGCATGTGATGTATTTTAGTCTGTGTTGGTCATCGGTAGCCCAGCAGTTATAGATTAACGTACATCATTACAACTAGAAATCCTATTTATACAAGCAATACATATAAAAACCCAGGATACAATGATTAGAATAGTGTAGAAGCTTCATGGCAGTAGATCACTACGTTGTGGGAAACCTCTGCTCCTGAATGGAGTAAATCTATAACACGAGGCCGATCTCATCATAGAACAGAAGTTCCTCCTGGTTCTTTATATTTCTGGGGAAGTCGACTGAGTACTTATAATACTGATGAAAAGAATAAATGCCCGTGTATAAGACAGAGAAGCTGTTTGACCGTATCCAACTTGAAGAGAAAGAGATGTCACTTAGTTGATAGATTTGTTGCCATATCTGTATTTTATCTGTTAGATGTTGAAGGCTTTGATTCCCTTGTGTCAACTGGAGAGAAACTTAGTCCTCCTACTGCTTCAAGGCCTAAATCCAGCGGGAGACGTCCACCTTCCCAGTCTCTGACGTCGCTATGTATGTGACGCACCCCTGGGCCTGTGTCGCACAGCGTTGCGCATGCAGGAGCTTACCCGGATCCGGATCAGATGGGGGTAGTAGTCTCGTGGCGGTGACCCGGTCCGTGCCCAGGGAGTCAGACTAAGTGGCGTTGTATTAGCGGTAGGTGTTGGACGACTACGCCACCCGTTGAATGCAGCGAAGGAGCTGCCGCTGCAGGGCAGACCGCTGAGACCGGTGGTAGGATTGTGCAGCGTGATAGTATCACCCCCAACGGGAGGGGTATGGCCTCAGGGCAGCCGACGTGGATGATGGGGGAGCAGGAATCACTCAGAGACGATGCGGTCTAGTTCAGGGTCTTTACTGGTGATAAAGATAGACCCTCCCGGAGTACTGGCTAGCGGTCGGGGCCTGGTCAGTCCTTGAGCAGATGGGATCCCCCTTGGCCAGGCGGAGTTGTAGGCCTCCCCAACTAATTATACTCTTCTGGCTTCCTTGCTAGAGGCGGGTAAAGGTAGCCCACGTCCCTGAGTGTACCGTGTGGTGCTCACCCGTATGGCCGGTGACTCGGGGCCTTCTAGTGGCTTCCGCTCCACGACGGCGGTGCTGGTCCCACGCGTGTGACCGTGCCTTCGGGTTTCTTGGCCAGAGGACCTGAAATCCCCTGCCGGTCGGTTTCTGCTGCTGGGTCAAGGTTAATCCCCACAGCCTCGGACTCCGGGTCCGGTGGTAACTCTTCAATCAGGGCGAGCTCTTCAGCTGCCAGCCCCTGATTCCTTTTAGCACTGCTCCCACTGAGCTCCTGATCTTTATTTCCTAAGCTGCTCCTCTTCTCTCTACTCTTCTTCTCCCTAACCCTGCCTCAGCCCCAGTTTTATATAGGGGAAGTCCTTCCCCTCCCAGGACCGGGCAGGAGGTGTGGCATGCATAGGATTCCTGACCAAGAGACCTCCCACCTGCTCTCAGACATAACATTGCTATTACTGTGGAGACCAGACCCCTGGGGTGCCACATTATGGATTAGGTACCAGTGACAAGTAACAGTAGAATAGTGACTGCAGCTCTGGAGGTGACTGGAGGATAAGACGTGCTGTCTTATTCTTCAGTCACCTCCAGATCAGAATTCACTATTCTGTTACATGATGACACAGAATAGTGAGCGCAGCTCTGGAGGTGACTGGAGGATAAGACCAGATGTAACAGCAGAATAGGGAGTGCAGCTCTGGAGGATAAAACCAGATGTAAAACCAGATGTAACAGCAGAATAGTGACCGCAGCTCTGGCAGATAAAACCAGATGTAACAGCAGAATAGTGACCGCAGCTCTGGAGGTGACTGGAGAATAAGACCAGATGTAACAGCAGAATAGTGACCGCAGCTCTGGAGGATAAGACAAGATGTAACAGCAGAATAGTGAGTGCAGTTCTGGAGGTGACTGAAGGATAAGACCAGATGAAACAAAAAATGAATACAAAAAAAAACCAACTGCGGCACCTTCACTTTAATGCTGTGAAAATAAGAAGGAAGCTGGGGATGGAGGAAACTCAAATGGTCCCAAAGGGTAGACTATAATAAAAAGCGCAACACAGCACTTAGCTAACATATTAGTGTTGTTCTCTAGTCAATTCATTTTCACTAAAGAAGGGGGCTGGAGGCAAGGAACCTAGATGGAAGCCCCACATGACCGGGAGGGGACAGGAGGGTGTAATTTGAACTTAAAAGGATAGGGATTGGATATAGGTTGAAGGGCGGGCATTTGAGGGGGGGGGGATAGATAAAGCAGAAAGGGTGGGGTGAGAAACGGTCAGTTCAGAGAAGAAAGCATTGGAAAAGTCCCAGAGACAAGAACATTGGAGAAAGTCCTTTTGTGTGAAGACACTTACCAAGAATATGGAAACTGTAGATTCCTTGAGCGCAAGACTGAGGGAGGCTGCAAGATCCAGAAGTGGAGGGTGGCTGGAGTCCCAGCTGTCTGGATTGCTGGGGAGTGATGGGGCAGAAGCACCTCCATCAAGATCTGGAAGGGCCAGCAGGAGGACGAGGCCCCCCGTTAGGATTTCTCCGGACACGGTTAGTGCGGGCAGCAGGCGCAGGCCGCGGAGCCCCTCAGGGGACCCTGCGTCCGGTGAGCGTGTTGTTGGAACTCCCCGTCAGCGTGCCCGCCGCGGCAGGAATCCGCCTAGCCGCCCTGCGGGCTCCATCTGCAGTGTATCGCAGTCCTCAACTGAAAGAACCCGGTCGGCTGTGCTGCGGCCTGCTCCGGTGTCACGCCGCAATACCAGGGCCCGGGCCGCGCCAAAAGCAATGCCCACGATACAGCCACGTCAGCTTCCGGTGGGCGGGACATCACCGGAAGTGCTAGCAACGTCACTTCCGGAACCGGCATCACGTGACGGGGCTACTCAGGAAGTCTTCGACGGAGATATGCACACGCCCCCCAGTTCAAGAAAAGGCACCAATTCAAAGCGCCGTGACCACAGAGGACGCGTAGCGGGGGGAGCAGCAGAAGGATCATTTGCAGGGCAGGTACAAGTGGCGATGCTCCAGTCGGGGTGCCTGCTAGAAACAATGGGACAGGGATGCAGCAGCAGAATTTCACGGGCAGGCAGCGGCAATTTGAAGATCTGCTGCCTGGCTCGATGCAACACATTCAAGGCGGTGGAGCGGCGGGCATTAGCACTGGGATGCCTGGCAGTCAAACTTGGAACACGACAGGCCGGACACGAGAGTCGGGGTCTGGAAATCAAGGAAGGTCACGGACGGCAGGAAGGACCAGAGCCAGGATTGACTGAGGATGAGCAGCGGAGACGGCGGCGAGTGCTCAGGTCCCCCCTGGTGACGAGGAGGCCAGGGGCGCGGGCCTTGCGCTGCAGCAGGAGTCGGACGGATCGGAGAGTGGGGAGGATACAGGTGAATCCAGGCGTCGGCAGGACACAGGAATTTCGGCTGGCAGGGACACAGCACCTGCGCAGCTGGGTGAGTTTGCTTCTATGTCTTGTTTGTCGCCCGCTGGGTCATTACCGTATGAGGGAGTTGATAGGCAGTCGGCGGGGCCCAGCGGGCAAAATATTAGGGGAGGTTGCGGGTCTGATATAATGGGTCTTAGAGACATTTTGTTTAATATGTCGCAATTTTTGGCTAGAATAGATAGTGGGGGGAGTTAATCAGGGTGGATTGGCATCCGCGGCAGCGACGTGGGTGCCTAGTCAACCGGTGTCTTTGCAGGTGGGAAGCGAGATGGGCAGGTCGGTGGTCAGTGCAGACATTATACCTTCTGGGGTATCGGTTTGTGTGCAGACAGAAAAGGACAAGGCGGATAATGTAAGACTGGGCGATAGGGCAAAAGGGGAAGTTTATGTGTGCTTTGAGGGGCCGTTGGGGGCACACCTAAAAAAAGAGGTAAAGGAAAAAATTTGGCGGGATGAGTACGTAGAGATTTTTTCCCTTCTTCCATTGGAAAAGTTTAACCTGGATAAGGGAAAAAGGGATGAGAGTAGAAAAGAGGAGGAGGAGAAGCGTAGGTGGAGGTTGATTCCTCAGACGTTTGTAAATTGGTTACAGGCTTTCGCAATATTGGCTAGTGTTATTGGGGAGAAAGCTCCTGATAATTGCTCAGGCTTATTCTGCTAGCTTGATGCTATCGGGGAGGCCCAGAGGACTTACGGGGGTCAGGCGTGGTTAAGATATGATGAGCAATTTCGACAGAGAAAAGCAGTCCGACCGGAGATCAAATGGGATCAGAAAGACATTGGGTTGTGGTTGAGGGTTATGGCTCCAGTGAGGTATGGGCAGTCCTTTCACGGGAACAACAGTTGCGGGAATCAATCAGCGGGACATGGGGGAGCTAGTAAGGGGGCGCAAAACATTAAAAAGGAAGCGGGAACTTGCTGGCAATTTAATGATGGCCAATGCAAGTACGGGAACTCCTGTAAATTCAAGCATGTGTGCTCCCATTGTAATGGAAGCTCACATAGAGCATCAAAATGCTTTAAGAGAGGAAAAGGAAAGCCGTCGGTGGTTACCGGTCAAGGGGGTTACTCCGGTGAGGGTTCACGCGATGGCCCCCTTTCTAAATAGGTATCCGGATCAGTTGAAGGCTAAAGTTATTGAGGATGGGTTTTTGGATGGTTTTAGAATACCAGCTCCTGATCATGTAGTCCCTTTTTCGGTTAAAAATTTAATGTCGGCTCACCGTTATCCAGAGGTGGTTAAGACGAAGTTAGCTAAAGAGGTTGAATTGGGCAGGATGGCGGGACCGTTTCAGGAATTGCCTAGCAACAAGGTGATTATTTCATCGTTAGGAGTTGTGCCCAAGAAAGAGGTGAATAAGTTTCGCTTGATTCAGCATTTGTCATACCCTAAAGGGCTTTCAGTGAATGATGGCATTGCGCAGGAGTTGTGTTCGGTCCAATATACATCTTTTGATGCGGCGGCACAATGGGTACGGAGGTATGGGCCAGGCTCGTTGCTAGCTAAGACTGATATTGAGTCTGCTTTTAGGTTGTTGCCAGTTCACCCGGATAGCATCCCGTTGTTGGGATGTTTTTGGGAAGGGGAGTATTATGTTGATAGATGTTTGCCAATGGGTTGTTCAATTTCGTGTTCTTTGTTTGAAACTTTCAGTAGTTTTTTGGAATGGGTAGTGAAGGACCTGGCTTCTGTGAAGTCGGTCATTCATTATTTGGACGACTTCTTGTTTATAGGTCCCCCGCAATCATTGTTGTGTAGGAATTTGTTAGGTACTATGGAGTGGGAGGCAGAGCATTTTGGCGTACCTTTGGCAGTAGAAAAGACGGAAGGCCCTTGCACAACCCTAAGTTTCCTGGACATTGTAATTGATACTGAAAGGATGGAGTGTCGGTTACCAGATGATAAATTGATTTTGCTTAAACAGGAGGTCGATAGGATCGGGAGATTGCGCAAGGTGACACTGAAGGAGTTACAGTCACTGTTAGGGCGTTTGAATTTTGCGGGCAGGATTTTGCCAATGGGTAGAATATTTTGTCGCAGGTTGGCTGGAGCAACAGCAGGAGTGCAGGCTCCGCATCATTTTATTCGCTTAAATAAAGAACACAAGGAGGATCTGAAAGTTTGGAAGTTGTTGCTGCAAAATTATAACGGAAGATCGTTAATACAGGAGGAGTTTTTGAACAGTTATGATTGTGAGATATTTACGGATGCTGCAGGAGGTGCTGGTTATGGGGCATACTGGAAAGGGCGGTGCAGTGTAGGTGAGTGGCCGAATTTGTGGAAAGAGAGGGGTCTTACGAGGAACTTGGCATTTTTGGAGTTGTTTCCTATTGTTGTGGCGGTGAATATTTGGGGGGAGTGTTTTGCCAACAGGAGAATTCGGTTTCACTGCGATAACATGGGAGTTGTATCGGTCATCAACAGTTTGTCGGCCTTGTCGCCGCCTGTGATTAGGTTGCTGAGGGAACTTGTACTTTGTTGTCTTAAGTTGAATGCTTGGATTACAGCAGTCCATGTGCCAGGTGTAAAAAATTCCATAGCAGATGCCTTGTCTCGTTTTCAGTGGGATCGTTTTCGGGCACTAGCACCAGAGGCAGAGGACGTGGGTCAAGAATGCCCTTCGCGGTTGTGGCAGATGGTTATGGAGGAGTGGGACGGTTAATACAAGAGTCTATCACAAGGCAGACCTGGGCATCATACGAGGCATCGTTGCGAGTATGGCAAAGTTGGATTCGGGAGTGGGGTGGAGTGGAGAGTGAGGTAGATAGAGAGACGGCTGTGTTGTTTCTGCTGGGAAAAGGCGGCAAAGAGCGGATAGTCGATTTCAAAAGTTGGCAAGTTTGTGGCAGGATTAGCATTTGGTTTTAAATTGCTGGGTACGAAGGATGTTACGAAGGCCTTTTTGGTGAAGCAAGCTTTGAAGGGCTTTAGGAAAGGAGGTAAAGTGTTGGATAAACGTAGGCCGGTAACCTTTAGTATCTTGGAACGTTTGGGTTTGGTAATGGATAGGATTTGTTGTTCATTTTTCGAGGCCACATTGTTTAGATTGGCTTTTGCTTTGGCATTTTTTGGTGCACTAAGGGTAGGTGAATTGGTGGCACCAAGCAAGAATGAGGTTGGGGGTTTGTTTGCTGAGGATATGAGCGGTCGAGATGGGGGCATTGAATTTTGGATAAGACGGGGGATGACAGATCAATTGGGCAGAGGAAAACGTGTGGTCTTAGGTGAGGTTAAGAGATCTTTGGTTTGTCCTAGGACATGTTTAATGGCTTACTGGCAGGTTTGGTCAGGGAGGAAGGGCCCATTATTGTGTCATGAAAATGGTGAATTTTTATCGCGTTTCCAGTTTATAGCAGTGTTTAAGAAGGGTATTGCTGAGTTGGGCCTTAGCCCTGAGGTATATGGGTCACATTCCTTCAGAATTGGCGCGTCATCGGAAGCGGATGGTTTGGGGTTAGGCAAGGAAGTGATAAAACGCATTGGGAGATGGAGTTCCGATCGATACCTGTCTTATGTAAGGAATTAGGCATTCGGTCTAATGTAATTATCTTTTGGTTTTAAATATTTTTGGTTGTCTTGTTGCAGGTGGAGTCCCGTTGTTAGTGTGGATTATGGGGCACTCTTTTGTCCACTGGGGGGCACTGCGGGCGGACGTGAGGCCCGACGGTAGGCAATTGGGCTTCAGCCGAGAGCAAGCCGTGGTTCGGTGGTTGGGTTTCCGAGGGATGGTGTGGAGAAGAGTACTGCCAGAGTTCCATAAAGCAGCTCATTTGGATCGGGCACCGGATATTTTAGTGCTGCACATGGGAGGGAATGATTTGGGGGCTCGACCGGTCAGGGAATTGATGAGGGACATTAAAATTGATCTTTTAAGGCTATGGAGATCGTTTCCTGAGGTGTTGACTGTTTGGTCTGAGGTGGTGCCCAGAAAAACATGGAGGGAGGCCAGATCATTGAAGGGAATTAATAGGGCACGTATAAAGTTGAACAGAGCCATATCAGCTTTTGTTAACAGGAATGGGGGAGTAAGCGTACGGCATCTTGATCTGGAAGCGGGAGTTGGAGAATTTTGGGCAAAGGATGGCGTGCATTTGAATGATATACGCATCGATTTATGGGCATTGGCCATACAAGGCGGGATTGAAAGGGCTTTGGCGGTGTTGGGGCGCTCACGAGCCTGAGGTGGTCAGGGCTGTTCGTTTGTGGCGGGGGGGGGGGGGTTGTGGCCAAATTCATCCAAAGAGAAAATTACAGGTGCAGTGTTTTATTTGGTATGGGTGAAAAGGGGAGGGGGAATGTGAACCATGGAACCCGGGTTGGCCGTACACGGTCAAGAAGGGGGCTGGAGGCAAGGAACCTAGATGGAAGCCCCACATGACCGGGAGGGGACAGGAGGGTGTAATTTGAACTTAAAAGAATAAGGATTGGATATAGGTTGAGGGGCGGGCATTTGAGGGGGGCGTAGATAAAGCAGAAAGGGTGGGGTGAGAAACGGTCAGTTCAGAGAAGAAAGCATTGGAAAAGTCCCACCCACCCCTTTTTTCGGTTGTTTGTTAGTTTCTTTTAAATTGCATTGGAAAAGGGCGGCTTTTGTAGGAAGAAGAACAGGAAGGTCTAATAATTAGGGTGTATTAGGAGGGGTTTTATATATATATATATATATATATATATATATATATATATATATATATATAAAAAAATTTTAGTGATGTGTTAAGATGTCTTTATCGCAGTGGCTGGTGGGGGGGGGTTGGGGTTCTTGGAGTTGGCACGGAAGTGTCGGTAAAAAAGGAGATTATCAAGTTACAGGCATTGGCTTGATTAAGGGGGGTGATCTGGCATTTTGGTTTTGGGGGCTCTGGACGGGGTTTTACCCTGGGAGCTTTTGGTGCCCTTGAGCTGGCGTGGTACGGCTGAGGGTAACATGGTGGTTCAAGTACTGTTTGGTTTATGCCAGATCAATTTTTTAACTCCAAGAACCCTTACCCTTGTTATTATAATGTTTATATGTTTAATATTGTTGTTTGTTAATAAAACGGCCGCTGTGGCCAAATTTATCCAAAGAGAAAATTACAGGTGCAGTGTTTTATTTGGTATGGGTGAAAAGGGGAGGGGGAATGTGAACAATGGAACCCGGGTTGGCCGTACACGGTCAAGAGTCTCTTTATAGCTGTGCTGGTAAGAATGGAGATGGCTGGCTTATTACGCATCTTCTTGTCATGTAGGAAATATTGTTACATTCAGTATACTTTTATTCACTACGATCTTTTGTAGTCCTCCCTTTCCAGTCCTGATTTCTTTGACTCTCCAAGTCCAGAAGATGACAAGGATGATATCAATCACCTGTCACAGAGACCTATAGACTCATCCAAGAAAGCCCCACGTAGTCTTACATCACAGGTAAGTAAGGGGAGCGTGCTCTCTGTTGTGGATCAATACAATTAGGACTGGGAGGGTTAAAAGTCAATCTGTAATCTTACCATGGAGGAAAGGTGTAGATGATCCATGCTTATCGGGGAGTATAGCAATATAGCTGCCTACTGTAGCTGCTCTATTTCCTGCTGCGCTGATGGTCCCTAATGTCACGGGTGTACTCTCTTCCCTTATAAGTAATTGTGGGAAAACCTTTTTCTAGAAGTAGATTTTTACCAGTTTATCATAGATTGCATGCTTTAAGGCATTGTCCAACTTGACTAAGTTATTACCCATACATGGAATGGTGATAATTTGTTGATTAGAAATTATCAAAAAGATTTGTAGGACCCTAGTCCAGCTGCCATATTGGTAGTCCATGGCTGCCAGAGCAGAGCCCTGTGAACCTCCTCCTACCTGCTGGTGTTCCCAGTGTCTCTTCTGATCCGTAGGCCTGGCTCACTGTCATTGTTCTGGTACAACGCACACATGACGCTTAGCCAGGCCTGCCGATCAGAACAAGCACCAGGGATCCTGGCCGTTAAAAGGAGGTTCACAGAGCTCTGCTCCGGCAGCCATTGACAACTGAAGTAGTCGTTGAACAAGGATCCCGCAAATCTTTTTGATCATCTCTATTGCAGATTGCTTGAGGTCCCACTGCTGTGATTACCACACTCTCAAGATATGAGCACAGCACCACTCCATTCATTGTCTGTGGAACTCTGGCAGGCCATAGAAATTGAATGGAGCAGCAGTGCACATGCACAGCCATCATTCAAATCCTGTACATAGGTGGTAACTTGCTACTTGGGACAACTCCTTCAAAGGAATTATCCTACAAACGAGGTGCGGACATATCATTGGTGCAACCTATGGGGCCGCACAGGGGCCCAAGAGATAAGGGGGCCCATTTCTACCTCCAAAGCAGGTGCAATTTTGCATTCTTAGGAGCTCTTGGACTGCAAAGGGCCCATATATTGTTCTTGTACCCGGGCCCTTTTCTGTCTGTATACACCAGTGCTACAAACAACAGGTGATTATATGATGATGCAGGGTCCAACTGCTGGGAGTCCCACCAATCCTGAGGACTGTATTTCACATGTGAATGGAGCATTAGGGCATATGCATGACCGCCGCTCTGTTGACTGCCTATGGCACAGGTGGTCACACATACTGCTGTTCCACAAAACCATAGAAGTGAATGGAGCTGTGGTCACACACTGTGGTGCACTGCTGCTCCATATTGCAGAAATAAGACCCCTGTTCTCATGACTGGTGGAGGTCCCAGCGAACAGACCCCCAGTAATCTTACATTTATCCCCTATCTAATAGATAGCTTATGCTGCATTAGCCAAGTCAGCTCTGTACCATCTATGGGGGTCACTGTATACATTAGAATATTAAATGAAAGTGTTTTTTTTGTGTTTTTTTTCTCGTTAATCAGAGCATTGCCTATGACTGAGCTGTAATTGTGGCTGCAGTTGTGCCTGCATTTTCTTAATATCTTTCAATAATGAAGACCACCTAATAGCACATATAATACCGCTGTATTTAGGCAATGATTTACCAGCATATGGGAAATATTCATTTATGATTACTACATGTGTTCTTTTAATAATAATAGTGTTCTGTACATATTCAGTGTATTCCTGTCTTGTAGGTACCAGAGAACAGAGCTGCATTGCCCCCCAAACCAGGAGGCTTGATTCCAAGTGTCAGTTTCTCACACGGCGCTCCTGGAGCCCCATCAGCATTTCACATTGTCACCTCAAGTAGTCACAGGTCAAACTCTCCGTCCTTTGGTAGCTCCGATGCAAGACACACAGTTGAGCATGGCCAGTCATCACTAGAAGAGCTGGAGGCACAAGTCAAGGAGCTTCGAAGCATCATTGAGACAATGAAGGACCAGCAAAAGTAAGCTTTATTATACCAGATGCCGGCAGCCGGGAATTAAAGGACTTGTTCTGATTTAATATTTTTGTGTAAAGTTTCAAAAATGTCATGGATGACTTTTTTATAATGTACAAACCAAATGAATGGCTATCATGTCATACATAGATAGCCCGAGTCCACAAGATGGAGAGCCGCTGCTTGTCAGGGCTCAAAAAAGAGGTTCCCTGGAGGTTGTCCTCTCTAACAGGTTTTCCTGATGAAAGAAACTCTTAAAATGTCATGATACATTGTATTATTTATGGAGTATTTGTTTATTAATAATTAATCCATACCATTTTTTCTCTGAGCGTGAATTCAGTCGGAGCTTATTTTCATCAGATCGGTGCTAAGAGACACTATAATTGTCACAGTCAGTGATTTCCATCTGGCTAAAAGAAGAATGTGCAAAAGACGAAAAACAAATCTGCAATTATGTTCAAAATATCAATTTAGCAGAGAATAGGAAGTAATTAACACAAACTATTCACACTCATCTAATAACAGCCTGTAATGGATGTTATAAGACTTCATTCAGCACATTGGAAGCAGACAATTTTGCTATACGTTCAGAAAATGGACCTTTTCTCTAGATGGATCTAAAGGTGCAGTGAGCAAATGTACAGCCATATACTTAGGTCCATTTACTATTAGCTTCCAGCATTAAAAGAAATGAGTTGAGATGCTGTTTATGACAGGGCAGAATAAAACCTCAGACTGTGTGACTATATGACTATATTTTTGCTATAGTTTTTCATACTTTTTTACATTTAGTACATCACAGTTTGCAAGTTCCGTGAATGTACCTATCTTTCTTCTGCTCCTATATAGTGAGATCCACTGGGAATCTAAAACATTGGGACAATGCTCTAACAGGAGAAAAAGAAAAATGAGATCTTGTACAGTACAAGGTGTAGAAAAGGGCTCCCCAACCTGTGGCTCGCAGACCTATAATGTGTGGCTCGCGGCTGTGTGTCAGCTTGTTGCCTTAGCACCATGTCTAACAAACAGATATGAAGAGCAGGTCTCTAGTTCCTGACGTTTGTGAATAACCCCATACAGAAGAGCAGGTCTAGATGCTCATATATAAGAGGTTGTCCACTACTAGGACAACCCTTTATCACTCTGAATGTTTGCCCTCGTCAAAATAAAAACCCCTGTCCTCACCTCCCGTGCTGGCGCAGTTCCAGTGGTGTCGGCACTCACGTTCTGGGGCTCTCGTGCGGTTATGTCACGTGAGCCCTGCACCATATCAATACTGGTGTCCTAGTCCTAGTAGTGGACAACCCCTTTAAGAGTTGGAGAGATAAATGAAGTCTGGAGATGAGACTGGAGATAAGATGATACTGCTAGTTAAAGGGTTGCTTGAAGTTGGATGCAATAATGTGGTGGGAGTGCCTGCTGCGAGAATACCGAATATGAGTGCGGTGAGAACCCCTGTATGTAAGCACACTGCCTTGGTTTTATTTCTATGGGGAAGTTCTGGCTGTTATTATACCAGTAATGGGGCTCTGGGTGTAACTACTGTGGGATAGGGAGCGGGATCTGGATGTCACTAGTCGGGGGGCTCTGGATGTTGCTCATGACCCTCTCTCAGAGCTGAATGCGATTCCCAAGGTAAGAAATGTTGGGGATCACTGATCTAGAATAACTCAGGCCTGAGTGCAAAGGGGGGGCAGATTTCTTGATGGTAGTGACTGTAGACGTCCCTATGGTGGAGCATTTGGGACAGACTAGTTCTTTCTTGGTAGTGAAATTCTGGGATGCATGATATATTATAATCTATACAATCTGTGAGTTCTATTTGCCAACGATAGGTAGCACCAAAGTAATTAATTTCAATAATTTAAATGGATGGTCAGTGGAACAAAAACGTCTTTATATTTAGTGCCATATTAAAATGCGAGAAGGATGGAGTAAATTGAAATATAAGACAGTGGAGTCTCTTGGCTAATGTGATGTAGTGTCTGAAGCAGGTCGTATAGTCACTGAGCATATCACCAGAGCAGCAATAAGGAGCCTGGTGTATCTGGCAGCAGAGTAGAGGAGATGATAGGGTAGCACAGGTAACTATGGCACAGCAGGGATTGACCTAGGTGTGATTATAGTGGACGCACATAAATACATAACTGATTGGTTCAGTTGATTCTCACTTGGTTGTCTGAGTCTCTCCTGGAGATGAATACTGTGTCGCATCTCCTCCTAGGGATCCAGTACAATCACCATAGTGGGTAATCCTTTTGTGGACTGTCAATGCCATGTCTCCTCAGAACCTGCCCCCTTGGTTATTTCCAGCCTCAGAGGTCTCGCAAGCCAAACAAACCAAACTCCAACCCAAAGATGAAGGGTTTTTTAGGTGGTAGGTGTAGGTTGTACCACTGGTATCTTGCAATGGGGTGAGAGCTCAACTATGAATTTGAGGCTTCAGCATCAGAATTATTCAGATCCTGTCCAGACTAGGCTTGAAACATTGGTCCATGCGTAAGCAGTAAATTCATGGGCTCTATGCTTAAACATATGTAGGCCTAGGATTATTAAGAGGCTCGATGTGGAACCCAGGATGATGTGTCCACATCAGCTGACTGTTATTTTTTTATATATATATTTGTTTTTTTTGCAAATGAGCATTTGTCATCTGAACATTTGTTGCTTTTCTGGTGAACATTTGTCTGTATCCAATATAAGCACAGGGTGATATATTAGATGAAAATTATCTGAAAATAAGATGCTTCTCCCTATGTATTATTCAGTATATGCAAATAAGACTGTGAAATAGATAATCTGTGGAGCACATATCATCTCAGATCTCAGCACAGCTTACCCCAAGCAGTATTTCAGGAGTCAGATTCCTACTCAAACTATTTGGTTATTCGGATTCTCCACATGTTTCATTGTCCTTGTTCTTCACTTTGCTGCCTTTTAAAGTATAGTTTAGTATACTCGAGGTTACCCCAGAAAATTAATTCTATCGTTCTTGTATTTTTATTTTAGAAAAGAAATAAAACAATTACTGTCCGAGCTGGATGAAGAAAAGAAGATTCGTCTTCGATTACAGGTACACAATATTTGACTTGAAGCCCTTCCGAAATAGTAGTTTGGAAATGTATGCTGTAGTTGTGCTCTGACCACAGGTTCCAGTGATATGATAAAAGTCTGAAATTCTCAGAGTCCTGTTAGTACATCATCAATCATAGGCTTACTCATTAAAACGGTGTAAAGAAAATCCAGTTGTCTTTTTTCAATAATATACTTTTTATTAAGGGATGTTTTACAAAAGAAGGGAAAGGGAAAATAAAATATGATAAAGACAATATAGTAGTATTACAACAGTTACATCATCCTAACAAAACTTTTAACTTGGAGGAAAAATCTGGAAAAGGATAGCCGGAGAGGAAGAAAGGAAAGAAAGGAAGGAAAGAGAGAGAGGAATGGGATGGGGAAAAAAGGGAAGGATGAATGAGGAAAACAGGGGAAAGGGAGGTGAAAACAAAATAGATCATCTATAGTATAAATCCTTGTTATGGCATCACAGGATTTCAGTTTAATTATGTTAAAATAATAAATGATTTGTATACTTTCTGGCTAAAAGATGTTATTTCTTTGGAGAGGTATTCTTATTCAGGGAAAAGTATCCAGTATCCAGATCCAGAAAGACCATATAGAATAGTATTTCTTAAGAGAGCTGTTTCTTAACGCATAGGAATGTTCTAAAGAATTGTGAACTAACATCTTATCTATAATTTCTGAGATAGTAGGAACATTAACTGACTTCCATTTAGATTCAATAAGTAGCTTTGTTATAGCCAATATATGAATGGAAATATGTTTTATCTTCTGTGGGAGTAAATTTGAGTCAAGAGATAGAAGGGCTAGTTGTGGTGAAATATTAACTGTAGAGTTGTTGATTTTATTCAACAATTTAAAGATCTCTTTCCATATTAATGCAGCTTTAGAACATGTCCAAAAGATATGAAATACCGTATTTTTCGGACTATAAGACGCACCGGACCATAAGATGCACCTAGGTTTTAGAGGAGGAAAAAAAAAATAATTAAGCAAAAAATGTGTTCATGATGCACTTTTAAGGGGGAGGGGGTCTTCTGCTGACACTGGTATAGGGGTAATGTTCCCCAATTCTGACAATATCCCCCATCCTGGTATATATGTCTCTCCCCTTCCTTTTATACGTGGTCCCCATCCCCATCCTGGTATGCCTGGCATCCCTCCATCCTGGTATGCATGGCACCCCTCATCCCTATCCTGGTATGCATGGCACCCCTCATCCCTGTCCCGGTATGCATGGCACCCCTCATCCCTGTCCTGGTATGCATGGCACCCTTAATCCCTATCCTGGTATGCATGGCACCCCTAATCCCTATCCTGGTATGAATGGCACAGCAATCCCCATCCTGATATGCATGGCACCCCTAATCCCTATCCTGGTATGCATGGCACCCCTCATCCTTATTGTGGTATGTATGGCCCCTCATTCTAATCCTGGTATGTATGGCCCCCTCATCTTTATCCTGTTATGTATGCCCCCCTCATCCTTACCCTGGTATGTATGGCCCCCTCATCCTTACCCTGGTATGTATGGCCCCCTCATCCTTACCCTGGTATGTATGGCCCCCTCATCCTTATCCTAGTATGCATGGTACCCCTAATCCCTATCATGCTGCACATTAAAAAAAAAACACTCCTACTCACCTTTCTTCTCTCCTCCAGCGCTTCGTCCTGCCTGCCCACACTGATCTCTCCATGTGAGCCGCGCATGGCGTCACTACCATGCGCAAGGAAAGATCAGCTGCCGGAAGTCATTGCTCCCCACGCCGGTACTGTGTGCATGGGGAGCAGTGACTTCATGCTCCTTCATAGCCGACACACAGCGTAGCCGCGCTGCGGCTCCTGCTGCTGCCGGGCTACCGCGTGTGCCCGCTTATTAAAGGGCATAAATATTCACCCCATCTCCATGCCCATGGGCGTGGAGAGAGGTTGAATATTCATGCCCTTTAACAGCGGGCACAGGCGATTCCGGCAACAGCAGGAGCCGCGCTGCGGCTACACTGTGTGCTGCTATTAAGGAGCGTGGGGAGCACTGAATATTCATTTTCTTTAGCAGCGGGGACAATGTAGGCTGCAGCGGGTGGCTGCTGCCTCCTGTTCCCCGCTCCTTCACCGCTACTGCTCCCCCCACACCCCACATATATATACACCCCCCCCCTTCAACGTTCGGACTATAAGACGCACCCCCCATTTTCCTCCATAATTTTGGAGGAAAAAAGGACTTCTTATAGTCCGAAAAATACGGTAAGTTGGCTTTTTGTCCACAGTATCTCCAACATGAATCAGAGTAGTCCACAAAGGCTTTCTTTAGTCTGGCTGTACAATTCCTCTTCTGGAAGATTATGAAAAGTTTTTAGGGAGAGGAAGTCTATCATTTATTCGTTTTCTGCTATTTTCTGCTTTGAATAATAATATTCGCTTCAGAAGAAGCCTGTATATTTGGTAGGGCAATTCCCCCTTTTATTTTTGAATAGTAACATTTTTGCAATTCTCTGAAACTTTTTTTGCCATCTATAATTTGACAGTTGTTTATGAAGAGATTTAATCCATATTTCTGGGACTAGGATAGGAATTGTTCTGAAAATATATTGTAATTTTGGTAGTATAATCATTTTGTAGATAGTAATCCTACTCATCCACGAAGTGTTAGATTTATCAAAGTTACCAATGCTTATTTGGATTTGCTTTTGCAATATGTTTAAGTTCTCATCTAGGATTTTATGTAAAAGGTTAGTGAATTTGATTCCAAAATAGTGATTATGGGATTTTTCCATTAATTTTGTAAATTGATAATCTAAGAAAAATATTAACATTTTTGATTTTTTTGGCATTTATTTTAGAATTGGAAACCGCTGAAATTTCTTTGATATTTGGGGTAATAACTCTTAGTGAGTTGATAGGGTCAGTAATGGAAATGAACGTGTCAACCGCAAATAAACTAATTTTATGTTGTCTAAAATTAAGTGGGATTCCCTTTATGAGGTTGTTGGTTCTGGTAATTTCAGCAAAGGGTTCCATTATGAGATCAAATAAGGGTGGAGATAATGGACTTCCCTGACGTTTACCATTAGTAATAGTAAAGGTTTTAGAGAGTAAATTGTTAATTTGGATCTTTGCTGAAGGGCATGAATAAAGAGCAGTAATAGTTTTAAGAATTTGTTCTTGAAATCCAAATTCGTTTAAAGTGGCGACCATGAAATCCCAGTTGATGCGAACAAATGTCTTTTCGGCTTCTAAAGATAGTAGTATGGAAGACAATTTTTGTTTTTCCACATATATAAGTAAATTTAAAAGTCTTCTTGTGTCATCTGAGGCTTGTCTTCCCTTAATAAAACCCTACTTTATCAGAATGAATTAGTATAGGCATAATTTTAATGAATCTTTCAGATATTAGCTTAGCGTATATTTTCAATGTCTGTATTTAGAAGAGATATCGGCCTTTGGTTCGACATCTCCTCAGAATTACTATTTTGTTTAGGTATAACAACAATGGTGGCTATTCGGGATTCATTTGAGAATAGGCCATTGTTGGTCGCTTGATATAACAGAAGTTAGGGGGTTAGAGAGATGATGTCTAAATAATTTATAATATTCGGTGGGTATTCATCAAGTCCGGGGGATTTATTTTCCTGCAATTTCTTGATGGCAATAACAGTTTTGTTAGTAGAGAAAGGGGAATTTAATCATTTAATTTGCTCTGAGTTTAATTGCGGGAGTTCTTCTGAAAGGAAATTATTTATTCATTTAATATTTAATTGGGTAGTTTCTTTATCGTCTTTCAGATTGTATAGGGAAGAATAAAATGTAGCAAATTGTTCCACTATAGCTTGCGGGTGTATGTAGTTGATTCCATCTTGGATTTAAGTTCAGCTCTAAGACTTATTATGGCAAAGTGAGTTTTTTTCCGTCGGATTTTGTTGTTGTTTTGCCACTGCCTTGCTAATCTTTTGGGTGATTTTTTTTATATATTTTCTTTTGTTTTCCTTTTGTGTTGTGCATTGAGTTGGATAAGGATCCCTCTAAGTACTGCCTTATGGACATCTCAAATACTAGTATTTGCGCAATAAAATAATGATGTAGCCACTTATGGTTAGACCTTTAAAATGAATTTACTCTGAGGGTCTACTTTTCTTCCTTGTTCTGGATTGTGACCATTCTCAGACATATTCCGTCCGTCCTTTGGGTCTTGAATAAGGTTGGCTTTTCCATTGAAGAAGACTATGAGTCTAGCAGAAAAACACCACTATACGAAATGTTATTCGCTCTTAAGATGCTAGTTATGCCAGCAAAGGATTTTCCTAGCATATCTCTTTTGAGAAGTCCAGAAATATTTTTATTGACTGGTAAGGAGGAGGTAGATATTAATTTTTCTTTAGATAGTCCAGAAGGCGACCGGTCCTTAGTCTGGAAGAAATGTATTCTCGCAATCGCTTCTCTTGAAGTGTCTCCTGACAGAAAACTAGGTTTTGGTAGCCTATGGGCTCTGTCTGTTGTCAGTTCTGCATTAGGAACCGATGGTAGTGTTTTATATATTAAGTCTTTAATATATGGAACCATTTGTGACGGGGAAACATTCTCAAGTATTCCCCTAAATTTTAGATTGTTCCGCCTGTTGCGGTCCTCTAAATCTGTAAGTTTTAATTTTAATGTTTTAACTTCGCTTTTAAGTAAACAATGATCCTTTTCCAAAGCGTATTGTGTGCCAGATATGGGGATTTTACTTTTTTATTTGTGTCATTGATTTTCTGATTAATATCTTTTCAGTATTGTATTTAGGCTTTGGAATCCATTGACCATAATTATGTTCAGTTGTTGAATGAAAGATGAATGGAGGTCTAGCAAGTATTTTTCTGATGGAGAAAGATTAACAGGTTTCTCTTTTATTAAAATTGTGTTTGCGTTGTCACTATATCTATTAATGGGTATCAGAATAGGAGACATATCAGGAGAAGTTGTATGGTCCCTTTTAGGTCTATGTTTAGAGGGGGTCAAATTGGGAGATATGTCCTCTGAACCATCATCTGTTTCAGATGAGTGTAAGTCCTTTTTATTATCATTGTTACCCTTTATGCCACTTGCCTGCTTCTTTCTTTTATTCCTTGTATGAGATCCACCTAATGTGAACGATGTGTCCATATTAATAGGGGCAGTACTGGAAGTATATGTAATAATATTATCAGACAGTTCCTCATCTTTGCCTGTCATCATTTATCTTGGAGCTGCGCTGTATGCTCAGTATCCAGAAGCTCTGCTATTAAACAGCGTGATTGCGGCGCGTTGCTAGTGTCTGTCAAGAGGGGATTCTCCAAGTGCAGGGACTTCTCCTGAGCTGGTAAGTAGCCCGGCTTCTGAATGACATTGGCGCTGCCCGCTCTATTGCTGGCACGGCGCTCCGTGTCATTAGTGAGGCGTGCGGTGCTGCTCCGGGGTAGAGGGAGTTTACTCACTGCTGCTCTTCAGTGATTCCTGTCAGCGCTGGGCTTTTGCTTCCCACGGTGAGTTCCTTTCTTTTTACCTCAGGTGGAGGTAGTGGTCCCATTGGATCTTGATGGTGGGCCTCAGAGGTGGGTCCAGGACTATCTTGAAGGTCCAGGGGATTCTTCTTTTCTTTGTACAAGAAACAGTTGTTGCTCTAAACATTCTCTATCCATTTTTATTCCAGATGGATGTCAATGAAATTAAGAAATCTCTACAATCCAAATGAGAACAATGGACATGTCACAGCCCACATCAGAAGTCCTACAATCATGAACTTTTCTTCCCTCCAAGGCCAAAATACTTTTGGTGCCAAACGATCTAAAATTTGCCTCAAACGCGACAAGCACAACAGCCGTTCACCTACCAAGGACGCCCTGGTGACTTTTCTAGCTCTCACCCACGTGAATATCGGTGGACTCCACGTTGTGCTCAAGTGTTCCTCCTCGAAACTGCGCATGAAGGAAACTCCGGCAGTTTTACTTCAGAGTGGTACTTTTTTATGATATTTTTCCATGAATAAAGAGTATTTCCAATTGTCTGTTTACAAGCTTTATAATTTTATGGTTGTTTTTTCTTTCCTTTTTTATTACGTCTTTTATCTTGGATTTTCTGAAATCTCTGTGCAGCTGAGTAACCCTTTCCTGTCCTTTCTGTTACCTTCTGAGACATACTATATGGGTTTGGATCTCTGACTGGAAACGTTCATGTGCAAAGTACTGTTCATACAATGTGATGAAACGCTTTGCTTTTCACTGTACTTTACGAATGTTTTCCCTAAGAGAGAAAAGTATGGCGTTTACAGATAATTTGTGCCTTTTTTTAATTTTTGATTCCTGCAGAAACATAGTAGTTACAAGTTGGCCCTAACTACATTGGTGATCGGACCGGCCAGACGAAGCTTGTAGGGTAAGAACGCCCTTCTCCGGACGTCACCTGAGACAGGAGGTTCATAGGACTATTATAATAATAGAAAATGCAATAAAATAACTTAAAAATAAACTTTATCATTTAGGAAGTACGGTTACATTTATTTTAAAGAGACAGGATGCAAATTAAAAATACAAAAAAAAACGATTATCATTCTAGTAATGGAGGAAGAATTATAGATTTATGCTAAAAGTAAAATAAAGATGCAAATGGTTGGTGAGAAATAAGTGACCACATTGAATATTTCTTTAGATTCAGTAGTAATGGAATTCTAATTGGACAATACTTTACAATAGTTAAGTATGCATTACAAGGGATAGTAAATGTATTTTAGGATAGGGCTTTGGATTAGTTTACATTATCTTTCCAAGTAATGAAATAATAAGAAGCAATGAAGAAAGACAATGATTGTGAAAGCCAAGGCGTCCCATGTTTACAAGCAGCTGAGATTTCTGAATTTCACTCTAGTGGTGACGTTTGGTACTGCGTGCAGCGTATTTGAAGCCACTGGATAGAGTACAACAGAGACCTCTAGTGGTACAAATTGTAAAAGACATGTTATACGAATGACTATATTTTTAATTGCATAGTGCGCAAATGTTTAAATCAAAAACAGCAATATAAGTATATACTGTATTGATGTCCAACATGTTATAGAAAAAATGTATAACAAAACCCAAAAATAAGCATTAATAATCATATTCGTAGACAAACTGGTTAAGATTCTACTCAAAATAGCTTCTTGTGTTGGAGGCGACAATTGTGTGGATTATCGGTGTTGCCATGAGGTCGGTTGCTGCACTTGTATTATTAGACTTGCCTCTTTAGGTTGCAAGAATGAAGAAGATGCTGAATATGTCTCATTTTCTGTCATCCTCGAGTGAACGCAGATGGGAAAGTATAGAAGATAAATCTAATGTGACATGTCTCTCCCATATTTATATGTGACGTTGCCCTTTCTCAAGCTGCACCCCACATGGGGTCTAAGAATCAGGACAAACCCCTAGAAATCTGGGTGCTTGAGTGTTGTATGTATATATACAATAAAATGTCTTTAATTCAGCTTTGATGGGACCTGAGAGGTGACAGATGAACTAATACACTGGATTATTGGACTGCCATGTATATGTTGTGGATGAACTCTACCTAGAGAATCTCTAGGAAGAAAGTCCAATGTACAGGTCAGATGCCAGATAATCAGAACTTCTGGACTATCGGATGCCCGATTAAAGGGATTTTGTTGTATGTATATTTTTCATCATTTGTATGTAAAGTTAATGTGCAACCAAGTGATCTCAGTGAGAGCAGTGCATGGGGTTATAAGGAATTGGTGACGTTTATATAGATGTAACCCATTTTGTATATCACGGTATAACGACGCACTGGTTTTTGCCGTCACTCGCTGTTTCCGTAATTGGCAAATACCACAAGTCAGTGCAGACGATGTGAAGAGGTGGAAGATGACATTACTGCTGAGAGAGTTACGCTAGTTTGTCATAGCATGGAATGAATGTCCCATCATTACAACATGTTATACTTACAGGAACGTCATTGTGTTACCAGTGTATGTTCCTTATTATAAGTTACCACTTCACTGTCATTTATACTCATCACCCAAAACTAAGTGTGAATTATGTTTTACATTTTTTGCTCCCCTTCTCCTATTTTGAGCAAATAAAACTACAGTCTCTTGGCTCGTACAATCGATTCCCTGCATATTTAGTGATGCTGTTTTTAACTTGGATTTTGATAATATCTCTGGTATTTATGTCTTGTCACTTGCCACTCTGTTGTAAGCTTCATAATGAAACAGAATGTTTTTATATGGATGTGCTGTCATTGTGTGATTTATTTTTTCCATGAGCCGTGATGTGTCCAAATAGAATATCCAAACTATTCAGAAAGTGGCCGGACAAGGGGATTTGGAGGATGGTTACTAATACAAAATGTAGATGATAGATAGATTAACAAAAAAAGGAGCTGGAAAAGCATAAAGAAAGGCTCCAGCACACAGACTGCAACCCACCAAGCTATGGCACATAAGTCAGCGAAAAAGAGGGTAGCACTTTATAGAAAATTACATCAAAAATGGTGTATTTATTGGCCCATGTGAACAGGTGGAAATGCTTCAGCTCAAAAGCAAGTGGATTTTCAACGTAACTAAACAAGCCTCATCGGGTCTAAGAAATCTATGTAATAATGTGAACAGCTTGTATTGTGGAGTCTGCTCCACTTCAGAGTTATCACATATATTGGGAATAACCCTTTCCCGTCTAAGGTAGTTTTCACCTTCCTGACCAGGCCAAATTTTTTAAACCAATGTGCTATTTTATGTGGTAATAATTTTTTTCTTGACACGTTGTATTTTATGTTAGTGGTAGATTTAGGTTAATATGATTGGCATTTATATTAAAGAAATAGAAATTTGATGCATATATTTTGAAAAAATCTCCATTTTTGAACTTTGAAATTTTTATGTCCCTAAAAACTTTATTTTTGTGCCATACTGCAGAATTTTTTTAAATAAATAACATTTACCATATGTCTACATTAAATACGCTCTATTTTTAATTGATATTTTTTTGTTAGGATTTTTTATAAGGGTTAAAAGTTTAGCAGTAATTTTTCTTTTTCTCAATGAGATTTCCAAACTCTCTTTTTTTAGGGGCCCTTTACACATTTGAAGTGATTTTGAGGGGCCTATGTCACGTGTACCCCTCAAGATATTCAAAACTGTATTGAGAAATTTTGTATACCCCACAGGGCTTCATGCTGTTAAATGAAAAATTACTTTTTATGCACAAAAATGTTACTTTAGCTCCCAATTTTGTCATTTCAGTAACGGAGCAGAAGAAAATAGACAATTAATTTTGGGCCAACACCCCACATGTGGCTGGAAGATACTTTTTGGATAAACGGCAGGGCTTGAAAGGCAAGGAGCAAAATTTTACATTGGAGCACAATTTTGGCTGTAATAGATTCCATATGCCATGTCACATTTGCAGAGCTCCTGAGGTGCCCAAAGAACGGAAAGCCCCTAGAAAAGGCCCCATGTTAGTTACTGCATTCCTCAAGGAATTCAACTAAGGGTATGCTGGCCATTTTAGATCCAAAGATGCTTCACAAAAGTTTATAACATTGGAACAAGAAAAATGTTTTCTATGAAAATGTTACTTTAGCCCCAAATGTCTCAGTACACTGAAATCCCATAAGAGGCTGAAACCTATTTTTGGGGCCCATAGCTGGGTTCAGAAGGAAAGGAGCGCTATTTGGCCTTTGTTAAGCTATTTTGGAAGAGATAGACTATAAACATCATGTTACATTTGCGGAGCTCCTGAAGTGCTAAAATCCAAAACCTCCCACAATTACCCAAATTATAAAAACTACACCCACTATGAATTCATTTAGGGGTGGGGTGAGCATCTTGAACCCACAGGCATTTCAGAGAATTTTATAACACTAGGCCTTGAAAAAGAAAAAAAAAGTTTTTTTCCACTAAGATGTTGAAGAAGCCACAAATTTTCATTTTTACAAGGGTAACGTTGAGTACATCAATACTCCATATGTGGTCGGAGACTACTCTTTGGGCTCAGAAGGGAAGAAGCGCTATAAAACTTTTGGCTCACAATTTTACCTGGAATAGATTGCAGATGACATGTCACATTTCAAGAGCCCATAAGGTGAGAAACCCACAAAAACTCCCATAATTGAACCCATTTTGGAAACTGTATCCCTCAAGGAATTCATTTCTGGGCGTAGTGAGCATCTTAAGCCGGGTGACAAGTCACTAAACACTTGGAGGTGAAATTGAAGGATGACATTTTTTCAACCAAAATGTTGGTTTAGCCCCAACGTTTTGCAAGGATGACAAGAAAAATTGGACCCTATAAATCATAATACAATTTTCTCCTGAAAATACAAATCTCCAGTATGTGGCCAGAATGGTTTGGGGTGCCATGTCACATCAGCAGAACGCCTGATGTACCAGAAAAGCAGAAACCCCCAAAGTGACCACATTTAAAAAAAAAACTGTACCGTTCAATGAATTTAGAGGTATAGTGCACATGTTGACACCATATGTGTTTCACTGAATTTTATTAATTTATCAGCAGGAGATTATCACAGCCTGACTAGGTCTCATGTGCAGGCCAGTCAGGTTAATCTGTGTAACCCCGCCCCTACCACTGATTGGCAGTTTTCTGAAACTGTACAGTGTACATAGGAAGCTGCCAATCAGCGGTGGGGGAGGGGTTACATCGAGCTCAGCATTTATAGCGCTGCTATATCAACAGCAGATAAAGCATGGATTATATCAAAACTGTACCAAGCAGTCCAGTCAGTGATACATTGCTTGAATCAGGCTTTCTTGCTCTATATTATGCTGCTTTCAGATTACATAGCAAAAACCTGCCGTCAGATTCCCTTTAATAGTGTATATAAGTAATAAGTTGCTTGTAAACTAAAATTTGGTTATACTTTTTTGTTGGTGCCTTAAGTTTTATTCAGTTGAGGCTTCTCTGTGTACATTTAGAAGCACATTCATTTAGACTGGCGTTACGCACATAAGTTTTAATGAAGGGGCTTGCTGGAGTACAATGTGCCTTATTCATTAAGTAGAGTATGACTCTTCATGGACTAGGTGTATCTGATAACCAGCATGCGCTGTAGCCAAACGTGTCCTCCAATTAGTGACTGGAGTACACTTCTGGAGTAAGTTACACCACTAGAGTGGCATAATGTATCATGATTTGAGTAGCCGCGCCCCGTCCATATCCTGCACATTCTATCTCATAATAGTGGAGCTGGCGTTTATGCTAAACATTGCAACTTATTAAGGAGTAGTGATGAGCGAGCACTAAAATGCTCGGGTTCTAGTTGCTCGAATCAAGCAAATTGGAATGCTCGAGTGCTCGACCCCAGCAATGAGCCTAATTTAAGTCTATGGGAAACTCGAGCATTTTTTCGGTGGCACCCCCTCCACCCCGGAGGTCTGCAGGGGGCCAAAAACTGTCCATGCTCAAATGGCATGGGAACAGCATGGGGAAGACCCCTGGAAGCATCTCTGACTCCCAGGTCACTGCTGTGAACAATGTTGTCAGAGTATTACCCCACTTTTACGGATTCACAATGAAACATACAAAAACTAAACCAAAATGGATTTTCGTGGGAAAAATGTCAAGGAACATCCTTTCCAAGGTAATGACTTGTATATAAGGCAAAATAAATAACCAAAAACAAAAATGCTCCTCAATGCGCCCTTGTGAATAGCTTCACTGACACACTGCTACAAACTGTAAATGGAAGACAATATTTTACACGATCGCTACAAATGGCTGGATTTGTACCGCAGTTATATGTGATATGTCTGATGGACGCCTACTGTTTTAAATAGCGGGCTTGTAGTTTCCTATTATTCACAGCGACCACGTGTGAATAGCTTCACTGACAAACTGCTACAAACTGTAAATGAAGGATAATATTTTCCACGTTCACTACACATTTCTGAATTTTTATCGCTGTAATATGGGATCACGTCTGATGATGGAAAAGATCTGGCTGTATTCTGCAGTGCTAACAAGCAAATGGAGAAGTAAAATGGTGTACTCTGGATTGCTTTTTTAAGCAAATGATCAGGATTAACATAAAAAAAAATAGCTCTGGCCCCTGATATCTGGGGCTATGTCTACGGATATCTGTAACAGCAGGAGCAGACAGAACGTGCAGTGGACCCTCTTGTGCTGTGTACACTGCCACAAACCCTGCCTGCCTGCCTAACTCGTGCTATCAGGATTAATATATGCAGCTGGATTAGTCCTCAGAAGAACTGTTAGTTCAGATGGATATATATATATACATACTCCTGGAGTACCACTACCTATATGTAACTATTACACCGCCAATTCTCTCCCTCACACAGCAGGACCTCTCCTTACTCTGCCTGTTTCCGGGATAGGCTTTGATGAGCATAGCGGCGCCCGGTCTTATATAGACTCGATGACGCTATTCGGCCAGCCAATCACTGTAATGCCACAACCAACATGGCTACGACATTACAGTGTGTGGCAAACAATCCCTGCATGGTCATTGGCTCTCTAAAGAGAGCCAAACATGCATGGCGGGGAACAGAGCTCCCGCCCGAGCAACCCCGAAAATACTCGCCGAGCATGTCGAGCAGGGTGATGCTCAGGCGAGTACCGAGCAGTGGTGAGCATGCTCGCTCATCACTGTTAAGGAGTTTTACACAATTTCAACATAAACCCCTTAATGAATCAAGCCCTTAGTCTATATAAGGGTTGTCCACTACTAGGACTAACCCTTCTCAATTACTGTTTCCATGAAGTAAAGTAATAGCAGCTATACTCACCTCCGGTGGTGGCGCCATTCCAGCTGGATCACTGAGGGGCTCCTGCAGGAACTGAGCAGTCAATGTCTTTGATCCTAGCTGTTATCTTTAATTTACCTCTTTGATGCCGCAACCTATAGTAACAGTGGCATCTAGGTTGTTAAATAAAGTTAGGGGGCTTTCTTAGTCAATAAACCTACACAATGGCCCCCACAGCTGCAATGTTAAATCATGCCTCGCAGCATCGCGCAATGAAGCAACCAGGTTCACGTTCTGTATAGGGACTAAAATAAAAAAAGTAAAACAATAAAATAAAATGTTTATAAAAAAAATAACATACATCCCTGTTCTTTGATGTGGACTTGGGAACTGAGCTGGCAGATGACGGCTGTGTTATTCAGCTATCATCTGCTTCTAACAGTTGCGAATGGAGGGAAGCTCCACCTGCGGCTGCTACACCCCCCCAGCATCTTAGTGCACGCTGCCTTAGATCTTATCTTTATGGCACAAGGTAATGGAAATCTTTGACAATGACGATATCTTTTATAATGTAACCTCTGAATCTATTGTCTATTATTACCTTTTCTTGTTACATGTTATACCTACTATTGTCACTGACTTACCTTATAAGGTTATTACCTTGAAAGCCACATGTTATACCTACCTTTGCTATCAATGCTCCTTATGTGAAGGTACCTTTTGATACGATCTATGCTTGGTTTTTTACCATTATATTACCTGGCCGGCAGCTTACACTCACATTTGTGATACAATCTATGCTGGTTTAGGGATGTTAGTCTCCTTGCAGGATCTTTACCATCTCATCCTGCCTCTGTAGCTGTCCTCTCCTATCCCCAACCCCTCCCCTCCTTTCCTTATTTATTGTCTTTGTATAACTTTAAATATCATTCAATAAAATTTATATTTTATGATACAAAATCGCTTTTATGTCATTTTGGGTCTACCAACAGGCGGATTGAGATACAAATTGTTATGATCTGCTACAGAGACTAAGGAAAGACAGGAGATCTGTCCCTACAATAGAACTAAACTAGATCCCTACGATGTAACGGGGAACCTGATCCTGCGATCAGACCCGCTAAAGTCCTCGGCTAGTCTGTACGAAGACCTATAGATGTGAGGGAGGTATCCCTACAAGAACTAGGGACTGGGATAAGTTGGACACCTCCTAGCAGAAATAGTAGCAGTCAAAGACAAACACACAACAAAAAGCATAGAGGTCAGAAGACCTAGCAAAACTAACAGAGAACGGCAACAGAGCACCAAGCTAGCTCAAGAGTAGTAAATACAATGAAGTCCAGCAAGGCAAGGAGGGCGGAGCCGGATTAAATAGGCAAAAATTGTCATGTGACCAGCAAACTCAAAAAAACCTAACAGGAGAGTTCTAACAGTACCCCCTGTTCTAAGAGGATTCTCCGGATCCCCTAGGCCCAGGCTTACCAGGAAACCTCCTGTGAAACGCTCTGACAAGTCTGGAAGCAGAAACATCATCCGCCCTCACCCATGAGTTATCCTCAGGTCCTAAACCCTTCCAAGCGACGAGATACTGCAAACTCCCTCTATACTGTCTAGAATTTAGGATGCGGGAAATTTCATATTCCCCGTCCTCCACCACCGGAGAAACAGTGGCAGAGGCGTCACCATCCGACACATCAGCTTTTTTCAATAGAGAAACATGAAACACCGGGTTAATCTTCCAGGACGTAGGAACCTCCAACCTAACAGCAGATTGGTTAACTATCTGAAGCACCTTAAAGGGCCCTACGAACTTGGGACCCAATTTTTTAGAAGGAATCCTCAATCGCAGATTCTTAGAGGACAACCAAACCATGTCACCAACAGCAAACAAAACCTCTTGCCGTTTCCTATCAAAGTACCTCTTAGATTTTTTGTTAGCCTCCTGAAGATTACCACGCACATCCGTCCAAACTCTCTCCAAATCACCGGAAAAGCTCTCCTCCTCAGGCACAGCCGAAACCAATTTGGAGAATGACCCAAAAGACGGATGTCTCCCAGAACAACAAAAAAAAGGCGAACACCCAGCAGAAGAGGATGTATGGTTGTTAAGAGCAAATTCAGCAAGTGGCAGAAACTCAGACCACCCCTCTTGATTGTCTGCCACAAAACAACGCAAGAACTGCTCAACATCCTGGTTCTTCCTTTCAGTCTGGCCATTAGACTCAGGATGATATCCGGATGAAAACGACAAATGAACTCCCAACCTGTCACAAAAGGCACGCCAAAAACGAGCCACGAACTGAGGTCCCCTATCAGAAACAATGTCAGTAGGAACACCATGTAGTCTGACAATTTCCTTGACAAAGGCCTTAGCGAGTGTCTTAGCGCAGGGCAGTTTGATGAAGGGAACCAAGTGACACATCTTGCTAAAACGGTCCACGACCACCCAGATGACCGTGAAACCTTCAGAGGGGGGAAGGTCAGTAATAAAGTCCATAGCCAGATGTGTCCAAGGTGCACTAGGAACCTCCAGAGGGCAAAGCAACCCCGCAGCAGGAGCATGCGAAGACTTGGATCTTGCACACACAGTACATTGGCGCACCCACTTAATGACTTTCTTCTGCCATCCAGGCCACCAAAAACTGCGACCCACAAGTCTCTTGGTCTCAGAAATTCCTGGATGACCTGCCAACCGAGACTCATGACACTCAACAAACAAATCTCTCCTAAAGGTCCTAGGCACAAACAACCTCCCATGGGGAGTGTTAGATGGGGCATTCTCCTGATCTTTAAGAATCTCATCCTCCAAAACGGAGTCCAAAGCAGCAATCACAACACCTTCTTGTAAAATGGTCTCCTCTTCCTCCTCAACACCGACCATGGGAGAAAAGCTGCGAGACAAAGCATCCGCTTTAACATTCTTGGTACCCGGGATGTAAGTAACGGAAAAATTAAACCACGAGAAAAAAAGTGCCCACCTAGCCTGACGGGCATTCAAGCGCTTGGCAGCATCAAGATAGATCAGATTTTTATGATCAGTGAAAACCTGAATGGGAAATTCAGCACCTTCCAAGAGGTGACGCCAGTGTTCAAATGCGAGTTTAATCGCCAGCAATTCCCGATTACCAATATCGTAATTAAGATCAGCCTCAGAAAATTTCTTTGAAAAAAAGGCACAGGGATGTACTCCATCCTTGTTTTCCTGAGACAACACCGCACCGACCCCCACCGAAGAAGCATCAACCTCAACCAAAAACGGCTTAGTCACATCAGGCTGCATAAGGATGGGAGCAGAGGTGAACCTCTCCTTTAGAAACACAAAAGCTTCAATGGCCTCAGAAGTCCACTGAACCGCATTAGCACCTTTCCTGGTGAGATCGGTCAGTGGTTTGACAATAATAGAAAAATTTTTTATGAATTTTCAGTAATAATTGGCGAAACCCAAAAACCTCTGTATCGATTTCAAACCAATAGGCCTAGGCCATTCCTGCACAGCTTGAACTTTAACCGGGTCCATCTCAAAACCTTCACTGGAGATAATGTAGCCCAAAAAACTAATTCTCTGTACAGCGAACTCACATTTCTCCTGCTTAGCAAAAAGCGAATTGTCCATTAATAACTGTAATACCTCACGTACGCTCCGCCAATGAGACTCCAGATCAGGCGAATAAATCAGAATGTCATCCAAATACACAACCACATTTTTGCCGATTAAAGGTCTAAGGATGTCATTAATAAGATTCTGAAAAAATGCTGGAGCATTGGTAAGACCAAAAGGCATAACCAGGTTCTCAAAATGACCCACAGGAGTGTTAAAAGCAGTCTTCCATTCATCACCCTCCTTCATGCGCAACAAATTGTATGCCCCCCGGAGATCAATTTTAGAGAACCACTTGGCCCCCACTAACTGGTTAAATAAATCAGGAATCAATGGCAGTGGGTAAGGATTGCGTACAGTAATTTTATTAATCTCACGAAAGTCCAGACTAGGACGTAAACCGCCATCTTTCTTTTTTACAAAATAAAATCCAACAGCCACAGGAGACTTGGAAGGCCTAATGTGACCGGCGGCCAAGCTTGTCTGTATGTATTCCTCCAAAGCCTTTCTCTCAGGAATAGTCAGATTAAATAAACGACTTTTAGGAAGAGTCGCTCCAGGGACAAATTCAATGGTACAATCATAGTCTCTATGGGGAGGCAAAATTTGCGACTCCTCCTCAGAAAAAACTCTCCAAAAATCCTGAATAGGTACAGGTAATTCCCCTTTTTCCACAGCAGCAATGCGCCCATTACAACACTTGTCATAACACTTAGGGCTCCAGGACTTAATTTCATTGGTAGACCAATCCAATACAGGATTGTGCAATTTTAACCAGGGTAACCCCAATATTACTGGAGAAGGCAAATTATCCAATACCACCAAATCCAAATTCTCTTGATGAATACCATTAATAGTGAGGGGAAATTCACAGACCTTGTGAGTAACACTCTTCAAGGGAGAGCCATCAACAGAAACCACAGAAATAGGGGATGACAAAGTTTTAGGTTCTAATCTAAGTTTTTCCAAGAATCCCCCATCAATCACATTCAGAGTAGAACCACAATCCAAAAATACCCGAAATTCAATGAATTCATCCTGAGCAGCAGTAGTGGCAGATAGGAATACTCCCTTAGAATTTAAACAGGCAATACGGGCATGACTGACCATTTTTTTTTCTTTCTTCATACGAAGCACACAGCTCTTAATAAAATGACCAAGATTTCCGCAATAGAAGCACAAGCCTTCAGAAAGCCTGCGGTCTTTTTCCTGAGAGCGGGGTGCCATCGCCCCAATCTCCATCGGCTCTCCATTGTCAGCACAGACCCTCTCAAGACTCGGAGTTGACATAGCAGAGGATTTGCTTTCATTAATCCTTGCACGCAGTCTCCTGTCCACCCGTATAGCTAATTGCATTGCCTCCTGCAAGTTTCCAGGTGTGGGATAAGCAATCAGTAAATCCTTAACCCTTTCACCTAGCCCTGCAAGAAACAAGCTTTTCAAAGCTGAATCGTTCCACCCCACCTGGGCAGACCACCGACGGAAGTGAGAACAATATTTTTCCACATTACCCGATCCCTGCCTCAAACGTCTTAATTCAGACTCAGCAGATGAGACACGATCAGGATCATCGTACAACAAACACAAAGCAGAAAAAAAACTATCCACTGATCTAAAGCACGGATCACTAGGTTGGAGAGAGAAGGCCCATCCCTGAGGATCTTTGCGCAAAAGTGACATTATGAACCCTATGCGCTGTGACTCATCACCAGAGGATCCGGGTCTCAAACGAAAATACAATAAACAAGCATTTTTAAAAGAAAAAAAATCTTGTTGTTCGCCAAAAAATAAATCAGGCAGACGTACCTTTGGTTCAACAAAATGTGCTCCAGGACAGCTACTCACGTGTTGTTGGAGCTTGACCACCTCCAGAGAGAGTCCCTGCAAGCGTTGAGCCAAATCTTGAACCGAGACCATGATGGAAAACTGGAGGTCTTTCCTTAGAGAAATTTTTATTTATTTTTTTTTTTTTCTTTTAGGGCTGGACTTACTGTTATGATCTGCTACAGAGACTAAGGAAAGACAGGAGATCTGTCCCTACAATAGAACTAAACTAGATCCCTACGATGTAACGGGGAACCTGATCCTGCGATCAGACCCGCTAAAGTCCTCGGCTAGTCTGTACGAAGACCTATAGGTGTGAGGGAGGTATCCCTACAAGAACTAGGGACTGGGATAAGTTGGACGCCTCCTAGCAGAAATAGTAGCAGTCAAAGACAAACACACAACAAAAAGCATAGAGGTCAGAAGACCTAGCAAAACTAACAGAGAATGGCAACAGAGCACCAAGCTAGCTCAAGAGTAGTAAATACAATGAAGTCCAGCAAGGCAAGGAGGGCGGAGCCGGATTAAATAGGCAAAAATGGTCATGTGGCCAGCAAACTCAAAAAAACCTAACAGGAGAGTTCTAACACAAATAGAGGAGATTCTACCCCTATATTTAACCTCTTCTTCCCAAAATAGTTTACACATAGGGTTGCCATGACAGCCTTGGGTCTGCTGAACACGCCAGTGCTTGTCATGACAGTACTCCTTTGAACACCAGCCTATGGAGAGTAGGAGACTGTGATTTTTGATATATAAAGAAGCAGGGCTGTCATCAGGAATTTCAGCACCCCATTCTGGCAAAATTTTCGAGCCCCCTTGAAACTCCACCCCAGCTCCGCCTCCATCTCTTGAATCTTCCACACTCCCACCACCCAATCTTGGAAAAACTCCACTTCTGCACCACGTCCTTACAAATCACACATTAACAGTTCCCATCAAACACTATATCACATACATAGCCAGCAGCTTTTGTTTTGGCCAAAAGATTTTTTAAGCCTGCCACCACGACAAGGTAGACTCCTTTGGCAGGGCCCTACTCTACTCTAACCTATTAAACATTTCCTAAAATATCCAATTCTCTGTTTAGTGATATTTTCTTTATTTTTCTTTAAGGGAATGTGTCACATACATTTTTAAACTAATTGAAATCAGATTGTGATAATTTTTTATAATCTGTATTTCTGATTGCAGATTATTGTATTCTGTTTTCTGTACATTTATGGAAGCTGCTCTCTTGCCTATTTGGAGATATGGACATTAGACATTATAGGGGACTCTATGTATTTCCTTGGGACAGTTTTCTTTACATGTTCTTATATTTAGTGACATGCAGATGTCATTGTGCAGGAAAGGGGAAAAGGTGAGCTGTGACACTACCTAATGTGAATGTTGGATTCTGTTATCTCTCATTGTAATCCTGCTTGTTATAATAATGAGGTGACTGATGAAAAGGGATCTCTTCTGGATGTGTCAGTCTATTAGAAAAGCAGTTTCTGAATATTTATTATTTTGTGATATAAGGGGTGACAAACTTTAAAGTAAATTCTTCCAAAACTTTAAGCTATGATTAAAAGGATTGGCCATTTTCTGGTTATTGTTGACCAATGTGTTTGAGATGATGATAAGGCACTTACTAATATGGCCTTTCTTGAATTTTGGCACTAAATATGAGATATGGGAAATAGAAATATAGTCTATGTTGAATTTTGTCACTAAGTGCCTTTTATTCCTCTCACAAACACATTGGTTAACAATAACCAGAGAGTGGTCAATGCCCTTAACATAAAAGCTTCGGAACACATTCCCACTAAACATTTCGCTCTTTTTCATAAGAGTCATTTAGTTAAATCCTTTGGTCAATTATGTAAAGTGCAAATTATAGTGTCAGTAACAAAACAAACAGAAAACAAAACAATGACAAGATGTATAACCAATTAATACAATGAAAATAAGGTCATTTTGTGAGGTCAGGAAAATGCAATATAAAAACAAGAAACAGTATTGCACACGATCTAAGGAACTGAGCCCTAATAATAAATGGGTATTCCCATCTGGGGCACTGATAGTACATCGCTGGGTCAGTCAGGTGCAGGTCCCACAACTGAAACATTACTAACTGATCTGTTACATCTCTCTAATACTAGGACTTTGGGTCAGTAATCCGGCAGTCAGGCTAGGATACTCATCCATAATACTGGGGAACATTCATGGCATAAATACACTAATGTAAAACTGGCTGCAATGTAGAAGATGTGAAGATGCAAATTGACATATGTGGAACAGGCAGTCGTCTTACCTTCTGGTTAGCAAAATCATTAATCAGGTCTTTAATATTCAGGCGTCTGGAGAGCTCATGCTCAATTGATAGAAGGGCTAGGCTGTTCAACCGTTATTCTGTCATTGTAGGACGCAGATAGTTCTTTACCAATGAGAGATTGCTAAATGCTATCTGTACTTCTGCTACTGAAAGTGGTAGGATGCTAAAAATTCTGAGTGCAATACACACCTCTCCATATATTCCTTGAAGCTTGAATTTGTAGATGGCGTTTAGTAAATCCAGTGGACCCATATTTTCTGTAAATGTACCTTCATAAACTTTCCGAAGATGTTGCAGCTCAGAAAGTAACGATGATGTTTAGATCCTTAGGGTATGCAGAGATCAATTCTTCAGTGGATGCCACCAGATTTTTTTTCACTAATTGTCCTCACCTTAAGAGCTGGAGCAAACAACTTGCAGACATATTCCATTGATCTGAGGCGCTGGTGAAAATGAGAAATTATAGTGTCCATTGCCACAAGAAGGCCATTAGCTTTGAAGTGCTCTTCAGGATTTGCAGCTTCATGATGCTTTGACTTTCTTTGGCACTATTGTTGAGCATTCAATAGGTCCTTTGCAATCTGGAATCTGCTACCAAACCAGCTTCAGAAAGCAGAGTGGGACACTTTTCCCTGAGTAATATCGTTTCTTCAGAGAGAGGTTTAAGGTTGGCAGCTCCAACTTCCAAAAGAGACAGATCTAGATTGTAGTATTTTTTTTCTCTCAAAAGTCGTAAGAACTTTTACCCAAAATGTTGCTAAAATCACTGCCCTGAAAGACAAAAAATAGTCTTGGACATCTTCAGCTTCTGAATGTGCATCATTTGTAAGTTTTCCGTAAGAAAGAACTTCATCAAGAAACTTCAAAATGCTTGGCAGCCTCTATTCTTGAGCTCCACCGGGTGTCACTTAGACCATGTAAAGGCCTTCCAACTGCATCAAGTTGGAAGACCGTTGCTAAACAGAATGTATAGCCGGTTTAGGCTTCCAAAAAAGTCTTCATTTCAGGACAGCTTGCAACAGCATGAACACCCACAAAGTTTATAGAATGGGCAGTACAAAGACAAAAGAGAGCCCTTGGAAATTTCACTAGAATTTTGGCCCTTACACCTTTAATCCTACCAGACATGTTTGCTCCTTTATCATATACCTGGCCTCTGCAGTTTTTAGGTCAATGGCATGCTCATTCAGTCTTGATATAACCATGTCCTCAATTTCTTCTCGTGTCTTCTGAAAAAAAAATGTATGTCTCTCTGGAGACATACCTCAAAAGTACAACGCTCTGTTCAGTGCGTGAGACATCTGAAGTAGCATCACAAATAAAAATAAATAGCTTCTTTCCTATCTGAAAATATGGCATCCAGGACATGTTTTCTATAAATATTTATAAATTTATTTTGTATTGTCCAAGATAGATAATGAGCTGGAATTTTTTTGCTTTTCTTGACTAACCTTGAATTTTCTAGATGCTCTTTTAGTACACTGTCATATTGTGACAGGATTTCCAAAGTTCCAAGAAAATTGCCGTTATGTAGATCTCAAATTCTCTGCAATATTCCCCTGAAAGCCATGTTGCATTAACCTAATTGCAGTGTCGCATCCAAAAGTCTTTCTAGAAGAGTCACGAGCTTCTCCGCTTCCTTCGCTAAACTTCATTGCATCTCAAAGTCAACAGCATGGCCACCTAGGGCATTTTGGAGGGTTCTCCAACTCCAGTAGTGCTTCCTGTTCTGTGCAATATGTTCATGCTCTGGTAACTTGAGGTACAGGCGATTCCATTTGAAAACCAAAGGATTAAAACCTTCTTTCCGATAAAGTCTGCTCCCAGTCTTGATTCTCTGATCAACAGAAAATGCCATGCACGCTACACAATACATTGCTTTCTTACTTGGGCTCCATGTTAGCCAATCCCTGAAAAAATGTTCATGCCCATTAGATGACTTGGCATATAGGAGAAAGTCACTAAAAGAACGGTCATCAACATCCTTAGGCAGAGATTGTACTATCTGCTTCAATACTTCGTTATTAGAAAGCCCTGAAAATACAATCTTCTCCCTTTCCTTGTCCATGATGACATCTGGCCACATTGCTGGGTCTTTCCAATCGATTTCTTCTCCTTGTAATGTTACATGAATGCACTCCTCTGAAGAAAACGACTCTGTGTAGTAGAGGCGAGAGAGCCTTTAAGAGAACTCTTACATGATGCTTCAAAGATGGAGAGAGATTGCCATCTGCTGTCCAGACACAGTCAAGCGGAACCAAGATATACAAGAGAAGTTGAAGAGAGAGCAGATTTAGATGCTGGACCCGGTCAGGTGACTTCCAGGAAGGAGTTCCTGGAGATAAGAGGCCAGCGCGCCAAGCCTGAGGAGTTTTTGGCGCCAAGCAGCAGAGAGGAGCAGACGTGCTCCCTGTATGCTGAGAAGACCTGCGTGGCAGGCCTAAGCCGGAGGCCTGCCAGGTGCCATAGCCGGGCAGCGGTGGATGAGCTCCGGATCCCTCACAGATGTGACCCAAGTGCTGTACCTACTGAGGAGAGTCGGAACCTGCTTGCGGTGCTGAGTGAGTTCGCGGAACCCGACGTCGCCCGCCGACAGACGAGATCTGGACCCCCCTATCCCCGGCTTGAGAGACTGCCTCCAACGGCCAGGAAGAGAGGAGTTGAGAGACTGCTGAGCCAGTAAAGTCACGCCAGTGAAAGCAGAAGAGCTGCATATGACGCGCCCCTGGGCCTGTGTCGCGCTGCGTTGCGCACGCGGGAGCTTACCCGGAGCCGGATCTGTTTAGGGTTGTAGTCTCGTGGCGGTGACCCGGTCCGTGCCCAGGGAGTCAAACTGGACGGCAGTCTGTTAGCGGTAGAAAATGGTTGATGACTACGCCACCCGTTGAATGCAGCCAGGGGGCTGCTGCTGCAGGGCAGACCGCTGAGGCCGGTGGAAGGATGGTGCAGCGTGATAGTATAACCCCCAACGGGAGGGGTATGGCCTCAGGGCAGCCGACGTGGATGATGGGGGTAGCAGGAACCACTCAGAGACGGTATGGTAGCGTTCAGGGTCTTTACTGGTAACAACGATAGACCCTCCCGGAGTACTTGCTAGCGAACGGGGCCTGGTCAGTCCTTGAGCAGATGGGATCTCCCCTGGCCAGGCGTAGTTGTAGGCCTCCCAAGCTGACTGTACTCTTCTGGCTAGCTTGCTAGAAGCTGATGTAAGTAGCCCACGTCCCTGAGTGTACCGTGTGGTGCTCACCCGTATGGCCGGTGACTCGGGGCCTCCTAATGGCTTCCGCTCCACGATGGCGGTGCTGGTCCCACGCGTGTGACCGGGCCTTCGGGCTTCTGGGCCAGGGGACCTGAAATCCCCTGCCTGACGGATTCTGCTGCTGGGTAGAAGTTAGTCCCCACAGCCTCGGACTCCGGGTCCGGTAAAGAATCTTCTTAGTCAGGGCGAGCTCTTTAGCTGCCAGCCCCTGACTCCTTGTGACTCTGCTGCTTCCTATGCTGCTCTTGTCTCTACTCTTCCTGGACTCACTAACCCTGCCTCAGCCCCGGGTTTATACAGGGGAAGTTCTTCCCCTCCCAAGGCTGGGCAGGAGGTGTGGCATGCACAGGATCCCTGACCAAAGGACCTCCCACCTGCTCTCAGACGTAATATCTCTATCACTGTGACAACCAGACCCCTGGGGTGTCACACTCCCCCCTAGTGAAATTTAGTACTCCGGGACTAAACACTTTTTAGAAAAATATAACAAGGTATATCAAAGAACAATAAAATACAATAAGGAAACACAATAAGATGGTCACGGATGTCCGCAACCGGGTGCAGTCTTTGAAGAAAAGCAAAGGTGTCCATTTCACCAACACAGGGAGACGTAACCAGGTAGGGGTCTGTCCTACCCCAAGTCCTTAACAGTCTCTAGTCCATCCTGGGTTACGCTCCAACTATATACAAAGGATTCCCGGTAAATCCACCGAAGACTCCTAAAAACAACTAGAAACACAAAATTACACACAAGCAACAATAAACAGGTAAACATTGTAAAACAACTTAAACATTTAGATCCTCCAACGTGCGGGTAACTGGCCTCTAGTGGCCCTAGTGGACCTACGGAGCTGACTGTCTGGCCCTGAACTACAGGGTGTAGGAGCTGTCAAGGGTAAACTGGGCAGCTGTCTACCGGCTCTTTGTCTCACTAGGGGTACGGCAGGCTCACTATAAGCAGAGGGTGGATTCTCCTGTTCCGCTTGGGTGGAGTCTTCTGCCTCCTGGACCGGCTGCTCTTCCAGCTCTACCCGTTGCTCCGTAGGTTCTTGGGATGATGGTTGGAGGAAGGTGAGTACGGGTACCACAACTGCACCATTGACTTGAGTCCAAGACCGAGGGAAGTCCCCGAGCACGGTACTAACCATATCTTCCCTTTCTTCCACGGGTCGATGGTCTTCCTGTTCCTCCTCAGGGTTCCTCAGTTGTTCGGGGCACTTCTTCAGGTGGTCCCGGGATACAATGGCTGTGGTTTCCCCTCCATCTTTACTGATGGTACAGACCTTCGGGTTCTCGTGGCTTGAGGGCAGTACGGTGTACGGGTCCTTCTCCCACTGGTCGTCCAACTTGTGGAGCCGTCTCTTCCTCTTCAAGACCTGCTCTCCGGGTACCAGGGGAACAGCGGGAGCATACTGGTTGTAAGTCTTCTCTTGTCTTTCCCTAGCCTGACAGAGACTTCGCTCCACGCTCTCCTGTACTTTCCGGTACTGCTGCTGCCTCTCTGTGTCCCAGTCTGTTTCTGGTGAAGTGTCCTCGGGCGTCAGGACTCCCATTTCCAGGTCAACAGGTAACTTACCAGGTCTTGCCCTCATTAGGTAAGCCGGGGTACAGTTGGTGGAACCTACCGGGATGTGGTTGTATAGGTCCACCAGATCGGGCAACTTCTCAGGCCACAGACTGCGTTCTTCCAGGGGCAACGTTTTTAGAAGATCCATTACCACCTGGTTCATTTTCTCACAAAGTCCATTAGTTTGCGGATGGTAGGGTGTCGTCCTTATCTTCCGGCAGCCATACAGATTGCAGAATTCCTGGAAGACCTCCGCTTCAAAGGCAGGTCCCTGGTCCGTCAGCACTTGGTCCGGGTACCCGTGTGGACGGCAAAAGTGCTGCTGGAAGGCTCTAGCTGCTGTTCGAGCCGTTAAGTCCTTGACGGGGACGACAACCAGAAACCGGGAGTAATGATCCACGATGGTTAACGCGTAGACGTAGCCACTTCTGCTGGGGGTCAGTTTTACATGATCCAAGGCTACCAGTTCCAACGGTTGCCGGGTGACGATGGACTGCAGGGGAGTCTTCTGGCTGGCCCGGTCCTTCCTTCTCAGATTGCACGGGCCACAGTCTCTGCACCACTTCTCGATGGTTCCCCTCATGCCTACCCAGTGGAACCGCTCGCGCAGCAGGAACTCCAGCTTTTTCCACCCGAAGTGTCCAGCTCCGTCGTGGTATGCCTCCATCACCATGGCTGCGTCTCTTCGTGGCACCACTACTTGCCAGAGTAGTTCATGCGTCCTGGAGTTAACCATTCTGCGGCACAACTTCCCCTTGTAAAGGAACAGTCGACTCTTCTCTGCCCATAGTTGTTTGGCTTCCTCTGGAGCGTCTGATTCCAGGCTAGCCTCCGGGCGAGTCAGCATCTCCTTCACCAGTCGGACGGCAGGGTCGCTGTCTTGCGTTTCCGCCCAGTTGTAGTGAGGTAAGGGGTTCAACGTAGCAGCCTGCTTACTCCTTACCCGGTGGGAATACTGGATAGTCCCATGACGGTGGAACGCAGGGAGTTCAACTTCTTCCAGTCCCTCCGGATCTTCTCCTCCGTCCGGCAGGTTGGGCATCCTGGACAGGGCGTCCGCGTTGGTATTGGAGCGCCCTGCCCGGTATTTAATTGTGAACTCGTAGTTGGACAGACGGGCCATCCACCTCTGCTCCAGGGCACCGAGTCTTGCCGTGTCCAGGTGTGTCAACGGGTTGTTATCCGTGTATACGGTGAACCGGGAAGAAGCGAGGTAATGCCTAAAGCGCTCGGTGACTGCCCATACCACGGCCAGGAACTCTAGCTTAAATGAGCTGTAATTTTCGGGGTTCCTTTCGGTGGGTCGCAGTTTTCGGCTGGCATAGGAGATTACTCGTTCTCTCCCCTGCTGAATCTGGGACAGTACGGCTCCTAGCCCGATGTTACTGGCGTCGGTGTAGAGGATGAAGGGCTGGCTATAGTCCGGGTACGCCAAGATTTCATCCCCCGTGAGGGCCATCTTCAGCTGGCGGAAGGACTCTTCTTCTAGCTTTTCCCATTTGAAGGGCGGCTTCTGGTTCTTGGCCTTCCGGGACTGGCCTATCAGGAGGTCCTGCATAGGTGCTGCCTTTTTGGTGAAACCGGGAATAAACCTTCGGTAGTAGCCTACCAACCCTAGGAACTGCCGCACTTCTTTTACGCTGGAGGGGCTTGGCCATCCCTTAATTGCGGTGATCTTATCGGGGTCGGGAGCCACTCCGTCAGCGCTCACCACGTGTCCCAGATATTGCACCTTTGGTTTCAGGAGGTGACACTTGGAGGGTTTCACCTTTAGGCCGTAACTCGCCAGAGCTTCGAACACCTCCGCCAGGTGTTTCAGGTGGTCCTCATAAGTTTTGGAGTATACGATGACATCGTCCAGGTACAACAGGACCGTCTCGAAGTTTCTGTGGCCCAGACAGCACTCCATTAATCGTTGGAAGGTTCCTGGGGCGTTGCAGAGTCCGAACGGCATGCAGGTGAACTCGCTAAGTCCCATCGGGGTGGTGAATGCGGTCTTCTCCCGGTCCGCCTCTGCTACAGGAACCTGCCAGTACCCGCTAGTGAGATCCAAGGTAGAGAAGAAGTTAGCAGATCTTAAAGCAGCCAATGACTCCTCTATCCTTGGTAAGGGGTACGCATCCTTGTGTGTGATACGGTTGATTTTCCGGTAATCTACACACATCCTCATGGTGTTGTCTTTCTTTTTGACTAAAACTAGTGGGGCTGCCCAGGGGCTACAGCTATCCCGGATTACCCCAGCCTCCTTCATGTCTCTAAGCATCCCCTTGGCGTGTTGGTAATGTGCAGGGGGTACGGGTCGATACCTCTCTTTTATGGGAGGATGATCTCCCGTGGGGATGCGGTGTTCTACCCCCTTGACTCGCCCGAAGTCTAACGGGTGTTTACTAAACACTCTCTCATACTCTTGAACCACCCGATAGACTCCTTGTTTCTGGTGTGAGGGAGTGGAGTCAGTACCCAGATGTAGTTGCTGACACCAGTCCTCCATGTCTTTCTTAGAGCCGTTACCTTCCTCCGGGTGAGATGGAGGCAAGGGTTCCACAGATTGTATAGAATTTTGATTAGTGGTATATAATTTGGCTAGCGTGGCATACCGGGGCAGGTACACTTCCCTCTCCCCGATATTTATTATGCGAACGGGCACCCTCCCATGGCGTACATTGACCACCCCCCGTGCTGTCAAAATGGTGGGCCTACTGTCTGAGTAAACTGGTTCTACCATTGCCTGGTAATCTCTACCTCTCAGACCAATAGCTGCCCGGCACCAAATCATCATTTCACTTTTTGGGGGCATGGCAATAGGAAAAGGGTCACACATTCTTACGCTACCAATCTCACCGCCGGAGAGTTCCACTTGTTGCCGTTGCATCAGTGCCCGGATCTCTTTCTGGAGCACCCGCTGCTCGCCGGAGCTGGCATTCTTGGCAACCTGCTGTAAAAGGAAAATCACCTCTGCAAGACAATTTTCAATTACATTAGTTCCTAGAGTTATTTTTGGGTGACTCTCATGTTTGTCAATATCTACAATGATCAGTCCCTGTGCGGCCAGTTCGACTCTACCAATTTTGATGGTCACCTCTTTAAATCCGATCTGTGGCACGGGCTGACCATTGCTGGCGATGATACTCAAGTCGTCGTCAGGGTAGCGGGTAATATCCGAGTCATTCCAGTACTGCTTGAAGAGCACGTACGGGATGGTGGTGACCTGTGACCCGGTGTCCAGTAGGGCACTCATGGGAATGCCATCCAGTACCACAGGCAAGACTGGACGTCCTCCCACATATCTGTCGCGCCAGTTCGATGGGCCTGGTGATCTTTTTCCTGGGGGTTGGCCCTCTACCCCAGGTTGTGCCCGTTTAAAGAACAGTACCTTTCCATATGTCCGGGTTGATTGCAGCGGCGGCAGATGGGTCGTCCGTCCTCGCTGTATCGGTCACTGGGTCGTCCTCTGGCCGGTGGGGTCCTCCTTGGTCGACGCCACGGGATGTCCTCCGGTCCGGATGCCAGCTGGATCTTCCCTGGAGTGGAAACCTGTAAAGACTGCACAGTTCGGGTTAGCGCAGCAACGCTTTTAGCTAGCTCTTGGACCTGATGGTGTAGGTCTGGAGCCGGGTCATTGTCCAAAGCCTGCGCATCAGCTCCCACAGGCCCTGCTGACAAGGGCGTCGCCTCCTGGTAGTAAGTGGTAGTGGGGCGTCTGTGGGTCACAACGCCACCTGGTGCCGGTTCTCGGAGCACCCGGATGGCTCTGTCCTTGAACTGTGCAAATTCTAGATGAGGGTCCTGTAAGGCCATTGCCCGCAACTGGGTGCGGTGGGCATTGCAATATAAACCCTCTATAAATTGTTCGGTCAACAGCCTGTCCTCGTTTCCCACTCCATTAGGGTCGGTCTGCTTAATGGCCCTCAGGGCCTCTTGTAGGTTGAGTGCATAGTCCCTTATACTCTCATGCGCTCGCTGCTTGCACCCGTAGAATCTAAGTTTAATCTCGGCTGAGGTGCGGGTATCAAAGGTGTCCTTCAGCCGGGTTAGTATCCCTGCGACAGTCTTCCTCCCAGGTGGCCAGGATTTTACTTCCCTTTTGGCTGCCCCAGTTAGTTGGGCCACCAGGATGCTCACTTTTTGCTCTTCTGTGAGGGGGTACACCTGGAAGAGGCTATCCAGCTTTTCTCTAAAGTCATGCAGGGTATGTGACTCCCCTGAGTACTGGGGTAGCCAAGCTGCTCCCGGGATATAGGGCATGGTGAAGGGCATAACTGCAACAGCGGTAGCGCTGGCGGGGGTTGAGGCAGTGGAGCTCTCCTCCGTATCCGACATCTTCCTCCCCCCTAGTGGACCGTGGCCTACCTTGCGATGATCCTGTTCCGTAGGCCGCGGCTCCGCAGTGGATCGTCAGGGTTGAGGACCTTCCGTCGCGCTCCTGTGACGTCGGCGTCTGCTGGGCTCCTTCCAGGACCTTACGCAACGTCCAGACGTGAGGCGGGGCTTCAGTTCTCGCGCGCTTTCGGAGTCCACGCCCCTCTTCTTCCCGCGCGGCGTCCTCAAGATGGCGTCCAATGGCGGGAAAACTCCACGGATGGCGGGAAGAAGGCTGAAGATGGCGCCGGATGGCGGGAAACTTCACCGATGGCGGGAAGAAGGCTGAAGATGGCGCCGGATGGCGGGAATCTTCACCGATGGCGGGAATCTTCACCACTGGTAAGTTTGAACAGTCTTTGCTTTTCAGGCACGCAGTACCCGGTGGTTGCGGGCACGTGATCCTGCCGACTACGCCAAAATTTGACGCGCCCCTGGGCCTGTGTCGCGCTGCGTTGCGCACGCGGGAGCTTACCCGGAGCCGGATCTGTTTAGGGTTGTAGTCTCGTGGCGGTGACCCGGTCCGTGCCCAGGGAGTCAAACTGGACGGCAGTCTGTTAGCGGTAGAAAATGGTTGATGACTACGCCACCCGTTGAATGCAGCCAGGGGGCTGCTGCTGCAGGGCAGACCGCTGAGGCCGGTGGAAGGATGGTGCAGCGTGATAGTATAACCCCCAACGGGAGGGGTATGGCCTCAGGGCAGCCGACGTGGATGATGGGGGTAGCAGGAACCACTCAGAGACGGTATGGTAGCGTTCAGGGTCTTTACTGGTAACAACGATAGACCCTCCCGGAGTACTTGCTAGCGAACGGGGCCTGGTCAGTCCTTGAGCAGATGGGATCTCCCCTGGCCAGGCGTAGTTGTAGGCCTCCCAAGCTGACTGTACTCTTCTGGCTAGCTTGCTAGAAGCTGATGTAAGTAGCCCACGTCCCTGAGTGTACCGTGTGGTGCTCACCCGTATGGCCGGTGACTCGGGGCCTCCTAAAGGCTTCCGCTCCACGATGGCGGTGCTGGTCCCACGCGTGTGACCGGGCCTTCGGGCTTCTGGGCCAGGGGACCTGAAATCCCCTGCCTGACGGATTCTGCTGCTGGGTAGAAGTTAGTCCCCACAGCCTCGGACTCCGGGTCCGGTAAAGAATCTTCTTAGTCAGGGCGAGCTCTTTAGCTGCCAGCCCCTGACTCCTTGTGACTCTGCTGCTTCCTATGCTGCTCTTGTCTCTACTCTTCCTGGACTCACTAACCCTGCCTCAGCCCCGGGTTTATACAGGGGAAGTTCTTCCCCTCCCAAGGCTGGGCAGGAGGTGTGGCATGCACAGGATCCCTGACCAAAGGACCTCCCACCTGCTCTCAGACGTAATATCTCTATCACTGTGACAACCAGACCCCTGGGGTGTCACACATACGTGAACAGGGCCGTCACTTCTTCTGTTCACTCACGGTACCGGGGCCAGTTGGGTTTAGGTACTCAGGTTGGGAGGAGAACAGTTGGGGCGGAAGAAGCTAAACTTGCTTGAATTGATTTTGTCCGGAAAAGACTTGCAGCCTAGCGGGAATAACCGGTGACCCCCACTAGAGCCATATACAGAGATAAAGAACTGACGTGGTGACTCCCCTGACTGGGTGCACCACATTACTTTGAGAGACTTCGTATTTTGCTAATATTTCAAATTACCGTTCAATACCCTTGTTGCTATCCCCTTGCTCAAAATACCTGTTTTATATATACATAAACTGTTTATAATCATCTCTGACTGTCCCTGCCTTGTGTCTCTGTGCGTTGCATTCCGGCAACTGCATTACATCTGCACTTTGGCAGCAAGATTGTCCTTCATATACATGTTCTAAAATGGAACATGACCATGAAGGCATTGGCTCTTCTTCCATCTCCATAAAAACAGTGGGAGGGAGCATTTTGTGAGAAGGACTCTTTGGTGACATGGTACTGGACCGTGTTTCCGCAGATTCTTCTGTTACTGCACCAGTTGGCATAGCTGCACCCTCTTTTTACAAGTGGGTGTGTGCGTGCACCTCATCACTTTGGGGCTCTCAACTCCTATTGTGCCGCAAGAACCAGGGTGCGCCGGCAGCTTGGGAACAAAGAGCGGGTCGGCAGTGTCTGACGTCACTGATGTCAGATGAGGCCAGCCCACTCTGCTGCGGCCATACAGTGTAAGTAGCTGCGGCTGTGAGTGACTGGGGCCCAGATCTTAATAAAGCCGACGCGGCTTCAGTCACTGCTCAGTACATAGTAATCGGCTGCTCTAACCGCGCACTGGCACTGACTGACAGTGTAAAATGTTCTGCGTATAGCTATGATTATAATGGAGTGCAGATATTGTGGTGCATATACTTACCGCCAGTTTATGAGTAGATCTGCTGACTCCTTTATCTTCGATGTCTTCCATTGGGATCCGCTGTCAACTTTATGCTCAGCTGCATAAAAAAAAAAATCCGGCCTCCTTCCTCCCCTTAATAGCCGGCCATCACACACCTTTTCCCAACACCCATGACAGCTTTTTCATGAGTGTGAGGAAATCTTACTACCGGTAATGGTAAAAATGATCATAGACATGTGCAATGATGTTTGTTTAAAAAAAAAATCCGGCCTCCTTCCTCCCCTTAATAGCCGGCCATCGCACACCATGTTATTTCTTCTCAGCCCAAGACAGCACCGAAAGATGGAGCTGTCATGAGCAAGAAGAAACCCAATTACCGGTTAGTGTAAAAAGTTCTGCACATGTCTATGATTATAGTGAAGCGCAGGTGTTGTGGCGCTTATACTTACCGCCAGCATATGAGTAGATCTGCTGACATCTCTTTCTTCCACTGGGATCCACTGTCATCTTTATGCTCACCTGTAAAAAAAAAAAAAAAAAATCCGGCCTCCTTCCTCCCCTTAATAGCCGGCCATCACACACCTTTTCCCAACACCCATGACAGCTTTTTCATGAGTGTGAGGAAATCTTACTACCGGTAATGGTAAAAATGATCATAGACATGTGCAATGATGTTTGTTTAAAAAAAAAATCCGGCCTCCTTCCTCCCCTTAATAGCCGGCCATCGCACACCATGTTATTTCTTCTCAGCCCAAGACAGCACCGAAAGATGGAGCTGTCATGAGCAAGAAGAAACCCAATTACCGGTTAGTGTAAAAAGTTCTGCACATGTCTATGATTATAGTGAAGCGCAGGTGTTGTGGCGCTTATACTTACCGCCAGCATATGATTACAATATCTGGCTTCTCCATCTTTAGAGTCTGTCTTTGGGGTCCCTCAGTGTTGTGTCCATGGTTATCTTCATTCCAGCAGTTTTTCCAGATGATCAGTGATGTTCACTCTTCGGTTCTTCAAGGTCTTCTGGAGGCTGAGGAAGACAGCTCGCTCTGGTGACTATGGAGCTGGTGTCTTGTCAAGGGTTTCCATGTTGACAAAAGAAAATCCCTTGAACATGGCCTGGTCCTTTGCTGATAGAGGTGACTTTTTGGCCTCCGCTGCTTCTAATTTCTCCAGATGGTGTGGTCGAGAACGGTGATGAGCTTTAGTTGGCTATAAAACAAAAAAAGAATCATAACATTAAGAATATGACTTTTTATCACATTCCTGGTTTTAAACTGCACTAAAATTACCAAAATCTTAATCCTTCTGGAGAAGGATGATGTCCACATTAACTTGAAAGTGAAAAGTGAAATGATCTGAACCATCAGACCAGGACCAGCAGCTCTGGATGATGTTGGTTTAACAATGTTAGTGTCAGCGGTAAATAATACTCAACAGAAAGTCAACACCAAAAAATGATAGAAACAACTATCAGCTTTCAATAAGTGTTCTCTACCCATCATTGTTTCCCCTATGCAGAGATGATGGTGCAATGTGATCTGGACATATACTTACTACAGGGATGTGTGGTGGAGGCACTTTCAGGGCTTCCACAGAGACCCAGTCAATACACTGGAAAAACACCTGCTCTCTGATGTTACCATGGACTCCTAAGCGTCTGGCTGGATCTTTCTGTAGGAGCTAAAAACAATAAAGTAAAACCCATGAAGGTAAGTGGTAGAGACAATAAAACATTCTCACGACATCACCATTTAAATGAATATTATACAACCCCTAGTACTAATAACTTGGAGTTATACTGACCTGTTTAATGATGTCATCAATGCCGGAGGATGTCTCATCGAGTGTCAGATGGAACGTACACTCACTGGTAACCATATCTTTTAAGATGACACCAAAAGAATACCAGTCTACTCCGGCGTTATACTCCTTGCCAGGAAAAATCTATCATGGAAGAGAGAACAGAAAGGTCAAAATGTTAACACCCCATGGACTATAATTTTTGTGAAAATTAAATAGGAAAGCACTATTGTCTGCACCTCAGGAGCCATGTAGCCCGGTGTTCCAGCGTATTCGGTGGCTGTTCGGTCTCCATGCATGTTGTCAATTGCGAGACCGAAATCTGTGATCTTAATATGGCCCGTTTCAGCCACCAGGATGTTCTCGGGCTTGAGGTCTCTGTGGATGACGCCCTTGGAGTGGAGGTACTGGATTCCACAGACCAGTTCAGCGGCATAGAATCTGACAAAAAGACATGAATGAGTGTAGCTTCCCGAGGAGAAGACAAGAAACACCAAGATCCAGCCAATATTATCTACATCATCAACCAGAACAAGATGACTATATACAGGACATACAACAAATCCTGCCAGATCCCACTGATGAATAATGAAGCCACTCAGGTTTCTGTCGCTGCAGTCTACAATATTTTTGATATAAAAAGCACCAGAACCCAAAGGCATATAATACAGCACCGAAGTGAACAGAACCAACCCTAGACATTTATGTACAGTTATGATCAGGATTGTAGGTAACATAAAATGTACCTTGCGCTGGGGATGTCAAGCCGCCCCTTCGTCAGTAGGAAGGTGTTAAAGTCCCCGCAGCTCACGTATTCCAGACCAAGCAGCACATAGCGCTGTAGCACAGAAAAACGTATAAGTATATTTATGTGCAGGTAAAGTTGCCAAAAGATTACAATATCTACACACATATTACAGAATAGGTCAGTATAACTATAGGCAACAGGATAAATGGAAGGTTGATAGTATACATTTCCCATTTAAGAGGGATTACATTTCAGATGTCCCAACATTTTTTCAATGTTCTAGCTGACGACCATATGAGGCATCTCTAATGACAAATGACACCTTAGGGATCATAATTGTGCTCCTGTGGAGGGTTATTTAAATATGCGGTTATGTATAATGATTTTCTTTAGAGTGGCATACGGAGATTTAAAGGACTGCTGTACATTTTGTTCAATTAATATTCAATGTAATTTTATTTCAGACATTTACAGGGGGTGCCCTGTTATTACTGAGGCTCGGGTCAAGCATGGTGCCAGTCAGAGGTTTACTGCCTCAGAGGGGTTTTACTGCAGGGGGATATTTACTGCCTGGGGGGTGTATTTACTGCTTGTAGGGGGGTATTTGCTGTGTGTGTGAGGGCATTTACTGTGTGTGTGAGTGCATTTACTGTGTGTGGGGTTGGTGCAGACACAGTATGGTTAGTGGGGGGATGAGTGTGGACATAGTATGAGGAGCAAGGGGAAAATGTATGCGGACACAGTATTGAGAGCGAGTGTCATGGGTGTGTAGCACCCTGAGGATTCGGCTGCTACAGGGGTATTGCACCTCAACCCAGAGGTGTGGTATTCCACTCCCGGGTAAGGATGGAGTATGGAACTGAGCTTAGTAGGCTGCATGCACTACATACATCCCATTTCCGGGGGACAGAACAACGGTACTCCCACCAGTATATGTGCAGGTATGACAGCGTCTGTCCCTGGCTGGAGTGGGAGTGGGGGTGGAACATCCCAGTAGTGTAGGGGCAGATAGGGGGAGTAGCCTGGGTAAATGTAGGAGCTCATTGGGTGCTGGTCACCTGAGCTCACACATAGAGGGAGTATATAAGGTGGGCACCATCTTAGGACAGGGTCAGTCAGCCAGTCAGTCAGTCTGTGAGTCAGCAGTAACTCCAGGAGAGGAGAAGGAAGAGGGACCCAGAGGCGCAGGACGAGAGGGGACCCCAAGAGCCCGTATGAGAACTGATAAGGGTGAAGGGTCGGCAAAAGGGTACCGGATCCCAAGCTGGCGGAGGCAAAAGCAAACCTTAGCCAGGAACCGGAGGTCGTGGGCAAGATTTGCCACGACCCTCACCAAATCCACCAGAATGGTACACCGAGCATAGGGTCAGGGAAGCCAGAGAAGGTTCAACCACCAAGAGACCCGAGGGAGCCGGACACAGGTGGATCCCTGGTGGGAACGGCCAGAGAGAGAGAAGAAGGGAGCTCAGGACCATACTCAGGAATTGCCCGGGAGTTGACCGAGTCCCGCACCTGGTGGACGCAGCACGGCTTGGGTGGTCACTGCTGTACAGAGTGACCCGAGCAACACCAGTGAGTAAAAACCCTGAACTGCATTTCATGCCTAGGAGTATCCTTGCTGCACCTTCACAACCACCATCCTCCACGTCTGACCCCCTGAGGCTATACCCCTCCCGTTGGGGGTTATACTACCACAGCTGCACACACACCACCAGCCTCAGCGGACCATCCTGCAGCGGCGGCCTTTTGACCGCAAATCAACGGGTGGCGTAGTCGACACTAAGAACATCTACAAGGACTGCCGCACACTGAGTTTGACACCCTGGGCACGGACCGGGTCACAGCCACTCGGAGACTACAACCCCCATCTGATCCGGCTCCGGGTATCCCTAACAACATGGCCCAGGGGGCGCGTCAACTTTGGCGTAGTCGGCAGGATCACATGCCCGCAACCACCGGGTACTGCGTGCCTGAAGAAAAATTCGCAATTACCTCAAAACGAAGTCTCCCGCCAATTCCAGAGGGTCCCCGCCATCGAACGCCATCTCGGATCGGTTCCCGCCATTTGCCCGTCATCTGCAGTCTTTTCCCGCCATCTGCAGTGTTTCCCGCCACTGGGAAGCGATTCCCGCCATCAGAGAAGATTTCCCGCCTTGGCAGAGCGGACGCCATTATGGGCGTGCCAAAGGATGGCAAGAGGACACCTCCCATCGTGGGCCAGGACCGAAAATGACGCCAAAAGTGGAAACCGCCCCCACCAGCAGAGACTGTGATGATTGATATGTCCATCAGCGTGAGGGAACTGCCCCTGGAACTGGCAATCACAAAGTTGCCCCAGGACGACCCCCAATGTGGGCGGATACAGAACAAAAGAGTGAAGATGGGAGCAGCTTGGAAGAGTCTAGAGAGAACACACCCGGAGATGGAGGGAGAGTCAGGCAGCACCGACCCAGTGGTCAGGAGCCTGTTGCAGGCCGCCACTCCAGAAGGCCTGCTGGAGATCCTGGCGCAGCTCCCCGGAGATCGGGAGCGTGCACAGACCGCGCTGGAGGGCCTAGCACGAAGGATGGCCCGGGTGCAGCAGGAAACACTGGCGGAGTGGACCCGAGAGATGGCCCGGCAGGCCGGAGCCCGCCAGCGAAGCATGCCACCCGCAGCGAGGAGCAAGTCCACCTCTGAGGACGGCGAAGGATGGACGACGGCCGGAGACGACGCCGCGGAGGGAGCCGAAGAGATGAAGGCAGGTAATGGGGACGACAACATCCCGTGCCCAGAAGCCGTAAACCTGCCCCAGCTCCCCGTCGCAGAGCCCGAAGCCCCACTCACCGTTCCCGTAGCCACTGCGTCATCGCTCCAAGCTAGGCCTCAAGCGGCCGGAGCCGCGGCCACGCCCCCTGTGACGTCACGCGCCTCAACCATGAAGCGCCACCGGCCTGGTCGCAGGGCCGAGTACCCCCGGGCGCCGCCGTCTTCACTGCGCCCTCTACCACCATCATGCCACCGGCCTGGTCGCTGGGCCAAGTAACCCCGGGCGCCGCCGTCTTCACGGTGCCCTTCACCTTCAGGGTGCCCCAGGCCTGGTCGCAAGGCCTGGTGAACCCGGGCGCCATTACCACCACCGCGCCCTCAACGTCCACAGCGCCACACCTGGGTGTAGACACCTGCCCGGATGGGCAGCCCCCTGTGTGGCCACCGGAGTACCACCATCCCCGACTCCGGAAAGAAAGACCCCTGGATGAGCCCCTGATCCCGGCTCCGGCGCCCGCCAAGATCACCCCACTCTCGTTGGAGGAAGCCCAGTTCGAGTGGGACTTTACCGGTGAGGACATAATGGGATTCACCGAGGAGACCCGGGCGGCCGCAGCTGAGCGTGCGGAGTGCTGCCGGCAGCAGTTAGAGGTCTTCGACAGAGAGAGGAAAGAGAGGCGGGTCCGCGGGGAGCGGCTGCAAGTAAAGAGTGCAGAACAAAAGAGCCGGACCCGAAGGAACCCCCGTGCAGCCCACGGTCCCCGTGCCACCGGGACTGTAATTAAATTCCAGTTGCAGCACGGTTGGGGCTTCATCAGAGACCATCACACCCCCGGCGACGTCTTCGTGACCAGAAGAGATGTCGAGTCCCACCTACCGGAGGGACACAGAGGTCGTGACCTATACCTGGGTGATGAGGTCACCTTCACCCGGCATCAGTGCGCCAAGGGCCCGTATGCCCTGCATGTGCATAGACTGACTGAGGAGGAGCTACGGGGTGAGGAGGATCAAGAGGACCCGGACGGGTCTAAATATTACCCTCAGCCAAGAGCACACCGCCACTGATGAACTGTAAATAGAATATGTAAATAGTTACCCGTGTGGGTACAAAAACTGCTGCTACCAAAGTGTAGTCCCCGTCGGGACCAGCAAGTGAATACCCATGTGTCCCTATCCCCTAACAGGCTGAGGACTGTGAACAGCCATTCCTTTTCCCCACTGGCCGAGGACTGAGAGCGGCCATATTCCCCTTTGTACATAGTTGCGCTTTCTAAGGCGCCCCCTACTGGTTTTGTAAGGAACTGTGTTTTTCCAGAAGAGACTGTTGCACTTTACCCGGTCACAAGTTGCACCGTGGCCGGAGGAACAAGAAGGTTTATATGAAAAGTTTTATGCTGCTGATAATGTTTATATGTTTTATATGTTTATGTTATGAAAAAAAAATTGTATGTTTCTGGATGTTTTTATTCTTTTACAGCCCGAGGACGTGCTGTGATTTACCAGGGGGGAATGTAGCACCCTGAGGATTCGGCTGCTACAGGGGTATTGCACCTCAACCCAGAGGTGTGGTATTCCACTCCCGGGTAAGGATGGAGTATGGAACTGAGCTTAGTAGGCTGCATGCACTACATACATCCCATTTCCGGGGGACAGAACAACGGTACTCCCACCAGTATATGTGCAGGTACGACAGCGTCTGTCCCTGGCTGGAGTGGGAGGGGGGTGGAACATCCCAGTAGTGTAGGGGCAGATAGGGGGAGTAGTCTGGGTAAATGTAGGAGCTCATTGGGTGCTGGTCACCTGAGCTCACACATAGAGGGAGTATATAAGGTGGGCACCATCTTAGGACAGGGTCAGTCAGCCAGTCAGTCAGTCTGTGAGTCAGCAGTAACTCCAGGAGAGGAGAAGGAAGAGGGACCCAGAGGCGCAGGACGAGAGGGGACCCCAAGAGCCCGTATGAGAACTGATAAGGGTGAAGGGTCGGCAAAAGGGTACCGGATCCCAAGCTGGCGGAGGCAAAAGCAAACCTTAGCCAGGAACCGGAGGTCGTGGGCAAGATTTGCCACGACCCTCACCAAATCCACCAGAATGGCACACCGAGCATAGGGTCAGGGAAGCCAGAGAAGGTTCAACCACCAAGAGACCCGAGGGAGCCGGACACAGGTGGATCCCTGGTGGGAACGGCCAGAGAGAGAGAAGAAGGGAGCTCAGGACCATACTCAGGAATTGCCCGGGAGTTGACCGAGTCCCGCACCTGGTGGACGCAGCACGGCTTGGGTGGTCACTGCTGTACAGAGTGACCCGAGCAACACCAGTGAGTAAAAACCCTGAACTGCATTTCATGCCTCTGAGTCTCCTTGCTGCACCTTCACAACCACCATCCTCCACGTCTGACCCCCTGAGGCTATACCCCTCCCGTTGGGGGTTATACTACCACAGCTGCACACACACCACCAGCCTCAGCGGACCATCCTGCAGCGGCGGCCTTTTCACCGCAAATCAACGGGTGGCGTAGTCAACACTAAGAACATCTGCAAGGACTGCCGCACACTGAGTTTGACACCCTGGGCACGGACCGGGTCACAGCCACTCGGAGACTACAACCCCCATCTGATCCGGCTCCGGGTATCCCTAACAACATGGCCCAGGGGGCGCGTCAGGTGTGTCAGAGGTGACAGACAGTCGCCCTGCAGTTGGTTGCAGGAGATCTCTACATTTGGCATTACAGACAACTTGCTAGAGGATGGCTGTCTGTAGGACCCAGCGGCTACCTCCCTCTGGCTAATTATCTTCCTCGTGTGGGTGTATAATTAACTGCTGTGTCTTAGAGGGAGGTGCCGGCGATATTCATTACTACTTGTGAGGCTTTAGCAAGAGCAGTACTTCATCCTCTCTGGAGCTTGAGGCCGTGTGTTCATTTGTCTGGAGTCGTCTAAAGCTAAGAATCTGGGCTCCCTTTTACTTTTCCTTTTGTGTTGCACTAGTCTTTCCCACACCAGGCACGACATTATCACCGGCCGAGCACGTTTTGAAAAGGAAAAAAAAAATCTGCCTTTTTTTTTTCTTTCTCTGTGTGTTTTTGGGCATGGACCTTTTTTTTTTCCTTTCTCCCTTCGTACGGGTTCAGTTGCAGAGCTCGCAGAGCAGTTTCACAGTCTGTCTCTGGAGGTGAATGACTTCCGCTGTGAGGTTTAGCAGCAGCATCAGCGGTTACAGGTCGCCAATCTGAGGGTCTCTGCAGGTAGGCCGGTCCAGCCTGAACCCAAGGTTGTCCTCCTGGACAGGTTTTCAGGAGGTAGGGATACGTTTTTTTGTATTTAAGGAGGCATGCAAATTATACTTTAAACTTCATCCTTACTCCTCTAGTAATGAGGAGCTACGGATTGGTATTGTGATATCTCTATTACAGGGAGATCCTCAGTCATGGGCGTTTTCTTTACCGCAGGACTCTGTTTGTCTCCAGTCTGTGGAGGGGTTTTTCGAGGCTCTGGCCCTCATTTATGATGACCTTGACCGAGTCGCCTTGGCTGAGTCTAGGCTACGTCGCCTTAAGCAGGGAAATAGGTCAGTGGAAACATTCAGTTCGGAATTCTGCAGATGGGCAACGGATTCCAAATGGAATGACTCAGCCCTTAGAAGTCAATTTTGTAAGGAGCTTACTGAAAGGTTGAAAGATGCCTTGGCAGTATATGAAACCCCTCAGTCCTTGGAGGCTGCCATGTCTTTGGCCATACGTCTTGATAGACGCCTTCGGGATTGACAGGTGAGACCACCTTCTCCAGGGCCTTCTAGTTGGGGTTGTGTATCCCTGCCAGGGGAGCGGTCTGGGGGTGAACCAGTATTGGGGGAGGTGGAAGAACCCATGCAGTAAGGGGGTGTATCTGCATCATACATCTCCCCAGAGATTCACAAGAAAAAAGGCATGTTTTTTTTTGTGGGGAAAAAATTTCTGTGTTTGCTGACAGTGGAGCCGGAGTCATCATTTTGGATGCTGAGTTTGTGAAAACTCATGGTCTTGTTTGCTGTACTTTAGATAAACCTATTTCCATTTTCGCCATCAACTCGGCGACCCTTGCAGAGAGAGCATTTACTCAGATTGTACATAATGTAAAAGTGAGTGTGGGGTCAGTTCATTGTGAAATCATCCCTTGCTATGTTCTGGACAATCTTCCCACACTGATTGTCTTGGATATCCCTTGGCTTGTTAAACATAATCCGTTGGTTGATTGGAAAACTGGGGAGATTATTGAATGGGGAGATTACTGCCATGAGAACTGTCTAGATATTTCCCTTGCTACTGTCTCTACGGAAATATTACCTGCTTTTCTGTCTGGTTTTGAGGATGTTTTTTCTGAGAGGGGATGTCAGGATTTGCCCCCTCATCGTGCTTATGACTGTCCTATTAACCTGACCCCCGGAGCTAAACTACCGAAGTCCAGACTGTATAATCTTTCTGGCCCTGAGAGACAAGCCATGAAGGATTTCATTGCGGAAAGTCTGGAGAAGGGACATATCAGACCCTCATCTTAGCCCGTGGCTACAGGTTTCTTTGTGAAGAAAAAAGATGGCGGTCTACGTCCCTGTTTAGATTTCCAGGAATTAAATCAAATTACCATCCATGATCCATACCCTCTTCCTCTGATTCCTGATTTGTTCAGCCAGGTTGTGGGAGCTAAGGTATTCTCCAAGTTGGATTTAAGGGGAGCCTACAACCTGGTTAGAATCAGAGAAGGGGACGGATGGAAAACAGCGTTCAATACCCCGGAAGGACATTTCGAGAGTCTGGTTATGCCTTTTGGTTTGGCCAATGCACCTGCGGTATTCCAGAATTTCATAAATGATATTTTCCATCATTTGATAGGGAGGTTTGTGGTGGTCTATCTGGACGATATTTTGCTTTACTCCACTGATTTTGAGACTCATCAGGGGCATGTTAAGCAGGTACTCCAGATATTAAGGGATAGCAAACTTTAAGCCAGACTAGAAAAATGTGTTTTCGCTGTTCAGGAGGTGCAGTTTTTGGGGTACTTGTTGTCATCTTCGGATTTTCGGATGGATCCGGAGAAGATCCGTGCAGTCCTTGACTGGGAACGTCCAGAGAACCTGAAGGCTCTACAACGTTTTCTGGGCTTTACTAATTTTTACCGGAAATTCATCCAGAATCACTCTGTTACTGTGAAACCCCTTACTGACATGACTAAGAAGGGGTCTAATTTTTCCAAATGGTCGGATTCTTCCATCCAGGCTTTTTCTTCCTTAAAGAATCATTTTGCCACTGCACCTATACTCATTCAACCCGATGTTTCTCAACTCTTTATTGATGTGTCTGATATCGGGGTTGGGGCTGTGTTGTCTCAGGATTCGTCCCCTGGTAAATGGCGTCCATGCGCCTTCTTTTCTAAAAAAAATGTCTTCGGCTGAGAGAAATTATGACGTGGGTAATAGGGAACTTTTGGCGATCAAATTGGCGTTTGATGAATAGCGACATTGGATGGAGGGGGCTGTCCATCCTATTACTGTTATTACTGACCATAAGAACGTGTCATATATCCATCAGCTAAACGTCTCAACCGTAGGCAAGCCAGATGGTCCATGTTTTTTACTAGGTTCAATTTTGTTGTCACTTTTCATCCAGAGGTCAAAAATGTCAAGGCTGATGCTTTGTCCCAGAGTTTCACTGGTGGTGGTGACCATGAGAACCCTGCCGCGATATTACAGAAAGGTGTATTCATTTCGGCACTTTATCCTGAACTGGAGGGTGAGGTGCTGGAGGCTCAGGGGGACGCCCCTGCCTCCTGCCCTTCAGGAAAGTTATTTGTACCATCCAATCTGCGCTGCAAAGTAATTAAGGAACATCATAACTCTGTGCTTTCTGGGCATCTAGGTGGTAAGGCAACGGTAGACCTCCTCGCTAGTCGTTTTTGGTGGCCCGGGTTGCATCAGGATGTAATTGAACACGTAGCTGCTTGTAGTATTTGCACGCGTTCTAAGGTTTCGCATATCCATCCGTCTGGTACTCTTCTTCCGCTACCTATCCCTAGTAGGCCATGGACACAATTGTCCATGGATTTTATTACTGACCTACTGGTTTCTGCAGGCAAAACGGTGGATTTGGTGGTAGTAGATAGGTTCAGTAAAATGGTTTATTTTGTCGCATTGCCTGCACTTCCAAATGCCAATACACTTGTTCAGGTGTTCATAAATGAGATTGTGAAGCTTCACAGGGTTTCCTCCCATGTGGTGTCAGATCGGGGGACCCAGTTTGTTTCCATGTTCTGGAGGGCATTCTGTTCTCGACTGGTGGTGCAGCTGTCCTTTTCCTCTGCCTTCCACCCTTAGTCGAATGGACAGACCGAGCGTGTCAATCAGAATTTGGAGACCTACCTCAGGTGTTTCGTTTCCGAAAATCAGGAGGATTGGGCATCCTACCTACCGCTGGCAGAATTTGCCATTAATAATCATCGTCAAGAATCCACTGGCATGTCACTGTTCTTCGGTGCATACGGTTATCGCCCACAGTTTGATACCTTTAGTGGGGGAGAAGCTTCAGAACGGTTTAACTTCATCGCTCTCCTCGGTATGGCAGGGTGTGCTGAGTAATTTAAAGATCATGGGAGACAGGTATAAACGTATGGCTAACAGAAAAAGCTTGCAAGGTCCGGACCTGAATGTGAATGACTTTGTGTGGTTGCCTACCAGGAATATAAGATTGAAAGTTCCTTCTTGGAAGCTGGGACCTAGGTTTATTGGTCCCTATAAAATAACCGCCGTCATTAACCCAGCAGCGTTTCGTCTTGAACTTCCTCAGGCCCTTAAATTCCACAACATGTTCCATAGGCCCTTACTTAAAAAACATGTGGAACTTCTTGAACCCTCGCCTCTACCACCGCCCCCAGTAATGGTTGATGTTAATTTGGAGTTCCAGATTTCGAGGATTGTAGATTCTCGTGTCCAACGTCATTCTCTACAATACTTGGTGCACTGGAAAGGCTATGGTCCAGAGGAGAGGATGTGGGTTTCAGCATCAGAGGTGAACGCTCCCAGATTGGTTCGCTCATTTCACACCTCTTTTCCTGAGAAACTCGGTCCTGAGTGCCAGGAGGCCACTCGTAGAGGGGGGGGGTACTGTCACGGGTGTGTCAGAGGTGACAGACAGTCGCCCTGCAGTTAGTTGCAGGAGATCTCTACGTTTGGCATTACAGACATCTTGTTAGAGGCTGGCTGTCTCTAGGACCCAGCGACTACCTCCCTCTGGCTAATTAGCTCCCTGGGCTGGGTGTATAAATACCTGGTGTGTCTGAGAGGGAGGTGCCAGCGATATTCATTACGACTTGTGAGGCTTTAGCAAGAGCAGTACTTCGTCCTCTCTCGAGCTTGAGGCCATGTGTGCATTTGTCTGGAGTCGTCAAAAGCTAAGCAATATCCCCCTGTTTGACTACCCTTGTTGTCTATAGAGTTTAGTGGAGATCTACTAGTGCTCATCTCCTCCCGTCCCTAGCCTTAGCCATACGCCAGGGAAAGTCAGGGCGAGGCACCCGTGTAGCGATTGATGAAGAGCCAATATAGGGAGGGTAGTTGAGACAGGGTGACACTAGACCAGACTAGGAGGTCTCCCCTTCCCCCTTTTCCCTAGAGTCTGGACTCCCTTTCCCTTTTCCCTTTGTGTTGCACTAGACTTTCCCACACCTGGCGTGACAGTGAGGGTGATGGGATGGGTTCAGACACAGTTTGGGGAGTTGAGGAGATGTGTGAGGAGGCAGTATTGTTTAGTGGGAGGGTAAATGTATGAGGAGGAAGGGGTAAATAAGTGAGGAGACTATTGAGGGGAATAGTGCGAGGAGACAGTAAGGGGGGGGATAAAAGTGTGAGTGGGCACAGAATAGAGACTGAGTAGTGTAGGGGGTACCATAGGGGGACAGTGTAAGAGCACAGCCAGGAGGGGACAGTATACCAAGGAGGGGATGAGCAGTGTGATGAGAAGGCACAGAATAGAGATTGAGTAGTTGGGGGTAAGCATTGGGGAACAGTGTAAGGACATAGCCAGGAAGAGATTGTAAGCCAAGGAGGGGGAGAGTATGGTGCAGGGGCATAGTATAGACACTGGGCCCTATAAGGGGGACACAGTGTGAGAGGACAGTGTGAAGAAGGGGCCCAGTATGGAAAGGAGAGTGCAGTGTACAGAGCATGTACCATAGGAGGGACAGTGTGGGGGTGATAATTCATGCCGGGAATATAGTGAGGGGCAATTATTTATTCAGGGGTTCAGCATAGGACACATATTTTTATTCAGGAGCATTATAATGCAGTCTGCAGAGACGAGCTTTGGATGAGAAAACTCATCATGGAGTCTGGACAAGATGAAGAAGAAAAGAAAGAGAACGACTAGAAACAACATCATCTATAAGGTACCTGGATGTAAATGTTATTTGTGATACTAACTCAGTACTGATTCTCATATTTTTATTTATGTTAGAAGCATTAAAAGGATTGTCCAAGTTTGTGGTGAGTCAGCAGTCACTCTATGTGACTGCAGGCTTCTGAATTCTAACAGTGCACTGCACACTGTCAGGATTTTCTTGTGCCGGCGATTTTCATACATGCGGTCACATGCCGACTAGACATGTGTGGCCTAACTCAATGAAAATGAATTGAGTGAGGATGGATACGTCTAGTCAGAATGTGGCCAGAAGTATACAAATCGCATACTTGTGCAAGGGAGACTCCTAAAAGTGTGTACTGCATGTGCTGTGACTGCAGACTTTCATCTCAAACCTGAACAAACCCTTTAATTATAAAATGAAGCCCTGTAGCATGCCAATCCTAACAGTGTGTAATATACTCACTGTCAGGATTCAGCTCTGCTTGTGACGCGCCCCCTGGGCCATGTTGTTAGGGATACCCGGAGCCGGATCAGATGGGGGTTGTAGTCTCCGAGTGGCTGTGACCCGGTCCGTGCCCAGGGTGTCAAACTCAGTGTGCGGCAGTCCTTGCAGATGTTCTTAGTGTCGATGTTAGAACCTTGCTGTTAGGTTTTTTTTCCTTTGCTGGTCACATGACCTTGTTGGCCTATTTAATCCTGCTCCGCCCTTCTGGCTTTGCTGGACTTCATTGTATATCTACTTTCTAGCTAGCCTGTGCTCTGTATCTAACTCTGTTAGTTTGCTTGGTCTACGGACCTCTAGGTTCTATCTATTTTGTTTGTTCGTCTGTCTGCTGCTATTTCTGTTAGGAGGTGTCCCATATTCCTCCCAGTCCTTAGTACTTGTAAGGATTCCCTCCCCAAATCTATAGGTCTCCGTACAGACTAGATTAGGACTTTAGCAGGTCTGATCGCAGGATCAGGTTCCCTGTTACATCGTAGGGATTCAGCTGAGTCTTATAGTAGGGACAGATCTCCTCTCTTTCCTTAGCTTTGGTAGCAGAACATAACAGTAAGTCCAGCCTGTAAATTCTCTAAGGAAAGATTTTTTTTTGTTCCATCATGGTGTCGGTTCAGGATTTGGCTAAACACCTGCAGGGACTCTCTCTGGAAGTGGCCGAGCTCCGTCAGCACGTGAGTAACTGTCCTGGAGCATATTTCTTGGAGCCTAAGGTATGTTTGCCGGATTTATTTTTTGGTGAACATCGAGAATTTTTTTCATTTAAAAATGCTTGCTTATTGTATTTTCGTTTGAGACCCAAGTCCTCTGGGGATGAATCCCAGCGCGTAGGGTTCATAATGTCACTTTTGCGCAAAGAGCCTCAGGAGTGGGCCTTTTCTTTGCAACCTAGTGATACATGCTTCAGATCAGTGGATAGTTTTTTTTCTGCTTTAGGACTATTATATGATGATCCTGACCGTGTGGCATCAGCTGAGACTGAGTTGAGACGTTTAAAACAAGGATCAGGTAATATGGAAAAATATTGTACACATTTTCGTCGTTGGTCCACTCAAACAGGGTGGAACGATTCTGCTCTGAAAAGTCTATTTCTTGCTGGGCTCAGTGAAAAGGTTAAAGACCTGCTAATTGCTTATCCTACACCTGAGGATTTGCAACAGGCTATGCAATTAGCTATACGGGTGGACAGAAGACTGCGTGCTAGGGTTAATGAGAGCAAATCCTCTGCGATGTCAGTTTCTGGTTATGATAATGTGTGTACTAACAGTGGTGAACCGATGGAGATTGGATCGGTGGCACCTCGCTCTCAAGAAAAACACCGTCGTTTTTCAGAAGGCTTGTGTTTCTATTGTGGAAAATCTGGTCATTTGATTAAAGGCTGTGAGCTTCGTATGAAGAAAGAAAAAAAAATGGTCAGTCACGCCCGTATTGCCTGTTTAAATTCCAAGGGTATATTTTTAGCTGCTTCCACGATTGCTCAGGAAAAATTAATGGAATTTCGGGTGTTTGTTGATTGCGGGTCTACACTGAATGTAATTGATGGGGGATTCGTGGAAAAACTCAATTTAAAACCTGAACCTTTATCATCCCCCATTGCTGTGGTTTCTGTGGATGGCTCCCCTTTGAAGAATATTACTCTCAAGGTCAGTGAATTTCCTCTCACTATTAATGGTGTTCACCATGAGAAATTGGATTTGGTAGTGTTGAATAACTTGCCTTCTCCAGTAATATTGGGTTTGCCCTGGTTAAAATTTCACAATCCTGTACTGGATTGGTCTACCAGTGAAATTAAATCCTGGAGCCATAAATGTTATGACAAGTGTTGTAACGGGCGTATTGCAGCTTTGGATAGGGGAGAATTGCCTGTTCCTATTCAGGATTTTTGGAGAGTTTTTTCTGAGAAAGAATCGCAGGTTTTGCCTCCCCATAGAGACTATGATTGTTCTATTGAATTTGTCCCTGGAGCGACTCTTCCTAAAAGTCGTTTATTTAACCTTACTATTCCTGAGAGGAAGGCTTTGGAGGAATACATACAGACAAGTTTGGCCGCCGGTCACATTAGGCCCTCTAAGTCTCCTGTGGCGGTTGGATTTTTTTTTGTAAAAAAAAAAGGACGGCGGTTTACGTCCTTGTCTGGATTTTCGTGAGATTAACAAAATTACGGTACGCAATCCTTACCCACTGCCATTGATTCCTGATCTGTTTAACCAGTTATTGGGGGCCAAGTTGTTCTCTAAAATTGACCTTAAGGGGGCATACAATCTGTTGCGCATGAAGGAGGGTGATGAATGGAAGACTGCTTTTAACACTCCTGTGGGTCATTTTGAGAATCTGGTTATGCCTTTTGGTCTTACTAATGCTCCTGCATTTTTTCAGAATCTTATTAATGACATCCTTAGACCTTTGATCGGTAAAAATGTGGTTGTGTATTTGGATGACATTTTGATTTATTCGCCAGATCTGGAGTCTCATTGGCGGAGCGTGCGTGAGGTATTACAGTTATTAATGGACAATTCGCTTTTTGCTAAGCTGGAGAAATGTGAGTTCGCTGTACAGAGAATTAGTTTTTTGGGCTACATTATCTCCAGCAAAGGTTTTGAGATGGATCCGGTTAAGGTTCAGGCTGTGCAGGAATGGCCTAGGCCTATTGGTTTGAAATCAATACAGAGGTTTTTGGGTTTCGCCAATTACTATAGAAAATTCATAAAAAAATTTTCTAGTATTGTCAAACCTCTGACTGATCTCACCAGGAAAGGTGCTGATGCGGTTCAGTGGTCTTCTGAGGCCATTGAAGCTTTTGTGTATCTCAAGGAGAGGTTCACCTCTGCTCCCATCCTTATGCAGCCTGATGTTACTAGGCCGTTTTTGGTTGAGGTTGATGCTTCCTCTGTGGGGGTTGGCGCAGTATTGTCTCAGGATAACGGGGATGGATTACATCCCTGTGCATTTTTTTCAAAAAAATTTTCGGAGACTGAATTGAATTACGATATTGGTAATCGGGAATTATTGGCTATTAAACTCGCATTTGAACACTGGCGCCACTTCTTGGAAGGTGCGGAATTTCCCGTTCAGGTTCTTACGGATCATAAAAATCTGATATATCTTGACGCTGCCAAGCGCCTGAATGCCCGTCAGGCTAGGTGGGCACTGTTTTTCTCGCGGTTTAATTTCTCCGTTACTTACATCCCTGGTACTAAGAATGTTAAGGCGGATGCCTTGTCTCGCAGTTTTTCTCCCATAGTCGGTGCTGAGAAAGAGGAAAACATTTTACAAGAAGGTGTTGTGATAGCTGCTTTAGACTCCGTTTTGGAAGATGAGATTCTTAAAGCTCAGGAGAATGCCCCATCTAACACTCCTCATGGGAGGTTGTTTGTGCCTGGGACCTTTAGGAGAGATTTGTTTGTTGAGTGTCACGAATCTCGGTTGGCAGGTCATCCCGGAATCTCTGAGACCAAGAGACTGGTGGGTCGCAGTTTTTGGTGGCCTGGATGGCAGAAGGAAGTCATTAAGTGGGTGCGCCAATGTACTATATGTGCTAGATCTAAGTCCTCACATACTCCTGCTGCGGGGTTGCTTTGTCCTTTGGAGGTCCCCAGTGCTCCTTGGACACATTTGGCTATGGACTTTATAACTGACCTTCCCCCCTCTGAGGGTTTTACTGTCATCTGGGTGGTCGTGGACCGTTTTAGCAAGATGTGTCACTTGGTTCCCTTCGTCAAACTGCCCTGCGCTAAAACTCTCGCTAAGGCCTTTGTCAAGGAAATTGTCAGACTTCATGGCGTTCCTACTGACATTGTTTCTGATAGGGGTCCTCAGTTCGTGGCTCGTTTTTGGCGTGCCTTTTGTGACAGGTTGGGAATTCATTTGTCGTTTTCGTCCGGATATCATCCTGAATCTAATGGCCAGACAGAAAGGAAAAACCAGGATGTTGAGCAGTTCTTGCGTTGTTTTGTGGCAGACAATCAAGAGGGGTGGTCTGAGTTTCTGCCACTTGCCGAATTTGCTCTGAACAATCATACATCTTCTTCTGCTGGTTGTTCGCCTTTTTTTTGTTGTTCTGGGAGACATCCGTCGTTTGGGTCGTTCTCCAAGTTGGGATCTGCCGTGCCTGAGGAGGAGAATTTTTCCGGTGATTTGGAAAGAGTTTGGACGGATGTGCGTGGTAATCTTCAGGAGGCCAACAGAAAATCTAAAGACTACTTTGATAGGAAACGACAGGAGGTTTTGTTCGCTGTTGGTGACATGGTTTGGTTGTCCTCTAGGAATCTGCGGTTGAGGATTCCTTCTAAGAAATTGGGTCCCAAGTTTGTAGGGCCCTTTAAGGTGCTTCAGGTTGTCAACCAATCTGCTGTTAGGTTGGAGGTTCCTACCTCCTGGAGAATTAATCCGGTCTTTCATGTCTCTCTGTTAAAAAAAGCTGTTGTGTCGGATGGTGACGCCTCTGCCTCTGTTCCTCCGGTGGTGGAGGACGGGGAATATGAAATTTCTCGCATCCTTGACTCTAGACGGTATAGAGGTAGTTTGCAGTATCTTGTGGCCTGGAAAGGTTTCGGACCCGAGGATAACTCTTGGGTGAGGTCAGATGATGTTTCCGCGTCCAGACTTATCAGAGCGTTTCACAGGAGATTTCCTGATAAGCCTGGTCCTAGGGGATCCGGAGGATCCTCTTAGAAGGGGGGGTACTGTTAGAACCTTGCTGTTAGGTTTTTTTTCCTTTGCTGGTCACATGACCTTGTTGGCCTATTTAATCCTGCTCCGCCCTTCTGGCTTTGCTGGACTTCATTGTATATCTACTTTCTAGCTAGCCTGTGCTCTGTATCTAACTCTGTTAGTTTGCTTGGTCTACGGACCTCTAGGTTCTATCTATTTTGTTTGTTCGTCTGTCTGCTGCTATTTCTGTTAGGAGGTGTCCCATATTCCTCCCAGTCCTTAGTACTTGTAGGGATTCCCTCCCCAAATCTATAGGTCTCCGTACAGACTAGATTAGGACTTTAGCAGGTCTGATCGCAGGATCAGGTTCCCTGTTACATCGTAGGGATTCAGCTGAGTCTTATAGTAGGGACAGATCTCCTCTCTTTCCTTAGCTTTGGTAGCAGAACATAACAGTCGACTACGCCACCCGTTGATTTGCGGTCAAAAGGCCGCCGCTGCAGAATGGTCCGCTGAGGCTGGTGGTGTGTGTGCAGCTGTGGTAGTATAACCCCCAACGGGAGGGGTATAGCCTCAGGGGGTCAGACGTGGAGGATGGTGGGTGTGAAGGTGCAGCAAGGAGACTCAGAGGCATGAAATGCAGTTCAGGGCTTTTACTCACTGGTGTTGCTCGGGTCACTCTGTACAGCAGTGACCTCCCAAGCCGTGCTGCGTCCACCAGGTGCGGGACTCGGTCAACTCCCGGGCAATTCCTGAGTATGGTCCTGAGCTACCTTCTTCTCTCTCTCTGGCCGTTCCCACCAGGGATCCACCTGTGTCCGGCTCCCTCGGGTCTCTTGGTGGTTGAACCTTCTCTGGCTTCCCTGACCCTATGCTCGGTGTGCCATTCTGGTGGATTTGGTGAGGGTCGTGGCAAATCTTGCCCACGACCTCCGGTTCCTGGCTAAGGTTTGCTTTGGCCTCCGCCAGCTTGGGATCCGGTACCCTTTTGCCGACCCTTCACCCTTATCAGTTCTCATACGGGCTCTTGGGGTCCCCTCTCGTCCTGCGCCTCTGGGTCCCTCTTCCTTCTCCTCTCCTGGAGTTACTGCTGACTCGCTGACTGGCTGACTGACCCTGTCCTAAGATGGTGCCCACCTTATATACTCCCTCTATGTGTGAGCTCAGGTGACCAGCACCCAATGAGCTCCTACATTTACCCAGACTACTCCCCCTATCTGCCCCTACACTACTGGGATGTTCCACCCCCCTCCCACTCCAGCCAGGGACAGACGCTGTCGTACCTGCACATATACTGGTGGGAGTACCGTTGTTCTGTCCCCCGGAAATGGGATGTATGTAGTGCATGCAGCCTACTAAGCTCAGTTCCATACTCCATCCTTACCCGGGAGTGGAATACCACACCTCTGGGTCGAGGTGCAATACCCCTGTAGCAACCGAGTCCTTAGGGTGCTACATTCCCCCCTGGTAAATCACAGCACGTCCTCGGGCTGTAAAAGAATAAAAACATCCACAAACATACAATTTTTTTTCATAACATAAACATATAGAACACTATATATATTATCAGCAGCAATAAACTTTTCATATAAACCTTCTTGTTCCTCCGGCCACGGTGCAACTTGTGACCGGGTAAAGTGCAACAGTCTCTTCTGGAAAAACACCGTTCCTTACAAAACCAGTAGGGGGCGCCTTAGAAAGCGCAACTATATACAAGGGGAGGTATGGCCGCTCTCAGTCCTCGGCCAGTGGGGAAAAGGAATGGCTGTTCACAGTCCTCAGCCTGTTAGGGGATAGGGACACACGGATATTCACTTGCTGGTCCCGACGGGGACTACACTTTGGTAGCAGCAGTTTTTGGTACCCACACGGGTAACTATTTACATATTCTATTTACAGTTCATCAGTGGCGGTGTGCTCTTGGCTGAGGGTAATCTTTAGACCCGTCCGGGTCCTCTTGATCCTCCTCACCCCGTAGCTCCTCCTCAGTCAGTCTATGCACATGCAGGGCATACGGGCCCTTGGCGCACTGATGCCGGATGAAGGTGACCTCATCACCCAGGTATAGGTCACGACCTCTGTGTCCCTCCGGCAGATGACTTTCAACGTCTCTGCGGGTGACAAAGACGTCGCCGGGGGTCTTGTGGTCCCGGATGAAACCCCACCCGTGCTCCAACTGGAATTTTATTACAGTCCCGCTGGCACGGGGACCGTGGGCAGCACGGGGGTTTCTGCGGGCTCGGCTCTTCTGCTCGGCGCTCTTCACTTGGAGCCGCTCCTCGCGGACCCGCCTCTCTCTCCTTTCTCTGTCGAAGACCTCTAACTGCTGTCGGCAGCACTCTGCACGCTGGGCTGCGGCCGCCCGGGTCTCTTGGGTGAACCCGATGAGGTCTTCTCCAGTGGGGTCCCACGCGAACTGCGCCTCCTCCAACGAGAGTGGGGTGATCTTGGCGGGCGCCGGAGCCTGGATCAGGGGCTCATCCAGAGGCCGTTCCCTCCGGAGTCGGGGATGGTGGTACTCTGGTGGCCACACAGGGGGCTGCCCATCCGGGAAAGTGCGCTGGGCAAATAGGTCTTCACCCAGGTGTGGCGCTGTGGACGTTGAGGGCGCAGTGGTGGTAGCGGCGCCCGGGTTCACCAGGCCTTGCGACCAGGCCTGGGGCACCCTGAAGGTGAAGGGCACCGTGAAGACGGCGGCGCCCGGGGTTACTTGGCCCAGCGACCAGGCCGGTGGCTCGGCAGAGGTAGAGGGCGCTGTTGGTACTGCGGCGCCCGGGGGTACTCTGCCCTGTGACCAGGCCGATGGCGCTTCCTGCTTGGCCGCGCTCAGGATTGAGGCGCGTGACGTCACAAGAGGCGTGGCCGCGGCCCCTGCTTGAGGCCTAGTCTGGAGCGGTAGCGGAGCGGCAACAGGCACGATCGGTGGGATTTCGGGCTCTGCGACGGGGAGCGGGGGTAGGCTTACGGTGGCCGGGCTTGGGGTAGTGACGTCCCCTTTACTTGCCTCCGTATCTTCAGCTCCCTCTGTGGCGTCGTCTCCGGCCTCAGTCCCTTCTGCATCCTCTTCAGGGGCAGGCGTGCTCCTCGTTGCGGGTGGTGTGCTTCGCTGGCGGGCTCCAGCCTGCTGGGCCATCTCTCTGCTCCATGCGGCCAGTACGTCTCGCTGCACTCGGGCCATCCTCTGAGCCAAGCCCTCCAGTGCGGTCCGTGCACGCTCCCGATCTCCGGGGAGCTGCGCCAGGATCTCCAGCAGGCCTTCTGGAGTGGCGGCCTGCAACAGGCTCCTGACCACAGGGTCGGTGCTGCTTGACTCTCCCTCCATCTCCGGGTGTGTTCTCTCTAGACTCTTCCAGGCTGCTCCCATCTTCTTTCTTTTGTTCTGTATCCGCCCACATTGGGGGTCGTCCTGGGGCAACTTTGTGATTGCCAGTTCCAGGGGCAGTTCCCTCACGCTGATGGACATATCAATCATCACAGTCTCTGCTGGTGGGGGCGGTTTCCACTTTTGGCGCCATTTTCGGTCCTGGCCCACGATGGGAGGTGGCCTCTTGCCATCCTTTGGCACGCCCATAATGGCGTCCGCTCTGCCAAGGCGGGAAATCTTCTCTGATGGCGGGAATCGTCTCCCAGTGGCGGGAAACACTGCAGATGGCGGGAAAAGACTGCAGATGACGGGCGAATGGCGGGAACTGATCCGAGATGGCGTCCGATGGCGGGGACCCTCTGGAATCGGCGGGAGACTTCTCTTTACGGTAAATATGAACTTTTCTTCAGGCACGCAGTACCCGGTGGTTGCGGGCACGTTATCCTGCCGACTACGCCAAAGGTTGACGCGCCCCCTAGGCCATGTTGTTAGGGATACCCGGAGCCGGATCAGATGGGGGTTGTAGTCTCCGAGTGGCTGTGACCCGGTCCGTGCCCAGGGTGTCAAACTTAGTGTGCGGCAGTCCTTGCAGATGTTCTTAGTGTCGACTACGCCACCCGTTGATTTGCGGTCAAAAGGCCGCCGCTGCAGAATGGTCCGCTGAGGCTGGTGGTGTGTGTGCAGCTGTGGTAGTATAACCCCCAACGGGAGGGGTATAGCCTCAGGGGGTCAGACGTGGAGGATGGTGGTTGTGAAGGTGCAGCAAGGAGACTCAGAGGCATGAAATGCAGTTCAGGGTTTTTACTCACTGGTGTTGCTCGGGTCACTCTGTACAGCAGTGACCTCCCAAGCCGTGCTGCGTCCACCAGGTGCGGGACTCGGTCAACTCCCGGGCAATTCCTGAGTATGGTCCTGAGCTCCCTTCTTCTCTCTCTCTGGCCGTTCCCACCAGGGATCCACCTGTGTCCGGCTCCCTCGGGTCTCTTGGTGGTTGAACCTTCTCTGGCTTCCCTGACCCTATGCTCGGTGTGCCATTCTGGTGGATTTGGTGAGGGTCGTGGCAAATCTTGCCCACGACCTCCGGTTCCTGGCTAAGGTTTGCTTTGGCCTCCGCCAGCTTGGGATCCGGTACCCTTTTGCCGACCCTTCACCCTTATCAGTTCTCATACGGGCTCTTGGGGTCCCCTCTCGTCCTGCGCCTCTGGGTCCCTCTTCCTTCTCCTCTCCTGGAGTTACTGCTGACTCGCTGACTGGCTGACTGACCCTGTCCTAAGATGGTGCCCACCTTATATACTCCCTCTATGTGTGAGCTCAGGTGACCAGCACCCAATGAGCTCCTACATTTACCCAGACTACTCCCCCTATCTGCCCCTACACTACTGGGATGTTCCACCCCCCTCCCACTCCAGCCAGGGACAGACGCTGTCGTACCTGCACATATACTGGTGGGAGTACCATTGTTCTGTCCCCCGGAAATGGGATGTATGTAGTGCATGCAGCCTACTAAGCTCAGTTCCATACTCCATCCTTACCCGGGAGTGGAATACCACACCTCTGGGTCGAGGTGCAATACCCCTGTAGCAGCCGAATCCTCAGGGTGCTACACTTGCAGGTTCCAGCAGTCATCACACAGTCACTTCACTCATATGTGAGCAGGGGAGGGCTGGGTCAGGGGGTAGAGGGGCATATGCCCCCTGGGCCGGTCATTAAGCAGCTGATTAAGGCCACTGGTGGGTTGATGCTGTTGTATACAGTAAGTGCAGACCGGTCGCATCACAGTGGAGCAAACACGTCCACTGAATGTGACGCGCCCCCTGGGACATATTCCTTTTTTTGAGGGGAATACCCGGCACCGGATCAGATGGGGGGTTGTAGTCTCCGAGCGGCTGTGACCCGGTCCCGTGCCCAGGGCGTCAAGCTCAGTGTTATGTGGCAGTCTTTACTGATGTTATTAAAGTTCGTTTTGTCGACTACGCCACCCGTTGTGATGCGGTCACTGTGGCCGCCGCTGCTGCTGGGTCCGCTGAGGCTGATGGTGGGTGCGCAGCTTGGTGGGATAACCCCCAACGGGAAGGGTATAGCCTCAGAGGGGACAGGCGCAGAGGATGGGGGTTGTGGTGGTGCGGTGCAGCCGGTAATGATGACAGACTCGGGTTGTGCAGTTAAGGGTCTTTACTTACTGCAGTTGTTATACGGGTCACTCTAGCTCCAAGTGACCACCCGAGCCGTGCTGCGACCACCAGGTCCTGGATCCGGCCAACCCCCAAACAAGTCCGGAGCGTGGCCCTGAGCTCTCTCTCTCTGTCCTCTCTTCAGCCGTCCCCACCAGTGATTCACCTAAATCCAGCTCCCTCGGGCCTTCTGTTGGGCAACCTTTGGCCTCAGGTTCCCTGACCCTCCATGTGGTGTGCCTTCAGGGTGAATGTAGTGGGTGACCGTGACAGACTCTGCCCACGGTCTCCGGTCTCTGGCTGGGGAATGTCTTTACCCCCACCAGCTTGGGTTCCGGTACCCTTCTGCTGACTCCTCACCCGGTGTTCTTATTTGGGTTCTTGGGTCCCTTCTTTGTCCCCCTCTGGGTCTTTCTGTACTCCACTCTCTCACTCTTCAGGCTCAGGTCTGCTCTGCTCCCTTGCTGCAGGCTGACTTCCTCTGCAGAAGACTTGTTCTCTCCTTCTGACTCTCTGCATCTGACCCTGATCTTTGATGGTGCCCACCTTATATACACCCTCTATGTGTGAGCTCAGGTGACCAGCACCCAATGAGCTCCTAACACTACCCAGACTGCTCCCCCTATCTGCCCCTACACTACATGGGATGTTCCTCCCCCCCTCCCACTCCAGCCAGGAACAGGCTCGGTCGCACCTGCACATTTCTAAGTGGGAGTGCCGTCGGCCTGCTCCTCTGGAATGGGATGTATGTAGTGCATGCAGTCTATCTGAGCTCAGTTCCACACTCCTTCCTTACCCGGGAGTGGAATATCACACCTCTGGGTTGAGGTGCAATACTCCTGTAGCAGCCGAATCCTCAGGGTGCTACATTCCCCCCTGGTAAATCACAGCACGTCCTCGGGCTGCAAAGACAAAAAACACCAAAACATACAACATTTTTATAAACATGTAAAACATATTAAATATTATACGAAATACTATATAAATATATATATAAACTTTTTCAGGTAAACTACATTCTCGTCGTCTCTTTCTCTCTTCTGTTCCTCTGGTCACCGTGCAACTCGTGACCAGGTAGAGTGCGACAGTCTTTTGTAAAACAGTTTCCCAAATAAAACCGGTAGGGGGCGCTTTAGCAAGCGCAACTATGTACAGGGGATTTTTGGCCGTTCTCAGTCCCCGGCCAGGTAAAGGGAAAGGGATGGCTGCTCACAGTCCTCAGCCTGGTATGGAAAGGGTTACAGGTAACAGTTCGCTGGTCCCAACGGGGACTGTTTTAGCAGCAACAACAGTTCCAGTTTCAGTTTCAGTTCCGATTCACTGTGCCCCGACAGGCAACTATATACAGTCTCCTGCTCTGCCGCACTCAACGGCGTCTGCCTCCTGCTCTTATCTTACGGCTGGTGGTTTCTTCAGACCCGTCCGGGTCCTCTTGCTCCTCCTCCTCGCACCGCAACTCCTCCTCCGTCAAGCGATGCACGTGGAGGGCGTAAGGTCCCTTGGCACACTTGTGCCGGGTGAACGTTACCTCGTCACCGACGTAGAGGTCACGGCCTTTGTGACCCTCTGGCAGGTGGGACTCGACGTCCCGTCGTGTAACGAAGACGTCACCCATGGTGTTCCGGTCCCTTATGAAGCCCCACCCATGCTGCGCATTAAACTTTATTACCGTCCCGATGGTACGGGGACGATCTGCTGCACGGGGGTCCCTTCTGGTCCGACTCTTTTGCTCCGCGCTGCGGGTCTGGGCCCATTGCTCTTTGGCCTGCCTCTCCTCCCGCTCTCTCTTGAACTCTGCCAGCTGTTGACGGCAACACTCTGTGCGCGCTGCTGCAGCTGCCCGAGTCTCTCCGGTGAACCCCATCAAATCTTCTCCCGTGGGGTCCCACACGAACTGGGCTTCCTCGAGTGGAGGCGAGACCCGAGTCACGGGCTTCGGAGCCGGGATTAGGGGCTCACACAGGGGACCTAGTTGCTTCTGCCGCTCCAGCTCCAAGAATCCTTCGGGCCAGATGAAAGGCCGACCGTCCGGCCACGTTAGCTGGCTGAAGGGGTCCTCTCCCAGATGTGGCACCCTAGGTATTACGGGCGCGGGCGCGGTGGTGGTGGCGCCCGGGTTGCCCAGGCCTTGCGGCCAGGCCTGGGGCACCTGGAAGGTGAAGGGCACCGTTAGGACGGCGGCGCCCTGGGTTACCTGGCCTTGCGACCAGGCTGGAGGCTCCGCGGAGGTAGATGGCTCTGCTTTGGATGCGGCGCCCGGAAATGCTAGGCCCTGTGACCAGGCCGGAGGCTCCTCTTCCGGCGCCACGCTCCGGGTCACGATGCGTGACGTCATCGGGGTCGCGACGGCGGCTTCCGGTCGGGGCCTAGTCGGTGGCGGTGTCATGGCGGTCTCGGGTACGGCCGGGGGACCTTCGGGCTCTGCGACGGGGAGCTGGGGCAGGTAAGCGGTCTTCCGGTATGGGGTATAGGCATCCCCCTTACCTGCTGCCATGCGTCTCGCTCCCTCTTCTGCGCCGTCTCCGGCCTTGGGTCCTCCCGCGTCATCCGCAGAGGCAGTCGATGTCTTCTTCCAAGGGAGCGGGTTCCGTGGACGGGTTCCAGCTTGCTGGGCCATCTCCCGGCCCCACTCCGCCAGGATCTCCCTCTGCACTCGGGCCATCCTTCCCGCGAGGCCCTCCAGGGCACTCCGCGCGCACTCCCGATCTCGGGGAAGCTGCGCCAGGATCTCCGCTAAGCCTAGCGGGGTTGTTGACTCCAGCAGGCTCCTGACCATCGGGTCGGTGCTGCTCTGCTCTGCTTCCGGCAGGCTCCTGGCCATCGGGCCGGTGCTGCTCTGCTCTCCTCCTTCTTCCTCCAGCAGGCTCCTGGCCAGCGGGCCGGTGCTGCTCTGCTGCCGCTCCATTCCCGGGTCTACTCTTTCTCTCCTCGACTCCGGGTGAGCTTCTCCGCTACTCCTCATTAGACCTCTTGCCTCCGGGTGCGCTCGTTCTACACTGCTCCAGGCGACACCCATCTTCTCTCCTTTCTTTCGTCTCCTCCCACTTCGAGGGCGGTCCCGGGGCAACTCGGTGACTGTCAGCTCCAGGGGGAGTTCTTTCACGCTGACAGACACCTCCAGCATCACAGTCTCTGTTGGTGGGGGCGGTTTCCACTTTTGGCGCCATTTTCTGTCCTGGCCCACGATGGGAGGTGGCCTCTTGCTCTCCTTTGGCACGCCCATAATGGCGTCCGCTGCTCTTCCAAGGCGGGAAATCTGCGGTTTTGGCGGGAATCGCTTCCCAGTGGCGGGAAACTCGGCAGATGGCGGGAACAAGCTGGAAATGGCGGACAATCGGCGGGAAACGACTGGTGATGGAGTCCGATGGCGTGGACCCTCCGGAACCGGCGGGAGACTTCTTTCTGAGGTAAACTTGCACTTTTCTTCAGGCACGCAGTACCCGGGTGTTGCGGGCACGTAATCCTGCCGACTACGCCAAAGTTGACGCGCCCCCTGGGACATATTCCTTTTTTTGAGGGGAATACCCGGCACCGGATCAGATGGGGGGTTGTAGTCTCCGAGCGGCTGTGACCCGGTCCCGTGCCCAGGGCGTCAAGCTCAGTGTTATGTGGCAGTCTTTACTGATGTTATTAAAGTTCGTTTTGTCGACTACGCCACCCGTTGTGATGCGGTCACTGTGGCCGCCGCTGCTGCTGGGTCCGCTGAGGCTGATGGTGGGTGCGCAGCTTGGTGGGATAACCCCCAACGGGAAGGGTATAGCCTCAGAGGGGACAGGCGCAGAGGATGGGGGTTGTGGTGGTGCGGTGCAGCCGGTAATGATGACAGACTCGGGTTGTGCAGTTAAGGGTCTTTACTTACTGCAGTTGTTATACGGGTCACTCTAGCTCCAAGTGACCACCCGAGCCGTGCTGCGACCACCAGGTCCTGGATCCGGCCAACCCCCAAACAAGTCCGGAGCGTGGCCCTGAGCTCTCTCTCTCTGTCCTCTCTTCAGCCGTCCCCACCAGTGATTCACCTAAATCCAGCTCCCTCGGGCCTTCTGTTGGGCAACCTTTGGCCTCAGGTTCCCTGACCCTCCATGTGGTGTGCCTTCAGGGTGAATGTAGTGGGTGACCGTGACAGACTCTGCCCACGGTCTCCGGTCTCTGGCTGGGGAATGTCTTTACCCCCACCAGCTTGGGTTCCGGTACCCTTCTGCTGACTCCTCACCCGGTGTTCTTATTTGGGTTCTTGGGTCCCTTCTTTGTCCCCCTCTGGGTCTTTCTGTACTCCACTCTCTCACTCTTCAGGCTCAGGTCTGCTCTGCTCCCTTGCTGCAGGCTGACTTCCTCTGCAGAAGACTTGTTCTCTCCTTCTGACTCTCTGCATCTGACCCTGATCTTTGATGGTGCCCACCTTATATACACCCTCTATGTGTGAGCTCAGGTGACCAGCACCCAATGAGCTCCTAACACTACCCAGACTGCTCCCCCTATCTGCCCCTACACTACATGGGATGTTCCTCCCCCCCTCCCACTCCAGCCAGGAACAGGCTCGGTCGCACCTGCACATTTCTAAGTGGGAGTGCCGTCGGCCTGCTCCTCTGGAATGGGATGTATGTAGTGCATGCAGTCTATCTGAGCTCAGTTCCACACTCCTTCCTTACCCGGGAGTGGAATATCACACCTCTGGGTTGAGGTGCAATACTCCTGTAGCAGCCGAATCCTCAGGGTGCTACAAATGCTGTGTGCGTCCGTCTGCTGAAGTAGAGGGAGTGTGGCTGCATCTTCTTACTGATGGAGAGGAGCATGTGGGCGGGACAGACAGGGGGCATCTGTGAGTACGAACTTCAGCTCTCTGTGTGGTGAGGAGATGGCAGGACGCTGCTCACCTGCTGATAAATACAGGGCCGGGACCTGTATTGTGTGGGGTCCTGGATTGTGTCTGTGGCCGATCTGATGATTTCCCCTGAGATTTATTGCAGGAGTCTGAACCCTCAGGGTCGCTCTGTCAGTGCCAGCTCATCGGCTCCAGCGTCATCAGATCCACAGGAAAGTTCAGTCTGCTGCAATAAATCTCTGTCCCTATACCTCAGAGTGACCAGAGACACAATACAGAATCCTGCACTGGACTGATCAACCCTGAGTATGGATACTGGACATCACATGTTATATACAGGTGCTTCTCACAAAATTAAAATATCATCAAAAATGTAATTTATTTCAGTTTTTCAATGCAAAAAGTGAAACTCATATATTAAATAGAGTCATTGCAAACAGAGTGATCTATTTCAAGTGTTTATTTCTGTTAATGTTGATGATTATGGATTACAGCCAATGAAAACACAAAAGTCATTATCTCAGTAAATTAGAAAAAACACCTGCAAAGGCTTCCTAAGCGTTTAAAAAGATCCCTTAGTCTGTTTCAGTAGGCTCCACAATCATGCGGAAGACTGCAGACTTGACAGATGTCCAGAAGGCAGTCATTGACACACTCCACAAGGAGGGTAAGCCATAAAAGGTCATTGCTAAAGAAACTGGCTGTTCAGAGTGCTGTATCCAAGCATATTAATGGAAAGTTGAGTGGAAGGAAAAAGTGTGGTAGAAAAAGGTGCACAAACAACCGGGATAACCACAGCCTTGAAAGGATTGTTAAAAAAAGGCCATTCAAAAATTTGGGTGAGATTCACAAGGAGTGGACTGCTGCTGGAGTCATTGCTTCAAGAGCCACCACACACAGATGTATCCAGAACATGGGCTACAAGTGTTGCATTCCTTGTGTCAAGCCACTCATGACCAATAGACAACGCCAGAAGCGTCTTACCTGGGCCAAGGAAAAAAAGACCTGGACTGTTGCTCAGTGGTCCAAGGTATAGTTTTCAGATTAAAGTAAATTTTGCATTTCTTTTGGAAATCAAGGTCCCAGAGTCTGGAGGAAGAGTGGAGAGGCCACAATCCAAGCTGCTTGAGGTCTAGTGTGAAGTCTCCACAATCAGTGATGGTTTGGGGAGCCATGTCATCTGCTGGTGTAGGTCCACTGTGTTTTATCAAGACCAAAGTCAGCGCAGCCGTCTACCAGGACATTTTACAGCACTTCATGCTTCCCTCTGCCGACAAGCTTTTTGGAGATGGAAATGTCATTCTCCAGCAGGACTTGGCCCCTGTCCACACTGCCAAAAGTACCAATACCTGGTTTACAAACAATAGTATCACTGTGCTTGATTGACCAGCAAACTCGCCTGACCTTAACCCCATAGAGAATCTATTATAGAGAATCTATGGGGTATTGTCAGGAGGAAGATGAGACACCAGACCCGACAATGCAGACGAGCTGTAGGCTGCTATCAGCACAACCTGGGCTTCCATAACACCTCAGCAGTACCAGAGGCTGATCGCCTCCATGCCACATTGCCGCATTGATGCAGTAATTGATGCCAAAGGAGCCCCGACCAAGTATTGTGTGCATTTACTGAACATACATTTCAGTAGGCCAATATTTCGGATTTTAAAAACATTAAAACATTTTTCAAGCTGGTGTTATATAGTATTCTAATTTACTGAGATAATGACTTTTGTGGTTTCATCGGCTGTAAGCCATAATCATCAACATTAACATAAATAAACACTTGCAATAGATCACTCTGTGTGTAATGACTCTATATAATATATGAGTTTCACTTTTTGTATTGAAGAACTGAAGTAAATTAAATTTTTGATGATATTCTAATTTTGTGAGAAGCACTTGTACAGTATATCCTGTGCCAGGTGCAGGAATGATCAGTCCAGTCCATAGTTCATTGTATATCTTTGCACATAGTATACCACTATAGTATAAAGAATAATACAGACATCAGCTGTTATACAGTATACACATTGTGATATATCTGTATATACATGCAGCAATGTATATACTGTATAAGTCATATATTATCCTGTGTGTTAGGACCTGTGCACACATTGCAAAATTATGACAGATTTTTCTTAACATATTCGTCACAAAACTTGAAGGGCAAAATATCTGCAGCATGTAAATTTTTTAAGTATTTTTGCTGCAGATTTCACCCATACTAATGAGTGTTGAAAAATCTGCAATAAAAACGCAAGTAAAAAAAACACATCAAAAACTTGTCTACTATATGCAGCATTTTTTCTGCCAAGAGATGCAGAAAGGGTGCAGAAGTTTCTGCACCAAATACTTAAAGCACCACTCCAGCATTTTTTTATTGCATTGCTGGAGTGGTGCTTTAAATGTAAGTCCCCTGCCCCCTGTCTGATACCCACCTGTAGCCTTCATCAGTTTTCGACACCGCACCCGTTTGTTTCCTGTGAAAAGTGACCTGCTTGCAGCTCCTGTATTTCAAGGAGTGCGCTGGAGGTCACAACTTAATACAAGTCTATGTGAGCCTCGTTCTGGCTCTCATAGACCTGTATTGAGAGCTTGTGACGTAACTTCTGACTTCCGGACACTCAGAAGCTGCACTCACAAGATGGCGCCGCTGGACCGGAGCGGTGTTGAAAACCGGGGAAGATGCTGGAGGATGAGTATATGACCAGGGGCAGGGGGCTTACACTTAAAGCGCCACTCCAGTGCTGAGAACAAGCAAACGCTGGAGTGGTGCTTAAACGTGTGCACATACCCTTATACTTTGTGTACAGACATGAGATGTTATACAGTATACACACTGTCAGATATATGAATATACATACAACAATGTGTATCCTGTATAACATCTGATGTTTGTATAACAGTACTATATGCAAGTAATATATTATTCTGTATGTGCTAGCCCTCTTTCACACGTCCTGATATTTCCTGTACTGGAAAAAACCAGTACCGGAGATGTCCGTGTCTCCCTGTGTGGCATACGTGTGGCAACCATGTGCTGCCCATATGCCACAGCAGGAACACACGTACCGGCGCCTGGGAATCAGCGGTATAGTTAGCACTGTTCCCAAGCGATGGGTGATGGAGGCAGCTCTCATCATTGTCCCCTGCTGGCGCTGAGATCAGCGCGAACAAGGGACAATGTTGAGAGTTGTATTCTGCCCCCGCTGTCTACAACAAGTGTAAAAATAAGAATAAAATTAAAAACACATTATAAAATCACAGTAAACGATCTATATACACTGCTCAAAAAAATAAAGGGAAAACTCAAATAACACATCCTAGATCTGAATGAAATGAAATATTCTCATTGAATACTTTTTTCTGTACAAAGTTGAATGTGCTGACAACAAAATCACACAAAAATCATCAATAGAAATCAAATGTATTAACCAATGGAGGCCTGGATTTGGAGTCACCCCCAAAATTAAAGTGGAAAAACACACTACAGGCTGATCCAATTTTGATGTAATGTCCTTTAAACAAGTCAAAATGAGGGTCAGTATTGTGTGTGGCCTCCACGTACCTGAATGACCTCCCTACAATGCCTGGGCATGCTCCTGATGAGCTTGCGGATGGTCTTCTGCTGGATCTCCTCCCAGACCTGGACTAAAGCATCTGCCAACTCCTGGACAGTCTGTGGTGCAATGTGACGTTGGTGGATGGAGCGAGACATGATGTCCCAGATGTGCTCAATCGGATTCAGGTCTGGGGAACGGGCGGGCCAGTCCATAGCTTCAATGACTTCATCGTGCAGGAACTGCTGACACACTCCAGCCACATGAGGTCTGGCATTGTCTTGCATTTGGAGGAACCGAGGGCCAACTGCACCAGCATATGGTCTCACAAGGGGTCTGAGGATCTCATCTCGGTACCTAATGGCAGTCAGGCTACCTCTGGCGAGCACATGGAAGGCTGTTTCAGATTCAGATCTAGGATGTGTTATTTGAGTGTTCCCTTTATATTTTTGAGCAGTGTAGTTACGGTACCAACAAATCTAACAATTCACAGAGCTCGTACCTCTTCAAGACAAATTCTAAAATATAACTTTTAATATCTGTATTAAAATATTGACAGCCATAAAATAACAAACCACAACATCAGTGCACAATAAGAGGAGGGGATAGTGCCTCACCCTATTTAGGCCCTATTTCACCCTACCTTGCCGCGGAGGTTGGCACCCTATTTTCCTGTGCAATGGCGCCCCCGCTCAACGATGACTCTCCCTGGGATCCCTATAACACCCTATATTGACGGCCAGTGGGGTACAGGGATTCTTAGTGGAGAACACACAGTTTCTTGTGACAAATAGAAACAATGCAAAAAATACTCAAAAAGTTTTTATATATCTGTAGCCCTGATCAGTACAATTTGACCACAGATACAGAAGGCTGCATGAATATAATCAAAGCGCATAACATGGATCAATTTTTAAAATCTTTTTTGCTTGCTCGAAATCATGCCACATAGAAGGATAAATCTTAAAGTGCACTACTTAATTTCCATGACATGGACAGAGGATCCATCTACTATATAATCGGCTTATCCCGTCTGTCTGTCTAGGAAATCCCGCGTCGCTAATTGGTCCGGCCACGGCCAATCAGCGACGCGGGATTTCAGAACAAGATGGCGGCTGTTAGCGGCTCATCTGCCGCATGGAGGTCAGCGGCGATGCAGCAGGGAGATGACCGGCGCTAGCCGGTCATCTCCCGGCTGCTCGCAGCAGAAGTACCCAGACCGGCGGCCAAGGCGGCGCCGCACCCCTCCTTCACACTTGCCGTCGGGAGATCAGGGGCCCTAGCCGCTGATCTGCCTACGGTAGCCGCATGGAGGTCAGCGCAATGTAGCCGGAAGTACCGGATGTAGCCGGAGGTCAGCTGCTCGCTGCGGAAGTACCCGCACAGGCAGCGCCGCTCTCCGGTCCTCACTAGCACAGAATTCATTAGGGGCCCCGGGAGGATGCATTGGGGGGTTAATTTAAAGTAGTGCACAACCCATTTAAACACTGCTTCGCTGATTAGTCGCGCCCGGTCGGCCGCATACATATTCTAGAATACCCGATGCATTAGAATCGGGCCACCGTCTAGTTTCAAGATAATACTCAATGCCCGATCAGTTTATATATAGCTCATGATCTCAGTTAATAAATTGTCCTGGACCAGGGATCCATTTAATACAAATAAATATTGCTTAGTAGATGTAACCACAATTAAATGCCCAAATAGCTCAAGGCAATTCATATGTAGCTCATGGCCACTGTTTAACTGTCATGAATCAAAATATATTACCAAATCTATACATATATGACTTAATGCCTCCACAACTAAGATTACATGTCATGAATGAAAATATATTGTGCATATATGACTCAATGCCTGTACAACTCAAGGCGTTTCCCCTTTCTATGTGGCATGATTTAGAGCAAACAAGATTTTAAAAATGGATCCATGTTATGCGCTTTGATTATATTCATGCACCCTTCTGTATCTGTGGTCAAATTGTACTGATCAGGGCTGCAGATATATAAAAACTTTTTGAGCATTTTTTGCATTGTTTCTATTTGTCACAAGAAACTGTGTGTTCTCCACTAAGAATCCCTGTACCCCACTGGCCGTCAATATAGGGTGTTATAGGGATCCCAGGGAGAGTCATCGTTGAGCGGGGGTGCCATTGTACAGGAAAATAGGGTGCCAACCTCCGCGGCAAGGTAGGGTGAAATAGGGCCTAAATAGGGTGAGGCACTATCCCCTCCTCTTATTGTGCACTGATGTTGTGGTTTGTTATTTTATGGCTGTCAATATTTTAATACAGATATTAAAAGTTGTATTTTATAATTTGTATGGAAGAGGTACGAGCTCTAAAAACACATTATACTCACTACTCACCTGTCCAAAGTTGAAATAATCCAGTGTCCCACGCTGTAATCCATCTGACCGACATTTCTTCATCAGTGTGATCGGTAGCTTGAGGCGACCGCACGCGCTGAGGAGCAGAGGAGAATGACTCTCTGCAGCGAGCGGACCCCTGAACTGCGCTGAGCTTAGTGAGTGACAGGACACTGGTCAGTGAACTCAGTGCAGTTCAGGGGCCCGCTCGCTGCAGCGAGTCATTCTCCTCTGTTCCTCAGCATGTGTGATCGCCTTAAGCCATCGATCACGCTGATGAACAAATGTCGGTTAGATGGATTACATCGTGGAACACTGAATTATTTCAACTTCGGACAGGTGAGTATAATGTGTTTTTTATTTTATTCTTATTTTTACACTTGTTGGAGACAGAAGGAGCAGAATACTACTCTTAACATTGTCCCCTGCTGGCTGATCTCAGCGCAAGCAGGGGACAATGATGAGAGATGCCTCCAGCATCCGGCACTTCGTAACAGCGCTAACTGTACGCTGATTCCCAGGCGCCGGTACGTGTCATACTTATGACACACAGATGTGCGCGCGTGTGTTGGACATCTTCTGACCCGTACGGTGTGCAAAAAATGGACATTTCAGCATGTTTTGCCTACGGACACATGGTCCGTGGAAACACAGTGACATGTGCACAGGCACATTCATTTAATGGGTCTACATGTGTAAGTGTCTCCAGTTCGTGTGAAAACTGTCACCACACGTACCGGACACACGTGTGAATGAGGCCTTATACTTTGCGTACAGACATATGGTGTCTGTTCACATTGTATATCACACACCAGTCACATATTCCTCTGTATACTGTATGCAACATACTAAGTGCACAGACATTAGATATTATATATAGATAATATGTGATAGTGTAATATCTGATGTCTGTTGTCATACTATAATATATACCAGACATATATCCTGTATACTGTATGTGCAATACTGATATATACTGGTATATACAGCATAATAAGTTAGTCATATATAATATACTTTTACCCGTTTCATGTTGTTGAGTTCAATTGTGACTTGCTTGAGTGTGTAGATTTGCAAAAAAACACAAACAAAAAAAAAGCGACATTTCTAGGTAACTCTGTAGTACCCCTATACTTGTGTGACCACCATTACTCCTGGCATAGGTTTTTCTCAGGGGTGTAGAACAGCACAGCGTACCTTGCTTTACTGCACCTCTAAAAGCGTGTGCGCTGCCTAAAGCTAGTCATACATAAGGCTAGGTAACACTGACTAGTGCAGTGTATGGCTCTGCAGAGCGCAGCCTCTCAATTCCTTCTGTGGTTTTTCTAATGTGCACTCGTTTAGCTAATGCTTAGATTTTAACAAGAACAACCACCTTAAGGTATGTGCACACGTTGCCTTTGTGCTGCGGTTTCCCCACTTTTTTGCTGCAAAAAATACAGCAAAGTGATTGAGATATCTGAAATCTCATGCACACGTTGCTTATTTCTTAATTGCAGATTTGAAGTAGTTTCATATCTGCTGCATGTCCATTCTTTCAGTGTTTTCCCCCATTCCAATGAGTGGAGAAAAACGCATAAAAAACTTCAGCAAAAACGTGTGGATTTTATGCAGCGGTTTTTCTGCCAATGGACACATTTTTGGTGCAGAAACATCTGCAGCAAATACTTAACGTGTGCATATAACCTTAAGTTCTGTGCAAACATTCAGGATTTGCAGCAGAAAATTCTGTTGCAAATCCTGATGTCTTGGCAGGGAAAACTCTTCATAAAATACACCTGTTTTTGCCTCGTTTTTTACTTGCATTTTTGTTGCGTATTTTTCCTCACTCATTAGCATGGGTGAAAAAAGCTGCAAGAATTGACATGCTTCAGGTTTGAATCTGATGCAAATCTGCTAGGAAAAAAATAAGCGATGTCTGCATTCACTTTGCTGGGACAACAAAACGTTGCATATTTTCAGTGCCAAATTTGTGCTGAAAAAGATGCATCAAACATGCAACATTTGCACATGACCTTAAACAAAATTTGCACCACATTTTTAAATGTATCTAGGTCTACTACAAAGAAAGGACATAACCAGAGGTGAGCGGATCGATATGTGGGACTCTGGTCCAGCATTCAGTTAATTGATACCTGGCTGCTGAATCTCTAATCTGACATCACTTGTGGGGGCGACACTTGTCTAATTTTTTACTTACAATGTGTAATGACAGTGCACTCTGTTACCGTCTCATTACTTCTGACCACAGCTGGTGAGAGAGCGCATTGTCACTGTGCACTGAGAAGATGGCTGACTCTAACCGCATGCTAAGTGCATAGTGGGTGTATATAGATTGGACTAGGACTACGTTTCCTAGCATACACTGCATCCTTGAACTTCCTGTTTCCCTAGATGTGGTTTTATGTGGCTGCCGGGGAATACAGTTTCGTACTTGACAGGGAGATGTGGGAGACAGAAGTGTAATATTGTTATTACATAGGGGTGTGGTGAAGATTAGGGGTGGAGAGCAGAGCTACAAGTCCCAGCATGCAGGCAGCTCTGTCATCATGCAAGTACTGTAGGAAGGGGTTAGTATATAGAGAGGGGCTATAATGTGCTGTTATTTACCGGGTAGGATCGGGCACTACAAGTCCCAGCAGCTCTGTCATCAGGCAAATGGAAGTAGGAAAGGGTATGGCACTACAAGTACTATTACTTTTTTGTACTTTTTGTCATCATTAGTATTAACATAGTCTTAGTGAGGAATAAGGATTACAAGTCTCAGCATTTGGGGGCTGGCACAGGGTAGGAGGTCATGTTGGGGGCTTTCAAAGGGAAGGGGGTCATGCTGAGAGACTTGCACAGGGTAGGATGTAATGTTGGGGGCTTGCACAGGAAAAGGGTCATTTGGGGGCTTGCACAGGGATTTCTCTGCCATATCTGTGGGTCACGTATCATGGTATGTGTTAAAGGAGCCCACTGAGACTCTTTGGCCCGGGACCTGCGGAAACCTGGAGCCAGCCCTGGGAATAAGAAATGGTAAATGGGTGTGGCCAGGGGCACGGCCAAATTTGCCGATCTGTCCTTCTTTCTCTTCTTCCAAAGTTGGGAGGTATGCCTGTACACACCTGTTTTCTGTTTGGAAGTGACGGTCAGTCTTTTGATATTCATATTTCTATATTGTGCACTGACATTAGATCATATATGCCCTGGACTGATCCTGCACCGACTACAAGACATCACTTTGTAGAGATGGCGGTATATATATATAATCTGTGTTGTCCTGTAGTCGGTGCAGGATCAGTCTTGGGCAGGGGTCTTTATAGTCAGGTCTGCAGGGTCTCTATCTCGGGTCCGATGTGATTTGAACATTCATACAGATGAGGGGCGATAACCTCACACTGACAGCGCGACCCCAACCTGCATGAAGGGTCCATCTGCTACAATAAATCTTTCTGATCATCAGCAGAACGTCCATAGATCACATTCAGGATCCGGCCTCTGGACTTGTCAGGAGGTGAACAGCGTCCTGCCACTTCCACACTCTACAAAAAGCATAAATCTCCTGTCCCAGCGCTATCCGGAGCTCAGACTTATAGGAATCAAAGATGTCTGCTCTCCGGTACTGCTCAGCGGATGAAGCTTCTCTCCGGCAGGCAGAAGAATGTGAGCAGTGCCTGCTGTGCTGCGCTGCAGACGCCCGGCCGGCACATGTACACATTTACATATACAGGGCCGCCCTGCGTTCTCTAAAGCAGCAGATGGCTGGGCGGCCCTCAACAGCTGCTTGGTGGCCGGCCCGGTGAGCATGTGCCCCTCTGCCCCCTGGTCCAGCCCGCCCATGCTCAATATAATACCATTTTTTCCATTAGTTGGTTAAGTTAGAAGAAGTTTCACTCAAAGACAGTGGATTTGGTACTTTATTACAGTATATTCATACATAGAAAACATGGTGACGGAAAAAAAAGTGACCCCAAGTACATAACATTGTCCCACCATTAATTAAAAAAACTTTATTAAGATACAGATAATACTTGTATACAAAAATAACACATTTTCAAATTGTATATAAAGTGCACAAAAGTCAATAGCCCTGACATATAGTGTACACAGGGTCCCCCACATGGTATACACAAAATACAATGTCATCCAGGAAATAACAAACATTAAATACATTTAATCTATTCTGAAATCCCATGTCTATACAAGATAATAATATGCAAAATTATAGTGTCAAAGAAATGGCATAGAGTCCAAAAAAAACATATAAACACATTTTACTTAATACAAAAAATTTCCTTCAGAGCAATGTATAAGTCATATCAAGAAGGTGATGACGGCAGGAAGAGGTTCTGCAGCAGCAGGTTGAATATTACAAAGAATATCGAGCCTCTTTTGTAACAGCCCTGATCACAGAGTGGATATAAATGTCCATAGACTACTACATGGCATTGATGCCTACGAACGAGATAATGCCCAGCTAATACTGTAAATGATACAAATATTACCAGTCACCCAATTAGAATCATGAGGTCCGGGGGAAGTGAATTTTACAGGTCATTGACCTCTGTGATAACATCTGATATTTTCAATAATTTAAAGTGTGGGGGACATTGGGCCTCATTAATAAATCTGCCTACTAGAAAACTAGTTACCCATACTAACCAATTAGAGATCAGCTAAGATTGTTTTAACTGACCTGGAAAAGTAAAAGCTTTTAATAAATGATTCCCAATGTACCGCGCTCCACAATGAATTATATTAATAACAGTAGGGGCCACAATATCCCATGTGTATAAGTGTCACATTAACCTTATATTCTGTGGTTACCTTGGGACATGCTACATTGAGATGTAAGAAGATGATATCAGTGGGGTCCATGAGGCAGAGCAGTGTGTGGTACGTGTGACATTTCCTAATATCCAGCAATCAATACTGTACCTTGGTCTGGAATGCAAAGTCTGCGTGGACAAGGAAGGGGCTCCCAGATGCCAGCTGTAAAACCCGTCGCTCCACCATCACACGCTCATCACCTTCAGCAAGCAGGGCTCTTTTGCCGATGATCTTAACAGCAAAATGTTTGCGGGTAGATGAATCTTCCGCCAGCAGGACCGTCCCAAAACTTCCCTGGCCAAGCACATGATGGAATAATAATCTCCTCTTGATGGTATCAGTATCAGAGACTGTGCTTTTGGAGCCGGTTGGCCGAACACCGCTGCTTCCTTCAGCTTCTTCAGCTTTCTGGTTTAGATCCATGGCTTTCTGTCCTGATGTAATCCTTCTTCTTTTCTTCTCCTTTCTGTCCCCCGATGAGATGAAGATGGCTCCTCTCTTCTTGGCTCCCATCATCTGACTTTCTACCTCCTCCTTTTCTTCCACTTCCTCTTTCTTCTGGACTGGTTGTTTGACTGAAGACTTCCTCTCATCATCAGATGTGTCATGGGAAGGTCTTCCAGTCTTCAGTCCTTCTCTCCTCACCACGTTCTCCTCTACTACTTCTTTCTTCTGGACTGGTGGTTTTGTCCTGTTGACTGAAGACTTCCTCTCATCATCAGATGTGTCATGGGAAGGTCTTCCAGTCTTCACTCCTTCTCTCCTCACCACAATCTCCTCCTCTTTTGCATCCATATTATTGCTTTGCTTTGGGTCAGACGACATCTCCTCCACTGTCGCTGGGCAATTCCAACTGTCTCTTCCAACTGTCACTCAGTGCAATTCATATGGAATCATCATGCATGCACCACCGCTGGTCATGTGATCACACACTGATGGCACACTGATCACACACTATGGCACACTGATGACAGTAATGGCACACTGATAACACACTGATAACATTAATGGCACACTGATTACACACTAATGATACTGATGACACACTGATCACACACTATGGCACACTGATGACATTAATGGTACACTGATCACACTCTAATGATACTGATGACACACTGATCACACACTGATCGCACACTGATGGCACACTGATCACACACTATGGCACACTGATGACATTAATGGTACACTGATCACACTCTAATGATATTGATGACACACTGATCACACACTGATGACACACTGATCGCACACTGATGGCACACTGATCACACACTATGGCACACTGATGACAGTAATGGCACACTGATAACACACTGATAACATTAATGGCACACTGATTACACACTAATGATACTGCTGACACACTGATCACACACTATGGCACACTGATGACACACTGATGACATTAATGGCACACTGATCACACTCTAATGATACTGATGACACACTGATGACACACTGATGACACACTGATCACACACTGATCGCACACTGATCACACACTGATGGCACACTGATGACATTAATGGCACACTGATCACCCTCTAATGATACTGATGACACACTGATGACACACTGATGACACACTGATGACACACTGATCACACACTGATCGCACACTGATGGCACACTGATGACATTAATGGCACACTGATCACACTCTAATGATACTGATGACACACTGATCACACACTGATGGCACACTGATCACACACTATGACACACTGATGACATTAATGGCACACTGATCACACACTGATGACACACTGATCACACACTGATGGCACACTGATCACACACTGATGACACACTGATCACACACTGATGACACACTGATCGCACACTGATGACACACTGATCATAAACTGATGGCACACTGATCATACACTATGACACACTAATGACACTGATGACACACTGATCGCACAGTGATGGCACACTGATCGCACACTGATGGCACACTGATGACATTAATGGCACACTGATCACACACTGATGGCACACTGATCACACACCAATGATATTAATGGCACACTGATGGCACACTGATCACACACGGATGACACACTGATCACACACTGATCACACACTGATGACGCACTGATGACATACTGATAGTACACTGATCACACACTGATGGCACACTGATCACAAACTGATGACATTAATGGCACACTGATCACACACTGATCACACACTGATGACACACTGATCGCACACTGATGGCACACTGATCATACACTATGACACACTAATGACACTGGTGACACACTGATCGTACACTGATTGCAAACTGATCACACACTGATGGCACACTGATGACATTAATGGCACACTGATCACTCACTGATGGCACACTGATCACACACCAATGACATTAATGGCACACTGATGGCACACTGATCACACACGGATGACACACTGATCACACACTGATGACACACTGATCACACACTGATGACACACCAATGACATTAATGGCACAGTGATGGCACACTGATCACACACCAATGACATTAATGGCACACTGATGGCACACTGATCACACACTGATGGCACACTGATCACACACCAATGACATTAATGGCACACTGATGGCACACTGATCACACACGGATGACACACTGATCACACACTGATCACACAATGATGACATACTGATAGCACATTGATCACACACTGATAACACACTGATGACATTAATGGCACACTGATCACACACTGATCACACACTGATGACACACTGATGACATACTGATAGCACACTCATCACACACTGATAACACACTGATCACACACTGATGACATTAATGGCACACTGATCACACACTGATGACACATTGATCGTACACTGATGGCACACTGATCCTACACTATGACACACTAATGACACTGGTGACACACTGATGACACATTGATCGCACACTGATGGCACACTGATCACACACTGATGGCACACTGATGACATTAATGGCACACTGATCACACACTGATGGCACACTGATCACACACCAATGACATTAATGGCACACTGATGGCACACTGATCACACACGGATGACACACTGATCACACACTGATGACACACTGATGGCACACTGATCACACACTGATGACACACTGATCACACACTGATGGCACACTGATCACATACCAATGACATTAATGGCACACTGATGGCACACTGATCACACACGGATGACACACTGATCACACACTGATTACACACTGATGACACACTGATGGCACACTGATCACACACTGATGACACACTGATGACATTAATGGCACACTGATCACACACTGATGACACTCTGGTCGCACACTGATCACACACTGATGGCACACTGATCACACACTATGGTACACTGATGACAGTAATATCACACTGATCGCACACTGATGACACACTGATGACATTAATTGCACACTGATTACACACTAATGATACTGATGACACACTGATGGCACACTGATCACACACTGATGACACACTGATGGCACACTGATGACATTAATGGCTCACTGATCACACACTAATGATACTGATGACACACTGATGGCACACTGATCACACACTGATGACACACTGATGACATTAATGTCACACTGATTACACACTAATGATACTGATGACACACTGATGGCACACTGATCACACACTGATGACACACTGATGGCACACTGATGACATTAATGGCTCACTGATCACACACTAATGATACTGATGACACACTGATGGCACACTGATCACACACTGATGGCACACTGATCACGCACTATGACACACTGATGACATTAATGGCACACTGATCACACACTGATGACACATTGATCGTACACTGATGGCACACTGATCATACACTATGACACACTGATGGCACACTGATGGCACACTGATGACATTAATGGCACACTGATCACACACTGATGGCACACTGATCACACACCAATGATATTAATGGCACACTGATGGCACACTGATCACACACGGATGACACACTGATCACACACGGATGACACACTGATCACACACGGATGACACACTGATCACACACTGATGGCACACTGATCACACACTGATGACTTTAATGGCACACTGATCACACACTGATCACACACTGATGGCACACTGATCGCACAGTGATGGCACACTGATGACATTAATGGCACACTGATCACACACTGATGGCACACTGATCACACACCAATGATATTAATGGCACACTGATGGCACACTGATCACACACGGATGACACACTGATCACACACGGATGACACACTGATCACACACTGATGGCACACTGATCACACACTGATGACTTTAATGGCACACTGATCACACACTGATCACACACTGATGGCACACTGATCGCACACTGATCATACCCTATGACACACTAATGACACTGGTGACACACTGATCGCACACTGATGGCACACTGATCATACACTATGACACAATAATGACACTGGTGACACACTGATCGCACACTGATTGCAAACTGATCACACACTGATGGCTCACTGATGACATTAATGGCACACTGATCACATACTGATGGCACACTGATCACACACCAATGACATTAATGGCACACTGATGGCACACTGATCACACATGGATGACACACTGATTACACACTGATGACACACTGATCACACACTGATGACACACCAATGACATTAATGGCACAGTGATGGCACACTGATCACACACGGATGACACACTGATGACACACTGATGGCACGCTGATCACACTATGGCACACTGATCACATACTGATGACACACTGATCACACACTGATGACACACGGATGGCACACTGATCACACACGGATGACACACTGATCACACACTGATGACACACTGATCACACACTATGGCACACTGATCGCACACTGATGGCACACTGATCGCACACTGATCACACACTGATTGCACACTGATGGCACACTGATCGCACACTGATGGCACACTGATCACACTATGGTACACTGATCACACACTGATGACACACTGATCGCACACTGATCACACACTGATTGCACACTGATGTCATTAATGGCCTAAGTGCAAGAACCCCAACAAGGACCTGTGATGACTTTGATTTGGATGTCAGAATTGATAGAATCCCTTTAATTTAACTTCTAAATTCCAAATTCCAATAATGTTTTGCAGGATAATCTCCACCAGCTTTGATCTTACTTTGCCTGTCACTTTACTTGCCAACACATTATACTGTGCCACTTACGGCTGGACTTATATTTTGTGACTTGTAAAGTGTATAATACCTCGGTGATGATTCGGGGGGCCGGCTCCATGCTGTTTTATAAGGACTGTGTGCAATCATTTAACACTCTGGCATTGTTGCTATTGACCTGTTGACCCATGGGTGATCGTGACTCATTAGGAAGCATCTGACTTTAATGAACAACTATAACTACGCATGACCTGTTACGGCCAATGTGGTTTCCTACCTGATGGCTTCCCTCTTCCCAACATACCAAGGGATCCCATGATCCCGTCCCTGAAATAAAGACTCTACAACCTGTTATTCGTTGAATAAATTTGGCCACAGCGGCCGTTTATTAACAAACAACAAATAACAAACAAAATAACAATGGAATATATATATATATATATATATATATATATATATATATATATGGAGGGAGGGTTCTTGGAGCTAATAGATCTGGCTTTAAATTAACTTAAAAAATCAACCGCCATGTTACCCTCAGCCGTTCAGCACCAGCTCAAGGGCACCAAAAACTTCCACATTCCGTGAAAGACCAACCAACTAAATGCTCTCGAGGTAAAGCCCCGTCCAGAGCCCAGAACCGACTGCCAGATCACCCCCCACTCAATTTAAACGACCTGGAATTTTCCCAATTCCTTCCACCGACAATTCGGTACCAACTCCAAGAACCCCACCCCCCGCCAACCACAAACAGCCCTGAAACCTTAGGCTCGTGAGTGCCCCAAAGCTACCAACACCCTTCAATCCCCTCCTGTATTGCAAGGGCCCAAAGATCAATACCGATATCATTGAGATGAACACCGTCCTTCAACCAAAAATTACCAACCCCCGATTCCAACTCAAAGTGCCTAAAACTTATCCCACCATTCCTTGACACAAAGCTAGACACGGCCCTATTTAATTTCACTCTTGCTCTATTTATACCTTTTTCTGATCTGACCACCCGCCATTTCTTCCTGGGCTCTATATCTGACCAAACCGTCAGAACCCCCGGGAACGAAGTCCACAATCTCAAAAAATCAAAACGGATATCCCGAATTAACTCTCTCACGGGCCTTGCCCCCAAATCGTTCCCTCACAACTGCACAACCAGAATATCCGGTGTTCTGTCCAATCTGGCCGCTTTATGAAACTCCGACAAAAAACGGCTCCATACCATCCCTCTAAAACCTAGCCCCCTTATAACCACTTGTACCCTCGGAAAGCCCAACTGCCTACCGTCACGCCTTACGTCAGCATGCAGCGCCCCCCAATGCACGTACGAATGTCCGAAAATCCAAGCTAACACGGGGAAGCCACCTAAAAGAATAATAAACAAGCATATTCAACAACTCACAAATGAACAAAGTCCTGCGTTATTTAACGGCGAACATACGTCAAATAACGGTCCGAACTCCACCTTCCAATCCGCTTTATCACCTCCGCCCCCAAACCGCGCCTATCAGCCTCATACACTGCGCCAATCCTAAAGGAATGTGAACCATAAACACCCGGGCTAAGGCCCAACTCCTGCACCCCCTTTTTTAGGACCACTATACACTGGAAACGGGAAAGAAATGACCCGTTGCAATGACGTAACAGTAGGCCGGATCTACACGACCACACTTGCCAATAAACCTCCAAGCACCTTCTTGGACACATCAGAGCCCCGTCCACTCTACCTCAAACGACGCGCTTACCTCTACCCAACTGATCAGTTTTTGCGCGTCTAATCCAAAAATCGATACCCCAGGCCCAGCAACTCGTGTCTTCGGCTAATAAACCTCCCGCCCTATTCCTGCTGGGGGCGACCAACTCGCCTACTCTCATCGCCCCAAAAAAAGCTAAGGAAAAGGCTAACGTAAACAGAGCCGCCTCAAAAGTAGAACAACAAATCCTTTCCAAAACCAGACCTAACCTTTCCAACATACTAAACGTGACTGGCCTACGCTTATCCAAACTCTTGCTACCTTTTCGAAAACCTCTAAGTGCCTGATTGACCAAAAAGGATTTAGTAACATCAGTCAAACCCTGTAACTTGAAATTGAATGCGAGCCCAGCAACAAATTTACTAATTCTAGATGCCGACCACCCTAAGTCCGCAGCCTTACCAACCAAAAACAAGACTGCCAACGTCCTATCCTCGTCACTCTCTATCGCCCCCCAATGCGACACCCAAGTTACCACAGACAAACGAATCTGGGGGACCTATGAACAAAAAATCATCCAGGTAATGAATAACGGACTGCACACCTGCAACATCCCTGACCACCCATTCCAGAAAAGTACTGAAAGTTTCAAACAATGAACATGAAATAGAACAACCCATAGGCAAACACCTATCTAGGTAATAACCTTTGTTCCAAAAACAACCCAATAGCGGAATGCTAGCCGGGTGAACCGGAAGTAGCCTAAAAGCTGATTCAATGTCAGTTTTCACTAACAGTGACCCAGGCCCGTACCTACGAACCCATGACACAGCCGCATCAAATGATGTGTATTCAACTGAACATAATTCTGGCGCTATACCGTCATTGACCGAACAACCTTTTGGGTACGACAAATGCCGGATCAGGCGAAATTTATTTGGCTCCTTCTTAGGCACTACCCCCAAAGGAGAAATGATCACGCCTTCAACCGGTAGACTATCAAAAGGCCCTGCCATACGACCTAACTCAACTTCCTTTACTAACTTAACACCGACAACCTCTGAATGCAACAAAGCAGACCTCAAATTCTTAACAGAAAAAGGAACCGTATGGTCAGGAGGCGGGATCCTGAAACCCTCCAAAAAACCATCATTAATAATCCTGGCCTTCGATTGATCGGGATATCTACTTAGAAAGGGGGCCATCCCTAGCAGATTCACTGGAGTCACCCCCTTGACCGGTACCCACGACATCCTTCCTTTTCCTTTTTTGAAGCATTTTGCAGCCCCATGGGAGCTCCAGTTGCAATGGGAACAAACGTGCTTGAACTTACAGCCGTTCTCTTATTTGCACTAGCCATCATTAAATTACCAGAACGTTCCCGACTTTTCTTTTCCTCCCTGTGCTCCCTGACTACCTCCCCCCTGTCCCGACGATTGACTCCCGCTTCCCCCGCTCCGGTGAAAGGACTGCCCGTATCTAGCAGGGGCCATCACTTTTAACCAAAGGCCAATATCTTTCTGGTCCCACTTAATCTCAGGCCGCACCGCCTTCCTGTGCCTGAATTGCTCGTCGTACCTCAGCCATGTTTGTCCCCCGTAAGTACGATGCGCTTCCCCAATCGCTTCTAAGTAACAGAATAGACAATTTTCAGGAAACTTTTCCCCAATGACACCAGCCAATATAGCGAATGCTTGAAGCCAATTTGCAAAAGTCTGAGGGATCAAGCGCCACCTGCGCTTCTCCTCCTCTTCCTTTTTGCTATTATCCTTCCTCCCCTTGTCTAAATTAAACTTCTCCAAGGGAAGGAGGGAGAAAATTTCGACATATTCATCACGCCAAATTTTCTCCTTCACCTCTTTTTTTAAATGTGCCCCCAGTGGCCCCTCGAAGCACACATACACCTCACCCTTTGCCCTATCATCCAGCTTCACCGTATCGCCCTTGTCCTTTTCCGTCTGAACCGATACTGAAACGCCCGTAGATGCTACCTCTGTGCCCGCCGCAGACCCTACCGTAACGCAACTGGGTTGCAGCAACACCTCCTGGCCTGGTAACCAAGCTCCTACGGGGGATGGACTTGCCCCACCCGCTGCACCGCTCTCCATTCTAAGCAAAATCTGTGACATGCTATGCAAGATATCCCTAATCCCCGATACCTCTGCACCCCCGGGACCACCTAAACTCCTCCCCCCTGGCCCTACAAACTGACCGCTACCTCCCCTTAGCAAAACAGCCCCTGCGGGCGACAAACAAGACATAGAATCATACTCACGCAGTTGCGCAGGTGCTGTGTCCCCGCCAGCCGGAATTCCTGAGTCCTGACGATCACCTCTTCCGTCACGATCACTCCTGGAATCGGATCCTTCTGTGTCCATTCGCCACTCAAGGCCCGCGCCCCTGGCCTCCGCGTCACCAGGGGGACCTGAATGGTCACGGATGCTGCAGACTGGCTTCTCCCTGACGATCGCCTCCCGCCAGACCGTCTTGCACTCCTGGATGCAGCTCTGGGCCTCCTCCGGCAACCAGACCCAGACGCACAGGCCTGGACGCTGCCAGGCAGAGCGGTGTCGCTACCCGCCGCTCCTTCCCTTCCGCGTCGTCCATGTGAGCCAGGCAGCAGTGGTTCCCTGGACTGCTGCCTGCCCGCAGATGCTTGCCTCCCTGGTGTCATGGCGACGTCTCTGAGCTGGCCCACCAGGGATTCGACGGACGCCATTTCTGGGTAAATCACTCTGCTGCTCCTCAGGGAATGGCGGTTTTCCCACACTTTTCCCTATATATGCGCCTCTCCCACTACCCACCCCCCAACTTCCCATTATCCAATCCCCAAGGCTGCCTCATTCAAAAGGGGGGGGGGGGTGAAACCTCTAGACCAATCCCAGTCATGGGTGGCTTCCCCCTAGCTGTGCTGTCTCCAGCCCCCTCCTTGCTGATAGTTTTTGGTTTGCTTTCTTATTGCCTGTAGCATTTTACAAGATATGGGTATATTCTGTGAAACAGGAGAAGTTTATCTTGGGATATGAGTTTTTGAATGCAAGATTGTTGTAGATATGTGAAAGCTGACATTGATTTTGAATTTAAGGCTGCATTCACACTTTGCTTTTGCAGGGTTTTCTTCGTTTTTTTGTTGCTGCAATCGAGATAGAAATGGCAAAAAAATGCAATGCAGCTGCAACATGTGAACTTTTTTTTTATTTTACTTATAGAGCGTCATTAATTCCACAGCTCTTTACAGACATTATCAACACTATCCACATTGGGGGCTAGCAATCTAGATCCCCTATCAATATGTCTTTGGGGTGTGGGAGGAAACCCATGCGAACACGGGGATGTGGCGCCCCTGAGGGTTCGACCGCCACAGGAATGCTGCACTTCTCTAATGGAGTGTAGTGTTCCTCCTCTGAGGTAAGAACAGTGTGATGGTCAGGACCCTTCCTTCACATCCAACACCACACTTCTCCCACCAGAGGGGGCTAGAATGCACTATGTGCTGCCCTCCTGGTTACAGGGAGATTGGGGAACCAAGAGTTAGGGGAACCATTTAGTGGGTGAGGGTGGAGGACTCACATTTTAGTGACACTTTAAATTTCATATTTAATAAAAAGCCATCTTGGTTCATGGTCTTTTGGGAGGTCCTTTGGTCTTTGATCAGTCTTGGAACTGTGAACACTGTGATCTCCCACCCTGAGTGTGGATCCTGTGTGGACCTGCAGCGGATGGAGACACAGCCCTCGTACCTTGGCCTTGGGACGAGGGGCTGGCTGGAGATGATGAACGTCTCAGCCCGGTCAAGGACCATGACCAAGAAGGCCCGGAGCTTAAGAGTGTAGCTCCATAGCAAATGGATCCTAGGGAGGATGCAGACGGAGCGGTAGACGCCACCTGTCCTCGCCCACCTGATATTTTCAGAGGGATTCCGGCTGCAAGAGGGGTACCGGCCCCCGACACCCGACCTTGCTACTCCACGTCCTGGTCGGTAAGCCCGGTAGGCCCTGAGGATCCCACCGGGTATCGGAAGGAGCGGAGCTGCCACCCGTACCCTTTTTCTGAGAGGAGCTCAGAGGGAGACCCGGCCTATCCACACACACACAGACGGGAAAGGACCCGGTCTGAAGTCTAGGAAAACTCTGGTGCAGAATCCTGATTTAACACTGGACTTGCTCGGAGGTTGTCGGACCCCCGTCCCTGGTGGCCGCAGAACTCCGCGAGGAGCAGGGAGTCGCCTTCCTTCTGCCATCTCTTATGTGAGTAAAGCCTTGGAAGTTCACCCCTATGGCCTCCGGACTTTCTTTAATCGGCGCTACACCGCACGACACAGACTTTCTAGACTACTACCCCGCCTCCGTCCTGTCTCTCTGCCCTGAGGCCTTGCTCCGCCTGTGGGGAGTAGTAACAACGCCAGCTGCCCTAACACCAGGCCTCAGCGGACTGCGGCAGCGCTGGTGGCCTTCACCAGGTGCCACAGGTGGCGTAGTTGTAATCAGCCACTCAACCCGGATGAGCCCATACCATCCCTTTTAAATTGTGACGGCCCTGAGCACGGAGCGGGTCCGGGCCACGGCTGCACCCCATCTCTCCATCTTAGGACCCGACTCCGAGTCCCCCATCTCCCAGGGTAAAGAAAAGGGCTTCCGAGAAGAGGCGTCACAGGGAGAACATACAAAATCCTACATTCATGCAATAATGAACCCTTTAAAAATGTTTTAAAATATAGCATCAACCACAAGTATTAACTTCTATCTATTTTAAGGGTTATTCCCATCTTCAAAGTCAGGTATAATTGGAAAGCGCTTGTAAAAACAAGCAACTTTCTAATTTACTATTTATTTAATGCGGCTCAAGCTGACAATATAAACTTAGCACATAGACGGGTAGATATATTTAGTGGTACAAATCACTGCCTCTTTTCTTGAGAAACTGAAGTTTAAAGGGAATCTGTCACCTGTTTTTGCTCTGTAATTTGAGAGCAGTATGATGTAGGGGCTGAGAGCCTGATTCCAACGATGTGTCACTTACTGGACTGTGTTTTGCTGTTTCAGTACAGAGTTTTATCAGCAGGAGATTATCACTATAGGACAAGCTGCCCGCATGCCTCCTAGGCCATCCACACACCCCAACATTGAATAGCAGCTTTTTGTCAATATACATTGGCAGCTTTCTGTGTACAATCAGTGGTATGGGCTGGATTACATAGGGCTCAACATTTCAAGGTCTGCTAGACCTTCAGCAGAGAAAATTGTGACTCTATCATAAGTGCTGGACCCAGTAACTAAGTTATACATTGCTGGAATCAGGGTCTCTGTTCCTACATCATGCGGCTGTCACATTACGTAGCAAAAACCTGCTGATAGATTCTCTGTAATCATATATGCTTATTATAGTTCACTGTGCACCCTTAGAGTGGTCTAGAGGCTCAGTGCACCGTTCCGTACACTGGTTTTGCATGCCCCGCCTCCCTCATTAGTGATCGACAGCGCTGCCTTGCCTGGAGCTAGAACTGTCTGCAGAAAAAGCTCAGGCTGACAGTCACCAGTGAGGGTGCAAAATCAGTGGGAGATCGGTTTGCAGAGCCTCTTGGTCACACTAAGGATGCATCAAGCTCCCTAATTTGCTTATTTGATTAAGCTTCAATTACTGCAGAATAGAGGCAGGATTTGGAACTATAGGTGTAATTTTTCGAGTGACTATATCCCCTGCAGGGTTTTGTTTTATAATGTCAGATTGGGCTGACAGATTCCCTTTAATACCTGCCCCCTGATAATTAAAATTGCATTTTTTTATTGTTTACTGTTCATAGCCTAGACAGTAGCAGTGGCTAAAGATGCACTTACAAGCTCTTACATAGTGAGCTTGCAAGCACTGCACTGAAACTGGACAGGATCTTTGGAACTTGCTATTAGTTCCGATTCTGGCCAGCTTCAGTACCACTGCACTTCTTTAATGCTGCCTCATATAACATCAGGGAGCGCTAGATTCACATCTGGCCTGAACTGTCAATCAAGCAGGAGCGCACTGCTTCTTAGCAAGTAGGTAGCTGTGAGCCTGGAGAGCGGTGCGCTCCTGAAAATAAATCACGGGACAAGCCCTTTAATTCAATTTATGTTGTGCACCATTTTATTTGACCAATAAATAACAGATTAGCAGAATTTCGGGTGCTGCTAACACACTCTCCAGGAATGCATTAGGGCAAGCATAACTAGCGGATTGCCAGATATAGTGGTGCTCATCTTGAGATAAAACAGTACAAAATTATGAGCAAAAACAGCATGAAAAACTGAATGAGAGCGACACTCACAATTGATACGTGAAAATACAGCACAGTATTGTGGTCGTCATATGAGGAGACATAAAGACAGTGCCGGACTGGGGTGCCAAAGGCCCACCAGTAACATTGACTTTGGGGGACCCACTTTTCAACTGCATGCAAATATTACACTACCCTTGTTCACAAATTTACCTATACCTCTATATAATAATAAACTGGGTATTTTGGTGAATGAATGATGGTATGCTGCTTTTTTTCTGTTCCAAGTGAATTATGCCAAGTACTGCCCATATAGTGGAGTTGGGGCCCACCAGAGGATTTCCCTGCTGCCCTATGGGCCAGTCCGAGCCTGAATAAAGAGGAATGTAAGCGACAGCTGTTTCGCATAAACTACACTTCTTCAGGCTCAGCCGGAAAAAGCATAGTTTACGTGAAACAGCTGTCGCTTATTTATGTCTTTATGTCTCCTCATGTGACAACCACAATAAAGTGCTGTACTTTCATGTACTAGTGGTGAGTGCCGCTCTCATTCAGTTTCAATCTGTTTTTGCTCACCATTTTATTTGCAAATTCTTATGAATGACAGTAAATCACGTCTTATAAAAGCGCTTTGTGGTTTTTAGCCCACTGAAATTGGCATCAGAAACTGTTGGCCAAATGTAAAATTCTGCCTTTTTTTACCATCCTTGGCCATTTATTGGCTGTGTTCTTTTGTGCAAAGAACTGGGTAGATGGGACAGATAATAAGTTGAAATTTCGGCATGTGATGTATTTTAGTCTGTGTTGGTCATCGGTAGCCCAGCAGTTATAGATTAACGTACATCATTACAACTAGAAATCCTATTTATACAAGCAATACATATAAAAACCCAGGATACAATGATTAGAATAGTGTAGAAGCTTCATGGCAGTAGATCACTACGTTGTGGGAAACCTCTGCTCCTGAATGGAGTAAATCTATAACACGAGGCCGATCTCATCATAGAACAGAAGTTCCTCCTGGTTCTTTATATTTCTGGGGAAGTCGACTGAGTACTTATAATACTGATGAAAAGAATAAATGGCCGTGTATAAGACAGAGAAGCTGTTTGACCGTATCCAACTTGAAGAGAAAGAGATGTCACTTAGTTGATAGATTTGTTGCCATATCTGTATTTTATCTGTTAGATGTTGAAGGCTTTGATTCCCTTGTGTCAACTGGAGAGAAACTTAGTCCTCCTACTGCTTCAAGGCCTAAATCCAGCGGGAGACGTCCACCTTCCCAGTCTCTGACGTCGTATGTATGTGCCGCAATTCATGCTCCACACAACTAAATGCTGCTCATGACTAAGGGACGGCCTATAATGCAATCTACAGAAGTGTCCTACAGAATAGGAGACCTGAGCGGCAGGGATCACTTTACACCACTGACAGACCCAGCCTGATACATTCTTCTCATTATTCTGTTTGTCCTGGTTATAAGTCGTCACTCTCCTGAACCCAGCTGGTAAATGTATAGACACGTGCAATTTTCAAGGAGTGTAAAGACTTCTCATGAGTACAGATGCCTTAAAGGGAAGGTGCCATAAAAAAAAAATGTTTTTCAACATTTGCGAAAACGTAAAGTATTATTGTTTTGATTCGTTTCTCCAATATTATCATATTTTTTTAATGGAGTAAAATATGAAAAATAATTTAAAAACTTTGACATGTTCCACTTTGAAACACTAGGGGGAGCAGCTACTGAAATTTGGCATGAAAACCTTGTGTAGAGCTGGCATGCATTACGACTGCTGAAAATCTGGGCTGGATTTGCTCCATGTCTGATGTCTCCTCCTCCCCCCTCCCTTTCTGGGTGTTTACAAATGGATAAGAGACAATGAAGTTTAGGAATTAGGATCTCTCACAGTGAGGAGCCATTTTGTTGTAGACACAAAGTGATACCAACACACAACTACATGCAGATCCTTATGCAGCAAGGTCTGATATTAGGCTATGTGCCCACTTTGCGTAAATTAAGCAGAAATTTCTGCATCATTTCCGCATCCCCCTGCTGTGGGAAAGCGCAAGCCTAATTCACATGCGTTTTCCTGCAAAACACAAGCGCAAATCCAGCGTTTTTGCATGCATTTTAGCATGCACATTGTCAAGAGCTTTCCAAGCGATATTAGCATCACTTGGAAAAGTGCTTGACAGGTTGGTCACACTGCATAGTGCTTGACAAGTGTGACCAACTTTTTACTATTGATGCTGCATATGCATGTAAAAAATAATAAGTCTCCTCACCGCTCCTCCCCGGTAGCTTTGTTCCCATAGATACAGAGCGGCAGGACCTGTGAGGACCTCACGGTCACATGACCGCAGCGTCATCGCAGGCCATTGCCGCAATGCATCTCTGGGTCCGGAGGCAGCGGCGGTGAGGAGATTGTGGGCTGACAGAGGGTAAGTATATTGATATTTATTATTTTCATTATTTTTTTACAACAGGTTTTATGGTACCTGGGCCTGGAGGTGAGTCTCCCCTCCTCCAGACCCGGGTACCATACACATATTGAAGCGCACAATATACACATGGTGGGCATGGACATACGTATAAGGCGGCGATTACTCCACGTAACCGCAAAATTAATGGACATGCTACGTGTTTTTACGCAGCGATAATACGCAGCATGTGCTCATGACTTGCATTCTCACATAGGGGACCATGGGGGGCATATATACTAGCGTTTTTCAAGTGTTTGCGCTGCGTAATTTACACGGAAAAAACTCTTAAACGCTATGTGGGCGCACAGCCGTAGACACATAGTGATACCAGCACACAACTACATGCAGATCCTTATGCAGCAAGGTCTGATATTAGAGCGTCAGCTCTGCGGCCCAGGCCTGGATATACAGGAGTATATAGTACAGAGCGGTCACTGAGGTCTGATATTAGAGCGTCAGCTCTGCGGCCCAGGCCTGGATATACAGGAGTATATAGTACAGAGCGGTCACTGAGGTCTGATATTAGAGCGTCAGCTCTGCGGCCCAGGCCTGGATATACAGGAGTATATAGTACAGAGCGGTCACTGAGGTCTGATATTAGAGCGTCAGCTCTGCGGCCCAGGCCTGGATATACAGGAGTATATAGTACAGAGCGGTCACTGAGGTCTGATATTAGAGCGTCAGCTCTGCGGCCCAGGCCTGGATATACAGGAGTATATAGTACAGAGCGGTCACTGAGGTCTGATATTAGAGCGTCAGCTCTGCGGCCCAGGCCTGGATATACAGGAGTATATAGTACAGAGCGGTCACTGAGGTCTGATATTAGAGCGTCAGCTCTGCGGCCCAGGCCTGGATATACAGTAGTATATGATGCACCCCCTGGGCCATATTCTTTAGGGGAATACCCGGAGCCGGATCAGATGGGGGTTGTAGTCTCCGAGTGGCTGTGACCCGGTCTGTGCCCAGGGTGTCAAGCTCAGTGTATGTGGCAGTCCTTACTGATGTTACTAAAGTTCTTTATGTCGACTACGCCACCCGTTGGATTGCGGTCACTACGGCCGCCGCTGCAGCAGGGTCCGCTGAGGCTGATGGTGTTGGTGCAGCTTTAGATAGTATAACCCCCAACGGGAGGGGTATGGCCTCAGGGGGTCAGGTGCAGAGGATGGGGGTTGTGGTGGTGCAGCGTAGATGATAATTAAAGACAGAGTCGGGTTGTGCAGTTCAGGGTGTTTACTTACTGCAGATATTCCGGTCACTCCGGCCTTGAGTGACCACCCGAGCCGTGCTGCGTCCACCAGGTCCTGGATTCAGCCAACCCCCAAGCAAGTCCGGAGCGTGTCCCTGAGCCCTCCTTCTTGTCCTTTCTTCTGGCCGTCCCCACCAGGGATCCACCTAGGTCCAGCTCCCTCGGGCCTTCTGTTGGGAGACCCTTGGCCTTGGGTTCCCTGACCCTACACGTGGTTTGCCTTCAGGGTGGATGTGGTGGGTGGCCGTGGCAGATCCTGCCCACGGCCTCCGGTCTCTGGCTGAGGTATGCTTTAGCCCCCACCTGTTTGGGATCCGGTACCCTATTGCCAACTCTTCACCCTAGGGTTGTACTTGGGTTCTCAGAGTTCCTTCTGTCTACCCCTCTCTGGGTCTTTCTTGTTCTCCTCTCTCACTCTCTCTGGGCCTGGGGCTGCTCTGCTCCTCTGCTTTCTTCCACTGCTCTGCAAAGTCTTCACTACAACAGGCTGACTGACTGACTGACCCTGATCTTAGATGGTGCCCACCTTTTATACTCCCTCTATGTGTGAGCTCAGGTGACCAGCACCCAATGAGCTCCTATCTTTACCCAGGCTGCTCCCCCTATCTGCCCCTACACTACTGGGATGTACCACCCCCCTCCCACTCCAGCCAGGAACAGACTCGGTCGTACCTGCACATTTCTAAGTGGGAGTACCGTTGGTCTGCTCCTCGGAAATGGGATGTGTGTAGTGCATGCAGCTTTCTGAGCTCAGTTCCACACTCCATCCTTACCCGGGAGTGGAATATCACACCTCTGGGTTGAGGTGCAATACCCCTGTAGCAGCCGAATCCTCAGGGTGCTACATTCCCCCCTGGTAAATCACAGCACGTCCTCGGGCTGTAAGATATAAAAACACCAAAACATACAATTTTTGCATAAACAACATAATAAAAACATATAAAACATATATATCAGCAATAAAACTCTTTTTTTTTTTTTTTCATAAATAACATTCTCGTAGACTTCTCTTGCTTCTAGCTCCTCCTCCGGACACTGTGCAACGTGTGCCCGGGAAAAGTGCAACAGTTTCTCTAGAAAAATGGTTTTCCTATAAAACCGGTAGGGGCGCTTTAGGAAGCGCAACTATATACAAGGGGATATGGCCGCTCTCAGTCCTCGGCCAGGTATTTAGGAAAGGGATGACCGCTCTCAGTCCTCGGTCAGAGGGATTAAGGGAAATACGGGTAACAGTTCAATTCTCTGGTCCCAACGGGGACTATAATAGCAACAGTTCACTGTGCCCCGACGGGCAACTATATACAGCTTCTACTCTGCTGTACTCAACGACGACGTCCTCCTGCTCTTTCTTTGTGATTAACTTTAGCTTCAGACCCGTCCGGGTCCTCTTGCTCCTCTTCACACCGCAGCTCCTCCTCCGTCAGGCGATGCACATGGAGGGCGTAGGGTCCTTTGGCACACTTGTGCCGAGTGAAGGTGACCTCGTCCCCTACATACAGGTCACGACCTCTGTGTCCCTCCGGCAGGTGGGACTCAACGTCTCTTCTTGTCACGAAGACGTCGCCTGGGGTGCGGTGATCTCGGATGAAGCCCCACCCGTGCTGCATATTGAACTTGATCACAGTCCCGGTGGAAGGGGGACCATGAGCTGCACGGGGACTCCTCCTGGCCCGGCTCTTCTGCTCCGCGCTCTTTATTTGGGCTTGTTGTTCCCGGACCCGCCTCTCTCTCCGCTCCCTCTCAAAGACCTCGAGCTGCTGGCGGCAGCACTCCGCACGCTCCGCTGCGGCTGCCCGAGTCTCCTGAGTGAACCCCATGAGGTCTTCTCCGGTGGGATCCCACTCAAACTGGGTCTCTTCTAGCGGGGGCGAGATCCTCTTTATGGGCTTTGGAGCCGGGATCAGGGGTTCGCACATGGCCCTTGCTTTTTGCAGCTCCAGCTGGATGTATTCCTGGGGCCATACGAAGGGCTGCCCATCCGGGCACGTATGCTGGGCGAACAGATCTTCTCCCAGATGCGGCACTCTTGGTTTTATGGGCGCGGTGGTGGTGGCACCCGGGTTGCCCAGGCCTTGCGGCCAGGCCTGGGGCACCTGGAAAGTGAAGGGCACCGTAAGGACGGCGGCGCCCTGGGCTACTTGGCCCTGCGACCAGGCCGGTGGCTCCGCGGAGGTAGGGGGCGCTGTTGGTATTGCGGCGCCCGGGGGTACTAGGCCTTGCGACCAGGCCGATGGTACTTCCTGCTTGGCCACGCTCGAGGTCGAGGCGTGTGACGTCACAGGGGTCGCGGCTTCCGTTTGAGGCCTAGTCTGCGGCGGTGACGTTGCAGCGACGGGCACGGCAGGGGATACTTCGGGCTCTGCGACGGGGAGCTGGGGCAGGTACACGGTTTCCCAGTTTGGGGTAGAGACGTCCCCTTTACCTGCCTCCCTTCGTTCGGCTCCCTTCTCGGCGCCGTCTCCGGCCTTCAGTCCTCCTGCGCCATCCTCAGAGGCGGTCTGTCTCCTCGTCTCGGGTGGCGTGCTCCGCTGACGAGTTCTTGTCTGCTGGACCATCTCACGGCTCCATTCTGCTAACGTCTCTCGCTGCACCCGGGCCATCCTCCGTGCGAGGCCCTCCAGCGCAGTCTGTGCACACTCCCGATCTTGGGGGAGCTGTGCCAAGACCTCCACTAAGCCTAGTGGGGTCGTTGCTTCTAGCAGGCTCCTGACCAACGGGTCGGTGCTGCTCTGCTCTCCTCCCGTTGTCTCCAGCAGGCCTTCTGGAGTGGCGACCTGCAACAGGCTCCTGACCACTGGGTCGGTGCTGCCTGGAGTGGCGGCCCGCATCAGGCTCCTGACCACTGGATCGGTGCTGCCTGGCTCTCCCTCCATCTCCGGGTAGGCTCTTTCTGGACTCTGCTCCAGGCTTCTTGTCTCCGGGTGCGCTCTCTCCAGACTGCTCCAGGCGACACCCATCTTTGCTCTCTTCTTCTCAGTCCTCCCACTTCGAGGGCGGTCCCGGGGCCACTTGGTGATTGTCAGCTCCAGGGGCAGTTCTTTCACGCTGACAGACACCTCTAGCATCACAGTCTCTGTTGGTGGGGGCGGTTTCCACTTTTGGCGCCATTTTCGGTCCTGGCCCACGATGGGAGGTGGCCTCTTGCCACCCTCTGGCACGCCCATAATGGCGTCCGCTCTTCCAAGGCGGGAAACCTTTGGAAATGGCGGGAATCGTCTCCCAGTGGCGGGAAACTCTGCAGATGGCGGGAAAAAGCTGTTAATGGCGGACAACCGGCGGGAAACGACCTGTGATGGGGTCCGATGGCGGGGACCCTCCGGAACCGGCAGGAGACTTCTTTTTAAGGTAACGATGCACTTTTCTTCAGGCACGCAGTACCCGGTTGTTGCGGGCACGTAATCCTGCTGACTACGCCAAAGTTGACGCACCCCCTGGGCCATATTCTTTAGGGGAATACCCGGAGCCGGATCAGATGGGGGTTGTAGTCTCCGAGTGGCTGTGACCCGGTCCGTGCCCAGGGTGTCAAGCTCAGTGTATGTGGCAGTCCTTACTGATGTTACTAAAGTTCTTTATGTCGACTACGCCACCCGTTGGATTGCGGTCACTACGGCCGCCGCTGCAGCAGGGTCCGCTGAGGCTGATGGTGTTGGTGCAGCTTTAGATAGTATAACCCCCAACGGGAGGGGTATGGCCTCAGGGGGTCAGGTGCAGAGGATGGGGGTTGTGGTGGTGCAGCGTAGATGATAATTAAAGACAGAGTCGGGTTGTGCAGTTCAGGGTGTTTACTTACTGCAGATATTCCGGTCACTCCGGCCTTGAGTGACCACCCGAGCCGTGCTGCGTCCACCAGGTCCTGGATTCAGCCAACCCCCAAGCAAGTCCGGAGCGTGTCCCTGAGCCCTCCTTCTTGTCCTTTCTTCTGGCCGTCCCCACCAGGGATCCACCTAGGTCCAGCTCCCTCGGGCCTTCTGTTGGGAGACCCTTGGCCTTGGGTTCCCTGACCCTACACGTGGTTTGCCTTCAGGGTGGATGTGGTGGGTGGCCGTGGCAGATCCTGCCCACGGCCTCCGGTCTCTGGCTGAGGTATGCTTTAGCCCCCACCAGTTTGGGATCCGGTACCCTATTGCCAACTCTTCACCCTAGGGTTGTACTTGGGTTCTCAGAGTTCCTTCTGTCTCCCCCTCTCTGGGTCTTTCTTGTTCTCCTCTCTCACTCTCTCTGGGCCTGGGGCTGCTCTGCTCCTCTGCTTTCTTCCACTGCTCTGCAAAGTCTTCACTACAACAGGCTGACTGACTGACTGACCCTGATCTTAGATGGTGCCCACCTTTTATACTCCCTCTATGTGTGAGCTCAGGTGACCAGCACCCAATGAGCTCCTATCTTTACCCAGGCTGCTCCCCCTATCTGCCCCTACACTACTGGGATGTACCACCCCCCTCCCACTCCAGCCAGGAACAGACTCGGTCATACCTGCACATTTCTAAGTGGGAGTACCGTTGGTCTGCTCCTCGGAAATGGGATGTGTGTAGTGCATGCAGCTTTCTGAGCTCAGTTCCACACTCCATCCTTACCCGGGAGTGGAATATCACACCTCTGGGTTGAGGTGCAATACCCCTGTAGCAGCCGAATCCTCAGGGTGCTACATTCCCCCCTGGTAAATCACAGCACGTCCTCGGGCTGTAAGATATAAAAACACCAAAACATACAATTTTTGCATAAACAACATAATAAAAACATATAAAACATATATATCAGCAATAAAACTCTTTTTTTTTTTTTTTCATAAATAACATTCTCGTAGACTTCTCTTGCTTCTAGCTCCTCCTCCGGACACTGTGCAACGTGTGCCCGGGAAAAGTGCAACAGTTTCTCTAGAAAAATGGTTTTCCTATAAAACCGGTAGGGGCGCTTTAGGAAGCGCAACTATATACAAGGGGATATGGCCGCTCTCAGTCCTCGGCCAGGTATTTAGGAAAGGGATGACCGCTCTCAGTCCTCGGTCAGAGGGATTAAGGGAAATACGGGTAACAGTTCAATTCTCTGGTCCCAACGGGGACTATAATAGCAACAGTTCACTGTGCCCCGACGGGCAACTATATACAGCTTCTACTCTGCTGTACTCAACGACGACGTCCTCCTGCTCTTTCTTTGTGATTAACTTTAGCTTCAGACCCGTCCGGGTCCTCTTGCTCCTCTTCACACCGCAGCTCCTCCTCCGTCAGGCGATGCACATGGAGGGCGTAGGGTCCTTTGGCACACTTGTGCCGAGTGAAGGTGACCTCGTCCCCTACATACAGGTCACGACCTCTGTGTCCCTCCGGCAGGTGGGACTCAACGTCTCTTCTTGTCACGAAGACGTCGCCTGGGGTGCGGTGATCTCGGATGAAGCCCCACCCGTGCTGCATATTGAACTTGATCACAGTCCCGGTGGAAGGGGGACCATGAGCTGCACGGGGACTCCTCCTGGCCCGGCTCTTCTGCTCCGCTCTCTTTATTTGGGCTTGTTGTTCCCGGACCCGCCTCTCTCTCCGCTCCCTCTCAAAGACCTCGAGCTGCTGGCGGCAGCACTCCGCACGCTCCGCTGCGGCTGCCCGAGTCTCCTGAGTGAACCCCATGAGGTCTTCTCCGGTGGGATCCCACTCAAACTGGGTCTCTTCTAGCGGGGGCGAGATCCTCTTTATGGGCTTTGGAGCCGGGATCAGGGGTTCGCACATGGCCCTTGCTTTTTGCAGCTCCAGCTGGATGTATTCCTGGGGCCATACGAAGGGCTGCCCATCCGGGCACGTATGCTGGGCGAACAGATCTTCTCCCAGATGCGGCACTCTTGGTTTTATGGGCGCGGTGGTGGTGGCACCCGGGTTGCCCAGGCCTTGCGGCCAGGCCTGGGGCACCTGGAAAGTGAAGGGCACCGTAAGGACGGCGGCGCCCTGGGCTACTTGGCCCTGCGACCAGGCCGGTGGCTCCGCGGAGGTAGGGGGCGCTGTTGGTATTGCGGCGCCCGGGGGTACTAGGCCTTGCGACCAGGCCGATGGTACTTCCTGCTTGGCCACGCTTGAGGTCGAGGCGTGTGACGTCACAGGGGTCGCGGCTTCCGTTTGAGGCCTAGTCTGCGGCGGTGACGTTGCAGCGACGGGCACGGCAGGGGATACTTCGGGCTCTGCGACGGGGAGCTGGGGCAGGTACACGGTTTCCCAGTTTGGGGTAGAGACGTCCCCTTTACCTGCCTCCCTTCGTTCGGCTCCCTTCTCGGCGCCGTCTCCGGCCTTCAGTCCTCCTGCGCCATCCTCAGAGGCGGTCTGTCTCCTCGTCTCGGGTGGCGTGCTCCGCTGACGAGTTCTTGTCTGCTGGACCATCTCACGGCTCCATTCTGCTAACGTCTCTCGCTGCACCCGGGCCATCCTCCGTGCGAGGCCCTCCAGCGCAGTCTGTGCACACTCCCGATCTTGGGGGAGCTGTGCCAAGACCTCCACTAAGCCTAGTGGGGTCGTTGCTTCTAGCAGGCTCCTGACCAACGGGTCGGTGCTGCTCTGCTCTCCTCCCGTTGTCTCCAGCAGGCCTTCTGGAGTGGCGACCTGCAACAGGCTCCTGACCACTGGGTCGGTGCTGCCTGGAGTGGCGGCCCGCATCAGGCTCCTGACCACTGGGTCGGTGCTGCCTGGCTCTCCCTCCATCTCCGGGTAGGCTCTTTCTGGACTCTGCTCCAGGCTTCTTGTCTCCGGGTGCGCTCTCTCCAGACTGCTCCAGGCGACACCCATCTTTGCTCTCTTCTTCTCAGTCCTCCCACTTCGAGGGCGGTCCCGGGGCCACTTGGTGATTGTCAGCTCCAGGGGCAGTTCTTTCACGCTGACAGACACCTCTAGCATCACAGTCTCTGTTGGTGGGGGCGGTTTCCACTTTTGGCGCCATTTTCGGTCCTGGCCCACGATGGGAGGTGGCCTCTTGCCACCCTCTGGCACGCCCATAATGGCGTCCGCTCTTCCAAGGCGGGAAACCTTTGGAAATGGCGGGAATCGTCTCCCAGTGGCGGGAAACTCTGCAGATGGCGGGAAAAAGCTGTTAATGGCGGACAACCGGCGGGAAACGACCTGTGATGGGGTCCGATGGCGAGGACCCTCCGGAACCGGCAGGAGACTTCTTTTTAAGGTAACGATGCACTTTTCTTCAGGCACGCAGTACCCGGTTGTTGCGGGCACGTAATCCTGCTGACTACGCCAAAGTTGACGCACCCCCTGGGCCATATTCTTTAGGGGAATACCCGGAGCCGGATCAGATGGGGGTTGTAGTCTCCGAGTGGCTGTGACCCGGTCCGTGCCCAGGGTGTCAAGCTCAGTGTATGTGGCAGTCCTTACTGATGTTACTAAAGTTCTTTATGTCGACTACGCCACCCGTTGGATTGCGGTCACTACGGCCGCCGCTGCAGCAGGGTCCGCTGAGGCTGATGGTGTTGGTGCAGCTTTAGATAGTATAACCCCCAACGGGAGGGGTATGGCCTCAGGGGGTCAGGTGCAGAGGATGGGGGTTGTGGTGGTGCAGCGTAGATGATAATTAAAGACAGAGTCGGGTTGTGCAGTTCAGGGTGTTTACTTACTGCAGATATTCCGGTCACTCCGGCCTTGAGTGACCACCCGAGCCGTGCTGCGTCCACCAGGTCCTGGATTCAGCCAACCCCCAAGCAAGTCCGGAGCGTGTCCCTGAGCCCTCCTTCTTGTCCTTTCTTCTGGCCGTCCCCACCAGGGATCCACCTAGGTCCAGCTCCCTCGGGCCTTCTGTTGGGAGACCCTTGGCCTTGGGTTCCCTGACCCTACACGTGGTTTGCCTTCAGGGTGGATGTGGTGGGTGGCCGTGGCAGATCCTGCCCACGGCCTCCGGTCTCTGGCTGAGGTATGCTTTAGCCCCCACCAGTTTGGGATCCGGTACCCTATTGCCAACTCTTCACCCTAGGGTTGTACTTGGGTTCTCAGAGTTCCTTCTGTCTCCCCCTCTCTGGGTCTTTCTTGTTCTCCTCTCTCACTCTCTCTGGGCCTGGGGCTGCTCTGCTCCTCTGCTTTCTTCCACTGCTCTGCAAAGTCTTCACTACAACAGGCTGTCTGACTGACTGACCCTGATCTTAGATGGTGCCCACCTTTTATACTCCCTCTATGTGTGAGCTCAGGTGACCAGCACCCAATGAGCTCCTATCTTTACCCAGGCTGCTCCCCCTATCTGCCCCTACACTACTGGGATGTACCACCCCCCTCCCACTCCAGCCAGGAACAGACTCGGTCGTACCTGCACATTTCTAAGTGGGAGTACCGTTGGTCTGCTCCTCGGAAATGGGATGTGTGTAGTGCATGCAGCTTTCTGAGCTCAGTTCCACACTCCATCCTTACCCGGGAGTGGAATATCACACCTCTGGGTTGAGGTGCAATACCCCTGTAGCAGCCGAATCCTCAGGGTGCTACATATATAGTACAGAGCGGTCACTGAGGTCTGATATTAGAGCGTCAGCTCTGCGGCCCAGGCCTGGACTGAATATTGTCCTTGTGTTCTTACTATTTATTTTGTATATAATGTATTTAAATGTTTCAGTTTTATTTAGTAATTTGCATTTTCATTATTAATGCAAATATAAAGGGTCGCCGGTCATGTGACCTCTCATGTTATGGATTAGGTACCAGTGACAAGTAACAGTAGAATAGTGACTGCAGCTCTGGAGGTGACTGGAGGATAAGACGTGCTGTCTTATTCTTCAGTCACCTCCAGATCAGAATTCACTATTCTGTTACATGATGACACAGAATAGTGAGCGCAGCTCTGGAGGTGACTGGAGGATAAGACCAGATGTAACAGCAGAATAGGGAGTGCAGCTCTGGAGGATAAAACCAGATGTAACAGCAGAATAGTGACCGCAGCTCTGGCAGATAAAACCAGATGTAACAGCAGAATAGTGACCGTAGCTCTGGAGGATAAAACCAGATGTAACAGCAGAATAGTGACCGCAGCTCTGGAGGATAAGACCAGATGTAACAGCAGAATAGTGAGTGCAGTTCTGGAGGATAAGACAAGATGTAACAGCAGAATAGTGAGTGCAGTTCTGGAGGTGACTGGAGGATAAGACCAGATGTAACAGCAGAATAGTGACCGCAGCTCTGGAGGATAAAACCAGATGTAACAGCAGAATAGTGACCGCAGCTCTGGCAGATAAAACCAGATGTAAGAGCAGAATAGTGACCGCAGCTCTGGAGGTGACTGGAGGATAAGACCAGATGTAACAGCAGAATAGTGACCGCAGCTCTGGAGGATAAGACCAGATGTAACAGCAGAATAGTGACCGCAGCTCTGGAGGATAAGACCAGATGTAACAGCAGAATAGTGACCGCAGCTCTGGAGGATAAAACCAGATGTAACAGCAGAATAGTGACCGCAGCTCTGGCAGATAAAACCAGATGTAAGAGCAGAATAGTGACCGCAGCTCTGGAGGTGACTGGAGGATAAGACATGATGTAACAGCAGAATAGTGAGTGCAGTTCTGGAGGTGACTGAAGGATAACACCAGATGTAACAAAAAATGAATACAAAAAAAACAAAACTGCGGCACCTTAACTTTAATGCTGTGAAAATAAGAAGGAAGCTGGGGATGGAGGAAACTCAAATGGTCCCAAAGGGTAGACTATAATAAAAAGCGCAACACAGCACTTAGCTAACATATTAGTGTTGTTCTCTAGTCAATTCATTTTCACTAAAGAAGGGGGCTGGAGGCAAGGAACCTAGATGGAAGCCCCACATGACCGGGAGGGGACAGGAGGGTGTAATTTGAACTTAAAAGGATAGGGATTGGATATAGGTTGAAGGGCGGGCATTTGAGGGGGGGGGGGGGATAGATAAAGCAGAAAGGGTGGGGTGAGAAACGGTCAGTTCAGAGAAGAAAGCATTGGAAAAGTCCCACCCACCCCTTTTTTCGGTTGTTTGTTAGTTTCTTTTAAATTGCATTGGAAAAGGGCGGCTTTTGTAGGAAGAAGAACAGGAAGGTCTAATTAATAGGGTGTATTAGGAGGGGTTATATATATGTATATTAAAAAAAAAAAAATTTTAGTGATGTGTTAAGATGTCTTTGTCGCAGTGGCTGGCGGGGGGGGGGTTGGGGTTCTTGGAGTTGGCACGGAAGTGTCGGTAAAAAAGGAGATTATCAAGTTACAGGCATTGGCTTGATTAAGGGGGGTGATCTGGCATTTTGGTTTTGGGGGCTCTGGACGGGGTTTTACCCTGGGAGCTTTTGGTGCCCTTGAGCTGGTGTGGTACGGCTGAGGGTAACATGGTGGTTCAAGTACTGTTTGGTTTATGCCAGATCAATTTTTTAACTCCAAGAACCCTTACCCTTGTTATTATAATGTTTATATGTTTAATATTGTTGTTTGTTAATAAAACGGCCGCTGTGGCCAAATTTATCCAAAGAGAAAATTACAGGTGCTGTGTTTTATTTGGTATGGGTGAAAAGGGGAGGGGAATGTGAACAATGGAACCCGGGTTGGCCGTACACGGTCAAGAGTCTCTTTATAGCTGTGCTGGTAAGAATGGAGATGGCTGGCTTATTACGCATCTTCTTGTCATGTAGGAAATATTGTTACATTCAGTATACTTTTATTCACTACGATCTTTTGTAGTCCTCCCTTTCCAGTCCTGATTTCTTTGACTCTCCAAGTCCAGACGATGACAAGGATGATATCAATCACCTGTCACAGAGACCTATAGACTCATCCAAGAAAGCCCCACGTAGTCTTACATCACAGGTAAGTAAGGGGAGCGTGCTCTCTGTTGTGGATCAATACAATTAGGACTGGGAGGGTTAAAAGTCAATCTGTAATCTTACCATGGAGGAAAGGTGTAGATGATCCATGCTTATCGGGGAGTATAGCAATATAGCTGCCTACTGTAGCTGCTCTATTTCCTGCTGCGCTGATGGTCCCTAATGTCACGGGTGTACTCTCTTCCCTTATAAAAGCTAAATAAGTAATTGTGGGAAAACCTTTTTCTAGAAGTAGATTTTTACCAGTTTATCATAGATTGCATCCTTTAAGGTATTGTCCAACTTGACTAAGTTATTACCCATACATAGAATGGTGATAATTTGTTGATTAGAAATTATGAAAAAGATTTGTAGGACCCTAGTCCAGCTGCCATATTGGTAGTCCATGGCTGCCAGAGCAGAGCCCTGTGAACCTCCTCCTACCTGCTGGTGTTCCCAGTGTCTCTTCTGATCCGTAGGCCTGGCTCACTGTCATTGTGTAACGGGTCTGGGAGGCGGAACCTCTGAGCTACTATACAAGGGGGCGGTCCTTGTAAGGGAGCGGGTGGCGACCAGGGAAGACGGGCAGGCAGTCACAGCAGGTGACCAGGACAGTCTCTGAGTGAACGGGCTGGAGGTCACGGCAAGTGACCGGGGCAGTCTCTGGATGAACGGACAGGAGGTCACGGCAAGTGACCGGGGCAGTCTCTGGATGAACGGGCAGGAGGTCACGGCAAGTGACCGGGGCAGTCTCTGGGTAAAGGGTAGGTACGACCTGTGATGGCAGAGCCTCCAGGTAGGCTAGCAGGCAGATGGTAGATGTGTGCTCCCAGGTGAGCAAGCGAGAGTCTCTGGAATGGCAGGTGGTCACAGCACGTGACGGCGGAGCCTCCAGGTAGGCTAGCAGGCAGGTAACAGGTGTGCGCTCCCAGGTGAGCGGGCAGGAGTCTCTGGAATAGCAGGTGGTCACAGCACGTGACGGCGGAGCCTCCAGGTAGGCTAGCAGGCAGGTAGCAGGTGTGCGCTCCCAGGTGAGCGGGCAGGAGTCTCTGGAATGGCAGGTGGTCACAGCACGTGACGGCGGAGCCTCCAGGTAGGCTAGCAGGCAGGTAGCAGATGTGCGCTCCCAGGTGAGCGGGCAAGCTGGTCCATAGACAGACTGACAGGAGTTGGAGGGCAGACCGTCGGACCTCAGGCTAGCAGGCAGGTAGCAGAGGAGCGCTCCCAGGTGAGCGGGCAAGCTGGTCCTTAGACAGACTGACAGGAGTCGGTAGGCAGACCGTCGGACCTCAGGCTAGCAGGCAGGTAAGCAGAATATCAGGCAGGAATCAGACAGCAAACTGGCAGGAATCTGGCAGGTAACTGGCAACGGGACCTGAGGGCTGAAGCAGAGTAGTGAACAGTGCAACAACATTGCTCGGGCACCTCCATTTTGGAGGAGGTGCCTTATATATGGTGAAGTCCTCCGGCCATTGGCCGGGGACTCCTTAGGACGGCGCGCGCGGCCCCTTTAAGAGGGAGGGAGCGCGCGCGCGCGCGCCCTAAGCACAGTGGCCGGGAAGGAGCGCGCGCTGCCAGCAGAGCGGGAGGAGGACGCCGGGCTCGGAGCAGAGGGGTGAGGGGAACAGCGTCCCTGCCTAGCAGAGGGCAGGGACGCCGGCGCTACAGTACCCCCCCCCTTTAGGCCCCCCCTTTTTTAGGCCAGAGAGAAACTTAGCTAGGATGAGAGGGTCATGGATGTTCTCCCGGGGCTCCCACGTTCTCTCCTCAGGACCAAACCCCTTCCAATCTACTAGAAAAAAGGTCTTCCCTCTTACCCTTTTGGTGGCCAGAATGTTCTCTACCTCAAACTCGTTTTCAGCAGAAACCGGAGCAGGAGGCGTACCTGTAGACTTGGAAAAAGAGTTAAGTACCACAGGTTTGAGGAGAGATACATGGAAGGAGTTAGGGATCCGCAAGTTGGCCGGGAGTTTCAATTTATAGGCCACCGGGTTGATCTGACTGATGACCTCCAGAGGACCGATGAACCGAGGCCCTAACTTATAGGAAGGAATCTTGAGCCGGACATACTTGGACGAGAGCCAGACCTTATCCCCTGGACGGAATTGAGGAGGATCCAGACGTTTTTTGTCAGCATGTCTTTTCATACGCTCGGATGACAGAAGGAGTGCGGATCGGGTACTCTCCCATATGGAGGAAAATTTGTTAACAAGAGATTCCGCAGTCGGATTGTCCACCGAGGTGGAGACGGGAAATGGGATCCGAGGATGCTGACCGAAGACAACAAAAAACGGGGATTTGGAGGAAGATTCGCTCTCGTGATTGTTGTAAGAAAATTCGGCCCATGGCAGGAGATCCACCCAGTCTGAATGGTGGGCATTAACGAAGTGCCGGAGGTAACTGGTCAGGTTCTGATTGATCCGCTCCACTTGACCATTAGATTGTGGGTGGTAAGCGGAGGAGAAGTCCAGGGTGACGTCTAGCAGTTTACAAGTGGCTCTCCAGAAGCGTGAGGTGAACTGTACCCCACGATCCGACACGATGTGGAGGGGCAGGCCATGAAGACGGAAGATGTGGCGGATAAAGTCTTTAGCCAGCTCGGGTGCAGACGGGAGGCCTGGCAGGGGAACGAAATGAGCCATCTTGGAAAAGCGGTCAGCGACCACCCAAATGACCGTACAACCGGCAGAGACGGGGAGATCAGTTATAAAGTCCATTGCTATATGCTGCCAGGGGGCAGCAGGTACTGGGAGCGGAAGGAGGCGACCGGCTGGCAGATGTCTCGGAACCTTGTTGCGGGCGCAGGACACACAGGCAGAAACAAAGTCTATTACGTCCTTGTGCAGGGTAGGCCACCAGTAGTGCCGGGTAATAAGCTGGAGGGTCTTTTTCTGACCGGCGTGGCCAGCTAGTTTAGACGAGTGACCCCAGTGTAGTATCTTCTCCCGATCAGGTACTGATACGAACGTCTTACCGGGAGGGAGACGATTTAGACTCACGGGAGCCACCTGCATTACTCTGGCGGGATCGATGATGTGGTTCGGTTCCTCCTCGAGATCAGACACCAGAAAGGATCGGGACAAGGCGTCCGCCTTGATGTTTTTGTCAGCCGGGCGAAAATGAAGAATAAAATCAAAGCGAGCAAAAAACAAGGACCACCGAGCTTGGCGCAGGTTAAGTCTCTGGGCATGCTGGAGGTAAGCCAAGTTCTTGTGGTCAGTGTAAATTATTACCGGGTGAAGAGCCCCTTCGAGCAGGTAACGCCACTCCTCCAATGCCAGCTTGATGGCCAATAACTCTCGATCTCCTATGGAATAGTTGCGCTCAGAAGAGGAGAAGAGTTTGGAGAAGAAGCCACAAGTTACCATTCTCCCGGAAGATGATTTTTGGGTAAGTACCGCTCCGGCTCCAGAGGAGGAGGCGTCAACCTCCAGGAAGAACTGCTTGTTGCCATCTGGGCGATGCAGCACCGGGGCGGAAGAGAAGGCCTGTTTTAAGGAAAGAAAGGCCTCCTCTGCTTCGGGCGGCCACTCTCTGGGATTAGTGCCCTTACGGGTGAGCGCGGAAATTGGGGCAGTCCGGGAAGAGAAGTGCGGTATGAAGAGGCGGTAGTAGTTGGCGAAGCCCAGGAACCGCTGGATGGCCTTCAACCCCTCCGGTCGGGGCCATTTCTCGATGGCAGACAGCTTCTCTGGATCCATTCGAAGGCCGGTCTGAGAAATAATGTAGCCCAAAAACGGAAGCGAGGTCTGCTCAAAGAGGCACTTCTCATATTTAGCGAAGAGGTGATTCTGCCTGAGCCTGAGCAGGACCTGACGAACGTCTCTCCGGTGAGTCTGGAGATCCGGAGAGAAGACCAAGATGTCGTCCAGGTACACCACTACGCAGGAGTAGAGAAGGTCCCGGAAGATGTCATTGACCAACTCTTGAAAGACGGCAGGAGCGTTACAGAGACCAAAGGGCATTACCAGATATTCATAGTGGCCGTCCCGGGTGTTGAATGCAGTCTTCCATTCATCCCCTTGACGGATACGGACCAGGTTGTACGCCCCACGGAGGTCCAGTTTGGTGAAGATTCTAGCCCCCCTCAGACGATCAAATAATTCTGGAATGAGCGGAAGGGGGTACTTATTCTTCACCGTGATCTGGTTAAGGCCTCTATAGTCTATACAGGGACGGAGAGAGCCGTCCTTCTTTTTTACGAAAAAGAAGCCTGCTCCCGCCGGGGAGGTAGATTTCCGGATGAATCCCCTGGCCAAATTCTCCTCAATATATTCGGACATCGACCGGGTCTCAGCAGCGGACAATGGGTAAATACGCCCACGGGGAGGCGTAGTACCGGGTAACAGGTCGATAGGACAGTCGTATGGTCTATGAGGGGGTAATGTCTCTGCCTCCTTTTCATTAAAGACATCAGCAAATGACCAATAGGGAATCGGAAGTCCAGGTAGATTAGTTGGGGTAGGAGAAGGACGGGCGGGATGAACAGGAACCAAACAAGTCTTATGACAGTCCTGTCCCCAGCGAAGGACTTCTCCGGTCTGCCAGTCAAGCACGGGTGCATGTCTCTGGAGCCAAGGTAGACCTAGTAAGAGGGCGTGAGAGAGTCCAGGCAGAACATGAAAAGAGATGCTCTCAGAATGCAGCATTCCCACCTGCAGAGTTACGGATTCGGTGATGACTTGGATGGGACGTGGTAAGAGGCCCCCATCCACAGCAGCGACAGATAATGGTATAGCCAGAGGTTTGGTGGGAATGCGGTATTTTTCTACCAGGGACTGTGAAATAAGATTCCCGGCCGCTCCAGAATCAAGTTGGGCTAGTTTGAAATAACGATTCTCCCCGCAGATAATTGAGACTGACAGCAGCAGAGATGGAGAGGATTTATTCTTGTCTAGGTCGACCTCTCTGAGCGAACCTAGACACAGGCGTTTCCCGACCTCTCCGGGCAGGTACGGATCCGGTGCTCCTTACTGCCACAGTAGAAGCAGCTCCCCTCGGCACGGCGTAAGTCCTGACGGGTTTTGACCATCTTGGTCTGGTCGACCTGCATAGGCTCAGGAGAGTGTACCTGGGGAGAAACGGAGGGAGTGACGGATCTCTGAAAAGTAGGAGCTAGACGTGGAAACCTCCTCTCACGGGTGATTTCTTTGGCACGCTCCTGGAACCGTAGGTCAATCCGGGTGGCAAGAGTTATTAGGTCATCGAGAGTGGTAGGAATGTCTCGACCGGCAAGTTCATCTTTAATACGGCCGGACAGACCCTCCCAGAAGACAGATACCAGAGCGTCGTTATCCCAGGCCAGCTCCGAGGCAAGGGTACGGAACCGTATGGCATATTGGCCCACGGTGAGAGTTCCCTGACGGAGGCGTAGCAGAGATGATGCGGATGAGGTCTTCCGTCCAGGTTCGTCGAAGACTTTCTGGAAAGCCGTGAGAAAGGCAGGCAAGTCGGACACCAGGGGGTCTCCTCTCTCCCATAGAGGATTTAGCCAGGCCAGGGCCTCCCCGGTGAGATGGGACATGATGAAGGCAATTTTGGCCCGGTCGGAGTTAAACTGGTGGGACAGGAGTTCAAAGTGCAGGGTGCACTGATTAATAAAGCCCCGAGCCTGTGCGGAGTCGCCTCCGAAGCGAGGAGGTGCAGAAAGCCGGGGTCCGGGGTAGGATACCATAGTATTGGTGGGCAGGGGAGCTGCCGGATTGCGAGTCATGGCTCTGGCGGTGGTTGCTGGTGGAGCAGTCAGAGTGTACAGGCGAGTATTGACATTCCGCAGGTGACCCAGGATGGACTCCTGTTGGGACCTCTGACGGGACAGTTCATGACACAGGTCCGAGAGTGAGGGAGCTTGGGTGCCACCGGGTTCCATGGCCCGAGCAAACTGTAACGGGTCTGGGAGGCGGAACCTCTGAGCTACTATACAAGGGGGCGGTCCTTGTAAGGGAGCGGGTGGCGACCAGGGAAGACGGGCAGGCAGTCACAGCAGGTGACCGGGACAGTCTCTGAGTGAACGGGCTGGAGGTCACGGCAAGTGACCGGGGCAGTCTCTGGATGAACGGGCAGGAGGTCACGGCAAGTGACCGGGGCAGTCTCTGGAAGAACGGGCAGGAGGTCACGGCAAGTGACCGGGGCAGTCTCTGGGTAAAGGGTAGGTACGACCTGTGATGGCAGAGCCTCCAGGTAGGCTAGCAGGCAGATGGTAGATGTGTGCTCCCAGGTGAGCAAGCGAGAGTCTCTGGAATGGCAGGTGGTCACAGCACGTGACGGCGGAGCCTCCAGGTAGGCTAGCAGGCAGGTAACAGGTGTGCGCTCCCAGGTGAGCGGGCAGGAGTCTCTGGAATGGCAGGTGGTCACAGCACGTGACGGCGGAGCCTCCAGGTAGGCTAGCAGGCAGGTAGCAGGTGTGCGCTCCCAGATGAGCGGGCAGGAGTCTCTGGAATGGCAGGTGGTCACAGCACGTGACGGCGGAGCCTCCAGGTAGGCTAGCAGGCAGGTAGCAGATGTGCGCTCCCAGGTGAGCGGGCAAGCTGGTCCATAGACAGACTGACAGGAGTTGGAGGGCAGACCGTCGGACCTCAGGCTAGCAGGCAGGTAGCAGAGGAGCGCTCCCAGGTGAGCGGGCAAGCTGGTCCTTAGACAGACTGACAGGAGTCGGTAGGCAGACCGTCGGACCTCAGGCTAGCAGGCAGGTAAGCAGAATATCAGGCAGGAATCAGACAGCAAACTGGCAGGAATCTGGCAGGTAACTGGCAACGGGACCTGAGGGCTGAAGCAGAGTAGTGAACAGTGCAACAACATTGCTCGGGCACCTCCATTTTGGAGGAGGTGCCTTATATATGGTGAAGTCCTCCGGCCATTGGCCGGGGACTCCTTAGGACGGCGCGCGCGGCCCCTTTAAGAGGGAGGGAGCGCGCGCGCCCTAAGCACAGTGGCCGGGAAGGAGTGCGCGCTGCCAGCAGAGCGGGAGGAGGACGCCGGGCTCGGAGCAGAGGGGTGAGGGGAACAGCGTCCCTGCCTAGCAGAGGGCAGGGACGCCGGCGCTACACATTGTTCTGGTACAACGCACACATGACGCTTAGCCAGGCCTGCCGATCAGAACAAGCACCAGGGATCCTGGCAGTTAAAAGGAGGTTCACAGAGCTCTGCTCCGGCGGCCATTGACTACTGAAGTAGTCGTTGAACAAGGATCATCTCTATTGCAGATTGCTTGAGGTCCCACTGCTGTGATTACCACACTCTCAAGATATGAGCACAGCACCACTCCATTCATTGTCTGTGGAACTCTGGCAGGCCATAGAAATTGAATGGAGCAGCAGTGCACATGCACAGCCATCACTCAAATCCTGTACATAGGTGGTAACTTGCTACTTGGGACAACTCCTTCAAAGGAATTGTCCTACAAACGAGGTGCGGACATATCATTGGTGCAACCTATGGGGCCGCACAGGGGCCCAAGAGATAAGGGGGCCCATTTCTACCTCCAAAGCAGGTGCAATTTTGGATTCTTAGGAGCTCTTGGACTGCAAAGGGCCCATATATTGTTCTTGTACCCGGGCCCTTTTCTGTCTGTATACACCAGTGCTACAAACAACAGGTGATTATATGATGATGCAGGGTCCAACTGCTGGGAGTCCCACCAATCCTGAGGACTGTATTTCACATGTGAATGGAGCATTAGGGCATATGCATGACCGCTGCTCTGTTGACTGCCTATGGCACAGGTGGTCACACATACTGCTGTTCCACAAAACCATAGAAGTGAATGGAGCTGTGGTCACACACTGTGGTGCACTGCTGCTCCATATTGCAGAAATAAGACCCCTGTTCTCATGACTGGTGGAGGTCCCAGCGAACAGACCCCCAGTAATCTTACATTTATCCCCTATCTAATAGATAGCTTATGCTGCATTAGCCAAGTCAGCTCTGTACCATCTATGGGGGTCACTGTATACATTAGAATATTAAATGAAAGTGGATTTTTTTGTGTTTTTTTTCTCTTTAATCAGAGCATTGCCTATGACTGAGCTGTAATTGTGGCTGCAGTTGTGCCTGCATTTTCTTAATATCTTTCAATAATGAAGACCACCTAATAGCACATATAATACCGCTGTATTTAGGCAATGATTTACCAGCATATGGGAAATATTCATTTATGATTACTACATGTGTCCTTTTAATAATAATAGTTTTCTGTACATATTCAGTGTATTCCTGTCTTGTAGGTACCAGAGAACAGAGCTGCATTGCCCCCCAAACCAGGGGCTTGATTTCAAGTGTTAGTTTCTCACACGGCGCTCCTGGAGCCCCATCAGCATTTCACATTGTCACCTCAAGTAGTCACAGGTCAAACTCTCCGTCCTTTGGTAGCTCCGATGCAAGACACACAGTTGAGCATGGCCAGTCATCACTAGAAGAGCTGCAGGCACAAGTCAAGGAGCTTCGAAGCATCATTGAGACAATGAAGGACCAGCAAAAGTAAGCTTTATTATACCAGATGCCGGCAGCCGGGAATTAAAGGACTTGTTCTGATTTAATATTTTTGTGTAAAGTTTCAAAAATGTCATGGATGACTTTTTTATAATGTGCAAACCAAATGAATGGCTATCATGTCATACATAGATAGCCCGAGTCCACAAGATGGAGAGCCACTGCTTGTCAGGGCTCAAAAAAGAGGTTCCCTGGAGGTTGTCCTCTCTAACAGGTTTTCCTGATGAAAGAAACTCTTAAAATGTCATGATACATTGTATTATTTATGGAGTATTTGTTTATTAATAATTAATCCATACCATTTTTTCTCTGAGCGTGAATTCAGTCGGAGCTTATTTTCATCAGATCGGTGCTAAGAGACACTATAATTGTCACAGTCAGTGATTTCCATCTGGCTAAAAGAAGAATGTGCAAAAGACGAAAAACAAATCTGCAATTATGTTCAAAATATCAATTTAGCAGAGAATAGGAAGTAATTAACACAAACTATTCACACTCATCTAATAACAGCCTGTAATGGATGTTATAAGACTTCATTCAGCACATTGGAAGCAGACAATTTTGCTATACGTTCAGAAAATGGACCTTTTCTCTAGATGGATCTAAAGGTGCAGTGAGCAAATGTACAGCCATATACTTAGGTCCATTTACTATTAGCTTCCAGCATTAAAAGAAATGAGTTGAGATGCTGTTTATGACAGGGCAGAATAAAGCCTCAGACTGTGTGACTATATGACTATATTTTTGCTATAGTTTTTCATACTTTTTACATTTAGTACATCACAGTTTGCAAGTTCCGTGAATGTACCTATCTTTCTTCTGCTGGTATATAGTGAGATCCACTGGGAATCTAAAACATTGGGACAATGCTCTAAGAGGAGAAAAAGAAAAATGAGATCTTGTACAGTACAAGGTGTAGAAAAGGGCTCCCCAACCTGTGGCTCGCAGACCTATAATGTGTGGCTCGCGGCTGTGTGTCAGCTTGTTGCCTTAGCACCATGTCTAACAAACAGATATGAAGAGCAGGTCTCTAGTTCCTGACGTTTGTGGATAACCCCATACAGAAGAGCAGGTCTAGATGCTCATATATAAGAGGTTGTCCACTACTAGGACAACCCTTTATCACTCTGAATGTTTGCCCTCGTTAAAATAAAAACCCCTGTCCTCACCTCCCGTGCTGGCGCAGTTCCAGTGGTGTCCGCACTCACGTTCTGGGGCTCTCGTGCGGTTATGTCACGTGAGCCCTGCACCATATCAATACTGGTGTCCTAGTCCTAGTAATGGACAACCCCTTTAAGAGTTGGAGAGATAAATGAAGTCTGGAGATGAGACTGGAGATAAGATGATACTGCTAGTTAAAGGGTTGCTTGAAGTTGGATGCAATAATGTGGTGGGAGTGCCTGCTGCGAGAATACCGAATATGAGTGCGGTGAGAACCCCTGTATGTAAGCACACTGCCTTGGTTTTATTTCTATGGGGAAGTTCTGGCTGTTATTATACCAGTAATGGGGCTCTGGGTGTAACTACTGTGGGATAGGGAGCGGGATCTGGATGTCACTAGTCGGGGGGCTCTGGTTGTTGCTCATGACCCTCTCTCAGAGCTGAATGCGATTCCCAAGGTAAGAAATGTTGGGGATCACTGATCTAGAATAACTCAGGCCTGAGTGCAAAGGGGGGGTAGATTTCTTGATGGTAGTGACTGTAGACGTCCCTATGGTGGAGCATTTGGGACAGACTAGTTCTTTCTTGGTAGTGAAATTCTGGGATGCATGATATATTATAATCTATACAATCTGTGAGTTCTATTTGCCAACGATAGGTAGCACCAAAGTAATTAATTTCAATAATTTAAATGGATGGTCAGTGGAACAAAAACGTCTTTATATTTAGTGCCATATTAAAATGCGAGAAGGATGGAGTAAATTGAAATATAAGACAGTGGAGTCTCTTGGCTAATGTGATGTAGTGTCTGAAGCAGGTCGTATAGTCACTGAGCATATCACCAGAGCAGCAATAAGGAGCCTGGTGTATCTGGCAGCAGAGTAGAGGAGATGATAGGGTAGCACATGTAACTATGGCACAGCAGGGATTGACCTAGGTGTGATTATAGTGGACGCACATAAATACATAACTGATTGGTTCAGTTGATTCTCACTTGGTTGCCTGAGTCTCTCCTGGAGATGAATACTGTGTCGCATCTCCTCCTAGGGATCCAGTACAATCACCATAGTGGGTAATCCTTTTGTGGACTGTCACTGCCATGTCTCCTCAGAACCTGCCCCCTTGGTTATTTCCAGCCTCAGAGGTCTCGCAAGCCAAACAAACCAAACTCCAACCCAAAGATGAAGGGTTTTTTAGGTGGTAGGTGTAGGTTGTACCACTGGTATCTTGCAATGGGGTGAGAGCTCAACTATGAATTTGAGGCTTCAGCATCAGAATTATTCAGATCCTGTCCAGACTAGGCTTGAAACATTGGTCCATGCGTAAGCAGTAAATTCATGGGCTCTATGCTTAAACATATGTAGGCCTAGGATTATTAAGAGGCTCGATGTGGAACCCAGGATGATGTGTCCACATCAGCTGACTGTTATTTTTTTATATATATTTGTTTTTTTTGCAAATGAGCATTTGTCATCTGAACATTTGTTGCTTTTCTGGTGAACATTTGTCTGTGTCCAATATAAGCACAGGGTGATATATTAGATGAAAATTATCTGAAAATAAGATGCTTCTCCCTATGTATTATTCAGTATATGCAAAGAAGACTGTGAAATAGATAATCTGTGGAGCACATATCATCTCAGATCTCAGCACAGCTTACCCCAAGCAGTATTTCAGGAGTCAGATTCCTACTCAAACTATTTGGTTATTCGGATTCTCCACATGTTTCATTGTCCTTGTTCTTCACTTTGCTGCCTTTTAAAGTATAGTTTAGTATACTCGAGGTTACCCCAGAAAATTAATTCCATCGTTCTTGTATTTTTATTTTAGAAAAGAAATAAAACAATTACTGTCCGAGCTGGATGAAGAAAAGAAGATTCGTCTTCGATTACAGGTACACAATATTTGACTTGAAGCCCTTCCGAAATAGTAGTTTGGAAATGTATGCTGTAGTTGTGCTCTGACCACAGGTTCCAGTGATATGATAAAAGTCTGAAATTCTCAGAGTCCTGTTAGTACATCATCAATCATAGGCTTACTCATTAAAACGGTGTAAAGAAAATCCAGTTGTCTTTTTTCAATAATATACTTTTTATTAAGGGATGTTTTACAAAAGAAGGGAAAGGGAAAATAAAATATGATAAAGACAGTATAGTAGTATTACAACAGTTACATCATCCTAACAAAACTTTTAACTTGGAGGAAAAATCTGGAAAAGGATAGCCGGAGAGGAAGAAAGGAAAGAAAGGAAGGAAAGGGAGAGAGGAATGGGATGGGGAAAAAAGGGAAGGATGAATGAGGAAAACAGGGGAAAGGGAGGTGAAAACAAAATAGATCATCTATAGTATAAATCCTTGTTATGGCATCACAGGATTTCAGTTTAATTATGTTAAAATAATAAATGATTTGTATACTTTCTGGCTAAAAGATGTTATTTGTTTGGAGAGGTATTCTTATTCAGGGAAAAGTATCCAGTATCCAGATCCAGAAAGACCATATAGAATAGTATTTCTTAAGAGAGCTGTTTCTTAACGCATAGGAATGTTCTAAAGAATTGTGAACTAACATCTTATCTATAATTTCTGAGATAGTAGGAACATTAACTGACTTCCATTTAGATTCAATAAGTAGCTTTGTTATAGCCAATATATGAATGGAAATATGTTTTATCTTCTGTGGGAGTAAATTTGAGTCAAGAGATAGAAGGGCTAGTTGTGGTGAAATATTAACTGTAGAGTTGTTGATTTTATTCAACAATTTAAAGATCTCTTTCCATATTAATGCAGCTTTAGAACATGTCCAAAAGATATGAAATACCGTATTTTTCGGACTATAAGACGCACCGGACCATAAGATGCACCTAGGTTTTAGAGGAGGAAAAAAAAAATAATTAAGCAAAAAATGTGTTCATGATGCACTTTCAAGGGGGAGGGGGTCTTCTGCTGACACTGGTATAGGGGTAATGTTCCCCAATTCTGACAATATCCCCCATCCTGGTATATATGTCTCTCCCCTTCCTTTTATACGTGGTCCCCATCCCCATCCTGGTATGCCTGGCATCCCTCCATCCTGGTATGCATGGCACCCCTCATCCCTATCCTGGTATGCATGGCACCCCTCATCCCTGTCCTGGTATGCATGGCACCCCTCATCCCTGTCCTGGTATGCATGGCACCCCTCATCCCTGTCCTGGTATGCATGGCACCCCTCATCCCTGTCCTGGTATGCATGGCACCCCTAATCCCTATCCTGGTATGCATGGCACCCCTAATCCCTATCCTGGTATGAATGGCACAGCAATCCCCATCCTGATATGCATGGTACCCCTAATCCCTATCCTGGTATGCATGGCACCCCTCATCCTTATTGTGGTATGTATGGCCCCTCATTCTAATCCTGGTATGTATGGCCCCCTCATCTTTATCCTGTTATGCATGCCGCCCTCAGCGTTATCCTGGTATGTATGGCCCCCTCATATTTATCTTGTTATGTATGGCCCCCTCATATTTATCCTGTTATGTATGCCCCCCTCATCCTTACCCTGGTATGTATGGCCCCCTCATCCTTACCCTGGTATGTATGGCCCCCTCATCCTTACCCTGGTATGTATGGCCCCCTCATCCTTATCCTAGTATGCATGGTACCCCTAATCCCTATCATGCTGCACATTAAAAAAAAAACACTCCTACTCACCTTTCTTCTCTCCTCCAGCGCTTCATCCTGCCTGCCCACTCTGATCTCTCCATGTGAGCCACGCATGGCGTCACTACCATGCGCAAGGAGAGATCAGCTGCCGGAAGTCACTGCTCCCAATGCCGGTACTGTGTGCACGGGGAGCAGTGACTTCATGCTCCTTCATAGCCGACACACAGCGTAGCCGCGCTGCGGCTCCTGCTGCTGCCGGGCTACCACGTGATCCTGCTTATTAAAGGGCATGAATATTCACCCCCTCTCCATGCCCATGGGCGTGGAGAGAGGTTGAATATTCATGCCCTTTAACAGCGAGCACAGGCAATTCTGGCAACAGCAGGAGCAGCGCTGCGTCTATACTGTCTGCTGCTATTAAGGAGCGTGGGGAGCACTGAATATTCATTTTCTTTAGCAGCGGGGACAATGTAGGCTGCAGCGGGCGGCTGCTGCCTCCTGTTCCCCGCTCCTCCACCGCTGCTGCTCCCCCCACACCCCACATATATATACAACTCCCCCCTCCAACATTTGGACTATAAGACGCACCCCCCATTTTCCTCCAAAATTTTGGAGGAAAAAAGGGCTTCTTATAGTCCGAAAAATATGGTAAGTTGGCTTTTTGTTCACAGTATCTCCAACATGAATCAGAGTAGTCCACAAAGGCTTTCTTTAGTCTGGCTGTAGAATTCCTCTTCTGGAAGATTATGAAAAGTTTTTAGGGAGAGGAAGTCTATCATTGATTCGTTTTCTGCTATTTTCTGCTTTGAATAATAATATTCGCTTCAGAAGAAGCCTGGATATTTGGTAGGGCAATTCCCCCTTTTATTTTTGAATAGTAACATTTTTGCAATTCTCTGAAACTTTTTTTGCCATCTATAATTTGACAGTTGTTTATGAAGAGATTTAATCCATATTTCTGGGACTAGGATAGGAATTGTTCTGAAAATATATTGTAATTTTGGTAGTATAATCATTTTGTAGATAGTAATCCTACTCATCCACGAAGTGTTAGATTTATCATAGTTGCCAATGCTTATTTGGATTTGCTTTTGCAATATGTTTAAGTTCTCATCTAAGATTTTATGTAAAAGGTTAGTGAATTTGATTCCAAAATAGCGATTATGGGATTTTTCCATTAATTTTGTAAATTGATAATCTAAGAAAAAAATTAACATTTTTGATTTTTTTGGCATTTATTTTATAATTGGAAACCGCTGAAATTTCTTTGATATTTTGGGTAATAACTCTTAGTGAGTTGATAGCGTCAGTAATGGAAATGAACGTGTCAACCGCAAATAAACTAATTTCATGTTGTCTAAAATTAAGTGGGATTCCCTTTATGAGGTCGTTGGTTTTGGTAATTTCAGCAAAGGGTTCCATTATGAGATCAAATAAGGGTGAAGATAATGGACTTCCCTGACGTTTACCATTAGTAATAGTAAAGGTTTTAGAGAGTAAATTGTTAATTTGGATCTTTGCTGAAGGGCATGAATAAAGAGCAGTAATAGTTTTAAGAATTTGTTCTTGAAATCCAAATTCGTTTAAAGTGGCGACCGTGAAATCCCAGTTGATGCGAACAAATGTCTTTTCGGCTTCTAAAGATAGTAGTATGGAAGACAATTTTTGTTTTTCCACATATATAAGTAAATTTAAAAGTCTTCTTGTGTCATCTGAGGCTTGTCTTCCCTTAATAAAACCCTACTTTATCAGAATGAATTAGTATAGGCATAATTTTGATTAATCTTTCAGATATTAGCTTAGCGTATATTTTCAATGTCTGTATTTAGAAGAGATATCGGCCTTTGGTTCGACATCTCCTCAGAATTACTATTTTGTTTAGGTATAACAACAATGGTGGCTATTAGGGATTCATTTGAGAATAGGCCATTGTTGGTCGCTTGATATAACAGAAGTTAGGGGGTTAGAGAGATGATGTCTAAATAATTTATAATATTTGGTGGGTATTCATCAAGTCCGGGGGATTTATTTTCCTGCAATTTCTTGATGGCAATATCAGTTTTGTTAGTAGAGAAAGGGGAATTTAATCATTTAATTTGCTCTGAGTTTAATTGCGGGAGTTCTTCTGAAAGGAAATTATTTATTCATTTAATATTTAATTGGGTAGTTTCTTTATCGTCTTTCAGATTGTATAGGGAAGAATAAAATGTAGCAAATTGTTCCACTATAGCTTGCGGGTGTATGTAGTTGATTCCATCTTGGATTTAAGTTCAGCTCTAAGACTTATTATGGCAAAGTGAGTTTTTTTCCGTCGGATTTTGTTGTTGTTTTGCCACTGCCTTGCTAATCTTTTGGGTGATTTTTTTTATATATTTTCTTTTGTTTTCCTTTTGTGTTGTGCATTGAGTTGGATAAGGATCCCTCTAAGTACTGCCTTATGGACATCTCAAATACTAGTATTTGCGCAATAAAATAATGATGTAGCCACTTATGGTTAGACCTTTAAAATGAATTTACTCTGAGGGTCTACTTTTCTTCCTTGTTCTGGATTGTGACCATTCTCAGACATATTCCGTCCGTCCTTTGGGTCTTGAATAAGGTTGGCTTTTCCATTGAAGAAGACTATGAGTCTAGCAGAAAAACACCACTATACGAAATGTTATTCGCTCTTAAGATGCTAGTTATGCCAGCAAAAGATTTTCCTAGCATATCTCTTTTGAGAAGTCCAGAAATATTTTTATTGACTGGTAAGGAGGAGGTAGATATTAATTTTTCTTTAGATAGTCCAGAAGGCGACCGGTCCTTAGTCTGGAAGAAATGTATTCTCGCAATCGCTTCTCTTGAAGTGTCTCCTGACAGAAAACTAGGTTTTGGTAGCCTATGGGCTCTGTCTGTTGTCAGTTCTGCATTAGGAACCGATGGTAGTGTTTTATATATTAAGTCTTTAATATATGGAACCATTTGTGACGGGGAAACATTCTCAAGTATTCCCCTAAATTTTAGATTGTTCCGCCTGTTGCGGTCCTCTAAATCTGTAAGTTTTAATTTTAATGTTTTAACTTCGCTTTTAAGTAAACAATGATCCTTTTCCAAAGCGTATTGTGTGCCAGATATGGGGATTTTACTTTTTTATTTGTGTCATTGATTTTCTGATTAATATCTTTTCAGTATTGTATTTAGGCTTTGGAATCCATTGACCATAATTATGTTCAGTTGTTGAATGAAAGATGAATGGAGGTCTAGCAAGTATTTTTCTCATGGAGAAAGATTAACAGGTTTCTCTTTTATTAAAATTGTGTTTGCGTTGTCACTATATCTATTAATGGGTATCAGAATAGGAGACATATCAGGAGAAGTTGTATGGTCCCTTTTAGGTCTATGTTTAGAGGGGGTCAAATTGGGAGATATGTCCTCTGAACCATCATCTGTTTCAGATGAGTGTAAGTCCTTTTTATTATCATTGTTACCCTTTATGCCACTTGCCTGCTTCTTTCTTTTATTCCTTGTATGAGATCCACCTAATGTGAACGATGTGTCCATATTAATAGGGGCAGTACTGGAAGTATATGTAATAATATTATCAGACAGTTCCTCATCTTTGCCTGTCATCATTTATCTTGGAGCTGCGCTGTATGCTCAGTATCCAGAAGCTCTGCTATTAAACAGCGTGATTGCGGCGCGTTGCTAGTGTCTGTCAAGAGGGGATTCTCCAAGTGCAGGGACTTCTCCTGAGCTGGTAAGTAGCCCGGCTTCTGAATGACATTGGCGCTGCCCGCTCTGTTGCTGGCACGGCGCTCCGTGTCATTAGTGAGGCGTGCGGTGCTGCTCCGGGGTAGAGGGAGTTTACTCTCTGCTGCTCTTCAGTGATTCCTGTCAGCGCTGGGCTTTTGCTTCCCACGGTGAGTTCCTTTCTTTTTACCTCAGGTGGAGGTAGTGGTCCCATTGGATCTTGATGGTGGGCCTCAGAGGTGGGTCCAGGACTATCTTGAAGGTCCAGGGGATTCTTCTTTTCTTTGTACAAGAAACAGTTGTTGCTCTAAACATTCTCTATCCATTTTTATTCCAGATGGATGTCAATGAAATTAAGAAATCTCTACAATCCAAATGAGAACAATGGACATGTCACAGCCCACATCAGAAGTCCTACAATCATGAACTTTTCTTCCCTCCAAGGCCAAAATACGTTTGGTGCCAAACGATCTAAAATTTGCCTCAAACGCGACAAGCACAACAGCCGTTCACCTACCAAGGACGCCCTCGTGACTTTTCTAGCTCTCATCCACGTGAATATCGGTGGACTCCACGTTGTGCTCAAGTGTTCCTCCTCGAAACTGCGCATGAAGGAAACTCCGGCAGTTTTACTTCAGAGTGGTACTTTTTTATGATATTTTTCCATGAATAAAGAGTATTTCCAATTGTCTGTTTACAAGCTTTATAATTTTATGGTTGTTTTTTCTTTCCTTTTTCATTACGTCTTTTATCTCGGATTTTCTGAAATCTCTGTGCAGCTGAGTAACCCTTTCCTGTCCTTTCTGTTACCTTCTGAGACATACTATATGGGTTTGGATCTCTGACTGGAAACGTTCATGTGCAAAGTACTGTTCATACAATGTGATGAAACGCTTTGCTTTTCACTGTACTTTACGAATGTGTTCCCTAAGAGAGAAAAGTATGGCGTTTACAGATAATTTGTGCCTTTTTTTAATTTTTGATTCCTGCAGAAACATAGTAGTTACAAGTTGGCCCTAACTACATTGGTGATCGGACCGGCCAGACGAAGCTTGTAGGGTAAGAACGCCCTTCTCTGGACGTCACCTGAGACAGGAGGTTCATAGGACTATTATAATAATAGAAAATGCAATAAAATAACTTAAAAATAAACTTTATCATTTAGGAAGTACAGTTACATTTATTTTAAAGAGACAGGATGCAAATTAAAAATACAAAAAAAAACGATTATCATTCTAGTAATGGAGGAAGAATTATAGATTTATGCTAAAAGTAAAATAAAGATGCAAATGGTTGGTGAGAAATAAGTGACCACATTGAATATTTCTTTAGATTCAGTAGTAATGGAATTCTAATTGGACAATACTTTACAATAGTTAAGTATGCATTACAAGGGATCGTAAATGTATTTTAGGATAGGGCTTTGGATTAGTTTACATTATCTTTCCAAGTAATGAAATAATAAGAAGCAATGAAGAAAGACAATGATTGTGAAAGCCAAGGCGTCCCTTGTTTACAAGCAGCTGAGATTTCTGAATTTCACTCTAGTGGTGACGTTTGGTACTGCGTGCAGCGTATTTGAAGCCACTGGATAGAGTACAACAGAGACCTCTAGTGGTACAAATTGTAAAAGACATGTTATATGAATGACTATATTTTTAATTGCATAGTGCGCAAATGTTTAAATCAAAAACCGCAATATAAGTATATACTGTATTGATGTCCAACATGTTATAGAAAAAATGTATAACAAAACCCAAAAATAAGCATTAATAATCATATTCGTAGACAAACTGGTTAAGATTCTACTCAAAATAGCTTCTTGTGTTGGAGGCGACAATTGTGTGGATTATCGGTGTTGCCATGAGGTCGGTTGCTGCACTTGTATTATTAGACTTGCCTCTTTAGGTTGCAAGAATGAAGAAGATGCTGAATATGTCTCATTTTCTGTCATCCTCGAGTGAACGCAGATGGGAAAGTATAGAAGATAAATCTAATGTGACATGTCTCTCCCATATTTATATGTGACGTTGCCCTTTCTCAAGCTGCACCCCACATGGGGTCTAAGAATCAGGACAAACCCCTAGAAATCTGGGTGCTTGCGTGTTGTATGTATATATACAATAAAATGTCTTTAATTCAGCTTTGATGGGACCTGAGAGGTGACAGATGAACTAATACACTGGATTATTGGACTGCCATGTATATGTTGTGGATGAACTCTACCTAGAGAATCTCTAGGAAGAAAGTCCAATGTACAGGTCAGATGCCAGATAATCAGAACTTCTGGACTATCGGATGCCCGATTAAAGGGATTTTGTTGTATGTATATATTTCATCATTTGTATGTAAAGTTAATGTGCAACCAAGTGATCTCAGTGAGAGCAGTGCATGGGGTTATAAGGAATTGGTGACGTTTATATAGATGTGACCCATTTTGTATATCACGGTATAACGACGCACTGGTTTTTGCCGTCACTCGCTGTTTCCGTAATTGGCAAATACCACAAGTCAGTGCAGACGATGTGAAGAGGTGGAAGATGACATTACTGCTGAGAGAGTTACGCTAGTTTGTCATAGCATGGAATGAATGTCCCATCATTACAACATGTTATACTTACAGGAACGTCATTGTGTTACCAGTGTATGTTCCTTATTATAAGTTACCACTTCACTGTCATTTATACTCATCACCCAAAACTAAGTGTGAATTATGTTTTACATTTTTTGCTCCCCTTCTCCTATTTTGAGCAAATAAAACTACAGTCTCTTGGCTCGTACAATCGATTCCCTGCATATTTAGTGATGCTGTTTTTAACTTGGATTTTGATAATATCTCTGGTATTTATGTCTTGTCACTTGCCACTCTGTTGTAAGCTTCATAATGAAACAGAATGTTTTTATATGGATGTGCTGTCATTGTGTGATTTATTTCTTCCATGAGCCGTGATGTGTCCAAATAGAATATCCAAACTATTCAGAAAGTGGCCGGACAAGGGGATTTGGAGGATGGTTACTAATGCAAAATGTAGATGATAGATAGATTAACAAAAAAAGGAGCTGGAAAAGCATAAAGAAAGGCTCCAGCACACAGACTGCAACCCACCAAGCTATGGCACATAAGTCAGCGAAAAAGAGGGTAGCACTTTATAGAAAATTACATCAAAAATGGTGTATTTATTGGCCCATGTGAACAGGTGGAAATGCTTCAGCTCAAAAGCAAGTGGATTTTCAACGTAACTAAACAAGCCTCATCGGGTCTAAGAAATCTATGTAATAATGTGAACAGCTTGTATTGTGGAGTCTGCTCCACTTCAGAGTTATCACATATATTGGGAATAACCCTTTCCCGTCTAAGGTAGTTTTCACCTTCCTGACCAGGCCAAATTTTTTAAACCAATGTGCTATTTTATGTGGTAATAATTTTTTTCTTGACACGTTGTATTTTATGTTAGTGGTAGATTTAGGTTAATATGATTGGCATTTATATTAAAGAAATAGAAATTTGATGCATATATTTTGAAAAAATCTCCATTTTTGAACTTTGAAATTTTTATGTCCCTAAAAACTTTATTTTTGTGCCATACTGCAAATTTTTTTTAAATAAATAACATTTACCATATGTCTACATTAAATACGCTCTATTTTTAATTGATATTTTTTTGTTAGGATTTTTTATAAGGGTTAAAAGTTTAGCAGTAATTTTTCTTTTTCTCAATGAGATTTCCAAACTCTCTTTTTTTAGGGGCCCTTTACACATTTGAAGTGATTTTGAGGGGCCTATGTCACGTGTACCCCTCAAGATATTCAAAACTGTATTGAGAAATTTTGTATACCCCGCAGGGCTTCATGCTGTTAAATGAAAAATTACTTTTTATGCACAAAAATGTTACTTTAGCTCCCAATTTTGTCATTTCAGTAACGGAGCAGAAGAAAATAGACAATTAATTTTGGGCCAACACCCCACATGTGGCTGGAAGATACTTTTTGGATAAACGGCAGGGCTTGAAAGGCAAGGAGCAAAATTTTACATTGGAGCACAATTTTGGCTGGAATAGATTCCATATGCCATGTCACATTTGCAGAGCTCCTGAGGTGCCCAAAGAACGGAAAGCCCCTAGAAAAGGCCCCATGTTAGTTACTGTATTCCTCAAGGAATTCAACTAAGGGTATGCTGGCCATTTTAGATCCAAAGATGCTTCACAAAAGTTTATAACATTGGAACAAGAAAAATGTTTTCTATGAAAATGTTACTTTAGCCCCAAATGTCTCAGTATACTGAAATCCCATAAGAGGCTGAAACCTATTTTTGGGGCCCATAGCTGGGTTCAGAAGGAAAGGAGCGCTATTTGGCCTTTGTTAAGCTATTTTGGAAGAGATAGACTATAAACATCATGTTACATTTGCGGAGCTCCTGAAGTGCTAAAATCCAAAACCTCCCACAATTACCCAAATTATAAAAACTACACCCACTATGAATTCATTTAGGGGTGGGGTGAGCATCTTGAACCCACAGGCATTTCAGAGAATTTTATAACACTAGGCCTTGAAAAAGAAAAAAAAATTTTTTTTCCACTAAGATGTTGAAGAAGCCACAAATTTTCATTTTTACAAGGGTAACGTTGAGTACATCAATACTCCATATGTGGTCGGAGACTACTCTTTGGGCTCAGAAGGGAAGAAGCGCTATAAAACTTTTGGCTCACAATTTTACCTGGAATAGATTGCAGATGACATGTCACATTTCAAGAGCCCATAAGGTGAGAAACCCACAAAAACTCCCATAATTGAACCCATTTTGGAAACTGTATCCCTCAAGGAATTCATTTCTGGGTGTAGTGAGCATCTTAAACCGGGTGACAAGTCACTAAACACTTGGAGGTGAAATTGAAGGATGACATTTTTTCAACCAAAATGTTGGTTTAGCCCCAACGTTTTGCAAGGATGACAAGAAAAATTGGACCCTATAAATCATAATACAATTTTCTCCTGAAAATACAAATCTCCAGTATGTGGCCAGAATGGTTTGGGGTGCCATGTCACATCAGCAGAACGCCTGATGTACCAGAAAAGCAGAAACCCCCAAAGTGACCACATTTAAAAAAAAAAGTGTACCCTTCAATGAATTTAGAGGTATAGTGCACATGTTGACACCACATGTGTTTCACTGAATTTTATTAATTTATCAGCAGGAGATTATCACAGCCTGACTAGGTCTCATGTGCAGGCCAGTCAGGTTAATCTGTGTAACCCCGCCCCTACCACTGATTGGCAGTTTTCTGAAACTGTACAGTCTACATAGGAAGCTGCCAATCAGCGGTGGGGGAGGGGTTACATCGAGCTCAGCATTTATAGCGCTGCTATATCAACAGCAGATAAAGCATGGATTATATCAAAACTGTACCAAGCAGTCCAGTCAGTGATACATTGCTTGAATCAGGCTTTCTTGCTCTATATTATGCTGCTTTCAGATTACATAGCAAAAACCTGCCGTCAGATTCCCTTTAATAGTGTATATAAGTAATAAGTTGCTTGTAAACTAAAATTTGGTTATACTTTTTTGTTGGTGCCTTAAGTTTTATTCAGTTGAGGTTTCTCTGTGTACATTTAGAAGCACATTCATTTAGACTGGCGTTACGCACATAAGTTTTAATGAAGGGGCTTGCTGGAGTACAATGTGCCTTATTCATTAAGTAGAGTATGACTCTTCATGGACTAGGTGTATCTGATAACCAGCATGCGCTGTAGCCAAACGTGTCCTCCAATTAGTGACTGGAGTACACTTCTGGAGTAAGTTACACCACTAGAGTGGCATAATGTATCATGATTTGAGTAGCCGCGCCCCGTCTATATCCTGCACATTCTATCTCATAATAGTGGAGCTGGCGTTTATGCTAAACATTGCAACTTATTAAGGAGTAGTGATGAGCGAGCACTAAAATGCTCGGGTTCTAGTTGCTCGAATCAAGCAAATTGGAATGCTCGAGTGCTCGACCCCAGCAATGAGCCTAATTTAAGTCTATGGGAAACTCGAGCATTTTTTCGGTGGCACCCCCTCCACCCCGGAGGTCTGCAGGGGGCCAAAAACTGTCCATGCTCAAATGGCATGGGAACAGCATGGGGAAGACCCCTGGAAGCATCTCTGACTCCCAGGTCACTGCTGTGAACAATGTTGTCAGAGTATTACCCCACTTTTACGGATTCACAATGAAACATACAAAAACTAAACCAAAATGGATTTTCGTGGGAAAAATGTCAAGGAACATCCTTTCCAAGGTAATGACTTGTATATAAGGCAAAATAAATAACCAAAAACAAAAATGCTCCTCAATGCGCCCTTGTGAAGAGCTTCACTGACACACTGCTACAAACTGTAAATGGAAGACAATATTTTACACGATCGCTACAAATGGCTGGATTTGTACCGCAGTTATATGTGATATGTCTGATGGACGCCTACTGTTTTAAATAGCGGGCTTGTAGTTTCCTATTATTCACAGCGACCACGTGTGAATAGCTTCACTGACACTGACGCGCCCCCTGGGCCGTGTGCAAGGGATACCCGGAGCCGGATCTCGATGGGGGTAGTAGTCCTTGTGGCGGTGACCCGGTCCGTGCCCAGGGTGTCAAACTAAGTGGCAGTCTATGGCAGTAGATGTTAATTTGATCAACTACGCCACCCGTTGAGTGCGGCTTTGAAGCAGCCGCTGCAGAGCAGTCCGCTGAGGCCGGTGGTATATGTGCAGCAGTGATGGTATAACCCCCAACGGGAGGGGTATGGCCTCAGGGCAGCAGGTGTAGATGATGGGTGTAGTTATGTTATAGAAAGGAGAGTCAGAGACTTGAGGTGCAGTTTCAGGGTTTTTACTCACAGGTGTTCTCTCAGTCACTCTGGCCTTGAGTGACCACCCGAGCCGTGCTGCGTCCACCAGGTCCTGGACTCGGCCAACCCCCAGGCAGTCCGGAGCGTGGTCCTGAGCTTCCCTGTCTCTCTCTCTTCCTCCTGGCCGTTCCCACCAGGGATCCACCTTTGGCCGGCTCCCTCGGGTCTCTTGGTGGTCAAACCTCCTCTGGGTTCCCTGACCCTATGCTTGGTGTGCCTTTCTGGTGGATTTGGTGAGGGTCGTGGCAAATCTTGACCACGACCTCCGGTTTCTGGCTGAAGATTAGTGGCCTCCACCAGTTCGGGTTCCGGTACCCGTGTCCGCCAACCCTTCACCCTTTTTGGTCTGATTCTGGGTTCTTAGGGTTCCCTCTGGTCTTCCACTCTGGGCCTTTCTTTCTCCTCTCTCTCTCTCTGCAGGCTTGGCCCTGGAGCTGGGCCCAGCCGGAGCCACAGCTCCCTATCAGCCCTCCAGGCTGAGCTCCTCTGCTCTGCTTCTCCTCAGACTGACTGACCCTGTTCCTAAGATGGTGCCCACCTTATATACTCCCTCTATGTGTGAACCCAGGTGACCAGCACCCAATGGGCTCCTAGCTTTACCCAGACTACTCCCCCTATCTGCCCCTACACTACTGGGATGTTCCACCCCCCTCCCACTCCAGCCAGGGACAGACGCTGTCGTACCTGCACATTTACTTAGTGGGAGTACCGTTGTTCTGTCCCCCGGAAATGGGATGTATGTAGTGCATGCAGCCTACTAAGCTCAGTTCCACACTCCATCCTTACCCGGGAGTGGAATACCACACCTCTGGCTTGAGGTGTAATACCCCTGTAGCAGCCGAATCCTCAGGGTGCTACATTCCCCCCTGGTAAATCACAGCACGTCCTCGGGCTGTAAAAGAATAAAATATCCAAAAACATGCAATTTTTTTTTTTCAAAACATCTATAACCATATAAAACACTATATATATTATCAGCAGCATAAAACTCTTCATATAAAACTTTTCATTATAAACATTCTTGTTCCTCCGGCCACGGTGCAACTTGTGACCGGGTAAAGTGCAACAGTCTCTTCTGGAAAAAACACAGTTCCTTATAAAACCAGTAGGGGGCGCTTTAGAAAGCGCAACTATATACAAGGGGAGGTGGCCGCTCTCAGTCCTCGGCCAGTGGGATGAGGAAAGAATGACCGCTCTCAGTCCTCGGCCAGTGGGGTAAAGGGACATACGGGTAACAGTTTAATTTGCTGGTCCCAACGGGGACTATAATGGTAACAGTTCCTGTACCCTGACGGGTAACTATTTTACAGTTCCATTTACCGTACTTTAATAACGGCGTCCTCCTGATGCTTCCTCCCTGTATTCTTCAGACCCGTCCGGGTCCTCTTGCTCCTCCTGACACCTCAGCTCTTCCTCTGTCAGCCGGTGTACATGAAGGGCATAGGGTCCTTTGGCACATTGGTGCCGGGTAAAGGTGACCTCATCACCCAGGTAAAGGTCACGACCTCTGTGTCCCTCCGGTAGGTGGGACTCGACATCTCTTCTGGTCACGAAGACGTCGCCGGGGGTGTGATGATCTCTGATGAAGCCCCAACCGTGCTGCAGTTGGAATTTAATTACAGTCCCGGTGGCACGGGGACCGTGGGCTGCACGGGGGTTCCTTCGGGTCCGGCTCTTTTGTTCTGCACTCTTTACTTGCAGCCGCTCCTCGCGGACCCGCCTCTCTCGTCGTTCCCGGTCGAAAACCTCTAATTGCTGCCGGCAGCACTCTGCTCGCTGGGCTGCGGCCGCCCGGGTCTCTTGAGTGAACCCGATGAGGTCTCCTCCAGTGGGGTCCCACGCAAACTGCGCTTCCTCCAACGAGAGTGGGGTGATCTTGGCGGGCGCCGGAGCTGGGATCAGGGGCTCATCCAGGGGTCTTTCTTTCCGGAGTCGGGGATGGTAGTACTCCGGTGACCACTCAAAGGGCTGCCCATCCGGGCAAATATGCTGGGCTAACAAGTCTTCACCCAGGTGCGGCACTGTGGAGGTTGAGGGCGCGGTGGTGGTAGCGGCGCCCGGGTTCACCAGGCCTTGCGACCAGGCCTGGGGCACCCTGAAGGTGAAGGGCACCGTGAAGACGGCGGCGCCCGGGTGTACTTGATTTTGCGACCAGGCCGGTGGCTCGGCAGAGGGCGCTGTTGGTACTGCGGCGCCCGGGGGTACTCGGCCCTGCGACCAGTCCGGTGGCGTCTCCTGCTTGGCCGCGCTCAGGGTTGAGGCGCGTGACGTCACAAGAGGCGTGGCCGCGGCTCCTGCTTGAGGCCTAGTCTGGAGCGGTAGCGGTGCGGCAACGGGCACGATCGGTGGGATTTCGGGCTCTGCGACGGGGAGCGGGGGTAGGCTTACGGTGGCCGGGCTTGGGGTAGTGACGTCCCCTTTACTTGCCTCCGTCTCTTCAGCTCCCTCTGCGGCGTCGTCTCCGGCCTCCGTCCCTTCTGCATCCTCTTCAGGGGCAGGCGTGCTCCTCGTTGCGGGTGGTGTGCTTCGCTGGCGGGTTCCAGCCTGCTGGGCCATCTCCCTGCTCCACTCCGTCAGCGTTTCTCGCTGCACCTGGGCCATCCTCCTTGCGAGGCCCTCCAGCGCGGTCTGTGCACGCTCCCGGTCTCGGTGGAGCTGTGCCAGGATCTCCACCAGGTCTTGTGGAGTGGTAGCTTGCAACAGGCTCCTGACCACAGGGTCGGTGCTGCCTGACTCTCCCTCCATCGCCGGGTACGGCTTCTCCAGACTCCTCTCCAGACTCCTCCAGGCTGCACCCATCTTCTCTCTTTTGTTCTGTATACGCCCATACTGAGGGCGGTCCTGGGGTAACTTGGTGATTGTCAGTTCCAGGGGCAGACCCCCCACGCTGACGGACATCTCAATCATTGCAGTCTCTGCTGGTGGGGGCGGTCTTCGTTTTTGGCGCCATTCTTGGTCCTGGCCCACGATGGGAGGTGGCCTCTTGCCACCCTCTGGCACGCCCATAATGGCGTCCGCTCTGCCAGGGCGGGAAATCTTCTCAGATGGCGGGAATCGTCTCCCAGTGGCGGGAAACTCCGTGGATGGCGGGAAAAGACTGCAGATGGCGGGCAAACGGCGGGAACCGATCTGAGATGGCGTCCGATGGCTTGGACCCTCCGGAATTGGCGGGAGACTTCTTTTTGAGGTAAATGTGAACTTTTCTTCAGGCACGCAGTACCCGGTGGTTGCGGGCACGTGATCCTGCCGACTACGCCAAAAGTTGACGCGCCCCCTGGGCCGTGTGCAAGGGATACCCGGAGTCGGATCTCGATGGGGGTAGTAGTCCTTGTGGCGGTGACCCGGTCCGTGCCCAGGGTGTCAAACTAAGTGGCAGTCTATGGCAGTAGATGTTAATTTGATCGACTACGCCACCCGTTGAGTGCGGCTTTGAAGCAGCCGCTGCAGAGCAGTCCGCTGAGGCCGGTGGTATATGTGCAGCAGTGATGGTATAACCCCCAACGGGAGGGGTATGGCCTCAGGGCAGCAGGTGTAGATGATGGGTGTAGTTGTGTTATAGAAAGGAGAGTCAGAGACTTGAGGTGCAGTTTCAGGGTTTTTACTCACAGGTGTTCTCTCAGTCACTCTGGCCTTGAGTGACCACCCGAGCCGTGCTGCGTCCACCAGGTCCTGGACTCGGCCAACCCCCAGGCAGTCCGGAGCGTGGTCCTGAGCTTCCCTGTCTCTCTCTCTTCCTCCTGGCCGTTCCCACCAGGGATCCACCTTTGGCCGGCTCCCTCGGGTCTCTTGGTGGTCAAACCTCCTCTGGGTTCCCTGACCCTATGCTTGGTGTGCCTTTCTGGTGGATTTGGTGAGGGTCGTGGCAAATCTTGACCACGACCTCCGGTTTCTGGCTGAGGATTAGTGGCCTCCACCAGTTCGGGTTCCGGTACCCGTGTCCGCCAACCCTTCACCCTTTTTGGTCTGATTCTGGGTTCTTAGGGTTCCCTCTGGTCTTCCACTCTGGGCCTTTCTTTCTCCTCTCTCTCTCTCTGCAGGCTTGGCCCTGGAGCTGGGCCCAGCCGGAGCCACAGCTCCCTGTCAGCCCTCCAGGCTGAGCTCCTCTGCTCTGCTTCTCCTCAGACTGACTGACCCTGTTCCTAAGATGGTGCCCACCTTATATACTCCCTCTATGTGTGAACCCAGGTGACCAGCACCCAATGGGCTCCTAGCTTTACCCAGACTACTCCCCCTATCTGCCCCTACACTACTGGGATGTTCCACCCCCCTCCCACTCCAGCCAGGGACAGACGCTGTCGTACCTGCACATTTACTTAGTGGGAGTACCGTTGTTCTGTCCCCCGGAAATGGGATGTATGTAGTGCATGCAGCCTACTAAGCTCAGTTCCACACTCCATCCTTACCCGGGAGTGGAATACCACACCTCTGGCTTGAGGTGTAATACCCCTGTAGCAGCCGAATCCTCAGGGTGCTACAACACACTGCTACAAACTGTAAATGAAGGATAATATTTTCCACGTTCACTACACATTTCTGAATTTTTATCACTGTAATATGGGATCACGTCTGATGATGGAAAAGATCTGGCTGTATTCTGCAGTGCTAACAAGCAAATGGAGAAGTAAAATGGTGTACTCTGGATTGCTTTTTTAAGCAAATGATCAGGATTAACATAAAAAAAATAGCTCTGGCCCCTGATATCTGGGGCTATGTCTACGGATATCTGTAACAGCAGGAGCAGCAGAACGTGCAGTGGACCCTCTTGTGCTGTGTACACTGCCACAAACCCTGCCTGCCTGCCTAACTCGTGCTATCAGGATTAATATATGCAGCTGGATTAGTCCTCAGAAGAACTGTTAGTTCAGATGGATATATATATATACATACTCCTGGAGTACCACTACCTATATGTAACTATTACACCGCCAATTCTCTCCCTCACACAGCAGGACCTCTCCTTACTCTGCCTGTTTCCGGGATAGGCTTTGATGAGCATAGCGGCGCCCGGTCTTATATAGACTCGATGACGCTATTCGGCCAGCCAATCACTGTAATGCCACAACCAACATGGCTACGACATTACAGTGTGTGGCAAACAATCCCTGCATGGTCATTGGCTCTCTAAAGAGAGCCAAACATGCAGGGCGGGGAACAGAGCTGCCGCCCGAGCAACCCCGAAAATACTCGCCGAGCATGTCGAGCAGGGTGATGCTCAGGCGAGTACCGAGCAGTGGTGAGCACGCTCGCTCATCACTGTTAAGGAGTTTTACACAATTCCAACATAAACCCCTTAATGAATCAAGCCCTTAGTCTATATAAGGGTTGTCCACTACTAGGACTAACCCTTCTCAATTACTGTTTCCACGAAGTAAAGTAATAGCAGCTATACTCACCTCCGGTGGTGGCGCCATTCCAGCTGGATCACTGAGGGGCTCCTGCAGGAACTGAGCAGTCAATGTCTTTGATCCTAGCTGTTATCTTTAATTTACCTCTTTGATGCCGCAACCTATAGTAACAGTGGCATCTAGGTTGTTAAATAAAGTTAGGGGGCTTTCTTAGTCAATAAACCTACACAATGGCCCCCACAGCTGCAATGTTAAATCATGCCTCGCAGCATCGCGCAATGAAGCAACCAGGTTCACGTTCTGTATAGGGACTAAAATAAAAAAAGTAAAACAATAAAATAAAATGTTTATAAAAAAAATAACATACATCCCTGTTCTTTGATGTGGACTTGGGAACTGAGCTGGCAGATGACGGCTGTGTTATTCAGCTATCATCTGCTTCTAACAGTTGCGAATGGAGGGAAGCTCCACCTGCGGCTTCTACACCCCCCCAGCATCTTAGTGCACGCTGCCTTAGATCTTATCTTTATGGCACAAGGTAATGGAAATCTTTGACAATGACGATATCTTTTATAATGTAACCTCTGAATCTATTGTCTATTATTACCTTTTCTTGTTACATGTTATACCTACTATTGTCACTGACTTACCTTATAAGGTTATTACCTTGAAAGCCACATGTTATACCTACCTTTGCTATCAATGCTCCTTATGTGAAGGTACCTTTTGATACGATCTATGCTTGGTTTTTTACCATTATATTACCTGGCCGGCAGCTTACACTCACATTTGTGATACAATCTATGCTGGTTTAGGGATGTTAGTCTCCTTGCAGGATCTTTACCATCTCATCCTGCCTCTGTAGCTGTCCTCTCCTATCCCCAACCCCTCCCCTCCTTTCCTTATTTATTGTCTTTGTATAACTTTAAATATCATTCAATAAAATTTATATTTTATGATACAAAATCGCTTTTATGTCATTTTGGGTCTACCAACAGGCGGATTGAGATACAAATTATGATCTGCTACAGAGACTAAGGAAAGACAGGAGATCTGTCCCTACAATAGAACTAAACTAGATCCCTACGATGTAACGGGGAACCTGATCCTGCGATCAGACCCGCTAAAGTCCTCGGCTAGTCTGTACGAAGACCTATAGATGTGAGGGAGGTATCCCTACAAGAACTAGGGACTGGGATAAGTTGGACACCTCCTAGCAGAAATAGTAGCAGTCAAAGACAAACACACAACAAAAAGCATAGAGGTCAGAAGACCTAGCAAAACTAACAGAGAACGGCAACAGAGCACCAAGCTAGCTCAAGAGTAGTAAATACAATGAAGTCCAGCAAGGCAAGGAGGGCGGAGCCGGATTAAATAGGCAAAAATTGTCATGTGACCAGCAAACTCAAAAAAACCTAACAGGAGAGTTCTAACAGTACCCCCTCTTCTAAGAGGATCCTCCGGATCCCCTAGGCCCAGGCTTACCAGGAAACCTCCTGTGAAACGCTCTGACAAGTCTGGAAGCAGAAACATCATCCGCCCTCACCCATGAGTTATCCTCAGGTCCTAAACCCTTCCAAGCGACGAGATACTGCAAACTCCCTCTATACTGTCTAGAATTTAGGATGCGGGAAATTTCATATTCCCCGTCCTCCACCACCGGAGAAACAGTGGCAGAGGCGTCACCATCCGACACATCAGCTTTTTTCAATAGAGAAACATGAAACACCGGGTTAATCTTCCAGGACGTAGGAACCTCCAACCTAACAGCAGATTGGTTAACTATCTGAAGCACCTTAAAGGGCCCTACGAACTTGGGACCCAATTTTTTAGAAGGAATCCTCAATCGCAGATTCTTAGAGGACAACCAAACCATGTCACCAACAGCAAACAAAACCTCTTGCCGTTTCCTATCAAAGTACCTCTTAGATTTTTTGTTAGCCTCCTGAAGATTACCACGCACATCCGTCCAAACTCTCTCCAAATCACCGGAAAAACTCCCCTCCTCAGGCACAGCCGAAACCAATTTGGAGAATGACCCAAAAGACGGATGTCTCCCAGAACAACAAAAAAAAGGCGAACACCCAGCAGAAGAGGATGTATGGTTGTTAAGAGCAAATTCAGCAAGTGGCAGAAACTCAGACCACCCCTCTTGATTGTCTGCCACAAAACAACGCAAGAACTGCTCAACATCCTGGTTCTTCCTTTCAGTCTGGCCATTAGACTCAGGATGATATCCGGATGAAAACGACAAATGAACTCCCAACCTGTCACAAAAGGCACGCCAAAAACGAGCCACGAACTGAGGTCCCCTATCAGAAACAATGTCAGTAGGAACACCATGTAGTCTGACAATTTCCTTGACAAAGGCCTTAGCGAGTGTCTTAGCGCAGGGCAGTTTGATGAAGGGAACCAAGTGACACATCTTGCTAAAACGGTCCACGACCACCCAGATGACCGTGAAACCTTCAGAGGGGGGAAGGTCAGTAATAAAGTCCATAGCCAGATTTGTCCAAGGTGCACTAGGAACCTCCAGAGGGCAAAGCAACCCCGCAGCAGGAGCATGCGAAGACTTGGATCTTGCACACACAGTACATTGGCGCACCCACTTAATGACTTCCTTCTGCCATCCAGGCCACCAAAAACTGCGACCCACAAGTCTCTTGGTCTCAGAAATTCCTGGATGACCTGCCAACCGAGACTCATGACACTCAACAAACAAATCTCTCCTAAAGGTCCTAGGCACAAACAACCTCCCATGGGGAGTGTTAGATGGGGCATTCTCCTGATCTTTAAGAATCTCATCCTCCAAAACGGAGTCCAAAGCAGCAATCACAACACCTTCTTGTAAAATGGTCTCCTCTTCCTCCTCAACACCGACCATGGGAGAAAAGCTGCGAGACAAAGCATCCGCTTTAACATTCTTGGTACCCGGGATGTAAGTAACGGAAAAATTAAACCACGAGAAAAAAAGTGCCCACCTAGCCTGACGGGCATTCAAGCGCTTGGCAGCATCAAGATAGATCAGATTTTTATGATCAGTGAAAACCTGAATGGGAAATTCAGCACCTTCCAAGAGGTGACACCAGTGTTCAAATGCGAGTTTAATCGCCAGCAATTCCCGATTACCAATATCGTAATTAAGATCAGCCTCAGAAAATTTCTTTGAAAAAAAGGCACAGGGATGTACTCCATCCTTGTTTTCCTGAGACAACACCGCACCGACCTCCACCGAAGAAGCATCAACCTCAACCAAAAACGGCTTAGTCACATCAGGCTGCATAAGGATGGTAGCAGAGGTGAACCTCTCCTTTAGAAACACAAAAGCTTCAATGGCCTCAGAAGTCCACTGAACCGCATTAGCACCTTTCCTGGTGAGATCGGTCAGTGGTTTGACAATAATAGAAAAAATTTTTATGAATTTTCTGTAATAATTGGCGAAACCCAAAAACCTCTGTATCGATTTCAAACCAATAGGCCTAGGCCATTCCTGCACAGCTTGAACTTTAACCGGGTCCATCTCAAAACCTTCACTGGAGATAATGTAGCCCAAAAAACTAATTCTCTGTACAGCGAACTCACATTTCTCCTGCTTAGCAAAAAGCGAATTGTCCATTAATAACTGTAATACCTCACGTACGCTCCGCCAATGAGACTCCAGATCAGGCGAATAAATCAGAATGTCATCCAAATACACAACCACATTTTTGCCGATTAAAGGTCTAAGGATGTCATTAATAAGATTCTGAAAAAATGCTGGAGCATTGGTAAGACCAAAAGGCATAACCAGGTTCTCAAAATGACCCACAGGAGTGTTAAAAGCAGTCTTCCATTCATCACCCTCCTTCATGCGCAACAAATTGTATGCCCCCCGGAGATCAATTTTAGAGAACCACTTGGCCCCCACTAACTGGTTAAATAAATCAGGAATCAATGGCAGTGGGTAAGGATTGCGTACAGTAATTTTATTAATCTCACGAAAGTCCAGACTAGGACGTAAACCGCCATCTTTCTTTTTTACAAAATAAAATCCAACAGCCACAGGAGACTTGGAAGGCCTAATGTGACCGGCGGCCAAGCTTGTCTGTATGTATTCCTCCAAAGCCTTTCTCTCAGGAATAGTCAGATTAAATAAACGACTTTTAGGAAGAGTCGCTCCAGGGACAAATTCAATGGTACAATCATAGTCTCTATGGGGAGGCAAAATTTGCGACTCCTCCTCAGAAAAAACTCTCCAAAAATCCTGAATAGGTACAGGTAATTCCCCTTTTTCCACAGCAGCAATGCGCCCATTACAACACTTGTCATAACACTTAGGGCTCCAGGACTTAATTTCATTGGTAGACCAATCCAATACAGGATTGTGCAATTTTAACCAGGGTAACCCCAATATTACTGGAGAAGGCAAATTATCCAATACCACCAAATCCAAATTCTCTTGATGAATACCATTAATAGTGAGGGGAAATTCACAGACCTTGTGAGTAACACTCTTCAAGGGAGAGCCATCAACAGAAACCACAGAAATAGGGGATGACAAAGTTTTAGGTTCTAATCTAAGTTTTTCCAAGAATCCCCCATCAATCACATTCAGAGTAGAACCACAATCCAAAAATACCCGAAATTCAATGAATTCATCCTGAGCAGCAGTAGTGGCAGATAGGAATACTCCCTTAGAATTTAAACAGGCAATACGGGCATGACTGACCATTTTTTTTTCTTTCTTCATACGAAGCACACAGCTCTTAATAAAATGACCAAGATTTCCGCAATAGAAGCACAAGCCTTCAGAAAGCCTGCGGTCTTTTTCCTGAGAGCGGGGTGCCATCGCCCCAATCTCCATCGGCTCTCCATTGTCAGCACAGACCCTCTCAAGACTCGGAGTTGACATAGCAGAGGATTTGCTTTCATTAATCCTTGCACGCAGTCTCCTGTCCACCCGTATAGCTAATTGCATTGCCTCCTGCAAGTTTCCAGGTGTGGGATAAGCAATCAGTAAATCCTTAACCCTTTCACCTAGCCCTGCAAGAAACAAGCTTTTCAAAGCTGAATCGTTCCACCCCACCTGGGCAGACCACCGACGGAAGTGAGAACAATATTTTTCCACATTACCCGATCCCTGCCTCAAACGTCTTAATTCAGACTCAGCAGATGAGACACGATCAGGATCATCGTACAACAAACACAAAGCAGAAAAAAAACTATCCACTGATCTAAAGCACGGATCACTAGGTTGGAGAGAGAAGGCCCATCCCTGAGGATCTTTGCGCAAAAGTGACATTATGAACCCTATGCGCTGTGACTCATCACCAGAGGATCCGGGTCTCAAACGAAAATACAATAAACAAGCATTTTTAAAAGAAAAAAAATCTTGTTATTCGCCAAAAAATAAATCAGGCAGACGTACCTTTGGTTCAACAAAATGTGCTCCAGAACAGCTACTCACGTGTTGTTGGAGCTTGACCACCTCCAGAGAGAGTCCCTGCAAGCGTTGAGCCAAATCTTGAACCGAGACCATGATGGAAAACTGGAGGTCTTTCCTTAGAGAAAATTTTTTTTTTTTTTTTTTTTTTTTCTTTTAGGGCTGGACTTACTGTTATGATCTGCTACAGAGACTAAGGAAAGACAGGAGATCTGTCCCTACAATAGAACTAAACTAGATCCCTACGATGTAACGGGGAACCTGATCCTGCGATCAGACCCGCTAAAGTCCTCGGCTAGTCTGTACGAAGACCTATAGGTGTGAGGGAGGTATCCCTACAAGAACTAGGGACTGGGATAAGTTGGACGCCTCCTAGCAGAAATAGTAGCAGTCAAAGACAAACACACAACAAAAAGCATAGAGGTCAGAAGACCTAGCAAAACTAACAGAGAACGGCAACAGAGCACCAAGCTAGCTCAAGAGTAGTAAATACAATGAAGTCCAGCAAGGCAAGGAGGGCGGAGCCGGATTAAATAGGCAAAAATGGTCATGTGGCCAGCAAACTCAAAAAAACCTAACAGGAGAGTTCTAACACAAATAGAGGAGATTCTACCCCTATATTTAACCTCTTCTTCCCAAAATAGTTTACACGTAGGGTTGCCATGACAGCCTTGGGTCTGCTGAACATGCCAGTGCTTGTCATGACAGTACTCCTTTGAACACCAGCCTATGGAGAGTAGGAGACTGTGATTTTTGATATATAAAGAAGCAGGGCTGTCATCAGGAATTTCAGCACCCCATTCTGGCAAAATTTTCGAGCCCCCTTGAAACTCCACCCCAGCTCCGCCTCCATCTCTTGAATCTTCCACACTCCCACCACCCAATCTTGGAAAAACTCCACTTCTGCACCACGTCCTTACCAATCACACATTAACAGTTCCCATCAAACACTATATCACATACATAGCCAGCAGCTTTTGTTTTGGCCAAAAGATTTTTTAAGCCTGCCACCACGACAAGGTAGACTCCTTTGGCAGGGCCCTACTCTACTCTAACCTATTAAACATTTCTTAAAATATCCAATTCTCTGTTTAGTGATATTTTCTTTATTTTTCTTTAAGGGAATGTGTCACATACATTTTTAAACTAATTGAAATCAGATTGTGATAATTTTTTATAATCTGTATTTCTGATTGCAGATTATTGTATTCTGTTTTCTGTACATTTATGGAAGCTGCTCTCTTGCCTATTTGGAGATATGGACATTAGACATTATAGGGGACTCTATGTATTTCCTTGGGACAGTTTTCTTTACATGTTCTTATATTTAGTGACATGCAGATGTCATTGTGCAGGAAAGGGGAAAAGGTGAGCTGTGACACTACCTAATGTGAATGTTGGATTCTGTTATCTCTCATTGTAATCCTGCTTGTTATAATAATGAGGTGACTGATGAAAAGGGATCTCTTCTGGATGTGTCAGTCTATTAGGAAAGCAGTTTCTGAATATTTATTATTTTGTGATATAAGGGGTGACAAACTTTAAAGTAAATTCTTCCAAAACTTTAAGCTATGATTAAAAGGATTGGCCATTTTCTGGTTATTGTTGACCAATGTGTTTGAGAGGATGATAAGGCACTTACTAATATGGCCTTTCTTGAATTTTGGCACTAAATATGAGATATGGGAAATAGAAATATAGTCTATGTTGAATTTTGTCACTAAGTGCCTTTTATTCCTCTCACAAACACATTGGTTAACAATAACCAGAGAGTGGTCAATGCCCTTAACATAAAAGCTTCGGAACACATTCCCACTAAACATTTCGCTCTTTTTCATAAGAGTCATTTAGTTAAATCCTTTGGTCAATTATGTAAAGTGCAAATTATAGTGTCAGTAACAAAACAAACAGAAAACAAAACAATGACAAGATGTATAACCAATTAATACAATGAAAATAAGGTCATTTTGTGAGGTCAGGAAAATGCAAAATAAAAACAACAAACAGTATTGCACACGATCTAAGGAACTGAACCATAATAATAAAGATGTATTTCCATAAATCTAAGAACAACAGACAATAGTGCGCTCTACCCTTAGAACTGAGCCCTAATAATAAATGGGTATTCCCATCTGGGGCACTGATAGTACATCGCTGGGTCAGTCAGGTGCAGGTCCCACAACTGAAACATTACTAACTGATCTGTTACATCTCTCTAATACTAGGACTTTGGGTCAGTAATCCGGCAGTCAGGCTAGGATACTCATCCATAATACAGGGGAACATTCATGGCATAAATACACTAATGTAAAACTGGCTGCAATGTAGAAGATGTGAAGATGCAAATTGACATATGTGGAACAGGCAGTCGTCTTACCTTCTGGTTAGCAAAATCATTAATCAGGTCTTTAATATTCAGGCGTCTGGAGAGCTCATGCTCAATTGATAGAAGGGCTAGGCTGTTCAACCGTTATTCTGTCATTGTAGGACGCAGATAGTTCTTTACCAATGAGAGATTGCTAAATGCTATCTGTACTTCTGCTACTGAAAGTGGTAGGATGCTAAAAATTCTGAGTGCAATACACACCTCTCCATATATTCCTTGAAGCTTGAATTTGTAGATGGCGTTTAGTAAATCCAGTGGACCCATATTTTCTGTAAATGTACCTTCATAAACTTTCCGAAGATGTTGCAGCTCAGAAAGTAACGATGATGTTTAGATCCTTAGGGTATGCAGAGATCAATTCTTCAGTGGATGCCACCAGATTTTTTTTCACTAATTGTCCTCACCTTAAGAGCTGGAGCAAACAACTTGCAGACATATTCCATTGATCTGAGGCGCTGGTGAAAATGAGAAATTATAGTGTCCATTGCCACAAGAAGGCCATTAGCTTTGAAGTGCTCTTCAGGATTTGCAGCTTCATGATGCTTTGACTTTCTTTGGCACTATTGTTGAGCATTCAATAGGTCCTTTGCAATCTGGAATCTGCTACCAAACCAGCTTCAGAAAGCAGAGTGGGACACTTTTCCCTGAGTAATATCGTTTCTTCAGAGAGAGGTTTAAGGTTGGCAGCTCCAACTTCCAAAAGAGACAGATCTAGATTGTAGTATTTTTTTTCTCTCAAAAGTCGTAAGAACTTTTACCCAAAATGTTGCTAAAATCACTGCCCTGAAAGACAAAAAATAGTCTTGGACATCTTCAGCTTCTGAATGTGCATCATTTGTAAGTTTTCCGTAAGAAAGAACTTCATCAAGAAACTTCAAAATGCTTGGCAGCCTCTATTCTTGAGCTCCACCGGGTGTCACTTAGACCATGTAAAGGCCTTCCAACTGCATCAAGTTGGAAGACCGTTGCTAAACAGAATGTATAGCCGGTTTAGGCTTCCAAAAAAGTCTTCATTTCAGGACAGCTTGCAACAGCATGAACACCCACAAAGTTTATAGAATGGGCAGTACAAAGACAAAAGAGAGCCCTTGGAAATTTCACTAGAATTTTGGCCCTTACACCTTTAATCCTACCAGACATGTTTGCTCCTTTATCATATACCTGGCCTCTGCAGTTTTTAGGTCAATGGCATGCTCATTCAGTCTTGATATAACCATGTCCTCAATTTCTTCTCGTGTCTTCTGAAAAAAAAATGTATGTCTCTCTGGAGACATACCTCAAAAGTACAACGCTCTGTTCAGTGCGTGAGACATCTGAAGTAGCATCACAAATAAAAATAAATAGCTTCTTTCCTATCTGAAAATATGGCATCCAGGACATGTTTTCTATAAATATTTATAAATTTATTTTGTATTGTCCAAGATAGATAATGAGCTGGAATTTTTTTGCTTTTCTTGACTAACCTTGAATTTTCTAGATGCTCTTTTAGTACACTGTCATATTGTGACAGGATTTCCAAAGTTCCAAGAAAATTGCCGTTATGTAGATCTCAAATTCTCTGCAATATTCCCCTGAAAGCCATGTTGCATTAACCTAATTGCAGTGTCGCATCCAAAAGTCTTTCTAGAAGAGTCACGAGCTTCTCCGCTTCCTTCGCTAAACTTCATTGCATCTCAAAGTCAACAGCATGGCCACCTAGGGCATTTTGGAGGGTTCTCCAACTCCAGTAGTGCTTCCTGTTCTGTGCAATATGTTCATGCTCTGGTAACTTGAGGTACAGGCGATTCCATTTGAAAACCAAAGGATTAAAACCTTCTTTCCGATAAAGTCTGCTCCCAGTCTTGATTCTCTGATCAACAGAAAATGCCATGCACGCTACACAATACATTGCTTTCTTACTTGGGCTCCATGTTAGCCAATCCCTGAAAAAATGTTCATGCCCATTAGATGACTTGGCATATAGGAGAAAGTCACTAAAAGAACGGTCATCAACATCCTTAGGCAGAGATTGTACTATCTGCTTCAATACTTCGTTATTAGAAAGCCCTGAAAATACAATCTTCTCCCTTTCCTTGTCCATGATGACATCTGGCCACATTGCTGGGTCTTTCCAATCGATTTCTTCTCCTTGTAATGTTACATGAATGCACTCCTCTGAAGAAAACGACTCTGTGTAGTAGAGGCGAGAGAGCCTTTAAGAGAACTCTTACATGATGCTTCAAAGATGGAGAGAGATTGCCATCTGCTGTCCAGACACAGTCAAGCGGAACCAAGATATACAAGAGAAGTTGAAGAGAGAGCAGATTTAGATGCTGGACCCGGTCAGGTGACTTCCAGGAAGGAGTTCCTGGAGATAAGAGGCCAGCGCGCCAAGCCTGAGGAGTTTTTGGCGCCAAGCAGCAGAGAGGAGCAGACGTGCTCCCTGCATGCTGAGAAGACCTGCGTGGCAGGCCTAAGCCGGAGGCCTGCCAGGTGCCATAGCCGGGCAGCGGTGGATGAGCTCCGGATCCCTCACAGATGTGACCCAAGTGCTGTACCTACTGAGGAGAGTCGGAACCTGCTTGCGGTGCTGAGTGAGTTCGCGGAACCCGACGTCGCCCGCCGACAGACGAGATCTGGACCCCCCTATCCCCGGCTTGAGAGACTGCCTCCAACGGCCAGGAAGAGAGGAGTTGAGAGACTGCTGAGCCAGTAAAGTCACGCCAGTGAAAGCAGAAGAGCTGCATACATGAACAGGGCCGTCACTTCTTCTGTTCACTCACGGTACCGGGGCCAGTTGGGTTTAGGTACTCAGGTTGGGAGGAGAACAGTTGGGGCGGAAGAAGCTAAACTTGCTTTAATTGATTTTGTCCGGAAAAGACTTGCAGCCTAGCGGGAATAACCGGTGACCCCCACTAGAGCCATATACAGAGATAAAGAACTGACGTGGTGACTCCCCTGACTGGGTGCACCACATTACTTTGAGAGACTTCGTATTTTGCTAATATTTCAAATTACCGTTCAATACCCTTGTTGCTATCCCCTTGCTCAAAATACCTGTTTTATATATACATAAACTGTTTATAATCATCTCTGACTGTCCCTGCCTTGTGTCTCTGTGCGTTGCATTCCGGCAACTGCATTACATCTGCACTTTGGCAGCAAGATTGTCCTTCATATACATGTTCTAAAATGGAACATGACCATGAAGGCATTGGCTCTTCTTCCATCTCCATAAAAACAGTGGGAGGGAGCATTTTGTGAGAAGGACTCTTTGGTGACATGGTACTGGACCGTGTTTCCGCAGATTCTTCTGTTACTGCACCAGTTGGCATAGCTGCACCCTCTTTTTACAAGTGGGTGTGTGCGTGCACCTCATCACTTTGGGGCTCTCAACTCCTATTGTGCCGCAAGAACCAGGGTGCGCCGGCAGCTTGGGAACAAAGAGCGGGTCGGCAGTGTCTGACGTCACTGATGTCAGATGAGGCCAGCCCACTCTGCTGCGGCCATACAGTGTAAGTAGCTGCGGCTGTGAGTGACTGGGGCCCAGATCTTAATAAAGCCGACGCGGCTTCAGTCACTGCTCAGTACATAGTAATCGGCTGCTCTAACCGCGCACTGGCACTGACTGACAGTGTAAAATGTTCTGCGTATAGCTATGATTATAATGGAGTGCAGATATTGTGGTGCATATACTTACCGCCAGTTTATGAGTAGATCTGCTGACTCCTTTATCTTCGATGTCTTCCATTGGGATCCGCTGTCAACTTTATGCTCAGCTGCATAAAAAAAAAAATCCGGCCTCCTTCCTCCCCTTAATAGCCGGCCATCACACACCTTTTCCCAACACCCATGACAGCTTTTTCATGAGTGTGAGGAAATCTTACTACCGGTAATGGTAAAAATGATCATAGACATGTGCAATGATGTTTGTTTAAAAAAAAAATCCGGCCTCCTTCCTCCCCTTAATAGCCGGCCATCGCACACCATGTTATTTCTTCTCAGCCCAAGACAGCACCGAAAGATGGAGCTGTCATGAGCAAGAAGAAACCCAATTACCGGTTAGTGTAAAAAGTTCTGCACATGTCTATGATTATAGTGAAGCGCAGGTGTTGTGGCGCTTATACTTACCGCCAGCATATGAGTAGATCTGCTGGCATCTCTTTCTTCCACTGGGATCCACTGTCATCTTTATGCTCACCTGTAAAAAAAAAAAAAAAAAAAAAAAAATCAGGCCTCCTTCCTCCCCTTAATAGCCGGCCATCACACACCTTTTCCCAACACCCATGACAGCTTTTTCATGAGTGTGAGGAAATCTTACTACCGGTAATGGTAAAAATGATCATAGACATGTGCAATGATGTTTGTTTAAAAAAAAAATCCGGCCTCCTTCCTCCCCTTAATAGCCGGCCATCGCACACCATGTTATTTCTTCTCAGCCCAAGACAGCACCGAAAGATGGAGCTGTCATGAGCAAGAAGAAACCCAATTACCGGTTAGTGTAAAAAGTTCTGCACATGTCTATGATTATAGTGAAGCGCAGGTGTTGTGGCGCTTATACTTACCGCCAGCATATGATTACAATATCTGGCTTCTCCATCTTTAGAGTCTGTCTTTGGGGTCCCTCAGTGTTGTGTCCATGGTTATCTTCATTCCAGCAGTTTTTCCAGATGATCAGTGATGTTCACTCTTCGGTTCTTCAAGGTCTTCTGGAGGCTGAGGAAGACAGCTCGCTCTGGTGACTATGGAGCTGGTGTCTTGTCAAGGGTTTCCATGTTGACAAAAGAAAATCCCTTGAACATGGCCTGGTCCTTTGCTGATAGAGGTGACTTTTTGGCCTCCGCTGCTTCTAATTTCTCCAGATGGTGTGGTCGAGAACGGTGATGAGCTTTAGTTGGCTATAAAACAAAAAAAGAATCATAACATTAAGAATATGACTTTTTATCACATTCCTGGTTTTAAACTGCACTAAAATTGCCAAAATCTTAATCCTTCTGGAGAAGGATGATGTCCACATTAACTTGAAAGTGAAAAGTGAAATGATCTGAACCATCAGACCAGGACCAGCAGCTCTGGATGATGTTGGTTTAACAATGTTAGTGTCAGCGGTAAATAATACTCAACAGAAAGTCAACACCAAAAAATGATAGAAACAACTATCAGCTTTCAATAAGTGTTCTCTACCCATCATTGTTTCCCCTATGCAGAGATGATGGTGCAATGTGATCTGGACATATACTTACTACAGGGATGTGTGGTGGAGGCACTTTCAGGGCTTCCACAGAGACCCAGTCAATACACTGGAAAAACACCTGCTCTCTGATGTTACCATGGACTCCTAAGCGTCTGGCTGGATCTTTCTGTAGGAGCTAAAAACAATAAAGTAAAACCCATGAAGGTAAGTGGTAGAGACAATAAAACATTCTCACGACATCACCATTTAAATGAATATTATACAACCCCTAGTACTAATAACTTGGAATTATACTGACCTGTTTAATGATGTCATCAATGCCGGAGGATGCCTCATCGAGTGTCAGATGGAACGTACACTCACTGGTAACCATATCTTTTAAGATGACACCAAAAGAATACCAGTCTACTCCGGCGTTATACTCCTTGCCAGGAAAAATCTATCATGGAAGAGAGAACAGAAAGGTCAAAATGTTAACACCCCATGGACTATAATTTTTGTGAAAATTAAATAGGAAAGCACTATTGTCTGCACCTCAGGAGCCATGTAGCCCGGTGTTCCAGCGTATTCGGTGGCTGTTCGGTCTCCATGCATGTTGTCAATTGCGAGACCGAAATCTGTGATCTTAATATGGCCCGTTTCAGCCACCAGGATGTTCTCGGGCTTGAGGTCTCTGTGGATGACGCCCTTGGAGTGGAGGTGCTGGATTCCACAGACCAGTTCAGCGGCATAGAATCTGACAAAAAGACATGAATGAGTGTAGCTTACCGAGGAGAAGACAAGAAACACCAAGATCCAGCCAATATTATCTACATGATCAACCAGAACAAGATGACTATATACAGGACATACAACAAATCCTGCCAGATCCCACTGATGAATAATGAAGTCACTCAGGTTTCTGTCGCTGCAGTCTACAATATTTTTGATATAAAAAGCACCAGAACCCAAAGGCATATAATACAGCACCGAAGTGAACAGAACCAACCCTAGACATTTATGTACAGTTATAATCAGGATTGTAGGTAACATAAAATGTACCTTGCGCTGGGGATGTCAAGCCGCCCCTTCGTCAGTAGGAAGGTGTTAAAGTCCCCGCAGCTCACGTATTCCAGACCAAGCAGCACATAGCGCTGTAGCACAGAAAAACGTATAAGTATATTTATATGCAGGTAAAGTTGCCAAAAGATTACAATATCTACACACATATTACAGAATAGGTCAGTATAACTATAGGCAACAGGATAAATGGAAGGTTGATAGTATACATTTCCCATTTAAGAGGGATTACATTTCAGATGTCCCAACATTTTTTCAATGTTCTAGCTGACGACCATATGAGGCATCTCTAATGACAAATGACACCTTAGGGATCATAATTGTGCTCCTGTGGAGGGTTATTTAAATATGCGGTTATGTATAATGATTTTCTTTAGAGTGGCATACGGAGATTTAAAGGACTGCTGTACATTTTGTTCAATTAATATTCAATGTAATTTTATTTCAGACATTTACAGGGGGTGCCCTGTTATTACTGAGGCTCGGGTCAAGCATGGTGCCAGTCAGAGGTTTACTGCCTCAGAGGGGTTTTACTGCAGGGGGATATTTACTGCCTGGGGGGTGTATTTACTGCTTGTAGGGGGGTATTTGCTGTGTGTGTGAGGGCATTTACTGTGTGTGTGAGTGCATTTACTGTGTGTGGGGTTGGTGCAGACACAGTATGGTTAGTGGGGGGATGAGTGTGGACATAGTATGAGGAGCAAGGGGAAAATGTATGCGGACACAGTATTGAGAGCGAGTGTCATGGGTGTGTAGCACCCTGAGGATTCGGCTGCTACAGGGGTATTGCACCTCAACCCAGAGGTGTGGTATTCCACTCCCGGGTAAGGATGGAGTATGGAACTGAGCTTAGTAGGCTGCATGCACTACATACATCCCATTTCCGGGGGACAGAACAACGGTACTCCCACCAGTATATGTGCAGGTACGACAGCGTCTGTCCCTGGCTGGAGTGGGAGTGGGGGTGGAACATCCCAGTAGTGTAGGGGCAGATAGGGGGAGTAGTCTGGGTAAATGTAGGAGCTCATTGGGTGCTGGTCACCTGAGCTCACACATAGAGGGAGTATATAAGGTGGGCACCATCTTAGGACAGGGTCAGTCAGCCAGTCAGTCAGTCTGTGAGTCATCAGTAACTCCAGGAGAGGAGAAGGAAGAGGGACCCAGAGGCGCAGGACGAGAGGGGACCCCAAGAGCCCGTATGAGAACTGATAAGGGTGAAGGGTCGGCAAAAGGGTACCGGATCCCAAGCTGGCGGAGGCAAAAGCAAACCTTAGCCAGGAACCGGAGGTCGTGGGCAAGATTTGCCACGACCCTCACCAAATCCACCAGAATGGTACACCGAGCATAGGGTCAGGGAAGCCAGAGAAGGTTCAACCACCAAGAGACCCGAGGGAGCCGGACACAGGTGGATCCCTGGTGGGAACGGCCAGAGAGAGAGAAGAAGGGAGCTCAGGACCATACTCAGGAATTGCCCGGGAGTTGACCGAGTCCCGCACCTGGTGGACGCAGCACGGCTTGGGTGGTCACTGCTGTACAGAGTGACCCGAGCAACACCAGTGAGTAAAAACCCTGAACTGCATTTCATGCCTAGGAGTCTCCTTGCTGCACCTTCACAACCACCATCCTCCACGTCTGACCCCCTGAGGCTATACCCCTCCCGTTGGGGGTTATACTACCACAGCTGCACACACACCACCAGCCTCAGCGGACCATCCTGCAGCGGCGGCCTTTTGACCGCAAATCAACGGGTGGCGTAGTCGACACTAAGAACATCTACAAGGACTGCCGCACACTGAGTTTGACACCCTGGGCACGGACCGGGTCACAGCCACTCGGAGACTACAACCCCCATCTGATCCGGCTCCGGGTATCCCTAACAACATGGCCCAGGGGGCGCGTCAACTTTGGCGTAGTCGGCAGGATCACATGCCCGCAACCACCGGGTACTGCGTGCCTGAAGAAAAATTCGCAATTACCTCAAAACGAAGTCTCCCGCCAATTCCAGAGGGTCCCCGCCATCAGACGCCATCTCGGATCGGTTCCCGCCATTCGCCCGTCATCTGCAGTCTTTTCCCGCCATCTGCAGTGTTTCCCGCCACTGGGAAGCGATTCCCGCCATCAGAGAAGATTTCCCGCCTTGGCAGAGCGGACGCCATTATGGGCGTGCCAAAGGATGGCAAGAGGACACCTCCCATCGTGGGCCAGGACCGAAAATGACGCCAAAAGTGGAAACCGCCCCCACCAGCAGAGACTGTGATGATTGATATGTCCATCAGCGTGAGGGAACTGCCCCTGGAACTGGCAATCACAAAGTTGCCCCAGGACGACCCCCAATGTGGGCGGATACAGAACAAAAGAGTGAAGATGGGAGCAGCTTGGAAGAGTCTAGAGAGAACACACCCGGAGATGGAGGGAGAGTCAGGCAGCACCGACCCAGTGGTCAGGAGCCTGTTGCAGGCCGCCACTCCAGAAGGCCTGCTGGAGATCCTGGCGCAGCTCCCCGGAGATCGGGAGCGTGCACAGACCGCGCTGGAGGGCCTAGCACGAAGGATGGCCCGGGTGCAGCAGGAAACACTGGCGGAGTGGACCCGAGAGATGGCCCGGCAGGCCGGAGCCCGCCAGCGAAGCATGCCACCCGCAGCGAGGAGCAAGTCCACCTCTGAGGACGGCGAAGGATGGACGACGGCCGGAGACGACGCCGCGGAGGGAGCCGAAGAGATGAAGGCAGGTAATGGGGACGACAACATCCCGTGCCCAGAAGCCGTAAACCTGCCCCAGCTCCCCGTCGCAGAGCCCGAAGCCCCACTCACCGTTCCCGTAGCCGCTGCGTCATCGCTCCAAGCTAGGCCTCAAGCGGCCGGAGCCGCGGCCACGCCCCCTGTGACGTCACGCGCCTCAACCCTGAGCGCGGCCAAGCAGGAAGCGCCACCGGCCTGGTCGCAGGGCCGAGTACCCCCGGGCGCCGCCGTCTTCACTGCGCCCTCTACCACCATCATGCCACCGGCCTGGTCGCTGGGCCAAGTAACCCCGGGCGCCGCCGTCTTCACGGTGCCCTTCACCTTCAGGGTGCCCCAGGCCTGGTCGCAAGGCCTGGTGAACCCGGGCGCCATTACCACCACCGCGCCCTCAACGTCCACAGCGCCACACCTGGGTGAAGACACCTGCCCGGATGGGCAGCCCCCTGTGTGGCCACCGGAGTACCACCATCCCCGACTCCGGAAAGAAAGACCCCTGGATGAGCCCCTGATCCCGGCTCCGGCGCCCGCCAAGATCACCCCACTCTCGTTGGAGGAAGCCCAGTTCGAGTGGGACTTTACCGGTGAGGACATAATGGGATTCACCGAGGAGACCCGGGCGGCCGCAGCTGAGCGTGCGGAGTGCTGCCGGCAGCAGTTAGAGGTCTTCGACAGAGAGAGGAAAGAGAGGCGGGTCCGCGAGGAGCGGCTGCAAGTAAAGAGTGCAGAACAAAAGAGCCGGACCCGAAGGAACCCCCGTGCAGCCCACGGTCCCCGTGCCACCGGGACTGTAATTAAATTCCAGTTGCAGCACGGTTGGGGCTTCATCAGAGACCATCACACCCCCGGCGACGTCTTCGTGACCAGAAGAGATGTCGAGTCCCACCTACCGGAGGGACACAGAGGTCGTGACCTATACCTGGGTGATGAGGTCACCTTCACCCGGCATCAGTGCGCCAAGGGCCCGTATGCCCTGCATGTGCATAGACTGACTGAGGAGGAGCTACGGGGTGAGGAGGATCAAGAGGACCCGGACGGGTCTAAAGATTACCCTCAGCCAAGAGCACACCGCCACTGATGAACTGTAAATAGAATATGTAAATAGTTACCCGTGTGGGTGCAAAAACTGCTGCTACCAAAGTGTAGTCCCCGTCGGGACCAGCAAGTGAATACCCATGTGTCCCTATCCCCTAACAGGCTGAGGACTGTGAACAGCCATTCCTTTTCCCCACTGGCCGAGGACTGAGAGCGGCCATATTCCCCTTTGTACATAGTTGCGCTTTCTAAGGCGCCCCCTACTGGTTTTGTAAGGAACTGTGTTTTTCCAGAAGAGACTGTTGCACTTTACCCGGTCACAAGTTGCACCGTGGCCGGAGGAACAAGAAGGTTTATATGAAAAGTTTTATGCTGCTGATAATGTTTATATGTTTTATATGTTTATGTTATGAAAAAAAAATTGTATGTTTCTGGATGTTTTTATTCTTTTACAGCCCGAGGACGTGCTGTGATTTACCAGGGGGGAATGTAGCACCCTGAGGATTCGGCTGCTACAGGGGTATTGCACCTCAACCCAGAGGTGTGGTATTCCACTCCCGGGTAAGGATGGAGTATGGAACTGAGCTTAGTAGGCTGCATGCACTACATACATCCCATTTCCGGGGGACAGAACAACGGTACTCCCACCAGTATATGTGCAGGTACGACAGCGTCTGTCCCTGGCTGGAGTGGGAGGGGGGTGGAACATCCCAGTAGTGTAGGGGCAGATAGGGGGAGTAGTCTGGGTAAATGTAGGAGCTCATTGGGTGCTGGTCACCTGAGCTCACACATAGAGGGAGTATATAAGGTGGGCACCATCTTAGGACAGGGTCAGTCAGCCAGTCAGTCAGTCTGTGAGTCAGCAGTAACTCCAGGAGAGGAGAAGGAAGAGGGACCCAGAGGCGCAGGACGAGAGGGGACCCCAAGAGCCCGTATGAGAACTGATAAGGGTGAAGGGTCGGCAAAAGGGTACCGGATCCCAAGCTGGCGGAGGCAAAAGCAAACCTTAGCCAGGAACCGGAGGTCGTGGGCAAGATTTGCCACGACCCTCACCAAATCAACCAGAATGGCACACCGAGCATAGGGTCAGGGAAGCCAGAGAAGGTTCAACCACCAAGAGACCCGAGGGAGCCGGACACAGGTGGATCCCTGGTGGGAACGGCCAGAGAGAGAGAAGAAGGGAGCTCAGGACCATACTCAGGAATTGCCCGGGAGTTGACCGAGTCCCGCACCTGGTGGACGCAGCACGGCTTGGGTGGTCACTGCTGTACAGAGTGACCCGAGCAACACCAGTGAGTAAAAACCCTGAACTGCATTTCATGCCTCTGAGTCTCCTTGCTGCACCTTCACAACCACCATCCTCCACGTCTGACCCCCTGAGGCTATACCCCTCCCGTTGGGGGTTATACTACCACAGCTGCACACACACCACCAGCCTCAGCGGACCATCCTGCAGCGGCGGCCTTTTGACCGCAAATCAACGGGTGGCGTAGTCAACACTAAGAATATCTGCAAGGACTGCCGCACACTGAGTTTGACACCCTGGGCACGGACCGGGTCACAGCCACTCGGAGACTACAACCCCCATCTGATCCGGCTCCGGGTATCCCTAACAACATGGCCCAGGGGGCGCGTCAGGTGTGTCAGAGGTGACAGACAGTCGCCCTGCAGTTGGTTGCAGGAGATCTCTACATTTGGCATTACAGACAACTTGCTAGAGGATGGCTGTCTGTAGGACCCAGCGGCTACCTCCCTCTGGCTAATTATCTTCCTCGTGTGGGTGTATAATTAACTGCTGTGTCTTAGAGGGAGGTGCCGGCGATATTCATTACTACTTGTGAGGCTTTAGCAAGAGCAGTACTTCATCCTCTCTGGAGCTTGAGGCCGTGTGTTCATTTGTCTGGAGTCGTCTAAAGCTAAGAATCTGGGCTCCCTTTTACTTTTCCTTTTGTGTTGCACTAGTCTTTCCCACACCAGGCACGACATTATCACCGGCCGAGCACGTTTTGAAAAGGAAAAAAAAAATCTGCCTTTTTTTTTCTTTCTCTGTGTGTTTTTGGGCGTGGACCTTTTTTTTTTCCTTTCTCCCTTCGTACGGGTTCAGTTGCAGAGCTCGCAGAGCAGTTTCACAGTCTGTCTCTGGAGGTGAATGACTTCCGCTGTGAGGTTTAGCAGCAGCATCAGCGGTTACAGGTCGCCAATCTGAGGGTCTCTGCAGGTAGGCCGGTCCAGCCTGAACCCAAGGTTGTCCTCCTGGACAGGTTTTCAGGAGGTAGGGATACGTTTTTTTGTATTTAAGGAGGCATGCAAATTATACTTTAAACTTCATCCTTACTCCTCTAGTAATGAGGAGCTACGGATTGGTATTGTGATATCTCTATTACAGGGAGATCCTCAGTCATGGGCGTTTTCTTTACCGCAGGACTCTGTTTGTCTCCAGTCTGTGGAGGGGTTTTTCGAGGCTCTGGCCCTCATTTATGATGACCTTGACCAAGTCGCCTTGGCTGAGTCTAGGCTACGTCGCCTTAAGCAGGGAAATAGGTCAGTGGAAACATTCAGTTCGGAATTCCGCAGATGGGCAACGGATTCCAAATGGAATGACTCAGCCCTTAGAAGTCAATTTTGTAAGGAGCTTACTGAAAGGTTGAAAGTTGCCTTGGCAGTATATGAAACCCCTCAGTCCTTGGAGGCTGCCATGTCTTTGGCCATACGTCTTGATAGACGCCTTCGGGATTGACAGGTGAGACCACCTTCTCCAGGGCCTTCTAGTTGGGGTTGTGTATCCCTGCCAGGGGAGCGGTCTGGGGGTGAACCAGTATTGGGGGAGGTGGAAGAACCCATGCAGTAAGGGGGTGTATCTGCATCATACATCTCCCCGGAGATTCACAAGAAAAAAGGCATGTTTTTTTTTGTGGGGAAAAAATTTCTGTGTTTGCTGACAGTGGAGCCGGAGTCATCATTTTGGATGCTGAGTTTGTGAAAACTCATGGTCTTGTTTGCTGTACTTTAGATAAACCTATTTCCATTTTCGCCATCAACTCGGCGACCCTTGCAGAGAGAGCATTTACTCAGATTGTACATAATGTAAAAGTGAGTGTGGGGTCAGTTCATTGTGAAATCATCCCTTGCTATGTTCTGGACAATCTTCCCACACTGATTGTCTTGGATATCCCTTGGCTTGTTAAACATAATCCGTTGGTTGATTGGAAAACTGGGGAGATTATTGAATGGGGAGATTACTGCCATGAGAACTGTCTAGATATTTCCCTTGCTACTGTCTCTACGGAAATATTACCTGCTTTTCTGTCTGGTTTTGAGGATGTTTTTTCTGAGAGGGGATGTCAGGATTTGCCCCCTCATCGTGCTTATGACTGTCCTATTAACCTGACCCCCGGAGCTAAACTACCGAAGTCCAGACTGTATAATCTTTCTGGCCCTGAGAGACAAGCCATGAAGGATTTCATTGCGGAAAGTCTGGAGAAGGGACATATCAGACCCTCATCTTAGCCCGTGGCTACAGGTTTCTTTGTGAAGAAAAAAGATGGCGGTCTACGTCCCTGTTTAGATTTCCAGGAATTAAATCAAATTACCATCCATGATCCATACCCTCTTCCTCTGATTCCTGATTTGTTCAGCCAGGTTGTGGGAGCTAAGGTATTCTCCAAGTTGGATTTAAGGGGAGCCTACAACCTGGTTAGAATCAGAGAAGGGGACGGATGGAAAACAGCGTTCAATACCCCGGAAGGACATTTCGAGAGTCTGGTTATGCCTTTTGGTTTGGCCAATGCACCTGCGGTATTCCAGAATTTCATAAATGATATTTTCCATCATTTGATAGGGAGGTTTGTGGTGGTCTATCTGGACGATATTTTGCTTTACTCCACTGATTTTGAGACTCATCAGGGGCATGTTAAGCAGGTACTCCAGATATTAAGGGATAGCAAACTTTAAGCCAGACTAGAAAAATGTGTTTTCGCTGTTCAGGAGGTGCAGTTTTTGGGGTACTTGTTGTCATCTTCGGATTTTCGGATGGATCCGGAGAAGATCCGTGCAGTCCTTGACTGGGAACGTCCAGAGAACCTGAAGGCTCTACAACGTTTTCTGGGCTTTACTAATTTTTACTGGAAATTCATCCAGAATCACTCTGTTACTGTGAAACCCCTTACTGACATGACTAAGAAGGGGTCTAATTTTTCCAAATGGTCGGATTCTTCCATCCAGGCTTTTTCTTCCTTAAAGAATCATTTTGCCACTGCACCTATACTCATTCAACCCGATGTTTCTCAACTCTTTATTGATGTGTCTGATATCGGGGTTGGGGCTGTGTTGTCTCAGGATTCGTCCCCTGGTAAATGGCGTCCATGCGCCTTCTTTTCTAAAAAAAATGTCTTCGGCTGAGAGAAATTATGACGTGGGTAATAGGGAACTTTTGGCGATCAAATTGGCGTTCGATGAATAGCGACATTGGATGGAGGGGGCTGTCCATCCTATTACTGTTATTACTGACCATAAGAACGTGTCATATATCCATCAGCTAAACGTCTCAACCGTAGGCAAGCCAGATGGTCCATGTTTTTTACTAGGTTCAATTTTGTTGTCACTTTTCATCCAGAGGTCAAAACTGTCAAGGCTGATGCTTTGTCCCAGAGTTTCACTGGTGGTGGTGACCATGAGAACCCTGCCGCGATATTACAGAAAGGTGTATTCATTTCGGCACTTTATCCTGAACTGGAGGGTGAGGTGCTGGAGGCTCAGGGGGACGCCCCTGCCTCCTGCCCTTCAGGAAAGTTATTTGTACCATCCAATCTGCGCTGCAAAGTATTTAAGGAACATCATAACTCTGTGCTTTCTGGGCATCTAGGTGGTAAGGCAACGGTAGACCTCCTCGCTAGTCGTTTTTGGTGGCCCGGGTTGCATCAGGATGTAATTGAACACGTAGCTACTTGTAGTATTTGCACGCGTTCTAAGGTTTCGCATATCCATCCGTCTGGTACTCTTCTTCCGCTACCTATCCCTAGTAGGCCATGGACACAATTGTCCATGGATTTTATTACTGACCTACTGGTTTCTGCAGGCAAAACGGTGGATTTGGTGGTAGTAGATAGGTTCAGTAAAATGGTTTATTTTGTCGCATTGCCTGCACTTCCAAATGCCAATACACTTGTTCAGGTGTTCATAAATGAGATTGTGAAGCTTCACAGGGTTTCCTCCCATGTGGTGTCAGATCGGGGGACCCAGTTTGTTTCCATGTTCTGGAGGGCATTCTGTTCTCGACTGGTGGTGCAGCTGTCCTTTTCCTCTGCCTTCCACCCTTAGTCGAATAGACAGACCGAGCGTGTCAATCAGAATTTGGAGACCTACCTCAGGTGTTTCGTTTCCGAAAATCAGGAGGATTGGGCATCCTACCTACCGCTGGCAGAATTTGCCATTAATAATCATCGTCAAGAATCCACTGGCATGTCACTGTTCTTCGGTGCATACGGTTATCACCCACAGTTTGATACCTTTAGTGGGGGAGAAGCTTCAGAACGGTTTAACTTCATCGCTCTCCTCGGTATGGCAGGGTGTGCTGAGTAATTTAAAGATCATGGGAGACAGGTATAAACGTATGGCTAACAGAAAAAGCTTGCAAGGTCCGGACCTGAATGTGAATGACTTTGTGTGGTTGCCTACCAGGAATATAAGATTGAAAGTTCCTTCTTGGAAGCTGGGACCTAGGTTTATTGGTCCCTATAAAATAACCGCCGTCATTAACCCAGCAGCGTTTCGTCTTGAACTTCCTCAGGCCCTTAAATTCCACAACATGTTCCATAGGCCCTTACTTAAAAAACATGTGGAACTTATTGAACCCTCGCCTCTACTACCGCCCCCAGTAATGGTTGATGTTAATTTGGAGTTCCAGATTTCGAGGATTGTAGATTCTCGTGTCCAACGTCATTCTCTACAATACTTGGTGCACTGGAAAGGCTATGGTCCAGAGGAGAGGATGTGGGTTTCAGCATCAGAGGTGAACGCTCCCAGATTGGTTCGCTCATTTCACACCTCTTTTCCTGAGAAACTCGGTCCTGAGTGCCAGGAGGCCACTCGTAGAGGGGGGGGGGTACTGTCACGGGTGTGTCAGAGGTGACAGACAGTCGCCCTGCAGTTAGTTGCAGGAGATCTCTACGTTTGGCATTACAGACATCTTGTTAGAGGCTGGCTGTCTCTAGGACCCAGCGACTACCTCCCTCTGGCTAATTAGCTCCCTGGGCTGGGTGTATAAATACCTGGTGTGTCTGAGAGGGAGGTGCCAGCGATATTCATTACGACTTGTGAGGCTTTAGCAAGAGCAGTACTTCGTCCTCTCTCGAGCTTGAGGCCATGTGTGCATTTGTCTGGAGTCGTCAAAAGCTAAGCAATATCCCCCTGTTTGACTACCCTTGTTGTCTATAGAGTTTAGTGGAGATCTACTAGTGCTCATCTCCTCCCGTCCCTAGCCTTAGCCATACGCCAGGGAAAGTCAGGGCGAGGCACCCGTGTAGCGATTGATGAAGAGCCAATATAGGGAGGGTAGTTGAGACAGGGTGACACTAGACCAGACTAGGAGGTCTCCCCTTCCCCCTTTTCCCTAGAGTCTGGACTCCCTTTCCCTTTTCCCTTTGTGTTGCACTAGACTTTCCCACACCTGGCGTGACAGTGAGGGTGATGGGATGGGTTCAGACACAGTTTGGGGAGTTGAGGAGATGTGTGAGGAGGCAGTATTGTTTAGTGGGAGGGTAAATGTATGAGGAGGAAGGGGTAAATAAGTGAGGAGACTATTGAGGGGAATAGTGCGAGGAGACAGTAAGGGGGGGGATAAAAGTGTGAGTGGGCACAGAATAGAGACTGAGTAGTGTAGGGGGTACCATAGGGGGACAGTGTAAGAGCACAGCCAGGAGGGGACAGTATACCAAGGAGGGGATGAGCAGTGTGATGAGAAGGCACAGAATAGAGATTGAGTAGTTGGGGGTAAGCATTGGGGAACAGTGTAAGGACATAGCCAGGAAGAGATTGTAAGCCAAGGAGGGGGAGAGTATGGTGCAGGGGCATAGTATAGACACTGGGCCCTATAAGGGGGACACAGTGTGAGAGGACAGTGTGAAGAAGGGGCCCAGTATGGAAAGGAGAGTGCAGTGTACAGAGCATGTACCATAGGAGGGACAGTGTGGGGGTGATAATTCATGCCGGGAATATAGTGAGGGGCAATTATTTATTCAGGGGTTCAGCATAGGACACATATTTTTATTCAGGAGCATTATAATGCCATTGTTATCTTTAAGGGCATCGTGTGGGATGTGCTGCAGAAGATCAGAGAAGATAGAAGTCTGCAGAGACGAGCTTTGGATGAGAAAACTCATCATGGAGTCTGGACAAGATGAAGAAGAAAAGAAAGAGAACGACTAGAAACAACATCATCTATAAGGTACCTGGATGTAAATGTTATTTGTGATACTAACTCAGTACTGATTCTCATATTTTTATTTATGTTAGAAGCATTAAAAGGATTGTCCAAGTTTGTGGTGAGTCAGCAGTCACTCTATGTGACTGCAGGCTTCTGAATTCTAACAGTGCACTGCACACTGTCAGGATTTTCTTGTGCCGGCGATTTTCATACATGCGGTCACATGCCGACTAGACATGTGTGGCCTAACTCAATGAAAATGAATTGAGTGAGGATGGATACGTCTAGTCAGAATGTGGCCAGAAGTATACAAATCGCATACTTGTGCAAGGGAGACTCCTAAAAGTGTGTACTGCATGTGCTGTGACTGCAGACTTTCATCTCAAACCTGAACAAACCCTTTAATTATAAAATGAAGCCCTGTAGCATGCCAATCCTAACAGTGTGTAATATACTCACTGTCAGGATTCAGCTCTGCTTGTGACGCGCCCCCTGGGCCATGTTGTTAGGGATACCCGGAGCCGGATCAGATGGGGGTTGTAGTCTCCGAGTGGCTGTGACCCGGTCCGTGCCCAGGGTGTCAAACTCAGTGTGCGGCAGTCCTTGCAGATGTTCTTAGTGTCGACTACGCCACCCGTTGATTTGCGGTCAAAAGGCCGCCGCTGCAGAATGGTCCGCTGAGGCTGGTGGTGTGTGTGCAGCTGTGGTAGTATAACCCCCAACGGGAGGGGTATAGCCTCAGGGGGTCAGACGTGGAGGATGGTGGGTGTGAAGGTGCAGCAAGGAGACTCAGAGGCATGAAATGCAGTTCAGGGCTTTTACTCACTGGTGTTGCTCGGGTCACTCTGTACAGCAGTGACCTCCCAAGCCGTGCTGCGTCCACCAGGTGCGGGACTCGGTCAACTCCCGGGCAATTCCTGAGTATGGTCCTGAGCTCCCTTCTTCTCTCTCTCTGGCCGTTCCCACCAGGGATCCACCTGTGTCCGGCTCCCTCGGGTCTCTTGGTGGTTGAACCTTCTCTGGCTTCCCTGACCCTATGCTCGGTGTGCCATTCTGGTGGATTTGGTGAGAGTCGTGGCAAATCTTGCCCACGACCTCCGGTTCCTGGCTAAGGTTTGCTTTGGCCTCCGCCAGCTTGGGATCCGGTACCCTTTTGCCGACCCTTCACCCTTATCAGTTCTCATACGGGCTCTTGGGGTCCCCTCTCGTCCTGCGCCTCTGGGTCCCTCTTCCTTCTCCTCTCCTGGAGTTACTGCTGACTCGCTGACTGGCTGACTGACCCTGTCCTAAGATGGTGCCCACCTTATATACTCCCTCTATGTGTGAGCTCAGGTGACCAGCACCCAATGAGCTCCTACATTTACCCAGACTACTCCCCCTATCTGCCCCTACACTACTGGGATGTTCCACCCCCCTCCCACTCCAGCCAGGGACAGACGCTGTCGTACCTGCACATATACTGGTGGGAGTACCGTTGTTCTGTCCCCCGGAAATGGGATGTATGTAGTGCATGCAGCCTACTAAGCTCAGTTCCATACTCCATCCTTACCCGGGAGTGGAATACCACACCTCTGGGTCGAGGTGCAATACCCCTGTAGCAACCGAGTCCTTAGGGTGCTACATTCCCCCCTGGTAAATCACAGCACGTCCTCGGGCTGTAAAAGAATAAAAACATCCACAAACATACAATTTTTTTTCATAACATAAACATATAGAACACTATATATATTATCAGCAGCAATAAACTTTTCATATAAACCTTCTTGTTCCTCCGGCCACGGTGCAACTTGTGACCGGGTAAAGTGCAACAGTCTCTTCTGGAAAAACACCGTTCCTTACAAAACCAGTAGGGGGCGCCTTAGAAAGCGCAACTATATACAAGGGGAGGTATGGCCGCTCTCAGTCCTCGGCCAGTGGGGAAAAGGAATGGCTGTTCACAGTCCTCAGCCTGTTAGGGGATAGGGACACACGGATATTCACTTGCTGGTCCCGACGGGGACTACACTTTGGTAGCAGCAGTTTTTGGTACCCACACGGGTAACTATTTACATATTCTATTTACAGTTCATCAGTGGCGGTGTGCTCTTGGCTGAGGGTAATCTTTAGACCCGTCCAGGTCCTCTTGATCCTCCTCACCCCGTAGCTCCTCCTCAGTCAGTCTATGCACATGCAGGGCATACGGGCCCTTGGCGCACTGATGCCGGGTGAAGGTGACCTCATCACCCAGGTATAGGTCACGACCTCTGTGTCCCTCCGGCAGATGACTTTCAACGTCTCTGCGGGTGACAAAGACGTCGCCGGGGGTCTTGTGGTCCCGGATGAAACCCCACCCGTGCTCCAACTGGAATTTTATTACAGTCCCGCTTGCACGGGGACCGTGGGCAGCACGGGGGTTTCTGCGGGCTCGGCTCTTCTGCTCGGCGCTCTTCACTTGGAGCCGCTCCTCGCGGACCCGCCTCTCTCTCCTTTCTCTGTCGAAGACCTCTAACTGCTGTCGGCAGCACTCTGCACGCTGGGCTGCGGCCGCCCGGGTCTCTTGGGTGAACCCGATGAGGTCTTCTCCAGTGGGGTCCCACGCGAACTGCGCCTCCTCCAACGAGAGTGGGGTGATCTTGGCGGGCGCCGGAGCCTGGATCAGGGGCTCATCCAGAGGCCGTTCCCTCCGGAGTCGGGGATGGTGGTACTCTGGTGGCCACACAGGGGGCTGCCCATCCGGGCAAGTGCGCTGGGCAAATAGGTCTTCACCCAGGTGTGGCGCTGTGGACGTTGAGGGCGCGTTGGTGGTAGCGGCGCCCGGGTTCACCAGGCCTTGCGACCAGGCCTGGGGCACCCTGAAGGTGAAGGGCACCGTGAAGACGGCGGCGCCCGGGGTTACTTGGCCCAGCGACCAGGCCGGTGGCTCGGCAGAGGTAGAGGGCGCTGTTGGTACTGCGGCGCCCGGGGGTACTCTGCCCTGTGACCAGGCCGATGGCGCTTCCTGCTTGGCCGCGCTCAGGATTGAGGCGCGTGACGTCACAAGAGGCGTGGCCGCGGCCCCTGCTTGAGGCCTAGTCTGGAGCGGTAGCGGAGCGGCAACAGGCACGATCGGTGGGATTTCGGGCTCTGCGACGGGGAGCGGGGGTAGGCTTACGGTGGCCGGGCTTGGGGTAGTGACGTCCCCTTTACTTGCCTCCGTATCTTCAGCTCCCTCTGTGGCGTCGTCTCCGGCCTCAGTCCCTTCTGCATCCTCTTCAGGGGCAGGCGTGCTCCTCGTTGCGGGTGGTGTGCTTCGCTGGCGGGCTCCAGCCTGCTGGGCCATCTCTCTGCTCCATGCGGCCAGTACGTCTCGCTGCACTCGGGCCATCCTCTGAGCCAAGCCCTCCAGTGCGGTCCGTGCACGCTCCCGATCTCCGGGGAGCTGCGCCAGGATCTCCAGCAGGCCTTCTGGAGTGGCGGCCTGCAACAGGCTCCTGACCACAGGGTCGGTGCTGCTTGACTCTCCCTCCATTTCCGGGTGTGTTCTCTCTAGACTCTTCCAGGCTGCTCCCATCTTCTTTCTTTTGTTCTGTATCCGCCCACATTGGGGGTCGTCTTGGGGCAACTTTGTGATTGCCAGTTCCAGGGGCAGTTCCCTCACGCTGATGGACATATCAATCATCACAGTCTCTGCTGGTGGGGGCGGTTTCCACTTTTGGCGCCATTTTCGGTCCTGGCCCACGATGGGAGGTGGCCTCTTGCCATCCTTTGGCACGCCCATAATGGCGTCCGCTCTGCCAAGGCGGGAAATCTTCTCTGATGGCGGGAATCGTCTCCCAGTGGCGGGAAACACTGCAGATGGCGGGAAAAGACTGCAGATGACGGGCGAATGGCGGGAACTGATCCGAGATGGCGTCCGATGGCGGGGACCCTCTGGAATCGGCGGGAGACTTCTCTTTACGGTAAATATGAACTGTTCTTCAGGCACGCAGTACCCGGTGGTTGCGGGCACGTTATCCTGCCGACTACGCCAAAGGTTGACGCGCCCCCTAGGCCATGTTGTTAGGGATACCCGGAGCCGGATCAGATGGGGGTTGTAGTCTCCGAGTGGCTGTGACCCGGTCCGTGCCCAGGGTGTCAAACTTAGTGTGCGGCAGTCCTTGCAGATGTTCTTAGTGTCGACTACGCCACCCGTTGATTTGCGGTCAAAAGGCCGCCGCTGCAGAATGGTCTGCTGAGGCTGGTGGTGTGTGTGCAGCTGTGGTAGTATAACCCCCAACGGGAGGGGTATAGCCTCAGGGGGTCAGACGTGGAGGATGGTGGTTGTGAAGGTGCAGCAAGGAGACTCAGAGGCATGAAATGCAGTTCAGGGTTTTTACTCACTGGTGTTGCTCGGGTCACTCTGTACAGCAGTGACCTCCCAAGCCGTGCTGCGTCCACCAGGTGCGGGACTCGGTCAACTCCCGGGCAATTCCTGAGTATGGTCCTGAGCTCCCTTCTTCTCTCTCTCTGGCCGTTCCCACCAGGGATCCACCTGTGTCCGGCTCCCTCGGGTCTCTTGGTGGTTGAACCTTCTCTGGCTTCCCTGACCCTATGCTCGGTGTGCCATTCTGGTGGATTTGGTTAGGGTCGTGGCAAATCTTGCCCACGACCTCCGGTTCCTGGCTAAGGTTTGCTTTGGCCTCCGCCAGCTTGGGATCCGGTACCCTTTTGCCGACCCTTCACCCTTATCAGTTCTCATACGGGCTCTTGGGGTCCCCTCTCGTCCTGCGCCTCTGGGTCCCTCTTCCTTCTCCTCTCCTGGAGTTACTGCTGACTCGCTGACTGGCTGACTGACCCTGTCCTAAGATGGTGCCCACCTTATATACTCCCTCTATGTGTGAGCTCAGGTGACCAGCACCCAATGAGCTCCTACATTTACCCAGACTACTCCCCCTATCTGCCCCTACACTACTGGGATGTTCCACCCCCCTCCCACTCCAGCCAGGGACAGACGCTGTCGTACCTGCACATATACTGGTGGGAGTACCATTGTTCTGTCCCCCGGAAATGGGATGTATGTAGTGCATGCAGCCTACTAAGCTCAGTTCCATACTCCATCCTTACCCGGGAGTGGAATACCACACCTCTGGGTCGAGGTGCAATACCCCTGTAGCAGCCGAATCCTCAGGGTGCTACACTTGCAGGTTCCAGCAGTCATCACACAGTCACTTCACTCATATGTGAGCAGGGGAGGGCTGGGTCAGGGGGTAGAGGGGCATATGCCCCCTGGGCCGGTCATTAAGCAGCTGATTAAGGCCACTGGTGGGTTGATGCTGTTGTATACAGTAAGTGCAGACCGGTCGCATCACAGTGGAGCAAACACGTCCACTGAATGCTGTGTGCGTCCGTCTGCTGAAGTAGAGGGAGTGTGGCTGCATCTTCTTACTGATGGAGAGGAGCATGTGGGCGGGACAGACAGGGGGCATCTGTGAGTACGAACTTCAGCTCTCTGTGTGGTGAGGAGATGGCAGGACGCTGCTCACCTGCTGATAAATACAGGGCCGGGACCTGTATTGTGTGGGGTCCTGGATTGTGTCTGTGGCCGCTCTGATGATTTCCCCTGAGATTTATTGCAGGAGTCTGAACCCTCAGGGTCGCTCTGTCAGTGCCAGCTCATCGGCTCCAGCGTCATCAGATCCACAGGAAAGTTCAGTCTGCTGCAATAAATCTCTGTCCCTATACCTCAGAGTGACCAGAGACACAATACAGAATCCTGCACTGGACTGATCAACCCTGAGTATGGATACTGGACATCACATGTTATATACAGGTGCTTCTCACAAAATTAAAATATCATCAAAAATGTAATTTATTTCAGTTTTTCAATGCAAAAAGTGAAACTCATATATTAAATAGAGTCATTGCAAACAGAGTGATCTATTTCAAGTGTTTATTTCTGTTAATGTTGATGATTATGGATTACAGCCAATGAAAACACAAAAGTCATTATCTCAGTAAATTAGAAAAAACACCTGCAAAGGCTTCCTAAGCGTTTAAAAAGATCCCTTAGTCTGTTTCAGTAGGCTCCACAATCATGCGGAAGACTGCAGACTTGACAGATGTCCAGAAGGCAGTCATTGACACACTCCACAAGGAGGGTAAGCCATAAAAGGTCATTGCTAAAGAAACTGGCTGTTCAGAGTGCTGTATCCAAGCATATTAATGGAAAGTTGAGTGGAAGGAAAAAGTGTGGTAGAAAAAGGTGCACAAACAACCGGGATAACCACAGCCTTGAAAGGATTGTTAAAAAAAGGCCATTCAAAAATTTGGGTGAGATTCACAAGGAGTGGACTGCTGCTGGAGTCATTGCTTCAAGAGCCACCACACACAGATGTATCCAGAACATGGGCTACAAGTGTCGCATTCCTTGTGTCAAGCCACTCATGACCAATAGACAACGCCAGAAGCGTCTTACCTGGGCCAAGGAAAAAAAGACCTGGACTGTTGCTCAGTGGTCCAAGGTATAGTTTTCAGATTAAAGTAAATTTTGCATTTCTTTTGGAAATCAAGGTCCCAGAGTCTGGAGGAAGAGTGGAGAGGCCACAATCCAAGCTGCTTGAGGTCTAGTGTGAAGTCTCCACAATCAGTGATGGTTTGGGGAGCCATGTCATCTGCTGGTGTAGGTCCACTGTGTTTTATCAAGACCAAAGTCAGCGCAGCCGTCTACCAGGACATTTTACAGCACTTCATGCTTCCCTCTGCCGACAAGCTTTTTGGAGATGGAAATGTCATTCTCCAGCAGGACTTGGCCCCTGTCCACACTGCCAAAAGTACCAATACCTGGTTTACAAACAATAGTATCACTGTGCTTGATTGACCAGCAAACTCGCCTGACCTTAACCCCATAGAGAATCTATTATAGAGAATCTATGGGGTATTGTCAGGAGGAAGATGAGACACCAGACCCGACAATGCAGACGAGCTGTAGGCTGCTATCAGCACAACCTGGGCTTCCATAACACCTCAGCAGTACCAGAGGCTGATCGCCTCCATGCCACATTGCAGCATTGATGCAGTAATTGATGCCAAAGGAGCCCCGACCAAGTATTGTGTGCATTTACTGAACATACATTTCAGTAGGCCAATATTTCGGATTTTAAAAACATTAAAACATTTTTCAAGCTGGTGTTATATAGTATTCTAATTAACTGAGATAATGGCTTTTGTGGTTTCATCGGCTGTAAGCCATAATCATCAACATTAACATAAATAAACACTTGCAATAGATCACTCTGTGTGTAATGACTCTATATAATATATGAGTTTCACTTTTTGCATTGAAGAACTGAAGTAAATTAAATTTTTGATGATATTCTAATTTTGTGAGAAGCACTTGTACAGTATATCCTGTGCCAGGTGCAGGAATGATCAGTCCAGTGCATAGTTCATTGTATATCTTTGCACATAGTATACCACTATAGTATAAAGAATAATACAGACATCAGCTGTTATACAGTATACACATTGTGATATATCTGTATAAACATGCAGCAATGTATATACTGTATAAGTCATATATTATCCTGTGTGTTAGGACCTGTGCACACATTGCAAAATTATGACAGATTTTTCTTAACATATTCGTCACAAAACTTGAAGGGCAAAATATCTGCAGCATGTAAATTTTTTAAGTATTTTTGCTGCAGATTTCACCCATACTAATGAGTGTTGAAAAATCTGCAATAAAAACGCAAGTAAAAAAAACACATCAAAAACGTGTCTACTATATGCAGCATTTTTTCTGCCAAGAGATGCAGAAAGGGTGCAGAAGTTTCTGCACCAAATACTTAAAGCACCACTCCAGCATTTTTTTATTGCATTGCTGGAGTGGTGCTTTAAATGTAAGTCCCCTGCCCCCTGTCTGATACCCACCTGTAGCCTTCATCAGTTTTCGACACCGCGCCCGTTTGTTTCCTGTGAAAAGTGACCTGCTTGCAGCTCCTGTATTTCAAGGAGTGCGCTGGAGGTCACAACTTAATACAAGTCTATGTGAGCCTCGTTCTGGCTCTCATAGACCTGTATTGAGAGCTTGTGACGTAACTTCTGACTTCCGAACACTCAGAAGCTGCACTCACAAGATGGCGCCGCTGGACCGGAGCGGTGTTGAAAACCGGGGAAGATGCTGGAGGAAGAGTATATGACCAGGGGCAGGGGGCTTACACTTAAAGCGCCACTCCAGTGCTGAGAACAAGCAAACGCTGGAGTGGTGCTTAAACGTGTGCACATACCCTTATACTTTGTGTACAGACATGAGATGTTATACAGTATACACACTGTCAGATATATGAATATACATACAACAATGTGTATCCTGTATAACATCTGATGTTTGTATAACAGTACTATATGCAAGTAATATATTATTCTGTATGTGCTAGCCCTCTTTCACACGTCCTGATATTTCCTGTACTGGAAAAAACCAGTACCGGAGATGTCCGTGTCTCCCTGTGTGGCATACGTGTGGCAACCATGTGCTGCCCATATGCCACAGCAGGAACACACGTACCGGCGCCTGGGAATCAGCGGTATAGTTAGCACTGTTCCCAAGCGATGGGTGATGGAGGCAGCTCTCATCATTGTCCCCTGCTGGCGCTGAGATCAGCGCGAACAAGGGACAATTTTGAGAGTTGTATTCTGCCCCCGCTGTCTACAACAAGTGTAAAAATAAGAATAAAATTAAAAACACATTATAAAATCACAGTAAACGATCTATATACACTGCTCAAAAAAATAAAGGGAAAACTCAAATAACACATCCTAGATCTGAATGAAATGAAATATTCTCATTGAATACTTTTTTCTGTACAAAGTTGAATGTGCTGACAACAAAATCACACAAAAATCATCAATAGAAATCAAATGTATTAACCAATGGAGGCCTGGATTTGGAGTCACCCCCAAAATTAAAGTGGAAAAACACACTACAGGCTGATCCAATTTTGATGTAATGTCGTTTAAACAAGTCAAAATGAGGGTCAGTATTGTGTGTGGCCTCCACGTACCTGAATGACCTCCCTACAATGCCTGGGCATGCTCCTGATGAGCTTGCGGATGGTCTTCTGCTGGATCTCCTCCCAGACCTGGACTAAAGCATCTGCCAACTCCTGGACAGTCTGTGGTGCAATGTGACGTTGGTGGATGGAGCGAGACATGATGTCCCAGATGTGCTCAATCGGATTCAGGTCTGGGGAACGGGCGGGCCAGTCCATAGCTTCAATGACTTCATCGTGCAGGAACTGCTGACACACTCCAGCCACATGAGGTCTGGCATTGTCTTGCATTTGGAGGAACCGAGGGCCAACTGCACCAGCATATGGTCTCACAAGGGGTCTGAGGATCTCATCTCGGTACCTAATGGCAGTCAGGCTACCTCTGGCGAGCACATGGAAGGCTGTTTCAGATTCAGATCTAGGATGTGTTATTTGAGTGTTCCCTTTATATTTTTGAGCAGTGTAGTTACGGTACCAACAAATCTAACAATTCACAGAGCTCGTACCTCTTCAAGACAAATTCTAAAATATAACTTTTAATATCTGTATTAAAATATTGACAGCCATAAAATAACAAACCACAACATCAGTGCACAATAAGAGGAGGGGATAGTGCCTCACCCTATTTAGGCCCTATTTCACCCTACCTTGCCGCGGAGGTTGGCACCCTATTTTCCTGTGCAATGGCGCCCCCGCTCAACGATGACTCTCCCTGGGATCCCTATAACACCCTATATTGACGGCCAGTGGGGTACAGGGATTCTTAGTGGAGAACACACAGTTTCTTGTGACAAATAGAAACAATGCAAAAAATACTCAAAAAGTTTTTATATATCTGTAGCCCTGATCAGTACAATTTGACCACAGATACAGAAGGCTGCATGAATATAATCAAAGCGCATAACATGGATCAATTTTTAAAATCTTTTTTGCTTGCTCGAAATCATGCCACATAGAAGGATAAATCTTAAAGTGCACTACTTAATTTCCATGACATGGACAGAGGATCCATCTACTATATAATCGGCTTATCCCGTCTGTCTGTCTAGGAAATCCCGCGTCGCTAATTGGTCCGGCCACGGCCAATCAGCGACGCGGGATTTCAGAACAAGATGGCGGCTGTTAGCGGCTCATCTGCCGCATGGAGGTCAGCGGCGATGCAGCAGGGAGATGACCGGCGCTAGCCGGTCATCTCCCGGCTGCTCGCAGCAGAAGTACCCAGACCGGCGGCCAAGGCGGCGCCGCACCCCTCCTTCACACTTGCCGTCGGGAGATCAGGGGCCCTAGCCGCTGATCTGCCTACGGTAGCCGCATGGAGGTCAGCGCAATGTAGCCGGAAGTACCGGATGTAGCCGGAGGTCAGCTGCTCGCTGCGGAAGTACCCGCACAGGCAGCGCCGCTCCCCGGTCCTCACTAGCACAGAATTCATTAGGTGCCCCGGGAGGATGCATTGGGGGGTTAATTTAAAGTAGTGCACAACCCATTTAAACACTGCTTCGCTGATTAGTCGCGCCCGGTCGGCCGCATACATATTCTAGAATACCCGATGCATTAGAATCGGGCCACCGTCTAGTTTCAAGATAATACTCAATGCCCGATCAGTTTATATATAGCTCATGATCTCAGTTATTAAATTGTCCTGGACCAGGGATCCATTTAATACAAATAAATATTGCTTAGTAGATGTAACCACAATTAAATGCCCAAATAGCTCAAGGCAATTCATATGTAGCTCATGGCCACTGTTTAACTGTCATGAATCAAAATATATTACCAAATCTATACATATATGACTTAATGCCTCCACAACTAAGATTACATGTCATGAATGAAAATATATTGTGCATATATGACTCAATGCCTGTACAACTCAAGGCGTTTCCCCTTTCTATGTGGCATGATTTAGAGCAAACAAGATTTTAAAAATTGATCCATGTTATGCGCTTTGATTATATTCATGCAGCCTTCTGTATCTGTGGTCAAATTGTACTGATCAGGGCTGCAGATATATAAAAACTTTTTGAGCATTTTTTGCATTGTTTCTATTTGTCACAAGAAACTGTGTGTTCTCCACTAAGAATCCCTGTACCCCACTGGCCGTCAATATAGGGTGTTATAGGGATCCCAGGGAGAGTCATCGTTGAGCGGGGGTGCCATTGTACAGGAAAATAGGGTGCCAACCTCCGCGGCAAGGTAGGGTGAAATAGGGCCTAAATAGGGTGAGGCACTATCCCCTCCTCTTATTGTGCACTGATGTTGTGGTTTGTTATTTTATGGCTGTCAATATTTTAATACAGATATTAAAAGTTGTATTTTATAATTTGTATGGAAGAGGTACGAGCTCTAAAAACACATTATACTCACTACTCACCTGTCCAAAGTTGAAATAATCCAGTGTCCCACGCTGTAATCCATCTGACCGACATTTCTTCATCAGTGTGATCGGTAGCTTGAGGCGACCGCACGCGCTGAGGAGCAGAGGAGAATGACTCTCTGCAGCGAGCGGACCCCTGAACTGCGCTGAGCTTAGTGAGTGACAGGACACTGGTCAGTGAACTCAGTGCAGTTCAGGGGCCCGCTCGCTGCAGCGAGTCATTCTCCTCTGTTCCTCAGCATGTGTGATCGCCTTAAGCCATCGATCACGCTGATGAACAAATGTCGGTTAGATGGATTACATTGTGGAACACTGAATTATTTCAACTTCGGACAGGTGAGTATAATGTGTTTTTTATTTTATTCTTATTTTTACACTTGTTGGAGACAGAAGGAGCAGAATACTACTCTTAACATTGTCCCCTGCTGGCTGATCTCAGCGCAAGCAGGGGACAATGATGAGAGATGCCTCCAGCATCCGGCACTTCGTAACAGCGCTAACAGTACGCTGATTCCCAGGCGCCGGTACGTGTCATACTTATGACACACAGATGTGCGCGCGTGTGTTGGACATCTTCCGACCCGTACGGTGTGCAAAAAATGGACATTTCAGCATGTTTTGCCTACGGACACATGGTCCGTGGAAACACAGTGACATGTGCACAGGCACATTCATTTAATGGGTCTACATGTGTAAGTGTCTCCAGTTCGTGTGAAAACTGTCACCACACGTACCGGACACACGTGTGAATGAGGCCTTATACTTTGCGTACAGATATATGGTGTCTGTTCACATTGTATATCACACACCAGTCACATATTCCTCTGTATACTGTATGCAACATACTAAGTGCACAGACATTAGATATTATATATGTGACACCCCAGGGGTCTGGTTGCCACAGTGATAGAGATATTACGTCTGAGAGCAGGTGGGAGGTCCTTTGGTCAGGGATCTTGTGCATGCCACACCTCCTGCCCAGTCTTGGGAGGGGAAGGACTTCCCCTATATAAACCCGGGGCTGAGGCAGAGTGAGGGAGAAAGAAGACAGAACAAGAGTAGAGAAGAGAAGCAGCATAGCAAGAAACATCAGGAGCTCTGTGGGGAGCAGTGTTACAACGAGTCAGGGGCTGGCAGCTACAGAGCTCGCCCTGACTGAGAAGATTTCTAACCGGACCCGGAGTCCGAGGCTGTGGGGACTAACTCCTACCCAGCAGCAGAAACCGTCCGGCAGAGGATTTCAGGTCCTCTGGCCCAGAAGCCCGAAGGCACGGTCACACGCGTGGGACCAGCACCGCCATCGTGGAGCGGAAGCCATTAGAAGGCCCCGAGTCACCGGCCATACGGGTGAGCACCACACGGTACACTCAGGGACGTGGGCTACTTATTCCCGCCTCTAGCAAGGTAGCCAGAAGAGTACAGTTAGTTGGGAAGGCCTACAACTCCGCCTGGCCAGGGGAAATCCCATCTGCTCAAGGACTGACCAGGCCCCTATCACTAGCAAGTACTCCGGGAGGGTCTATCTTTGTCACCAGTAAAGACCCTGAACTACACCGCACCGTCTCTGAGTGGTTCCTGCTACCCCCATCATCCACGTCGGCTGCCCTGAGGCCATACCCCTCCCGTTGGGGGTTATACCATCCACGCTGCACCATCCTTCCACCGGCCTCAGCGGTCTGCCCCGCAGCGGCAGCTCCATAGCTGCATTCAACGGGTGGCGTAGTCACCAACCATCTACTGCTAGTACATCGCCGCTCAGTTTGACTCCCTGGGCACGGACCGGGTCGCCGCCACGAGACTACAACCCTCAAGAGATCCGGCTCCGGTTAAGCTCCCGCGTGCGCAACGCAGCGCGACACAGGCCCAGGGGCGCGTCAACTTTGGCGTAGTCGGCAGGATTTCGTGCCCGCAACCACCGGGTACTGCGTGCCTGAAAAGCAAAGACTGTTCAAACTTACCAGTGGTGAAGATTCCCGCTATCCGTGGAGGTTTCCCGCCATCCGGCGCCATCTTCTACCTTCTTCCCGCCATCCGCGAAGTTTTCCCGCCATCCGGCGCCATCTTCGACCTTCTTCCCGCCATCCGTGGAGTTTTCCCGCCATTGGACGCCATCTTGAGGACGCCGCACGGGAAGAAGAGGGGCGTGGACTCCGAAAGCGCGCGAGAACTGAAGCCCCGCCTCACGTCCGGACGTTGCGTAAGGTCCTGGAAGGAGCCCAGCAGACGCCGACGTCACCGGAGCGCGACGGAAGGTCCTCAACCCTGACGATCCACTGCGGAGCCGCGGCCTATGGAACAGGATCATCGCAAGGTAGGCCACGGTCCACTAGGGGGGAGGAAGATGTCGGATACGGAGGAGAGCTTCACTGCCTCAACCCCCGCCAGCGCCACCGCTGCTGCAGTTATGCCCTTCACCATGCCCTATATCCCGGGAGCAGCTTGGCTACCCCAGTACTCAGGGGAGTCACATACCCTGCATGACTTTAGAGAAAAGCTGGATAGCCTCTTCCAGGTGTACCCCCTCACAGAAGAGCAAAAAGTGAGCATCCTGGTGGCCCAACTAACCGGGGCAGCCAAAAGGGAAGTAAAATCCTGGCCACCTGGGAGGAAGACTGTCGCAGGGATACTAACCCGGCTGAAGGACACCTTTGATACCCGCACCTCAGCCGAGATTAAGCTTAGATTCTACGGGTGCAAGCAGCGAGTGCATGAGAGTATAAGGGACTATGCACTAAACCTACAAGAGGCCCTGAGGGCCATAAAGCAGACCGACCCTGATGGGGTGGGAAACGAGGACAGGCTGTTGACTGAACAATTTATAGAGGGTTTATATTGCAATGCCCACCGAACCCAGTTGCGGGCAATGGCCTTACAAGATCCCCATCTGGACTTTGCACAGTTCAAGGACAGAGCCATCCGGGTGCTCCAAGAACCGGCACCGGGTGGCGTTGTGACCCACAGGCGCCCAGCTATCACTTACCACCAGGAGGCGGCGCCCTTGTCGGCAGGGCCTGTGGGAGCTGATGCGCAGGCTTTGGACAATGACCCGGCTCCAGACCTACGCCATCAGGTCCAAGAGCTAGCTAAGAGCGTTGCTGCGCTAACCCGAACTGTGCAGTCTTTACAGGTTTCCACCCCAGGGAAGATCCAGCTGGCATCCGGACCGGAGGACATCCCGTGGCGTCGACCAAGGAGGACCCCACCGGCCAGAGGAAGACCCAGTGACCGATACAGCGAGGACGGACGACCCATCTGCCGCCGCTGCAATCAACCCGGACATATGGAAAGGTACTGTTCTTTAAACGGGCACAACCTGGGGTAGAGGGCCAACCCCCAGGAAAAAGATCACCAGGCCCATCGAACTGGCGCGACAGATATGTGGGAGGACGTCCAGTCTTGCCTGTGGTACTGGATGGCATTCCCATGAGTGCCCTACTGGACACCGGGTCACAGGTCACCACCATCCCGTACGTGCTCTTTAAGCAGTACTGGAATGACTCGGATATTACCCGCTACCCTGACGACGACTTGAGTATCATCGCCAGCAATGGCCAGCCCGTGCCACAAATCGGATTTAAAGAGGTGACCATCAAAATCGGTAGAGTCGAACTGGCAGCACAGGGACTGATCATTGTAGACATTGACAAACATGAGAGCCACCCAAAAATAACTCTAGGAACTAATGTAATTGAGAATTGTCTTGCAGAAGTGATTTTCCTTCTACATCAGGTTGCCAAGAACGCCAGCTCCGGCGAGCAGCGGGTGCTCCAGAAAGAGATCCGGGCACTGATGCGACGGCAACAGGTGGAACTCTCCGGCGGTGAGATTGGTAGCGTAAGAATGTGTGACCCTTTCCCTATTGCCATGCCCCCAAAAAGTGAAATGATGATTTGGTGCCGGGCAGCTATTGGTCTGAGAGGTAGAGATTACCAGGCAATGGTAGAACCAGTTTACTCAGACAGTAGGCCCACCATTTTGACAGCACGGGGGGTGGTCAATGTACGCCATGGGAGGGTGCCCGTTCGCATAATCAATATCGGGGAGAGGGAAGTGTACCTGCCCCGGTATGCCACGCTAGCAAAATTATATACCATCAACCAAAACTCTATACAGTCTGTGGAACCCTTGCCTCCATCTCACCCGGAGGAAGGTAACGGCTCTAAGAAAGTAATGGAGGATTGGTGTCAGCAACTACACTTGGGAACTGACTCCACTCCCTCCCACCAGAAACAGGGAGTCTACCGGGTGGTTCAAGAGTATGAGAGAGTGTTTAGTAAACACCCGTTAGACTTCGGGCGAGTCAAGGGGGTAGAACACCGCATCACCACGGGAGATCATCCTCCCATAAAAGAGAGGTATCGACCCGTACCCCCTGCACATTACCAACACGCCAAGGGGATGCTTAGAGACATGAAGGAGGCTGGGGTAATCCGGGATAGCTGTAGCCCCTGGGCAGCCCCGCTAGTTTTAGTCAAAAAGAAAGACAACACCATGAGGATGTGTGTAGATTACCGGAAAATCAACCGTATCACACACAAGGATGCGTACCCCTTACCAAGGATAGAGGAGTCATTGGCTGCTTTAAGGTCTGCTAACTTCTTCTCTACCTTGGATCTCACTAGCGGGTACTGGCAGGTTCCTGTAGCAGAGGCGGACCGGGAGAAGACCGCATTCACCACCCCGATGGGACTTAGCGAGTTCACCTGCATGCCGTTCGGACTCTGCAACGCCCCAGGAACCTTCCAACGATTAATGGAGTGCTGTCTGGGCCACAGAAACTTCGAGACGGTCCTGTTGTACCTGGACGATGTCATTGTATACTCCAAAACTTATGAGGACCACCTGAAACACCTGGCGGAGGTGTTCGAAGCTCTGGCGAGTTACGGCCTAAAGGTGAAACCCTCCAAGTGTAACCTCCTGAAACCAAAGGTGCAGTACCTGGGACACGTGGTGAGCGCTGACGGAGTGGCTCCCGACCCCGATAAGATCACCGCAATTAAGGGATGGCCAAGCCCCTCCAGCGTAAAAGAAGTGCGGCAGTTCCTCGGGTTGGTAGGCTACTACCGAAGGTTTATTCCCGGTTTCACCAAAAAGGCAGCGCCTATGCAGGACCTCCTGATAGGCCAGTCCCGGAAGGCCAAGAACCAGAAGCCGCCCTTCAAATGGGAAGAGCTAGAAGAAGAGTCCTTCCGCCAGCTGAAGATGGCCCTCACGGGGGATGAAATCTTGGCGTACCCGGATTATAGCCAGCCCTTCATCCTCTACACCGACGCCAGTAACATCGGGCTAGGAGCCGTACTGTCCCAGATCCAGCAGGGGAAAGAACGAGTAATCGCCTACGCCAGCCGAAAACTGCGACCCACTGAAAGGAACCCCGAGAATTATAGCTCATTCAAGCTAGAGTTCCTGGCCGTGGTATGGGCAGTCACTGAGCGCTTTAAGCATTACCTTGCTTCTTCCCGGTTCACCGTGTACACGGATAACAACCCGTTGACACACCTGGACACGGCAAGACTCGGTGCCCTGGAGCAGAGGTGGATGGCCCGTCTGTCCAACTACGAGTTCATAATCAAATACCGGGCAGGGCGCTCCAATACTAACGCGGACGCCCTGTCCAGGATGCCCAACCTGCCGGACGAAGGAGAAGATCCGGAGGGACTGGAAGAGATTGAACTCCCTGCGTTCCACCGTCATGGGACTATCCAGTATTCCCACCGGGTAAGGAGTAAGCAGGCTGCTACGTTGAACCCCTTACCTCACTACAACTGGGCGGAAACGCAAGACAGCGACCCTGCCGTCCGACTGGTGAAGGAGATGCTGACTCGGCCGGAGGCTCGCCTTGAACCAGACGCTCCGGAGGAAGCCAAACAACTATGGGCAGAGAAGAGTCGACTGTTCCTTTACAAAGGGAAGTTGTGCCGCAGAATGGTTAACTCCCGGACGCATGAATTACTCTGGCAAGTAGTGGTGCCACGAAGAGACGCAGCCATGGTGATGGAGGCATACCACGACGGAGCTGGACACTTCGGGTGGAAGAAGCTGGAGTTCCTGCTGCGCGAGCGATTCCACTGGGTAGGCATGAGGGGAACCATTGAGAAGTGGTGCAGAGACTGTGGCCCGTGCAACCTGAGAAGGAAGGACCGCGCCAGCCAGAAGACTCCCCTGCAGTCCATCGTCACCCGGCAACCGTTGGAACTGGTAGCCTTGGATCATGTAAAACTGACCCCAAGCAGAAGTGGCTACGTCTACGCGTTAACCATCGTGGATCATTACTCCCGGTTTCTGGTTGTCGTCCCCGTCAAGGACTTAACGGCTCAAACAGCAGCTAGAGCCTTCCAGCAGCACTTTTGCCGTCCACACGGGTACCCGGACCAAGTGCTGACGGACCAGGGACCTGCCTTTGAAGCGGAGGTCTTCCAGGAATTCTGCAATCTGTATGGCTGCCGGAAGATAAGGACGACACCCTACCATCCGCAGACTAATGGACTTTGTGAAAAAATGAACCAGGTGGTAATGGATCTTCTAAAAACGTTGCCCCTGGAAGAACGCAGTCTGTGGCCTGAAAAGTTGCCCGATCTGGTGGACCTATACAACCACATCCCGGTAGGTTCCACCAACTGTACCCCGGCTTACCTAATGAGGGCAAGACCTGGTAAGTTACCTGTTGACCTGGAAATGGGAGTCCTGACACCCGAGGACACTTCACCAGAAACAGACTGGGACACAGAAAGGCAGCAGCAGTACCGGAGAGTACAGGAGAGCGTGGAGCGAAGTCTCTGTCAGGCTAGGGAAAGACAAGAGAAAACTTATAACCAGTATGCTCCCGCTGTTCCCCTGGTACCCGGAGAGCAGGTCTTGAAGAGGAAGAGACGGCTCCACAAGTTGGACGACCAGTGGGAGAAGGACCCGTACACCGTACTGCCCTCAAGCCACGAAAACCCGAAGGTCTGTACCATCAGTAAAGACGGAGGGGAAACCACAGCCATTGTATCCCGGGACCACCTGAAGAAGTGTCCCGAACAACTGAGGAACCCTGAAGAGGAACAAGAAGACCATCGACCCGTAGAGGAAAGGGAAGATATGGTTAGTACCGTGCTCGGGGACTTCCCTCGGTCTTGGACTCAAGTCAATGGTGCAGTTGTGGTACCCGTACTCACCTTCCTCCAACCATCATCCCAAGAACCTACGGAGCAACCGGTAGAGCTGGAAGAACAGCCGGTCCAGGAGGCAGAAGACTCTACACAAGCAGACCCGGAAAGTCAACCCTCTGCTTATAGTGAGCCTGCCATACCCCTAGTGAGCCAGAGGGCCCATAGACAGCTGCCCAGTTTACCCTTGACAGCTCCTACACCCTGTAGTTCAGGGCCAGACAGTCAGCTCCGTAGGTCCACTATGGCCACTAGAGGCCAGCTACCCGCACGTTGGAGGATCTAAATGTTTAAGCTATCTTATAATGTTTACTTGTTTATAGTTGCTTGTGTATAATTTTGTGTTTCTAGTTCTTTTTAGGAGTCCTTGGTGGATTTACCAGGAATCCTTGTACATAGTTGGAGCGTAACCCAGGATGGACTAAAGACTGTTAAGGACTCGGGGCAGGACAGGCCCCTACCTGGTTACGTCTCCCTGTTTTGGTGAAATGGACACCTTGCTTTTCAAAACTGCACCCGGTTGCGGACACGCCGTAACCATCTTATGTGTTTTTCTGGTTGTATTGTTATTGCTATACCTTGTTATGTTTTTCTAAAAAAAATATGTTTAGTCCCGGAGTACTAAATTTCACTAGGGGGGAATGTGACACCCCAGGGGTCTGGTTGCCACAGTGATAGAGATATTACGTCTGAGAGCAGGTGGGAGGTCCTTTGGTCAGGGATCTTGTGCATGCCACACCTCCTGCCCAGTCTTGGGAGGGGAAGGACTTCCCCTATATAAACCCGGGGCTGAGGCAGAGTGAGGGAGAAAGAAGACAGAACAAGAGTAGAGAAGAGAAGCAGCATAGCAAGAAACATCAGGAGCTCTGTGGGGAGCAGTGTTACAACGAGTCAGGGGCTGGCAGCTACAGAGCTCGCCCTGACTGAGAAGATTTCTAACCGGACCCGGAGTCCGAGGCTGTGGGGACTAACTCCTACCCAGCAGCAGAAACCGTCCGGCAGAGGATTTCAGGTCCTCTGGCCCAGAAGCCCGAAGGCACGGTCACACGCGTGGGACCAGCACCGCCATCGTGGAGCGGAAGCCATTAGAAGGCCCCGAGTCACCGGCCATACGAGTGAGCACCACACGGTACACTCAGGGACGTGGGCTACTTATTCCCGCCTCTAGAAAGGTAGCCAGAAGAGTACAGTTAGTTGGGAAGGCCTACAACTCCGCCTGGCCAGGGGAAATCCCATCTGCTCAAGGACTGACCAGGCCCCTATCACTAGCAAGTACTCCGGGAGGGTCTATCTTTGTCACCAGTAAAGACCCTGAACTACACCGCACCGTCTCTGAGTGGTTCCTGCTACCCCCATCATCCACGTCGGCTGCCCTGAGGCCATACCCCTCCCGTTGGGGGTTATACCATCCACGCTGCACCATCCTTCCACCGGCCTCAGCGGTCCGCCCCGCAGCGGCAGCTCCATAGCTGCATTCAACGGGTGGCGTAGTCACCAACCATCTACTGCTAGTACATCGCCGCTCAGTTTGACTCCCTGGGCACGGACCGGGTCGCCGCCACGAGACTACAACTCTCAAGAGATCCGGCTCCGGGTAAGCTCCCGCGTGCGCAACGCAGCGCGACACAGGCCCAGGGGCGCGTCATATATAGATAATATGTGATAGTGTAATATCTGATGTCTGTTGTCATACTATAATATATACCAGACATATATCCTGTATACTGTATGTGCAATACTGATATATACTGGTATATACAGCATAATAAGTTAGTCATATATAATATACTTTTACCCGTTTCATGTTGTTGAGTTCAATTGTGACTTGCTTGAGTGTGTAGATTTGCAAAAAAACACAAACAAAAAAAAAGCGACATTTCTAGGTAACTCTGTAGTACCCCTATACTTGTGTGACCACCATTACTCCTGGCATAGGTTTTTCTCAGGGGTGTAGAACAGCACAGCGTACCTTGCTTTACTGCACCTCTAAAAGCGTGTGCGCTGCCTAAAGCTAGTCATACATAAGGCTAGGTAACACTGACTAGTGCAGTGTATGGCTCTGCAGAGCGCAGCCTCTCAATTCCTTCTGTGGTTTTTCTAATGTGCACTCGTTTAGCTAATGCTTAGATTTTAACAAGAACAACCACCTTAAGGTATGTGCACACGTTGCCTTTGTGCTGCGGTTTCCCCACTTTTTTGCTGCAAAAAACACAGCAAAGTGATTGAGATATCTGAAATCTCATGCACACGTTGCTTATTTCTTAATTGCAGATTTGAAGTAGTTTCATATCTGCTGCATGTCCATTCTTTCAGTGTTTTCCCCCATTCCAATGAGTGGAGAAAAACGCATAAAAAACTTCAGCAAAAACGTGTGGATTTTATGCAGCGGTTTTTCTGCCAATGGACACATTTTTGGTGCAGAAACATCTGCAGCAAATACTTAACGTGTGCATATAACCTTAAGTTCTGTGCAAACATTCAGGATTTGCAGCAGAAAATTCTGTTGCAAATCCTGATGTCTTGGCAGGGAAAACTCTTCATAAAATACACCTGTTTTTGCCTCGTTTTTTACTTGCATTTTTGTTGCGTATTTTTCCTCACTCATTAGCATGGGTGAAAAAAGCTGCAAGAATTGACATGCTTCAGGTTTGAATCTGATGCAAATCTGCTAGGAAAAAAATAAGCGATGTCTGCATTCACTTTGCTGGGACAACAAAACGTTGCATATTTTCAGTGCCAAATTTGTGCTGAAAAAGATGCATCAAACATGCAACATTTGCACATGACCTTAAACAAAATTTGCACCACATTTTTAAATGTATCTAGGTCTACTACAAAGAAAGGACATAACCAGAGGTGAGCGGATCGATATGTGGGACTCTGGTCCAGCATTCAGTTAATTGATACCTGGCTGCTGAATCTCTAATCTGACATCACTTGTGGGGGCGACACTTGTCTAATTTTTTACTTACAATGTGTAATGACAGTGCACTCTGTTACCGTCTCATTACTTCTGACCACAGCTGGTGAGAGAGCGCATTGTCACTGTGCACTGAGAAGATGGCTGACTCTAACCGCATGCTAAGTGCATAGTGGGTGTATATAGATTGGACTAGGACTACGTTTCCTAGCATACACTGCATCCTTGAACTTCCTGTTTCCCTAGATGTGGTTTTATGTGGCTGCCGGGGAATACAGTTTCGTACTTGACAGGGAGATGTGGGAGACAGAAGTGTAATATTGTTATTACATAGGGGTGAGGTGAAGATTAGCATTGTGTACAGGGTGGAGAGCGGAGCTACAAGTCCCAGCATGCAGGCAGCTCTGTCATCATGCAAGTACAGTAGGAAGGGGTTAGTATATAGAGAGGGGCTATAATGTGCTGTTATTTACCGGGTAGGATCGGGCACTACAAGTCCCAGCAGCTCTGTCATCAGGCAAATGGAAGTAGGAAAGGGTATGGCACTACAAGTACTATTACTTTTTTGTCATCATTAGTATTAACATAGTCTTAGTGAGGAATAAGGATTACAAGTCTCAGCATTTGGGGGCTTGCACAGGGTAGGAGGTCATGTTGGGGGCTTTCAAAGGGAAGGGGGTCATGTTGAGAGACTTGCACAGGGTAGGATGTAATGTTGGGGGCTTGCACAGGAAAAGGGTCATTTGGGGGCTTGCACAGGGATTTCTCTGCCATATCTGTGGGTCACGTATCATGGTATGTGTTAAAGGAGCCCACTGAGACTCTTTGGCCCGGGACCTGCGGAAACCTGGAGCCAGCCCTGGGAATAAGAAATGGTAAATGGGTGTGGCCAGGGGCACGGCCAAATTTGCCGATCTGTCCTTCTTTCTCTTCTTCCAAAGTTGGGAGGTATGCCTGTACACACCTGTTTTCTGTTTGGAAGTGACGGTCAGTCTTTTGATAGTCATATTTCTATATTGTGTACTGACATTAGATCATATATGCCCTGGACTGATCCTGCACCGACTACAAGACATCACTTTGTAGAGATGGCAGTATATATATATATAATCTGTGTTGTCCTGTAGTCGGTGCAGGATCAGTCTTGGGCAGGGGTCTTTATAGTCAGGTCTGCAGGGTCTCTATCTCGGGTCCGATGTGATTTGAACATTCATACAGATGAGGGGCGATAACCTCACACTGACAGCGCGACCCCAACCTGCATGAAGGGTCCATCTGCTACAATAAATCTTTCTGATCATCAGCAGAACGTCCATAGATCACATTCAGGATCCGGCCTCTGGACTTGTCAGGAGGTGAACAGCGTCCTGCCACTTCCACACTCTACAAAAAGCATAAATCTCCTGTCCCAGCGCTATCCGGAGCTCAGACTTATAGGAATCAAAGATGTCTGCTCTCCGGTACTGCTCAGCGGATGAAGCTTCTCTCCGGCAGGCAGAAGAATGTGAGCAGTGCCTGCTGTGCTGCGCTGCAGACGCCCGGCCGGCACATGTACACATTTACATATACAGGGCCGCCCTGCGTTCTCTAAAGCAGCAGATGGCTGGGCGGCCCTCAACAGCTGCTTGGTGGCCGGCCCGGTGAGCATGTGCCCCTCTGCCCCCTGGCCCAGCCCGCCCATGCTCAATATAATACCATTTTTTCCATTAGTTGGTTAAGTTAGAAGAAGTTTCACTCAAAGACAGTGGATTTGGTACTTTATTACAGTATATTCATACATAGAAAACATGGTGACGGAAAAAAAAGTGACCCCAAGTACATAACATTGTCCCACCATTAATTAAAAAAACTTTATTAAGATACAGATAATACTTGTATACAAAAATAACACATTTTCAAATTGTATATAAAGTGCACAAAAGTCAATAGCCCTGACATATAGTGTACACAGGGTCCCCCACATGGTATACACAAAATACAATGTCATCCAGGAAATAACAAACATTAAATACATTTAATCTATTCTGAAATCCCATGTCTATACAAGATAATAATATGCAAAATTATAGTGTCAAAGAAATGGCATAGAGTCCAAAAAAAACATATAAACACATTTTACTTAATACAAAAAATTTCCTTCAGAGCAATGTATAAGTCATATCAAGAAGGTGATGACGGCAGGAAGAGGTTCTGCAGCAGCAGGTTGAATATTACAAAGAATATCGAGCCTCTTTTGTAACAGCCCTGATCACAGAGTGGATATAAATGTCCATAGACTACTACATGGCATTGATGCCTACAAACGAGATAATGCCCAGCTAATACTGTAAATGATACAAATATTACCAGTCACCCAATTAGAATCATGAGGTCCGGGGGAAGTGAATTTTACAGGTCATTGACCTCTGTGATTACATCTGATATTTTCAATAATTTAAAGTGTGGGGGACATTGGGCCTCATTAATAAATCTGCCTACTAGAAAACTAGTTACCCATACTAACCAATTAGAGATCAGCTAAGATTGTTTTAACTGACCTGGAAAAGTAAAAGCTTTTAATAAATGATTCCCAATGTACCGCGCCCCACAATGAATTATATTAATAACAGTAGGGGCCACAATATCCCATGTGTATAAGTGTCACATTAACCTTATATTCTGTGGTTACCTTGGGACATGCTACATTGAGATGTAAGAAGATGATATCAGTGGGGTCCATGAGGCAGAGCAGTGTGTGGTACGTGTGACATTTCCTAATATCCAGCAATCAATACTGTACCTTGGTCTGGAATGCAAAGTCTGCGTGGACAAGGAAGGGGCTCCCAGATGCCAGCTGTAAAACCCGTCGCTCCACCATCACACGCTCATCACCTTCAGCAAGCAGGGCTCTTTTGCCGATGATCTTAACAGCAAAATGTTTGCGGGTAGATGAATCTTCCGCCAGCAGGACCGTCCCAAAACTTCCCTGGCCAAGCACATGATGGAATAATAATCTCCTCTTGATGGTATCAGTATCAGAGACTGTGCTTTTGGAGCCGGTTGGCCGAACACCGCTGCTTCCTTCAGCTTCTTCAGCTTTCTGGTTTAGATCCATGGCTTTCTGTCCTGATGTAATCCTTCTTCTTTTCTTCTCCTTTCTGTCCCCCGATGAGATGAAGATGGCTCCTCTCTTCTTGGCTCCCATCATCTGACTTTCTACCTCCTCCTTTTCTTCCACTTCCTCTTTCTTCTGGACTGGTTGTTTGACTGAAGACTTCCTCTCATCATCAGATGTGTCATGGGAAGGTCTTCCAGTCTTCAGTCCTTCTCTCCTCACCACGTTCTCCTCTACTTCTTCTTTCTTCTGGACTGGTGGTTTTGTCCTGTTGACTGAAGACTTCCTCTCATCATCAGATGTGTCATGGGAAGGTCTTCCAGTCTTCACTCCTTCTCTCCTCACCACAATCTCCTCCTCTTTTGCATCCATATTATTGCTTTGCTTTGGGTCAGACGACATCTCCTCCACTGTCGCTGGGCAATTCCAACTGTCTCTTCCAACTGTCACTCAGTGCAATTCATATGGAATCATCATGCATGCACCACCGCTGGTCATGTGATCACACACTGATGGCACACTGATCACACACTATGGCACACTGATGACAGTAATGGCACACTGATAACACACTGATAACATTAATGGCACACTGATTACACACTAATGATACTGATGACACACTGATCACACACTATGGCACACTGATGACATTAATGGTACACTGATCACACTCTAATGATACTGATGACACACTGATCACACACTGATCGCACACTGATGGCACACTGATCACACACTATGGCACACTGATGACATTAATGGTACACTGATCACACTCTAATGATATTGATGACACACTGATCACACACTGATGACACACTGATCGCACACTGATGGCACACTGATCACACACTATGGCACACTGATGACAGTAATGGCACACTGATAACACACTGATAACATTAATGGCACACTGATTACACACTAATGATACTGCTGACACACTGATCACACACTATGGCACACTGATGACACACTGATGACATTAATGGCACACTGATCACACTCTAATGATACTGATGACACACTGATGACACACTGATGACACACTGATCACACACTGATCGCACACTGATCACACACTGATGGCACACTGATGACATTAATGGCACACTGATCACACTCTAATGATACTGATGACACACTGATGACACACTGATGACACACTGATCACACACTGATCGCACACTGATGGCACACTGATGACATTAATGGCACACTGATCACACTCTAATGATACTGATGACACACTGATCACACACTGATGGCACACTGATCACACACTATGACACACTGATGACATTAATGGCACACTGATCACACACTGATGACACACTGATCACACACTGATGGCACACTGATCACACACTGATGACACACTGATCGCACACTGATGACACACTGATCATAAACTGATGGCACACTGATCATACACTATGACACACTAATGACACTGATGACACACTGATCGCACAGTGATGGCACACTGATCGCACACTGATGGCACACTGATGACATTAATGGCACACTGATCACACACTGATGGCACACTGATCACACACCAATGATATTAATGGCACACTGATGGCACACTGATCACACACGGATGACACACTGATCACACACTGATCACACACTGATGACGCACTGATGACATACTGATAGTACACTGATCACACACTGATGGCACACTGATCACAAACTGATGACATTAATGGCACACTGATCACACACTGATCACACACTGATGACACACTGATCGCACACTGATGGCACACTGATCATACACTATGACACACTAATGACACTGGTGACACACTGATCGTACACTGATTGCAAACTGATCACACACTGATGGCACACTGATGACATTAATGGCACACTGATCACTCACTGATGGCACACTGATCACACACCAATGACATTAATGGCACACTGATGGCACACTGATCACACACGGATGACACACTGATCACACACTGATGACACACCAATGACATTAATGGCACAGTGATGGCACACTGATCACACACCAATGACATTAATGGCACACTGATGGCACACTGATCACACACTGATGACACACTGATCACACACCAATGACATTAATGGCACACTGATGGCACACTGATCACACACGGATGACACACTGATCACACACTGATCACACACTGATGACATACTGATAGCACATTGATCACACACTGATAACACACTGATGACATTAATGGCACACTGATCACACACTGATCACACACTGATCACACACTGATCACACACTGATGACACACTGATGACATACTGATAGCACACTCATCACACACTGATAACACACTGATCACACACTGATGACATTAATGGCACACTGATCACACACTGATGACACATTGATCGTACACTGATGGCACACTGATCCTACACTATGACACACTAATGACACTGGTGACACACTGATGACACATTGATCGCACACTGATGGCACACTGATCACACACTGATGGCACACTGATGACATTAATGGCACACTGATCACACACTGATGGCACACTGATCACACACCAATGACATTAATGGCACACTGATGGCACACTGATCACACACGGATGACACACTGATCACACACTGATGACACACTGATGGCACACTGATCACACACTGATGACACACTGATCACACACTGATGGCACACTGATCACATACCAATGACATTAATGGCACACTGATGGCACACTGATCACACACGGATGACACACTGATCACACACTGATTACACACTGATGACACACTGATGGCACACTGATCACACACTGATGACACACTGACGACATTAATGGCACACTGATCACACACTGATGACACTCTGGTCGCACACTGATCACACACTGATGGCACACTGATCACACACTATGGTACACTGATGACAGTAATATCACACTGATCGCACACTGATGACACACTGATGACATTAATTGCACACTGATTACACACTAATGATACTGATGACACACTGATGGCACACTGATCACACACTGATGACACACTGATGGCACACTGATGACATTAATGGCTCACTGATCACACACTAATGATACTGATGACACACTGATGGCACACTGATCACACACTGATGACACACTGATGACATTAATGTCACACTGATTACACACTAATGATACTGATGACACACTGATGGCACACTGATCACACACTGATGACACACTGATGGCACACTGATGACATTAATGGCTCACTGATCACACACTAATGATACTGATGACACACTGATGGCACACTGATCACACACTGATGGCACACTGATCACGCACTATGACACACTGATGACATTAATGGCACACTGATCACACACTGATGACACATTGATCGTACACTGATGGCACACTGATCATACACTATGACACACTGATCGCACACTGATGACACACTGATGGCACACTGATGACATTAATGGCACACTGATCACACACTGATGGCACACTGATCACACACCAATGATATTAATGGCACACTGATGGCACACTGATCACACACGGATGACACACTGATCACACACGGATGACACACTGATCACACACTGATGGCACACTGATCACACACTGATGACTTTAATGGCACACTGATCACACACTGATCACACACTGATGGCACACTGATCGCACAGTGATGGCACACTGATGACATTAATGGCACACTGATCACACACTGATGGCACACTGATCACACACCAATGATATTAATGGCACACTGATGGCACACTGATCACACACGGATGACACACTGATCACACACGGATGACACACTGATCACACACTGATGGCACACTGATGACTTTAATGGCACACTGATCACACACTGATCACACACTGATGGCACACTGATCGCACACTGATCATACCCTATGACACACTAATGACACTGGTGACACACTGATCGCACACTGATGGCACACTGATCATACACTATGACACAATAATGACACTGGTGACACACTGATCGCACACTGATTGCAAACTGATCACACACTGATGGCTCACTGATGACATTAATGGCACACTGATCACATACTGATGGCACACTGATCACACACCAATGACATTAATGGCACACTGATGGCACACTGATCACACATGGATGACACACTGATTACACACTGATGACACACTGATCACACACTGATGACACACCAATGACATTAATGGCACAGTGATGGCACACTGATCACACACGGATGACACACTGATGACACACTGATGACACACTGATGGCACACTGATGACACACTGATGACACACTGATGGCACACTGATGACACACTGATGGCACGCTGATCACACTATGGCACACTGATCACACACTGATGACACATTGATCACACACTGATCACACACTGATGACACACTGATCACACACTGATGACACACGGATGGCACACTGATCACACACGGATGACACACTGATCACACACTGATGACACACTGATCACACACTATGGCACACTGATCGCACACTGATCACACACTGATTGCACACTGATGACACACTGATGGCACACTGATCGCACACTGATGGCACACTGATCACACTATGGTACACTGATCACACACTGATGACACACTGATCGCACACTGATCACACACTGATCGCACACTGATGGCACACTGATCACACTATGGTACACTGATCGTACACTATGGCACACTGATCGCACACTGATGCCATTAATGGCCTAAGTGCAAGAACCCCAACAAGGACCTGTGATGACTTTGATTTGGATGTCAGAATTGATAGAATCCCTTTAATTTAACTTCTAAATTCCAATAATGTTTTGCAGGATAATCTCCACCAGCTTTGATCTTACTTTGCCTGTCACTTTACTTGCCAACACATTATACTGTGCCACTTACGGCTGGACTTATATTTTGTGACTTGTAAAGTGTATAATACCTCGGTGATGATTCGGGGGGCCGGCTCCATGCTGTTTTATAAGGACTGTGTGCAATCATTTAACACTCTGGCATTGTTGCTATTGACCTGTTGACCCATGGGTGATCGTGACTCATTAGGAAGCATCTGACTTTAATGAACAACTATAACTACGCATGACCTGTTACGCCCAATGTGGTTTCCTACCTGATGGCTTCCCTCTTCCCAACATACCAAGGGATCCCATGATCCCGTCCCTGAAATAAAGACGCTACAACCTGTTATTCGTTGAATAAATTTGGCCACAGCGGCCGTTTATTAACAAACAACAAATAACAAACAAAATAACAATGGAATATATATATATATATATATATATATATATATATGGAGGGAGGGTTCTTGGAGCTAATAGATCTGGCTTTAAATTAACTTAAAAAATCAACCGCCATGTTACCCTCAGCCGTTCAGCACCAGCTCAAGGGCACCAAAAACTTCCACATTCCGTGAAAGACCAACCAACTAAATGCTCTCGAGGTAAAGCCCCGTCCAGAGCCCAGAACCGACTGCCAGATCACCCCCCACTCAATTTAAACGACCTGGAATTTTCCCAATTCCTTCCACCGACAATTCGGTACCAACTCCAAGAACCCCACCCCCCGCCAACCACAAACAGCCCTGAAACCTTAGGCTCATGAGTGCCCCAAAGCTACCAACACCCTTCAATCCCCTCCTGTATTGCAAGGGCCCAAAGATCAATACCGATATCATTGAGATGAACACCGTCCTTCAACCAAAAATTACCAACCCCCGATTCCAACTCAAAGTGCCTAAAACTTATCCCACCATTCCTTGACACAAAGCTAGACACGGCCCTATTTAATTTCACTCTTGCTCTATTTATACCTTTTTCTGATCTGACCACCCGCCATTTCTTCCTGGGCTCTATATCTGACCAAACCGTCAGAACCCCCGGGAACGAAGTCCACAATCTCAAAAAATCAAAACGGATATCCCGAATTAACTCTCTCACGGGCCTTGCCCCCAAATCGTTCCCTCACAACTGCACAACCAGAATATCCGGTGTTCTGTCCAATCTGGCCGCTTTATGAAACTCCGACAAAAAACGGCTCCATACCATCCCTCTAAAACCTAGCCCCCTTATAACCACTTGTACCCTCGGAAAGCCCAACTGCCTACCGTCACGCCTTACGTCAGCATGCAGCGCCCCCCAATGCACGTACGAATGTCCGAAAATCCAAGCTAACACGGGGAAGCCACCTAAAAGAATAATAAACAAGCATATTCAACAACTCACAAATGAACAAAGTCCTGCGTTATTTAACGGCGAACATACGTCAAATAACGGTCCGAACTCCACCTTCCAATCCGCTTTATCACCTCCGCCCCCAAACCGCGCCTATCAGCCTCATACACTGCGCCAATCCTAAAGGAATGTGAACCATAAACACCCGGGCTAAGGCCCAACTCCTGCACCCCCTTTTTTAGGACCACTATACACTGGAAACGGGAAAGAAATGACCCGTTGCAATGACGTAACAGTAGGCCGGATCTACACGACCACACTTGCCAATAAACCTCCAAGCACCTTCTTGGACACATCAGAGCCCCGTCCACTCTACCTCAAACGACGCGCTTACCTCTACCCAACTGATCAGTTTTTGCGCGTCTAATCCAAAAATTGATACCCCAGGCCCAGCAACTCGTGTCTTCGGCTAATAAACCTCCCGCCCTATTCCTGCTGGGGGCGACCAACTCGCCTACTCTCATCGCCCCAAAAAAAGCTAAGGAAAAGGCTAACGTAAACAGAGCCGCCTCAAAAGTAGAACAACAAATCCTTTCCAAAACCAGACCTAACCTTTCCAACATACTAAACGTGACTGGCCTACGCTTATCCAAACTCTTGCTACCTTTTCGAAAACCTCTAAGTGCCTGATTGACCAAAAAGGATTTAGTAACATCAGTCAAACCCTGTAACTTGAAATTGAATGCGAGCCCATCAACAAATTTACTAATTCTAGATGCCGACCACCCTAAGTCCGCAGCCTTACCAACCAAAAACAAGACTGCCAACGTCCTATCCTCGTCACTCTCTATCGCCCCCCAATGCGACACCCAAGTTACCACAGACAAACGAATCTGGGGGACCTATGAACAAAAAATCATCCAGGTAATGAATAACGGACTGCACACCTGCAACATCCCTGACCACCCATTCCAGAAAAGTACTGAAAGTTTCAAACAATGAACATGAAATAGAACAACCCATAGGCAAACACCTATCTAGGTAATAACCTTTGTTCCAAAAACAACCCAATAGCGGAATGCTAGCCGGGTGAACCGGAAGTAGCCTAAAAGCTGATTCAATGTCAGTTTTCACTAACAGTGACCCATGCCCGTACCTACGAACCCATGACACAGCCGCATCAAATGATGTGTATTCAACTGAACATAATTCCGGCGCTATACCGTCATTGACCGAACAACCTTTTGGGTACGACAAATGCCGGATCAGGCGAAATTTATTTGGCTCCTTCTTAGGCACTACCCCCAAAGGAGAAATGATCACGCCTTCAACCGGTAGACTATCAAAGGCCCTGCCATACGACCTAACTCAACTTCCTTTACTAACTTAACACCGACAACCTCTGAATGCAACAAAGCAGACCTCAAATTCTTAACAGAAAAAGGAACCGTATGGTCAGGAGGCGGGATCCTGAAACCCTCCAAAAAACCATCATTAATAATCCTGGCCTTCGATTGATCGGGATATCTACTTAGAAAGGGGGCCATCCCTAGCAGATTCACTGGAGTCACCCCCTTGACCGGTACCCACGACATCCTTCCTTTTCCTTTTTTGAAGCATTTTGCAGCCCCATGGGAGCTCCAGTTGCAATGGGAACAAACGTGCTTGAACTTACAGCCGTTCTCTTATTTGCACTAGCCATCATTAAATTGCCAGAACGTTCCCGACTTTTCTTTTCCTCCCTGTGCTCCCTGACTACCTCCCCCCTGTCCCGACGATTGACTCCCGCTTCCCCCGCTCCGGTGAAAGGACTGCCCGTATCTAGCAGGGGCCATCACTTTTAACCAAAGGCCAATATCTTTCTGGTCCCACTTAATCTCAGGCCGCACCGCCTTCCTGTGCCTGAATTGCTCGTCGTACCTCAGCCATGTTTGTCCCCCGTAAGTACGATGCGCTTCCCCAATCGCTTCTAAGTAACAGAATAGACAATTTTCAGGAAACTTTTCCCCAATGACACCAGCCAATATAGCGAATGCTTGAAGCCAATTTGCAAAAGTCTGAGGGATCAAGCGCCACCTGCGCTTCTCCTCCTCTTCCTTTTTGCTATTATCCTTCCTCCCCTTGTCTAAATTAAACTTCTCCAAGGGAAGGAGGGAGAAAATTTCGACATATTCATCACGCCAAATTTTCTCCTTCACCTCTTTTTTTAAATGTGCCCCCAGTGGCCCCTCGAAGCACACATACACCTCACCCTTTGCCCTATCATCCAGCTTCACCGTATCGCCCTTGTCCTTTTCCGTCTGAACCGATACTGAAACGCCCGTAGATGCTACCTCTGTGCCCGCCGCAGACCCTACCGTAACGCAACTGGGTTGCAGCAACACCTCCTGGCCTGGTAACCAAGCTCCTACGGGGGATGGACTTGCCCCACCCGCTGCACCGCTCTCCATTCTAAGCAAAATCTGTGACATGCTATGCAAGATATCCCTAATCCCCGATACCTCTGCACCCCCGGGACCACCTAAACTCCTCCCCCCTGGCCCTACAAACTGACCGCTACCTCCCCTTAGCAAAACAGCCCCTGCGGGCGACAAACAAGACATAGAATCATACTCACGCAGTTGCGCAGGTGCTGTGTCCCCGCCAGCCGGAATTCCTGAGTCCTGACGATCACCTCTTCCGTCACGATCACTCCTGGAATCGGATCCTTCTGTGTCCATTCGCCACTCAAGGCCCGCGCCCCTGGCCTCCGCGTCACCAGGGGGACCTGAATGGTCACGGATGCTGCAGACTGGCTTCTCCCTGACGATCGCCTCCCGCCAGACCGTCTTGCACTCCTGGATGCAGCTCTGGGCCTCCTCCGGCAACCAGACCCAGACGCACAGGCCTGGACGCTGCCAGGCAGAGCGGTGTCGCTACCCGCCGCTCCTTCCCTTCCGCGTCGTCCATGTGAGCCAGGCAGCAGTGGTTCCCTGGACTGCTGCCTGCCCGCAGATGCTTGCCTCCCTGGTGTCATGGCGACGTCTCTGAGCTGGCCCACCAGGGATTCGACGGACGCCATTTCTGGGTAAATCACTCTGCTGCTCCTCAGGGAATGGCGGTTTTCCCACACTTTTCCCTATATATGCGCCTCTCCCACTACCCACCCCCCAACTTCCCATTATCCAATCCCCAAGGCTGCCTCATTCAAAAGGGGGGGGGGGGTGAAACCTCTAGACCAATCCCAGTCATGGGTGGCTTCCCCCTAGCTGTGCTGTCTCCAGCCCCCTCCTTGCTGATAGTTTTTGGTTTGCTTTCTTATTGCCTGTAGCATTTTACAAGATATGGGTATATTCTGTGAAACAGGACAAGTTTATCTTGGGATATGAGTTTTTGAATGCAAGATTGTTGTAGATATGTGAAAGCTGACATTGATTTTGAATTTAAGGCTGCATTCACACTTTGCTTTTGCAGGGTTTTCTTCGTTTTTTTGTTGCTGCAATCGAGATAGAAATGGCAAAAAAATGCAATGCAGCTGCAACATGTGAACTTTTTTTTTATTTTACTTATAGAGCGTCATTAATTCCACAGCTCTTTACAGACATTATCAACACTATCCACATTGGGGGCTAGCAATCTAGATCCCCTATCAATATGTCTTTGGGGTGTGGGAGGAAACCCATGCGAACACGGGGATGTGGCGCCCCTGAGGGTTCGACCGCCACAGGAATGCTGCACTTCTCTAATGGAGTGTAGTGTTCCTCCTCTGAGGTAAGAACCGTGTGATGGTCAGGACCCTTCCTTCACATCCAACACCACACTTCTCCCACCAGAGGGGGCTAGAATGCACTATGTGCTGCCCTCCTGGTTACAGGGAGATTGGGGAACCAAGAGTTAGGGGAACCATTTAGTGGGTGAGGGTGGAGGACTCACATTTTAGTGACACTTTAAATTTCATATTTAATAAAAAGCCATCTTGGTTCATGGTCTTTTGGGAGGTCCTTTGGTCTTTGATCAGTCTTGGAACTGTGAACACTGTGATCTCCCACCCTGAGTGTGGATCCTGTGTGGACCTGCAGCGGATGGAGACACAGCCCTCGTACCTTGGCCTTGGGACGAGGGGCTGGCTGGAGATGATGAACGTCTCAGCCCGGTCAAGGACCATGACCAAGAAGGCCCGGAGCTTAAGAGTGTAGCTCCATAGCAAATGGATCCTAGGGAGGATGCAGACGGAGCGGTAGACGCCACCTGTCCTCGCCCACCTGATATTTTCAGAGGGATTCCGGCTGCAAGAGGGGTACCGGCCCCCGACACCCGACCTTGCTACTCCACGTCCTGGTCGGTAAGCCCGGTAGGCCCTGAGGATCCCACCGGGTATCGGAAGGAGCGGAGCTGCCACCCGTACCCTTTTTCTGAGAGGAGCTCAGAGGGAGACCCGGCCTATCCACACACACACAGACGGGAAAGGACCCGGTCTGAAGTCTAGGAAAACTCTGGTGCAGAATCCTGATTTAACACTGGACTTGCTCGGAGGTTGTCGGACCCCCGTCCCTGGTGGCCGCAGAACTCCGCGAGGAGCAGGGAGTCGCCTTCCTTCTGCCATCTCTTATGTGAGTAAAGCCTTGGAAGTTCACCCCTATGGCCTCCGGACTTTCTTTAATCGGCGCTACACCGCACGACACAGACTTTCTAGACTACTACCCCGCCTCCGTCCTGTCTCTCTGCCCTGAGGCCTTGCTCCGCCTGTGGGGAGTAGTAACAACGCCAGCTGCCCTAACACCAGGCCTCAGCGGACTGCGGTAGCGCTGGTGGCCTTCACCAGGTGCCACAGGTGGCGTAGTTGTAATCAGCCACTCAACCCGGATGAGCCCATACCATCCCTTTTAAATTGTGACGGCCCTGAGCACGGAGCGGGTCCGGGCCACGGCTGCACCCCATCTCTCCATCTTAGGACCCGACTCCGAGTCCCCCATCTCCCAGGGTAAAGAAAAGGGCTTCCGAGAAGAGGCGTCACAGGGAGAACATACAAAATCCTACATTCATGCAATAATGAACCCTTTAAAAATGTTTTAAAATATAGCATCAACCACAAGTATTAACTTCTATCTATTTTAAGGGTTATTCCCATCTTCAAAGTCAGGTATAATTGGAAAGCGCTTGTAAAAACAAGCAACTTTCTAATTTACTATTTATTTAATGCGGCTCAAGCTGACAATATAAACTTAGCACATAGACGGGTAGATATATTTAGTGGTACAAATCACTGCCTCTTTTCTTGAGAAACTGAAGTTTAAAGGGAATCTGTCACCTGTTTTTGCTCTGTAATTTGAGAGCAGTATGATGTAGGGGCTGAGAGCCTGATTCCAACGATGTGTCACTTACTGGACTGTGTTTTGCTGTTTCAGTACAGAGTTTTATCAGCAGGAGATTATCACTATAGGACAAGCTGCCCGCATGCCTCCTAGGCCATCCACACACCCCAACATTGAATGGAAGCTTTTTGTCAATATACATTGGCAGCTTTCTGTGTACAATCAGTGGTATGGGCTGGATTACATAGGGCTCAACATTTCAAGGTCTGCTAGACCTTCAGCAGAGAAAATTGTGACTCTATCATAAGTGCTGGACCCAGTAACTAAGTTATACATTGCTGGAATCAGGGTCTCTGTTCCTACATCATGCGGCTGTCACATTACGTAGCAAAAACCTGCTGATAGATTCTCTGTAATCATATATGCTTATTATAGTTCACTGTGCACCCTTAGAGTGGTCTAGAGGCTCAGTGCACCGTTCCGTACACTGGTTTTGCATGCCCCGCCTCCCTCATTAGTGATCGACAGCGCTGCCTTGCCTGAAGCTAGAACTGTCTGCAGAAAAAGCTCAGGCTGACAGTCACCAGTGAGGGTGCAAAATCAGTGGGAGATCGGTTTGCAGAGCCTCTTGGTCACACTAAGGATGCATCAAGCTTCCTAATTTGCTTATTTGATTAAGCTTCAATTACTGCAGAATAGAGGCAGGATTTGGAACTATAGGTGTAATTTTTCGAGTGACTATATCCCCTACAGGGTTTTGTTTTATAATGTCAGATTGGGCTGACAGATTCCCTTTAATACCTGCCCCCTGATAATTAAAATTGCATTTTTTTATTGTTTACTGTTCATAGCCTAGACAGTAGCAGTGGCTAAAGATGCATTTACAAGCTCTTACATAGTGAGCTTGCAAGCACTGCACTGAAACTGGACAGGATCTTTGGAACTTGCTATTAGTTCCGATTCTGGCCAGCTTCAGTACCACTGCACTTCTTTAATGCTGCCTCATATAACATCAGGGAGCGCTAGATTCACATCTGGCCTGAACTGTCAATCAAGCAGGAGCGCACTGCTTCTTAGCAAGTAGGTAGCTGTGAGCCTGGAGAGCGGTGCGCTCCTGAAAATAAATCACGGGACAAGCCCTTTAATTCAATTTATGTTGTGCACCATTTTATTTGACCAATAAATAACAGATTAGCAGAATTTCGGGTGCTGCTAACACACTCTCCAGGAATGCATTAGGGCAAGCATAACTAGCGGATTGCCAGATATAGTGGTGCTCATCTTGAGATAAAACAGTACAAAATTATGAGCAAAAACAGCATGAAAAACTGAATGAGAGCGACACTCACAATTGATACGTGAAAATACAGCACAGTATTGTGGTCGTCATATGAGGAGACATAAAGACAGTGCCGGACTGGGGTGCCAAAGGCCCACCAGTAACATTGACTTTGGGGGACCCACTTTTCAACTGCATGCAAATATTACACTACCCTTGTTCACAAATTTACCTATACCTCTATATAATAATAAACTGGGTATTTTGGTGAATGAATGATGGTATGCTGCTTTTTTTCTGTTCCAAGTGAATTATGCCAAGTACTGCCCATATAGTGGAGTTGGGGCCCACCAGAGGATTTCCCTGCTGCCCTATGGGCCAGTCCGAGCCTGAATAAAGAGGAATGTAAGCGACAGCTGTTTCGCATAAACTACACTTCTTCAGGCTCAGCCGGAAAAAGCGTAGTTTACGTGAAACAGCTGTCGCTTATTTATGTCTTTATGTCTCCTCATGTGACAACCACAATAAAGTGCTGTACTTTCATGTACTAGTGGTGAGTGCCGCTCTCATTCAGTTTCAATCTGTTTTTGCTCACCATTTTATTTGCAAATTCTTATGAATGACAGTAAATCACGTCTTATAAAAGTGCTTTGTGGTTTTTAGCCCACTGAAATTGGCATCAGAAACTGTTGGCCAAATGTAAAATTCTGCCTTTTTTTACCATCCTTGGCCATTTATTGGCTGTGTTCTTTTGTGCAAAGAACTGGGTAGATGGGACAGATAATAAGTTGAAATTTCGGCATGTGATGTATTTTAGTCTGTGTTGGTCATCGGTAGCCCAGCAGTTATAGATTAACGTACATCATTACAACTAGAAATCCTATTTATACAAGCAATACATATAAAAACCCAGGATACAATGATTAGAATAGTGTAGAAGCTTCATGGCAGTAGATCACTACGTTGTGGGAAACCTCTGCTCCTGAATGGAGTAAATCTATAACACGAGGCCGATCTCATCATAGAACAGAAGTTCCTCCTGGTTCTTTATATTTCTGGGGAAGTCGACTGAGTACTTATAATACTGATGAAAAGAATAAATGCCCGTGTATAAGACAGAGAAGCTGTTTGACCGTATCCAACTTGAAGAGAAAGAGATGTCACTTAGTTGATAGATTTGTTGCCATATCTGTATTTTATCTGTTAGATGTTGAAGGCTTTGATTCCCTTGTGTCAACTGGAGAGAAACTTAGTCCTCCTACTGCTTCAAGGCCTAAATCCAGCGGGAGACGTCCACCTTCCCAGTCTCTGACGTCGCTATGTATGTGACGCACCCCTGGGCCTGTGTCGCACAGCGTTGCGCATGCAGGAGCTTACCCGGATCCGGATCAGATGGGGGTAGTAGTCTCGTGGCGGTGACCCGGTCCGTGCCCAGGGAGTCAGACTAAGTGGCGTTGTATTAGCGGTAGGTGTTGGACGACTACGCCACCCGTTGAATGCAGCGAAGGAGCTGCCGCTGCAGGGCAGACCGCTGAGACCGGTGGTAGGATTGTGCAGCGTGATAGTATCACCCCCAACGGGAGGGGTATGGCCTCAGGGCAGCCGACGTGGATGATGGGGGAGCAGGAATCACTCAGAGACGATGCGGTCTAGTTCAGGGTCTTTACTGGTGATAAAGATAGACCCTCCCGGAGTACTGGCTAGCGGTCGGGGCCTGGTCAGTCCTTGAGCAGATGGGATCCCCCTTGGCCAGGCGGAGTTGTAGGCCTCCCCAACTAATTATACTCTTCTGGCTTCCTTGCTAGAGGCGGGTAAAGGTAGCCCACGTCCCTGAGTGTACCGTGTGGTGCTCACCCGTATGGCCGGTGACTCGGGGCCTTCTAGTGGCTTCCGCTCCACGACGGCGGTGCTGGTCCCACGCGTGTGACCGTGCCTTCGGGTTTCTTGGCCAGAGGACCTGAAATCCCCTGCCGGTCGGTTTCTGCTGCTGGGTCAAGGTTAATCCCCACAGCCTCGGACTCCGGGTCCGGTGGTAACTCTTCAATCAGGGCGAGCTCTTCAGCTGCCAGCCCCTGATTCCTTTTAGCACTGCTCCCACTGAGCTCCTGATCTTTATTTCCTAAGCTGCTCCTCTTCTCTCTACTCTTCTTCTCCCTAACCCTGCCTCAGCCCCAGTTTTATATAGGGGAAGTCCTTCCCCTCCCAGGACCGGGCAGGAGGTGTGGCATGCATAGGATTCCTGACCAAGAGACCTCCCACCTGCTCTCAGACATAACATTGCTATTACTGTGGAGACCAGACCCCTGGGGTGCCACATTATGGATTAGGTACCAGTGACAAGTAACAGTAGAATAGTGACTGCAGCTCTGGAGGTGACTGGAGGATAAGACGTGCTGTCTTATTCTTCAGTCACCTCCAGATCAGAATTCACTATTCTGTTACATGATGACACAGAATAGTGAGCGCAGCTCTGGAGGTGACTGGAGGATAAGACCAGATGTAACAGCAGAATAGGGAGTGCAGCTCTGGAGGATAAAACCAGATGTAAAACCAGATGTAACAGCAGAATAGTGACCGCAGCTCTGGCAGATAAAACCAGATGTAACAGCAGAATAGTGACCGCAGCTCTGGAGGTGACTGGAGAATAAGACCAGATGTAACAGCAGAATAGTGACCGCAGCTCTGGAGGATAAGACAAGATGTAACAGCAGAATAGTGAGTGCAGTTCTGGAGGTGACTGAAGGATAAGACCAGATGAAACAAAAAATGAATACAAAAAAAAACCAACTGCGGCACCTTCACTTTAATGCTGTGAAAATAAGAAGGAAGCTGGGGATGGAGGAAACTCAAATGGTCCCAAAGGGTAGACTATAATAAAAAGCGCAACACAGCACTTAGCTAACATATTAGTGTTGTTCTCTAGTCAATTCATTTTCACTAAAGAAGGGGGCTGGAGGCAAGGAACCTAGATGGAAGCCCCACATGACCGGGAGGGGACAGGAGGGTGTAATTTGAACTTAAAAGGATAGGGATTGGATATAGGTTGAAGGGCGGGCATTTGAGGGGGGGGGGATAGATAAAGCAGAAAGGGTGGGGTGAGAAACGGTCAGTTCAGAGAAGAAAGCATTGGAAAAGTCCCAGAGACAAGAACATTGGAGAAAGTCCTTTTGTGTGAAGACACTTACCAAGAATATGGAAACTGTAGATTCCTTGAGCGCAAGACTGAGGGAGGCTGCAAGATCCAGAAGTGGAGGGTGGCTGGAGTCCCAGCTGTCTGGATTGCTGGGGAGTGATGGGGCAGAAGCACCTCCATCAAGATCTGGAAGGGCCAGCAGGAGGACGAGGCCCCCCGTTAGGATTTCTCCGGACACGGTTAGTGCGGGCAGCAGGCGCAGGCCGCGGAGCCCCTCAGGGGACCCTGCGTCCGGTGAGCTTGTTGTTGGAACTCCCCGTCAGCGTGCCCGCCGCGGCAGGAATCCGCCTAGCCGCCCTGCGGGCTCCATCTGCAGTGTATCGCAGTCCTCAACTGAAAGAACCCGGTCGGCTGTGCTGCGGCCTGCTCCGGTGTCACGCCGCAATACCAGGGCCCGGGCCGCGCCAAAAGCAATGCCCACGATACAGCCACGTCAGCTTCCGGTGGGCGGGACATCACCGGAAGTGCTAGCAACGTCACTTCCGGAACCGGCATCACGTGACGGGGCTACTCAGGAAGTCTTCGACGGAGATATGCACACGCCCCCCAGTTCAAGAAAAGGCACCAATTCAAAGCGCCGTGACCACAGAGGACGCGTAGCGGGGGGAGCAGCAGAAGGATCATTTGCAGGGCAGGTACAAGTGGCGATGCTCCAGTCGGGGTGCCTGCTAGAAACAATGGGACAGGGATGCAGCAGCAGAATTTCACGGGCAGGCAGCGGCAATTTGAAGATCTGCTGCCTGGCTCGATGCAACACATTCAAGGCGGTGGAGCGGCGGGCATTAGCACTGGGATGCCTGGCAGTCAAACTTGGAACACGACAGGCCGGACACGAGAGTCGGGGTCTGGAAATCAAGGAAGGTCACGGACGGCAGGAAGGACCAGAGCCAGGATTGACTGAGGATGAGCAGCGGAGACGGCGGCGAGTGCTCAGGTCCCCCCTGGTGACGAGGAGGCCAGGGGCGCGGGCCTTGCGCTGCAGCAGGAGTCGGACGGATCGGAGAGTGGGGAGGATACAGGTGAATCCAGGCGTCGGCAGGACACAGGAATTTCGGCTGGCAGGGACACAGCACCTGCGCAGCTGGGTGAGTTTGCTTCTATGTCTTGTTTGTCGCCCGCTGGGTCATTACCGTATGAGGGAGTTGATAGGCAGTCGGCGGGGCCCAGCGGGCAAAATATTAGGGGAGGTTGCGGGTCTGATATAATGGGTCTTAGAGACATTTTGTTTAATATGTCGCAATTTTTGGCTAGAATAGATAGTGGGGGGAGTTAATCAGGGTGGATTGGCATCCGCGGCAGCGACGTGGGTGCCTAGTCAACCGGTGTCTTTGCAGGTGGGAAGCGAGATGGGCAGGTCGGGGGTCAGTGCAGACATTATACCTTCTGGGGTATCGGTTTGTGTGCAGACAGAAAAGGACAAGGCGGATAATGTAAGACTGGGCGATAGGGCAAAAGGGGAAGTTTATGTGTGCTTTGAGGGGCCGTTGGGGGCACACCTAAAAAAAGAGGTAAAGGAAAAAATTTGGCGGGATGAGTACGTAGAGATTTTTTCCCTTCTTCCATTGGAAAAGTTTAACCTGGATAAGGGAAAAAGGGATGAGAGTAGAAAAGAGGAGGAGGAGAAGCGTAGGTGGAGGTTGATTCCTCAGACGTTTGTAAATTGGTTACAGGCTTTCGCAATATTGGCTAGTGTTATTGGGGAGAAAGCTCCTGATAATTGCTCAGGCTTATTCTGCTAGCTTGATGCTATCGGGGAGGCCCAGAGGACTTACGGGGGTCAGGCGTGGTTAAGATATGATGAGCAATTTCGACAGAGAAAAGCAGTCCGACCGGAGATCAAATGGGATCAGAAAGACATTGGGTTGTGGTTGAGGGTTATGGCTCCAGTGAGGTATGGGCAGTCCTTTCACGGGAACAACAGTTGCGGGAATCAATCAGCGGGACATGGGGGAGCTAGTAAGGGGGCGCAAAACATTAAAAAGGAAGCGGGAACTTGCTGGCAATTTAATGATGGCCAATGCAAGTACGGGAACTCCTGTAAATTCAAGCATGTGTGCTCCCATTGTAATGGAAGCTCACATAGAGCATCAAAATGCTTTAAGAGAGGAAAAGGAAAGCCGTCGGTGGTTACCGGTCAAGGGGGTTACTCCGGTGAGGGTTCACGCGATGGCCCCCTTTCTAAATAGGTATCCGGATCAGTTGAAGGCTAAAGTTATTGAGGATGGGTTTTTGGATGGTTTTAGAATACCAGCTCCTGATCATGTAGTCCCTTTTTCGGTTAAAAATTTAATGTCGGCTCACCGTTATCCAGAGGTGGTTAAGACGAAGTTAGCTAAAGAGGTTGAATTGGGCAGGATGGCGGGACCGTTTCAGGAATTGCCTAGCAACAAGGTGATTATTTCATCGTTAGGAGTTGTGCCCAAGAAAGAGGTGAATAAGTTTCGCTTGATTCAGCATTTGTCATACCCTAAAGGGCTTTCAGTGAATGATGGCATTGCGCAGGAGTTGTGTTCGGTCCAATATACATCTTTTGATGCGGCGGCACAATGGGTACGGAGGTATGGGCCAGGCTCGTTGCTAGCTAAGACTGATATTGAGTCTGCTTTTAGGTTGTTGCCAGTTCACCCGGATAGCATCCCGTTGTTGGGATGTTTTTGGGAAGGGGAGTATTATGTTGATAGATGTTTGCCAATGGGTTGTTCAATTTCGTGTTCTTTGTTTGAAACTTTCAGTAGTTTTTTGGAATGGGTAGTGAAGGACCTGGCTTCTGTGAAGTCGGTCATTCATTATTTGGACGACTTCTTGTTTATAGGTCCCCCGCAATCATTGTTGTGTAGGAATTTGTTAGGTACTATGGAGTGGGAGGCAGAGCATTTTGGCGTACCTTTGGCAGTAGAAAAGACGGAAGGCCCTTGCACAACCCTAAGTTTCCTGGACATTGTAATTGATACTGAAAGGATGGAGTGTCGGTTACCAGATGATAAATTGATTTTGCTTAAACAGGAGGTCGATAGGATCGGGAGATTGCGCAAGGTGACACTGAAGGAGTTACAGTCACTGTTAGGGCGTTTGAATTTTGCGGGCAGGATTTTGCCAATGGGTAGAATATTTTGTCGCAGGTTGGCTGGAGCAACAGCAGGAGTGCAGGCTCCGCATCATTTTATTCGCTTAAATAAAGAACACAAGGAGGATCTGAAAGTTTGGAAGTTGTTGCTGCAAAATTATAACGGAAGATCGTTAATACAGGAGGAGTTTTTGAACAGTTATGATTGTGAGATATTTACGGATGCTGCAGGAGGTGCTGGTTATGGGGCATACTGGAAAGGGCGGTGCAGTGTAGGTGAGTGGCCGAATTTGTGGAAAGAGAGGGGTCTTACGAGGAACTTGGCATTTTTGGAGTTGTTTCCTATTGTTGTGGCGGTGAATATTTGGGGGGAGTGTTTTGCCAACAGGAGAATTCGGTTTCACTGCGATAACATGGGAGTTGTATCGGTCATCAACAGTTTGTCGGCCTTGTCGCCGCCTGTGATTAGGTTGCTGAGGGAACTTGTACTTTGTTGTCTTAAGTTGAATGCTTGGATTACAGCAGTCCATGTGCCAGGTGTAAAAAATTCCATAGCAGATGCCTTGTCTCGTTTTCAGTGGGATCGTTTTCGGGCACTAGCACCAGAGGCAGAGGACGTGGGTCAAGAATGCCCTTCGCGGTTGTGGCAGATGGTTATGGAGGAGTGGGACGGTTAATACAAGAGTCTATCACAAGGCAGACCTGGGCATCATACGAGGCATCGTTGCGAGTATGGCAAAGTTGGATTCGGGAGTGGGGTGGAGTGGAGAGTGAGGTAGATAGAGAGACGGCTGTGTTGTTTCTGCTGGGAAAAGGCGGCAAAGAGCGGATAGTCGATTTCAAAAGTTGGCAAGTTTGTGGCAGGATTAGCATTTGGTTTTAAATTGCTGGGTACGAAGGATGTTACGAAGGCCTTTTTGGTGAAGCAAGCTTTGAAGGGCTTTAGGAAAGGAGGTAAAGTGTTGGATAAACGTAGGCCGGTAACCTTTAGTATCTTGGAACGTTTGGGTTTGGTAATGGATAGGATTTGTTGTTCATTTTTCGAGGCCACATTGTTTAGATTGGCTTTTGCTTTGGCATTTTTTGGTGCACTAAGGGTAGGTGAATTGGTGGCACCAAGCAAGAATAAGGTTGGGGGTTTGTTTGCTGAGGATATGAGCGGTCGAGATGGGGGCATTGAATTTTGGATAAGACGGGGGATGACAGATCAATTGGGCAGAGGAAAACGTGTGGTCTTAGGTGAGGTTAAGAGATCTTTGGTTTGTCCTAGGACATGTTTAATGGCTTACTGGCAGGTTTGGTCAGGGAGGAAGGGCCCATTATTGTGTCATGAAAATGGTGAATTTTTATCGCGTTTCCAGTTTATAGCAGTGTTTAAGAAGGGTATTGCTGAGTTGGGCCTTAGCCCTGAGGTATATGGGTCACATTCCTTCAGAATTGGCGCGTCATCGGAAGCGGATGGTTTGGGGTTAGGCAAGGAAGTGATAAAACGCATTGGGAGATGGAGTTCCGATCGATACCTGTCTTATGTAAGGAATTAGGCATTCGGTCTAATGTAATTATCTTTTGGTTTTAAATATTTTTGGTTGTCTTGTTGCAGGTGGAGTCCCGTTGTTAGTGTGGATTATGGGGCACTCTTTTGTCCACTGGGGGGCACTGCGGGCGGACGTGAGGCCCGACGGTAGGCAATTGGGCTTCAGCCGAGAGCAAGCCGTGGTTCGGTGGTTGGGTTTCCGAGGGATGGTGTGGAGAAGAGTACTGCCAGAGTTCCATAAAGCAGCTCATTTGGATCGGGCACCGGATATTTTAGTGCTGCACATGGGAGGGAATGATTTGGGGGCTCGACCGGTCAGGGAATTGATGAGGGACATTAAAATTGATCTTTTAAGGCTATGGAGATCGTTTCCTGAGGTGTTGACTGTTTGGTCTGAGGTGGTGCCCAGAAAAACATGGAGGGAGGCCAGATCATTGAAGGGAATTAATAGGGCACGTATAAAGTTGAACAGAGCCATATCAGCTTTTGTTAACAGGAATGGGGGAGTAAGCGTACGGCATCTTGATCTGGAAGCGGGAGTTGGAGAATTTTGGGCAAAGGATGGCGTGCATTTGAATGATATACGCATCGATTTATGGGCATTGGCCATACAAGGCGGGATTGAAAGGGCTTTGGCGGTGTTGGGGCGCTCACGAGCCTGAGGTGGTCAGGGCTGTTCGTTTGTGGCGGGGGGGGGGGGGGTTGTGGCCAAATTCATCCAAAGAGAAAATTACAGGTGCAGTGTTTTATTTGGTATGGGTGAAAAGGGGAGGGGGAATGTGAACCATGGAACCCGGGTTGGCCGTACACGGTCAAGAAGGGGGCTGGAGGCAAGGAACCTAGATGGAAGCCCCACATGACCGGGAGGGGACAGGAGGGTGTAATTTGAACTTAAAAGAATAAGGATTGGATATAGGTTGAGGGGCGGGCATTTGAGGGGGGCGTAGATAAAGCAGAAAGGGTGGGGTGAGAAACGGTCAGTTCAGAGAAGAAAGCATTGGAAAAGTCCCACCCACCCCTTTTTTCGGTTGTTTGTTAGTTTCTTTTAAATTGCATTGGAAAAGGGCGGCTTTTGTAGGAAGAAGAACAGGAAGGTCTAATAATTAGGGTGTATTAGGAGGGGTTTTATATATATATATATATATATATATATATATATATATATATATATATATATATATATATAAAAAAAATTTTAGTGATGTGTTAAGATGTCTTTATCGCAGTGGCTGGTGGGGGGGGGTTGGGGTTCTTGGAGTTGGCACGGAAGTGTCGGTAAAAAAGGAGATTATCAAGTTACAGGCATTGGCTTGATTAAGGGGGGTGATCTGGCATTTTGGTTTTGGGGGCTCTGGACGGGGTTTTACCCTGGGAGCTTTTGGTGCCCTTGAGCTGGCGTGGTACGGCTGAGGGTAACATGGTGGTTCAAGTACTGTTTGGTTTATGCCAGATCAATTTTTTAACTCCAAGAACCCTTACCCTTGTTATTATAATGTTTATATGTTTAATATTGTTGTTTGTTAATAAAACGGCCGCTGTGGCCAAATTTATCCAAAGAGAAAATTACAGGTGCAGTGTTTTATTTGGTATGGGTGAAAAGGGGAGGGGAATGTGAACAATGGAACCCGGGTTGGCCGTACACGGTCAAGAGTCTCTTTATAGCTGTGCTGGTAAGAATGGAGATGGCTGGCTTATTACGCATCTTCTTGTCATGTAGGAAATATTGTTACATTCAGTATACTTTTATTCACTACGATCTTTTGTAGTCCTCCCTTTCCAGTCCTGATTTCTTTGACTCTCCAAGTCCAGAAGATGACAAGGATGATATCAATCACCTGTCACAGAGACCTATAGACTCATCCAAGAAAGCCCCACGTAGTCTTACATCACAGGTAAGTAAGGGGAGCGTGCTCTCTGTTGTGGATCAATACAATTAGGACTGGGAGGGTTAAAAGTCAATCTGTAATCTTACCATGGAGGAAAGGTGTAGATGATCCATGCTTATCGGGGAGTATAGCAATATAGCTGCCTACTGTAGCTGCTCTATTTCCTGCTGCGCTGATGGTCCCTAATGTCACGGGTGTACTCTCTTCCCTTATAAGTAATTGTGGGAAAACCTTTTTCTAGAAGTAGATTTTTACCAGTTTATCATAGATTGCATGCTTTAAGGCATTGTCCAACTTGACTAAGTTATTACCCATACATGGAATGGTGATAATTTGTTGATTAGAAATTATCAAAAAGATTTGTAGGACCCTAGTCCAGCTGCCATATTGGTAGTCCATGGCTGCCAGAGCAGAGCCCTGTGAACCTCCTCCTACCTGCTGGTGTTCCCAGTGTCTCTTCTGATCCGTAGGCCTGGCTCACTGTCATTGTTCTGGTACAACGCACACATGACACTTAGCCAGGCCTGCCGATCAGAACAAGCACCAGGGATCCTGGCCGTTAAAAGGAGGTTCACAGAGCTCTGCTCCGGCGGCCATTGACTACTGAAGTAGTCGTTGAACAAGGATCCCGCAAATCTTTTTGATCATCTCTATTGCAGATTGCTTGAGGTCCCACTGCTGTGATTACCACACTCTCAAGATATGAGCACAGCACCACTCCATTCATTGTCTGTGGAACTCTGGCAGGCCATAGAAATTGAATGGAGCAGCAGTGCACATGCACAGCCATCATTCAAATCCTGTACATAGGTGGTAACTTGCTACTTGGGACAACTCCTTCAAAGGAATTATCCTACAAACGAGGTGCGGACATATCATTGGTGCAACCTATGGGGCCGCACAGGGGCCCAAGAGATAAGGGGGCCCATTTCTACCTCCAAAGCAGGTGCAATTTTGCATTCTTAGGAGCTCTTGGACTGCAAAGGGCCCATATATTGTTCTTGTACCCGGGCCCTTTTCTGTCTGTATACACCAGTGCTACAAACAACAGGTGATTATATGATGATGCAGGGTCCAACTGCTGGGAGTCCCACCAATCCTGAGGACTGTATTTCACATGTGAATGGAGCATTAGGGCATATGCATGACCGCCGCTCTGTTGACTGCCTATGGCACAGGTGGTCACACATACTGCTGTTCCACAAAACCATAGAAGTGAATGGAGCTGTGGTCACACACTGTGGTGCACTGCTGCTCCATATTGCAGAAATAAGACCCCTGTTCTCATGACTGGTGGAGGTCCCAGCGAACAGACCCCCAGTAATCTTACATTTATCCCCTATCTAATAGATAGCTTATGCTGCATTAGCCAAGTCAGCTCTGTACCATCTATGGGGGTCACTGTATACATTAGAATATTAAATGAAAGTGTTTTTTTTGTGTTTTTTTTCTCGTTAATCAGAGCATTGCCTATGACTGAGCTGTAATTGTGGCTGCAGTTGTGCCTGCATTTTCTTAATATCTTTCAATAATGAAGACCACCTAATAGCACATATAATACCGCTGTATTTAGGCAATGATTTACCAGCATATGGGAAATATTCATTTATGATTACTACATGTGTTCTTTTAATAATAATAGTGTTCTGTACATATTCAGTGTATTCCTGTCTTGTAGGTACCAGAGAACAGAGCTGCATTGCCCCCCAAACCAGGAGGCTTGATTCCAAGTGTCAGTTTCTCACACGGCGCTCCTGGAGCCCCATCAGCATTTCACATTGTCACCTCAAGTAGTCACAGGTCAAACTCTCCGTCCTTTGGTAGCTCCGATGCAAGACACACAGTTGAGCATGGCCAGTCATCACTAGAAGAGCTGCAGGCACAAGTCAAGGAGCTTCGAAGCATCATTGAGACAATGAAGGACCAGCAAAAGTAAGCTTTATTATACCAGATGCCGGCAGCCGGGAATTAAAGGACTTGTTCTGATTTAATATTTTTGTGTAAAGTTTCAAAAATGTCATGGATGACTTTTTTATAATGTACAAACCAAATGAATGGCTATCATGTCATACATAGATAGCCCGAGTCCACAAGATGGAGAGCCGCTGCTTGTCAGGGCTCAAAAAAGAGGTTCCCTGGAGGTTGTCCTCTCTAACAGGTTTTCCTGATGAAAGAAACTCTTAAAATGTCATGATACATTGTATTATTTATGGAGTATTTGTTTATTAATAATTAATCCATACCATTTTTTCTCTGAGCGTGAATTCAGTCGGAGCTTATTTTCATCAGATCGGTGCTAAGAGACACTATAATTGTCACAGTCAGTGATTTCCATCTGGCTAAAAGAAGAATGTGCAAAAGACGAAAAACAAATCTGCAATTATGTTCAAAATATCAATTTAGCAGAGAATAGGAAGTAATTAACACAAACTATTCACACTCATCTAATAACAGCCTGTAATGGATGTTATAAGACTTCATTCAGCACATTGGAAGCAGACAATTTTGCTATACGTTCAGAAAATGGACCTTTTCTCTAGATGGATCTAAAGGTGCAGTGAGCAAATGTACAGCCATATACTTAGGTCCATTTACTATTAGCTTCCAGCATTAAAAGAAATGAGTTGAGATGCTGTTTATGACAGGGCAGAATAAAGCCTCAGACTGTGTGACTATATGACTATATTTTTGCTATAGTTTTTCATACTTTTTTACATTTAGTACATCACAGTTTGCAAGTTCCGTGAATGTACCTATCTTTCTTCTGCTCCTATATAGTGAGATCCACTGGGAATCTAAAACATTGGGACAATGCTCTAACAGGAGAAAAAGAAAAATGAGATCTTGTACAGTACAAGGTGTAGAAAAGGGCTCCCCAACCTGTGGCTCGCAGACCTATAATGTGTGGCTCGCGGCTGTGTGTCAGCTTGTTGCCTTAGCACCATGTCTAACAAACAGATATGAAGAGCAGGTCTCTAGTTCCTGACGTTTGTGAATAACCCCATACAGAAGAGCAGGTCTAGATGCTCATATATAAGAGGTTGTCCACTACTAGGACAACCCTTTATCACTCTGAATGTTTGCCCTCGTCAAAATAAAAACCCCTGTCCTCACCTCCCGTGCTGGCGCAGTTCCAGTGGTGTCGGCACTCACGTTCTGGGGCTCTCGTGCGGTTATGTCACGTGAGCCCTGCACCATATCAATACTGGTGTCCTAGTCCTAGTAGTGGACAACCCCTTTAAGAGTTGGAGAGATAAATGAAGTCTGGAGATGAGACTGGAGATAAGATGATACTGCTAGTTAAAGGGTTGCTTGAAGTTGGATGCAATAATGTGGTGGGAGTGCCTGCTGCGAGAATACCGAATATGAGTGCGGTGAGAACCCCTGTATGTAAGCACACTGCCTTGGTTTTATTTCTATGGGGAAGTTCTGGCTGTTATTATACCAGTAATGGGGCTCTGGGTGTAACTACTGTGGGATAGGGAGCGGGATCTGGATGTCACTAGTCGGGGGGCTCTGGATGTTGCTCATGACCCTCTCTCAGAGCTGAATGCGATTCCCAAGGTAAGAAATGTTGGGGATCACTGATCTAGAATAACTCAGGCCTGAGTGCAAAGGGGGGGCAGATTTCTTGATGGTAGTGACTGTAGACGTCCCTATGGTGGAGCATTTGGGACAGACTAGTTCTTTCTTGGTAGTGAAATTCTGGGATGCATGATATATTATAATCTATACAATCTGTGAGTTCTATTTGCCAACGATAGGTAGCACCAAAGTAATTAATTTCAATAATTTAAATGGATGGTCAGTGGAACAAAAACGTCTTTATATTTAGTGCCATATTAAAATGCGAGAAGGATGGAGTAAATTGAAATATAAGACAGTGGAGTCTCTTGGCTAATGTGATGTAGTGTCTGAAGCAGGTCGTATAGTCACTGAGCATATCACCAGAGCAGCAATAAGGAGCCTGGTGTATCTGGCAGCAGAGTAGAGGAGATGATAGGGTAGCACAGGTAACTATGGCACAGCAGGGATTGACCTAGGTGTGATTATAGTGGACGCACATAAATACATAACTGATTGGTTCAGTTGATTCTCACTTGGTTGTCTGAGTCTCTCCTGGAGATGAATACTGTGTCGCATCTCCTCCTAGGGATCCAGTACAATCACCATAGTGGGTAATCCTTTTGTGGACTGTCAATGCCATGTCTCCTCAGAACCTGCCCCCTTGGTTATTTCCAGCCTCAGAGGTCTCGCAAGCCAAACAAACCAAACTCCAACCCAAAGATGAAGGGTTTTTTAGGTGGTAGGTGTAGGTTGTACCACTGGTATCTTGCAATGGGGTGAGAGCTCAACTATGAATTTGAGGCTTCAGCATCAGAATTATTCAGATCCTGTCCAGACTAGGCTTGAAACATTGGTCCATGCGTAAGCAGTAAATTCATGGGCTCTATGCTTAAACATATGTAGGCCTAGGATTATTAAGAGGCTCGATGTGGAACCCAGGATGATGTGTCCACATCAGCTGACTGTTTTTTTTTTATATATATATTTGTTTTTTTTGCAAATGAGCATTTGTCATCTGAACATTTGTTGCTTTTCTGGTGAACATTTGTCTGTATCCAATATAAGCACAGGGTGATATATTAGATGAAAATTATCTGAAAATAAGATGCTTCTCCCTATGTATTATTCAGTATATGCAAATAAGACTGTGAAATAGATAATCTGTGGAGCACATATCATCTCAGATCTCAGCACAGCTTACCCCAAGCAGTATTTCAGGAGTCAGATTCCTACTCAAACTATTTGGTTATTCGGATTCTCCACATGTTTCATTGTCCTTGTTCTTCACTTTGCTGCCTTTTAAAGTATAGTTTAGTATACTCGAGGTTACCCCAGAAAATTAATTCTATCGTTCTTGTATTTTTATTTTAGAAAAGAAATAAAACAATTACTGTCCGAGCTGGATGAAGAAAAGAAGATTCGTCTTCGATTACAGGTACACAATATTTGACTTGAAGCCCTTCCGAAATAGTAGTTTGGAAATGTATGCTGTAGTTGTGCTCTGACCACAGGTTCCAGTGATATGATAAAAGTCTGAAATTCTCAGAGTCCTGTTAGTACATCATCAATCATAGGCTTACTCATTAAAACGGTGTAAAGAAAATCCAGTTGTCTTTTTTCAATAATATACTTTTTATTAAGGGATGTTTTACAAAAGAAGGGAAAGGGAAAATAAAATATGATAAAGACAATATAGTAGTATTACAACAGTTACATCATCCTAACAAAACTTTTAACTTGGAGGAAAAATCTGGAAAAGGATAGCCGGAGAGGAAGAAAGGAAAGAAAGGAAGGAAAGAGAGAGAGGAATGGGATGGGGAAAAAAGGGAAGGACGAATGAGGAAAACAGGGGAAAGGGAGGTGAAAACAAAATAGATCATCTATAGTATAAATCCTTGTTATGGCATCACAGGATTTCAGTTTAATTATGTTAAAATAATAAATGATTTGTATACTTTCTGGCTAAAAGATGTTATTTCTTTGGAGAGGTATTCTTATTCAGGGAAAAGTATCCAGTATCCAGATCCAGAAAGACCATATAGAATAGTATTTCTTAAGAGAGCTGTTTCTTAACGCATAGGAATGTTCTAAAGAATTGTGAACTAACATCTTATCTATAATTTCTGAGATAGTAGGAACATTAACTGACTTCCATTTAGATTCAATAAGTAGCTTTGTTATAGCCAATATATGAATGGAAATATGTTTTATCTTCTGTGGGAGTAAATTTGAGTCAAGAGATAGAAGGGCTAGTTGTGGTGAAATATTAACTGTAGAGTTGTTGATTTTATTCAACAATTTAAAGATCTCTTTCCATATTAATGCAGCTTTAGAACATGTCCAAAAGATATGAAATACCGTATTTTTCGGACTATAAGACGCACCGGACCATAAGATGCACCTAGGTTTTAGAGGAGGAAAAAAAAAATAATTAAGCAAAAAATGTGTTCATGATGCACTTTTAAGGGGGAGGGGGTCTTCTGCTGACACTGGTATAGGGGTAATGTTCCCCAATTCTGACAATATCCCCCATCCTGGTATATATGTCTCTCCCCTTCCTTTTATACGTGGTCCCCATCCCCATCCTGGTATGCCTGGCATCCCTCCATCCTGGTATGCATGGCACCCCTCATCCCTATCCTGGTATGCATGGCACCCCTCATCCCTGTCCCGGTATGCATGGCACCCCTCATCCCTGTCCTGGTATGCATGGCACCCTTAATCCCTATCCTGGTATGAATGGCACAGCAATCCCCATCCTGATATGCATGGCACCCCTAATCCCTATCCTGGTATGCATGGCACCCCTCATCCTTATTGTGGTATGTATGGCCCCTCATTCTAATCCTGGTATGTATGGCCCCCTCATCTTTATCCTGTTATGTATGCCCCCCTCATCCTTACCCTGGTATGTATGGCCCCCTCATCCTTACCCTGGTATGTATGGCCCCCTCATCCTTACCCTGGTATGTATGGCCCCCTCATCCTTATCCTAGTATGCATGGTACCCCTAATCCCTATCATGCTGCACATTAAAAAAAAAACACTCCTACTCACCTTTCTTCTCTCCTCCAGCGCTTCGTCCTGCCTGCCCACACTGATCTCTCCATGTGAGCCGCGCATGGCGTCACTACCATGCGCAAGGAAAGATCAGCTGCCGGAAGTCATTGCTCCCCACGCCGGTACTGTGTGCATGGGGAGCAGTGACTTCATGCTCCTTCATAGCCGACACACAGCGTAGCCGCGCTGCGGCTCCTGCTGCTGCCGGGCTACCGCGTGTGCCCGCTTATTAAAGGGCATAAATATTCACCCCATCTCCATGCCCATGGGCGTGGAGAGAGGTTGAATATTCATGCCCTTTAACAGCGGGCACAGGCGATTCCGGCAACAGCAGGAGCCGCGCTGCGGCTACACTGTGTGCTGCTATTAAGGAGCGTGGGGAGCACTGAATATTCATTTTCTTTAGCAGCGGGGACAATGTAGGCTGCAGCGGGTGGCTGCTGCCTCCTGTTCCCCGCTCCTTCACCGCTACTGCTCCCCCCACACCCCACATATATATACACCCCCCCCCTTCAACGTTCGGACTATAAGACGCACCCCCCATTTTCCTCCATAATTTTGGAGGAAAAAAGGACTTCTTATAGTCCGAAAAATACGGTAAGTTGGCTTTTTGTCCACAGTATCTCCAACATGAATCAGAGTAGTCCACAAAGGCTTTCTTTAGTCTGGCTGTACAATTCCTCTTCTGGAAGATTATGAAAAGTTTTTAGGGAGAGGAAGTCTATCATTGATTCGTTTTCTGCTATTTTCTGCTTTGAATAATAATATTCGCTTCAGAAGAAGCCTGTATATTTGGTAGGGCAATTCCCCCTTTTATTTTTGAATAGTAACATTTTTGCAATTCTCTGAAACTTTTTTTGCCATCTATAATTTGACAGTTGTTTATGAAGAGATTTAATCCATATTTCTGGGACTAGGATAGGAATTGTTCTGAAAATATATTGTAATTTTGGTAGTATAATCATTTTGTAGATAGTAATCCTACTCATCCACGAAGTGTTAGATTTATCAAAGTTACCAATGCTTATTTGGATTTGCTTTTGCAATATGTTTAAGTTCTCATCTAGGATTTTATGTAAAAGGTTAGTGAATTTGATTCCAAAATAGTGATTATGGGATTTTTCCATTAATTTTGTAAATTGATAATCTAAGAAAAATATTAACATTTTTGATTTTTTTGGCATTTATTTTAGAATTGGAAACCGCTGAAATTTCTTTGATATTTGGGGTAATAACTCTTAGTGAGTTGATAGGGTCAGTAATGGAAATGAACGTGTCAACCGCAAATAAACTAATTTTATGTTGTCTAAAATTAAGTGGGATTCCCTTTATGAGGTTGTTGGTTCTGGTAATTTCAGCAAAGGGTTCCATTATGAGATCAAATAAGGGTGGAGATAATGGACTTCCCTGACGTTTACCATTAGTAATAGTAAAGGTTTTAGAGAGTAAATTGTTAATTTGGATCTTTGCTGAAGGGCATGAATAAAGAGCAGTAATAGTTTTAAGAATTTGTTCTTGAAATCCAAATTCGTTTAAAGTGGCGACCATGAAATCCCAGTTGATGCGAACAAATGTCTTTTCGGCTTCTAAAGATAGTAGTATGGAAGACAATTTTTGTTTTTCCACATATATAAGTAAATTTAAAAGTCTTCTTGTGTCATCTGAGGCTTGTCTTCCCTTAATAAAACCCTACTTTATCAGAATGAATTAGTATAGGCATAATTTTAATGAATCTTTCAGATATTAGCTTAGCGTATATTTTCAATGTCTGTATTTAGAAGAGATATCGGCCTTTGGTTCGACATCTCCTCAGAATTACTATTTTGTTTAGGTATAACAACAATGGTGGCTATTCGGGATTCATTTGAGAATAGGCCATTGTTGGTCGCTTGATATAACAGAAGTTAGGGGGTTAGAGAGATGATGTCTAAATAATTTATAATATTCGGTGGGTATTCATCAAGTCCGGGGGATTTATTTTCCTGCAATTTCTTGATGGCAATAACAGTTTTGTTAGTAGAGAAAGGGGAATTTAATCATTTAATTTGCTCTGAGTTTAATTGCGGGAGTTCTTCTGAAAGGAAATTATTTATTCATTTAATATTTAATTGGGTAGTTTCTTTATCGTCTTTCAGATTGTATAGGGAAGAATAAAATGTAGCAAATTGTTCCACTATAGCTTGCGGGTGTATGTAGTTGATTCCATCTTGGATTTAAGTTCAGCTCTAAGACTTATTATGGCAAAGTGAGTTTTTTTCCGTCGGATTTTGTTGTTGTTTTGCCACTGCCTTGCTAATCTTTTGGGTGATTTTTTTTATATATTTTCTTTTGTTTTCCTTTTGTGTTGTGCATTGAGTTGGATAAGGATCCCTCTAAGTACTGCCTTATGGACATCTCAAATACTAGTATTTGCGCAATAAAATAATGATGTAGCCACTTACGGTTAGACCTTTAAAATGAATTTACTCTGAGGGGTGTACTTTTCTTCCTTGTTCTGGATTGTGACCATTCTCGGACATATTCCGTCCGTCCTTTGGGTCTTGAATAAGGTTGGCTTTTCCATTGAAGAAGACTATGAGTCTAGCAGAAAAACACCACTATACGAAATGTTATTCGCTCTTAAGATGCTAGTTATGCCAGCAAAGGATTTTCCTAGCATATCTCTTTTGAGAAGTCCAGAAATATTTTTATTGACTGGTAAGGAGGAGGTAGATATTAATTTTTCTTTAGATAGTCCAGAAGGCGACCGGTCCTTAGTCTGGAAGAAATGTATTCTCGCAATCGCTTCTCTTGAAGTGTCTCCTGACAGAAAACTAGGTTTTGGTAGCATATGGGCTCTGTCTGTTGTCAGTTCTGCATTAGGAACCGATGGTAGTGTTTTATATATTAAGTCTTTAATATATGGAACCATTTGTGACGGGGAAACATTCTCAAGTATTCCCCTAAATTTTAGATTGTTCCGCCTGTTGCGGTCCTCTAAATCTGTAAGTTTTAATTTTAATGTTTTAACTTCGCTTTTAAGTAAACAATGATCCTTTTCCAAAGCGTATTGTGTGCCAGATATGGGGATTTTACTTTTTTATTTGTGTCATTGATTTTCTGATTAATATCTTTTCAGTATTGTATTTAGGCTTTGGAATCCATTGACCATAATTATGTTCAGTTGTTGAATGAAAGATGAATGGAGGTCTAGCAAGTATTTTTCTGATGGAGAAAGATTAACAGGTTTCTCTTTTATTAAAATTGTGTTTGCGTTGTCACTATATCTATTAATGGGTATCAGAATAGGAGACATATCAGGAGAAGTTGTATGGTCCCTTTTAGGTCTATGTTTAGAGGGGGTCAAATTGGGAGATATGTCCTCTGAACCATCATCTGTTTCAGATGAGTGTAAGTCCTTTTTATTATCATTGTTACCCTTTATGCCACTTGCCTGCTTCTTTCCTTTATTCCTTGTATGAGATCCACCTAATGTGAACGATGTGTCCATATTAATAGGGGCAGTACGGGAAGTATATGTAATAATATTATCAGACAGTTCCTCATCTTTGCCTGTCATCATTTATCTTGGAGCTGCGCTGTATGCTCAGTATCCAGAAGCTCTGCTATTAAACAGCGTGATTGCGGCGCGTTGCTAGTGTCTGTCAAGAGGGGATTCTCCAAGTGCAGGGACTTCTCCTGAGCTGGTAAGTAGCCCGGCTTCTGAATGACATTGGCGCTGCCCGCTCTGTTGCTGGCACGGCGCTCCGTGTCATTAGTGAGGCGTGCGGTGCTGCTCCGGGGTAGAGGGAGTTTACTCACTGCTGCTCTTCAGTGATTCCTGTCAGCGCTGGGCTTTTGCTTCCCACGGTGAGTTCCTTTCTTTTTACCTCAGGTGGAGGTAGTGGTCCCATTGGATCTTGATGGTGGGCCTCAGAGGTGGGTCCAGGACTATCTTGAAGGTCCAGGGGATTCTTCTTTTCTTTGTACAAGAAACAGTTGTTGCTCTAAACATTCTCTATCCATTTTTATTCCAGATGGATGTCAATGAAATTAAGAAATCTCTACAATCCAAATGAGAACAATGGACATGTCACAGCCCACATCAGAAGTCCTACAATCATGAACTTTTCTTCCCTCCAAGGCCAAAATACTTTTGGTGCCAAACGATCTAAAATTTGCCTCAAACGCGACAAGCACAACAGCCGTTCACCTACCAAGGACGCCCTGGTGACTTTTCTAGCTCTCACCCACGTGAATATCGGTGGACTCCACGTTGTGCTCAAGTGTTCCTCCTCGAAACTGCGCATGAAGGAAACTCCGGCAGTTTTACTTCAGAGTGGTACTTTTTTATGATATTTTTCCATGAATAAAGAGTATTTCCAATTGTCTGTTTACAAGCTTTATAATTTTATGGTTGTTTTTTCTTTCCTTTTTTATTACGTCTTTTATCTTGGATTTTCTGAAATCTCTGTGCAGCTGAGTAACCCTTTCCTGTCCTTTCTGTTACCTTCTGAGACATACTATATGGGTTTGGATCTCTGACTGGAAACGTTCATGTGCAAAGTACTGTTCATACAATGTGATGAAACGCTTTGCTTTTCACTGTACTTTACGAATGTGTTCCCTAAGAGAGAAAAGTATGGCGTTTACAGATAATTTGTGCCTTTTTTTAATTTTTGATTCCTGCAGAAACATAGTAGTTACAAGTTGGCCCTAACTACATTGGTGATCGGACCGGCCAGACGAAGCTTGTAGGGTAAGAACGCCCTTCTCCGGACGTCACCTGAGACAGGAGGTTCATAGGACTATTATAATAATAGAAAATGCAATAAAATAACTTAAAAATAAACTTTATCATTTAGGAAGTACGGTTACATTTATTTTAAAGAGACAGGATGCAAATTAAAAATACAAAAAAAAACGATTATCATTCTAGTAATGGAGGAAGAATTATAGATTTATGCTAAAAGTAAAATAAAGATGCAAATGGTTGGTGAGAAATAAGTGACCACATTGAATATTTCTTTAGATTCAGTAGTAATGGAATTCTAATTGGACAATACTTTACAATAGTTAAGTATGCATTACAAGGGATAGTAAATGTATTTTAGGATAGGGCTTTGGATTAGTTTACATTATCTTTCCAAGTAATGAAATAATAAGAAGCAATGAAGAAAGACAATGATTGTGAAAGCCAAGGCGTCCCATGTTTACAAGCAGCTGAGATTTCTGAATTTCACTCTAGTGGTGACGTTTGGTACTGCGTGCAGCGTATTTGAAGCCACTGGATAGAGTACAACAGAGACCTCTAGTGGTACAAATTGTAAAAGACATGTTATACGAATGACTATATTTTTAATTGCATAGTGCGCAAATGTTTAAATCAAAAACAGCAATATAAGTATATACTGTATTGATGTCCAACATGTTATAGAAAAAATGTATAACAAAACCCAAAAATAAGCATTAATAATCATATTCGTAGACAAACTGGTTAAGATTCTACTCAAAATAGCTTCTTGTGTTGGAGGCGACAATTGTGTGGATTATCGGTGTTGCCATGAGGTCGGTTGCTGCACTTGTATTATTAGACTTGCCTCTTTAGGTTGCAAGAATGAAGAAGATGCTGAATATGTCTCATTTTCTGTCATCCTCGAGTGAACGCAGATGGGAAAGTATAGAAGATAAATCTAATGTGACATGTCTCTCCCATATTTATATGTGACGTTGCCCTTTCTCAAGCTGCACCCCACATGGGGTCTAAGAATCAGGACAAACCCCTAGAAATCTGGGTGCTTGAGTGTTGTATGTATATATACAATAAAATGTCTTTAATTCAGCTTTGATGGGACCTGAGAGGTGACAGATGAACTAATACACTGGATTATTGGACTGCCATGTATATGTTGTGGATGAACTCTACCTAGAGAATCTCTAGGAAGAAAGTCCAATGTACAGGTCAGATGCCAGATAATCAGAACTTCTGGACTATCGGATGCCCGATTAAAGGGATTTTGTTGTATGTATATATTTCATCATTTGTATGTAAAGTTAATGTGCAACCAAGTGATCTCAGTGAGAGCAGTGCATGGGGTTATAAGGAATTGGTGACGTTTATATAGATGTAACCCATTTTGTATATCACGGTATAACGACGCACTGGTTTTTGCCGTCACTCGCTGTTTCCGTAATTGGCAAATACCACAAGTCAGTGCAGACGATGTGAAGAGGTGGAAGATGACATTACTGCTGAGAGAGTTACGCTAGTTTGTCATAGCATGGAATGAATGTCCCATCATTACAACATGTTATACTTACAGGAACGTCATTGTGTTACCAGTGTATGTTCCTTATTATAAGTTATCACTTCACTGTCATTTATACTCATCACCCAAAACTAAGTGTGAATTATGTTTTACATTTTTTGCTCCCCTTCTCCTATTTTGAGCAAATAAAACTACAGTCTCTTGGCTCGTACAATCGATTCCCTGCATATTTAGTGATGCTGTTTTTAACTTGGATTTTGATAATATCTCTGGTATTTATGTCTTGTCACTTGCCACTCTGTTGTAAGCTTCATAATGAAACAGAATGTTTTTATATGGATGTGCTGTCATTGTGTGATTTATTTTTTCCATGAGCCGTGATGTGTCCAAATAGAATATCCAAACTATTCAGAAAGTGGCCGGACAAGGGGATTTGGAGGATGGTTACTAATACAAAATGTAGATGATAGATAGATTAACAAAAAAAGGAGCTGGAAAGCATAAAGAAAGGCTCCAGCACACAGACTGCAACCCACCAAGCTATGGCACATAAGTCAGCGAAAAAGAGGGTAGCACTTTATAGAAAATTACATCAAAAATGGTGTATTTATTGGCCCATGTGAACAGGTGGAAATGCTTCAGCTCAAAAGCAAGTGGATTTTCAACGTAACTAAACAAGCCTCATCGGGTCTAAGAAATCTATGTAATAATGTGAACAGCTTGTATTGTGGAGTCTGCTCCACTTCAGAGTTATCACATATATTGGGAATAACCCTTTCCCGTCTAAGGTAGTTTTCACCTTCCTGACCAGGCCAAATTTTTTAAACCAATGTGCTATTTTATGTGGTAATAATTTTTTTCTTGACACGTTGTATTTTATGTTAGTGGTAGATTTAGGTTAATATGATTGGCATTTATATTAAAGAAATAGAAATTTGATGCATATATTTTGAAAAAATCTCCATTTTTGAACTTTGAAATTTTTATGTCCCTAAAAACTTTATTTTTGTGCCATACTGCAGAATTTTTTTAAATAAATAACATTTACCATATGTCTACATTAAATACGCTCTATTTTTAATTGATATTTTTTTGTTAGGATTTTTTATAAGGGTTAAAAGTTTAGCAGTAATTTTTCTTTTTCTCAATGAGATTTCCAAACTCTCTTTTTTTAGGGGCCCTTTACACATTTGAAGTGATTTTGAGGGGCCTATGTCACGTGTACCCCTCAAGATATTCAAAACTGTATTGAGAAATTTTGTATACCCCACAGGGCTTCATGCTGTTAAATGAAAAATTACTTTTTATGCACAAAAATGTTACTTTAGCTCCCAATTTTGTCATTTCAGTAACGGAGCAGAAGAAAATAGACAATTAATTTTGGGCCAACACCCCACATGTGGCTGGAAGATACTTTTTGGATAAACGGCAGGGCTTGAAAGGCAAGGAGCAAAATTTTACATTGGAGCACAATTTTGGCTGGAATAGATTCCATATGCCATGTCACATTTGCAGAGCTCCTGAGGTGCCCAAAGAACGGAAAGCCCCTAGAAAAGGCCCCATGTTAGTTACTGCATTCCTCAAGGAATTCAACTAAGGGTATGCTGGCCATTTTAGATCCAAAGATGCTTCACAAAAGTTTATAACATTGGAACAAGAAAAATGTTTTCTATGAAAATGTTACTTTAGCCCCAAATGTCTCAGTACACTGAAATCCCATAAGAGGCTGAAACCTATTTTTGGGGCCCATAGCTGGGTTCAGAAGGAAAGGAGCGCTATTTGGCCTTTGTTAAGCTATTTTGGAAGAGATAGACTATAAACATCATGTTACATTTGCGGAGCTCCTGAAGTGCTAAAATCCAAAACCTCCCACAATTACCCAAATTATAAAAACTACACCCACTATGAATTCATTTAGGGGTGGGGTGAGCATCTTGAACCCACAGGCATTTCAGAGAATTTTATAACACTAGGCCTTGAAAAAGAAAAAAAAAGTTTTTTTCCACTAAGATGTTGAAGAAGCCACAAATTTTCATTTTTACAAGGGTAACGTTGAGTACATCAATACTCCATATGTGGTCGGAGACTACTCTTTGGGCTCAGAAGGGAAGAAGCGCTATAAAACTTTTGGCTCACAATTTTACCTGGAATAGATTGCAGATGACATGTCACATTTCAAGAGCCCATAAGGTGAGAAACCCACAAAAACTCCCATAATTGAACCCATTTTGGAAACTGTATCCCTCAAGGAATTCATTTCTGGGCGTAGTGAGCATCTTAAGCCGGGTGACAAGTCACTAAACACTTGGAGGTGAAATTGAAGGATGACATTTTTTCAACCAAAATGTTGGTTTAGCCCCAACGTTTTGCAAGGATGACAAGAAAAATTGGACCCTATAAATCATAATACAATTTTCTCCTGAAAATACAAATCTCCAGTATGTGGCCAGAATGGTTTGGGGTGCCATGTCACATCAGCAGAACGCCTGATGTACCAGAAAAGCAGAAACCCCCAAAGTGACCACATTTAAAAAAAAAACTGTACCGTTCAATGAATTTAGAGGTATAGTGCACATGTTGACACCATATGTGTTTCACTGAATTTTATTAATTTATCAGCAGGAGATTATCACAGCCTGACTAGGTCTCATGTGCAGGCCAGTCAGGTTAATCTGTGTAACCCCGCCCCTACCACTGATTGGCAGTTTTCTGAAACTGTACAGTGTACATAGGAAGCTGCCAATCAGCGGTGGGGGAGGGGTTACATCGAGCTCAGCATTTATAGCGCTGCTATATCAACAGCAGATAAAGCATGGATTATATCAAAACTGTACCAAGCAGTCCAGTCAGTGATACATTGCTTGAATCAGGCTTTCTTGCTCTATATTATGCTGCTTTCAGATTACATAGCAAAAACCTGCCGTCAGATTCCCTTTAATAGTGTATATAAGTAATAAGTTGCTTGTAAACTAAAATTTGGTTATACTTTTTTGTTGGTGCCTTAAGTTTTATTCAGTTGAGGCTTCTCTGTGTACATTTAGAAGCACATTCATTTAGACTGGCGTTACGCACATAAGTTTTAATGAAGGGGCTTGCTGGAGTACAATGTGCCTTATTCATTAAGTAGAGTATGACTCTTCATGGACTAGGTGTATCTGATAACCAGCATGCGCTGTAGCCAAACGTGTCCTCCAATTAGTGACTGGAGTACACTTCTGGAGTAAGTTACACCACTAGAGTGGTATAATGTATCATGATTTGAGTAGCCGCGCCCCGTCCATATCCTGCACATTCTATCTCATAATAGTGGAGCTGGCGTTTATGCTAAACATTGCAACTTATTAAGGAGTAGTGATGAGCGAGCACTAAAATGCTCGGGTTCTAGTTGCTCGAATCAAGCAAATTGGAATGCTCGAGTGCTCGACCCCAGCAATGAGCCTAATTTAAGTCTATGGGAAACTCGAGCATTTTTTCGGTGGCACCCCCTCCACCCCGGAGGTCTGCAGGGGGCCAAAAACTGTCCATGCTCAAATGGCATGGGAACAGCATGGGGAAGACCCCTGGAAGCATCTCTGACTCCCAGGTCACTGCTGTGAACAATGTTGTCAGAGTATTACCCCACTTTTACGGATTCACAATGAAACATACAAAAACTAAACCAAAATGGATTTTCGTGGGAAAAATGTCAAGGAACATCCTTTCCAAGGTAATGACTTGTATATAAGGCAAAATAAATAACCAAAAACAAAAATGCTCCTCAATGCGCCCTTGTGAATAGCTTCACTGACACACTGCTACAAACTGTAAATGGAAGACAATATTTTACACGATCGCTACAAATGGCTGGATTTGTACCGCAGTTATATGTGATATGTCTGATGGACGCCTACTGTTTTAAATAGCGGGCTTGTAGTTTCCTATTATTCACAGCGACCACGTGTGAATAGCTTCACTGACAAACTGCTACAAACTGTAAATGAAGGATAATATTTTCCACGTTCACTACACATTTCTGAATTTTTATCGCTGTAATATGGGATCACGTCTGATGATGGAAAAGATCTGGCTGTATTCTGCAGTGCTAACAAGCAAATGGAGAAGTAAAATGGTGTACTCTGGATTGCTTTTTTAAGCAAATGATCAGGATTAACATAAAAAAAAATAGCTCTGGCCCCTGATATCTGGGGCTATGTCTACGGATATCTGTAACAGCAGGAGCAGACAGAACGTGCAGTGGACCCTCTTGTGCTGTGTACACTGCCACAAACCCTGCCTGCCTGCCTAACTCGTGCTATCAGGATTAATATATGCAGCTGGATTAGTCCTCAGAAGAACTGTTAGTTCAGATGGATATATATATATACATACTCCTGGAGTACCACTACCTATATGTAACTATTACACCGCCAATTCTCTCCCTCACACAGCAGGACCTCTCCTTACTCTGCCTGTTTCCGGGATAGGCTTTGATGAGCATAGCGGCGCCCGGTCTTATATAGACTCGATGACGCTATTCGGCCAGCCAATCACTGTAATGCCACAACCAACATGGCTACGACATTACAGTGTGTGGCAAACAATCCCTGCATGGTCATTGGCTCTCTAAAGAGAGCCAAACATGCATGGCGGGGAACAGAGCTCCCGCCCGAGCAACCCCGAAAATACTCGCCGAGCATGTCGAGCAGGGTGATGCTCAGGCGAGTACCGAGCAGTGGTGAGCACGCTCGCTCATCACTGTTAAGGAGTTTTACACAATTTCAACATAAACCCCTTAATGAATCAAGCCCTTAGTCTATATAAGGGTTGTCCACTACTAGGACTAACCCTTCTCAATTACTGTTTCCATGAAGTAAAGTAATAGCAGCTATACTCACCTCCGGTGGTGGCGCCATTCCAGCTGGATCACTGAGGGGCTCCTGCAGGAACTGAGCAGTCAATGTCTTTGATCCTAGCTGTTATCTTTAATTTACCTCTTTGATGCCGCAACCTATAGTAACAGTGGCATCTAGGTTGTTAAATAAAGTTAGGGGGCTTTCTTAGTCAATAAACCTACACAATGGCCCCCACAGCTGCAATGTTAAATCATGCCTCGCAGCATCGCGCAATGAAGCAACCAGGTTCACGTTCTGTATAGGGACTAAAATAAAAAAAGTAAAACAATAAAATAAAATGTTTATAAAAAAAATAACATACATCCCTGTTCTTTGATGTGGACTTGGGAACTGAGCTGGCAGATGACGGCTGTGTTATTCAGCTATCATCTGCTTCTAACAGTTGCGAATGGAGGGAAGCTCCACCTGCGGCTGCTACACCCCCCCAGCATCTTAGTGCACGCTGCCTTAGATCTTATCTTTATGGCACAAGGTAATGGAAATCTTTGACAATGACGATATCTTTTATAATGTAACCTCTGAATCTATTGTCTATTATTACCTTTTCTTGTTACATGTTATACCTACTATTGTCACTGACTTACCTTATAAGGTTATTACCTTGAAAGCCACATGTTATACCTACCTTTGCTATCAATGCTCCTTATGTGAAGGTACCTTTTGATACGATCTATGCTTGGTTTTTTACCATTATATTACCTGGCCGGCAGCTTACACTCACATTTGTGATACAATCTATGCTGGTTTAGGGATGTTAGTCTCCTTGCAGGATCTTTACCATCTCATCCTGCCTCTGTAGCTGTCCTCTCCTATCCCCAACCCCTCCCCTCCTTTCCTTATTTATTGTCTTTGTATAACTTTAAATATCATTCAATAAAATTTATATTTTATGATACAAAATCGCTTTTATGTCATTTTGGGTCTACCAACAGGCGGATTGAGATACAAATTGTTATGATCTGCTACAGAGACTAAGGAAAGACAGGAGATCTGTCCCTACAATAGAACTAAACTAGATCCCTACGATGTAACGGGGAACCTGATCCTGCGATCAGACCCGCTAAAGTCCTCGGCTAGTCTGTACGAAGACCTATAGATGTGAGGGAGGTATCCCTACAAGAACTAGGGACTGGGATAAGTTGGACACCTCCTAGCAGAAATAGTAGCAGTCAAAGACAAACACACAACAAAAAGCATAGAGGTCAGAAGACCTAGCAAAACTAACAGAGAACGGCAACAGAGCACCAAGCTAGCTCAAGAGTAGTAAATACAATGAAGTCCAGCAAGGCAAGGAGGGCGGAGCCGGATTAAATAGGCAAAAATTGTCATGTGACCAGCAAACTCAAAAAAACCTAACAGGAGAGTTCTAACAGTACCCCCTGTTCTAAGAGGATTCTCCGGATCCCCTAGGCCCAGGCTTACCAGGAAACCTCCTGTGAAACGCTCTGACAAGTCTGGAAGCAGAAACATCATCCGCCCTCACCCATGAGTTATCCTCAGGTCCTAAACCCTTCCAAGCGACGAGATACTGCAAACTCCCTCTATACTGTCTAGAATTTAGGATGCGGGAAATTTCATATTCCCCGTCCTCCACCACCGGAGAAACAGTGGCAGAGGCGTCACCATCCGACACATCAGCTTTTTTCAATAGAGAAACATGAAACACCGGGTTAATCTTCCAGGACGTAGGAACCTCCAACCTAACAGCAGATTGGTTAACTATCTGAAGCACCTTAAAGGGCCCTACGAACTTGGGACCCAATTTTTTAGAAGGAATCCTCAATCGCAGATTCTTAGAGGACAACCAAACCATGTCACCAACAGCAAACAAAACCTCTTGCCGTTTCCTATCAAAGTACCTCTTAGATTTTTTGTTAGCCTCCTGAAGATTACCACGCACATCCGTCCAAACTCTCTCCAAATCACCGGAAAAGCTCTCCTCCTCAGGCACAGCCGAAACCAATTTGGAGAATGACCCAAAAGACGGATGTCTCCCAGAACAACAAAAAAAAGGCGAACACCCAGCAGAAGAGGATGTATGGTTGTTAAGAGCAAATTCAGCAAGTGGCAGAAACTCAGACCACCCCTCTTGATTGTCTGCCACAAAACAACGCAAGAACTGCTCAACATCCTGGTTCTTCCTTTCAGTCTGGCCATTAGACTCAGGATGATATCCGGATGAAAACGACAAATGAACTCCCAACCTGTCACAAAAGGCACGCCAAAAACGAGCCACGAACTGAGGTCCCCTATCAGAAACAATGTCAGTAGGAACACCATGTAGTCTGACAATTTCCTTGACAAAGGCCTTAGCGAGTGTCTTAGCGCAGGGCAGTTTGATGAAGGGAACCAAGTGACACATCTTGCTAAAACGGTCCACGACCACCCAGATGACCGTGAAACCTTCAGAGGGGGGAAGGTCAGTAATAAAGTCCATAGCCAGATGTGTCCAAGGTGCACTAGGAACCTCCAGAGGGCAAAGCAACCCCGCAGCAGGAGCATGCGAAGACTTGGATCTTGCACACACAGTACATTGGCGCACCCACTTAATGACTTTCTTCTGCCATCCAGGCCACCAAAAACTGCGACCCACAAGTCTCTTGGTCTCAGAAATTCCTGGATGACCTGCCAACCGAGACTCATGACACTCAACAAACAAATCTCTCCTAAAGGTCCTAGGCACAAACAACCTCCCATGGGGAGTGTTAGATGGGGCATTCTCCTGATCTTTAAGAATCTCATCCTCCAAAACGGAGTCCAAAGCAGCAATCACAACACCTTCTTGTAAAATGGTCTCCTCTTCCTCCTCAACACCGACCATGGGAGAAAAGCTGCGAGACAAAGCATCCGCTTTAACATTCTTGGTACCCGGGATGTAAGTAACGGAAAAATTAAACCACGAGAAAAAAAGTGCCCACCTAGCCTGACGGGCATTCAAGCGCTTGGCAGCATCAAGATAGATCAGATTTTTATGATCAGTGAAAACCTGAATGGGAAATTCAGCACCTTCCAAGAGGTGACGCCAGTGTTCAAATGCGAGTTTAATCGCCAGCAATTCCCGATTACCAATATCGTAATTAAGATCAGCCTCAGAAAATTTCTTTGAAAAAAAGGCACAGGGATGTACTCCATCCTTGTTTTCCTGAGACAACACCGCACCGACCCCCACCGAAGAAGCATCAACCTCAACCAAAAACGGCTTAGTCACATCAGGCTGCATAAGGATGGGAGCAGAGGTGAACCTCTCCTTTAGAAACACAAAAGCTTCAATGGCCTCAGAAGTCCACTGAACCGCATTAGCACCTTTCCTGGTGAGATCGGTCAGTGGTTTGACAATAATAGAAAAATTTTTTATGAATTTTCAGTAATAATTGGCGAAACCCAAAAACCTCTGTATCGATTTCAAACCAATAGGCCTAGGCCATTCCTGCACAGCTTGAACTTTAACCGGGTCCATCTCAAAACCTTCACTGGAGATAATGTAGCCCAAAAAACTAATTCTCTGTACAGCGAACTCACATTTCTCCTGCTTAGCAAAAAGCGAATTGTCCATTAATAACTGTAATACCTCACGTACGCTCCGCCAATGAGACTCCAGATCAGGCGAATAAATCAGAATGTCATCCAAATACACAACCACATTTTTGCCGATTAAAGGTCTAAGGATGTCATTAATAAGATTCTGAAAAAATGCTGGAGCATTGGTAAGACCAAAAGGCATAACCAGGTTCTCAAAATGACCCACAGGAGTGTTAAAAGCAGTCTTCCATTCATCACCCTCCTTCATGCGCAACAAATTGTATGCCCCCCGGAGATCAATTTTAGAGAACCACTTGGCCCCCACTAACTGGTTAAATAAATCAGGAATCAATGGCAGTGGGTAAGGATTGCGTACAGTAATTTTATTAATCTCACGAAAGTCCAGACTAGGACGTAAACCGCCATCTTTCTTTTTTACAAAATAAAATCCAACAGCCACAGGAGACTTGGAAGGCCTAATGTGACCGGCGGCCAAGCTTGTCTGTATGTATTCCTCCAAAGCCTTTCTCTCAGGAATAGTCAGATTAAATAAACGACTTTTAGGAAGAGTCGCTCCAGGGACAAATTCAATGGTACAATCATAGTCTCTATGGGGAGGCAAAATTTGCGACTCCTCCTCAGAAAAAACTCTCCAAAAATCCTGAATAGGTACAGGTAATTCCCCTTTTTCCACAGCAGCAATGCGCCCATTACAACACTTGTCATAACACTTAGGGCTCCAGGACTTAATTTCATTGGTAGACCAATCCAATACAGGATTGTGCAATTTTAACCAGGGTAACCCCAATATTACTGGAGAAGGCAAATTATCCAATACCACCAAATCCAAATTCTCTTGATGAATACCATTAATAGTGAGGGGAAATTCACAGACCTTGTGAGTAACACTCTTCAAGGGAGAGCCATCAACAGAAACCACAGAAATAGGGGATGACAAAGTTTTAGGTTCTAATCTAAGTTTTTCCAAGAATCCCCCATCAATCACATTCAGAGTAGAACCACAATCCAAAAATACCCGAAATTCAATGAATTCATCCTGAGCAGCAGTAGTGGCAGATAGGAATACTCCCTTAGAATTTAAACAGGCAATACGGGCATGACTGACCATTTTTTTTTCTTTCTTCATACGAAGCACACAGCTCTTAATAAAATGACCAAGATTTCCGCAATAGAAGCACAAGCCTTCAGAAAGCCTGCGGTCTTTTTCCTGAGAGCGGGGTGCCATCGCCCCAATCTCCATCGGCTCTCCATTGTCAGCACAGACCCTCTCAAGACTCGGAGTTGACATAGCAGAGGATTTGCTTTCATTAATCCTTGCACGCAGTCTCCTGTCCACCCGTATAGCTAATTGCATTGCCTCCTGCAAGTTTCCAGGTGTGGGATAAGCAATCAGTAAATCCTTAACCCTTTCACCTAGCCCTGCAAGAAACAAGCTTTTCAAAGCTGAATCGTTCCACCCCACCTGGGCAGACCACCGACGGAAGTGAGAACAATATTTTTCCACATTACCCGATCCCTGCCTCAAACGTCTTAATTCAGACTCAGCAGATGAGACACGATCAGGATCATCGTACAACAAACACAAAGCAGAAAAAAAACTATCCACTGATCTAAAGCACGGATCACTAGGTTGGAGAGAGAAGGCCCATCCCTGAGGATCTTTGCGCAAAAGTGACATTATGAACCCTATGCGCTGTGACTCATCACCAGAGGATCCGGGTCTCAAACGAAAATACAATAAACAAGCATTTTTAAAAGAAAAAAAATCTTGTTGTTCGCCAAAAAATAAATCAGGCAGACGTACCTTTGGTTCAACAAAATGTGCTCCAGGACAGCTACTCACGTGTTGTTGGAGCTTGACCACCTCCAGAGAGAGTCCCTGCAAGCGTTGAGCCAAATCTTGAACCGAGACCATGATGGAAAACTGGAGGTCTTTCCTTAGAGAAATTTTTATTTATTTTTTTTTTTTTCTTTTAGGGCTGGACTTACTGTTATGATCTGCTACAGAGACTAAGGAAAGACAGGAGATCTGTCCCTACAATAGAACTAAACTAGATCCCTACGATGTAACGGGGAACCTGATCCTGCGATCAGACCCGCTAAAGTCCTCGGCTAGTCTGTACGAAGACCTATAGGTGTGAGGGAGGTATCCCTACAAGAACTAGGGACTGGGATAAGTTGGACGCCTCCTAGCAGAAATAGTAGCAGTCAAAGACAAACACACAACAAAAAGCATAGAGGTCAGAAGACCTAGCAAAACTAACAGAGAACGGCAACAGAGCACCAAGCTAGCTCAAGAGTAGTAAATACAATGAAGTCCAGCAAGGCAAGGAGGGCGGAGCCGGATTAAATAGGCAAAAATGGTCATGTGGCCAGCAAACTCAAAAAAACCTAACAGGAGAGTTCTAACACAAATAGAGGAGATTCTACCCCTATATTTAACCTCTTCTTCCCAAAATAGTTTACACATAGGGTTGCCATGACAGCCTTGGGTCTGCTGAACACGCCAGTGCTTGTCATGACAGTACTCCTTTGAACACCAGCCTATGGAGAGTAGGAGACTGTGATTTTTGATATATAAAGAAGCAGGGCTGTCATCAGGAATTTCAGCACCCCATTCTGGCAAAATTTTCGAGCCCCCTTGAAACTCCACCCCAGCTCCGCCTCCATCTCTTGAATCTTCCACACTCCCACCACCCAATCTTGGAAAAACTCCACTTCTGCACCACGTCCTTACAAATCACACATTAACAGTTCCCATCAAACACTATATCACATACATAGCCAGCAGCTTTTGTTTTGGCCAAAAGATTTTTTAAGCCTGCCACCACGACAAGGTAGACTCCTTTGGCAGGGCCCTACTCTACTCTAACCTATTAAACATTTCCTAAAATATCCAATTCTCTGTTTAGTGATATTTTCTTTATTTTTCTTTAAGGGAATGTGTCACATACATTTTTAAACTAATTGAAATCAGATTGTGATAATTTTTTATAATCTGTATTTCTGATTGCAGATTATTGTATTCTGTTTTCTGTACATTTATGGAAGCTGCTCTCTTGCCTATTTGGAGATATGGACATTAGACATTATAGGGGACTCTATGTATTTCCTTGGGACAGTTTTCTTTACATGTTCTTATATTTAGTGACATGCAGATGTCATTGTGCAGGAAAGGGGAAAAGGTGAGCTGTGACACTACCTAATGTGAATGTTGGATTCTGTTATCTCTCATTGTAATCCTGCTTGTTATAATAATGAGGTGACTGATGAAAAGGGATCTCTTCTGGATGTGTCAGTCTATTAGAAAAGCAGTTTCTGAATATTTATTATTTTGTGATATAAGGGGTGACAAACTTTAAAGTAAATTCTTCCAAAACTTTAAGCTATGATTAAAAGGATTGGCCATTTTCTGGTTATTGTTGACCAATGTGTTTGAGATGATGATAAGGCACTTACTAATATGGCCTTTCTTGAATTTTGGCACTAAATATGAGATATGGGAAATAGAAATATAGTCTATGTTGAATTTTGTCACTAAGTGCCTTTTATTCCTCTCACAAACACATTGGTTAACAATAACCAGAGAGTGGTCAATGCCCTTAACATAAAAGCTTCGGAACACATTCCCACTAAACATTTCGCTCTTTTTCATAAGAGTCATTTAGTTAAATCCTTTGGTCAATTATGTAAAGTGCAAATTATAGTGTCAGTAACAAAACAAACAGAAAACAAAACAATGACAAGATGTATAACCAATTAATACAATGAAAATAAGGTCATTTTGTGAGGTCAGGAAAATGCAATATAAAAACAAGAAACAGTATTGCACACGATCTAAGGAACTGAGCCCTAATAATAAATGGGTATTCCCATCTGGGGCACTGATAGTACATCGCTGGGTCAGTCAGGTGCAGGTCCCACAACTGAAACATTACTAACTGATCTGTTACATCTCTCTAATACTAGGACTTTGGGTCAGTAATCCGGCAGTCAGGCTAGGATACTCATCCATAATACAGGGGAACATTCATGGCATAAATACACTAATGTAAAACTGGCTGCAATGTAGAAGATGTGAAGATGCAAATTGACATATGTGGAACAGGCAGTCGTCTTACCTTCTGGTTAGCAAAATCATTAATCAGGTCTTTAATATTCAGGCGTCTGGAGAGCTCATGCTCAATTGATAGAAGGGCTAGGCTGTTCAACCGTTATTCTGTCATTGTAGGACGCAGATAGTTCTTTACCAATGAGAGATTGCTAAATGCTATCTGTACTTCTGCTACTGAAAGTGGTAGGATGCTAAAAATTCTGAGTGCAATACACACCTCTCCATATATTCCTTGAAGCTTGAATTTGTAGATGGCGTTTAGTAAATCCAGTGGACCCATATTTTCTGTAAATGTACCTTCATAAACTTTCCGAAGATGTTGCAGCTCAGAAAGTAACGATGATGTTTAGATCCTTAGGGTATGCAGAGATCAATTCTTCAGTGGATGCCACCAGATTTTTTTTCACTAATTGTCCTCACCTTAAGAGCTGGAGCAAACAACTTGCAGACATATTCCATTGATCTGAGGCGCTGGTGAAAATGAGAAATTATAGTGTCCATTGCCACAAGAAGGCCATTAGCTTTGAAGTGCTCTTCAGGATTTGCAGCTTCATGATGCTTTGACTTTCTTTGGCACTATTGTTGAGCATTCAATAGGTCCTTTGCAATCTGGAATCTGCTACCAAACCAGCTTCAGAAAGCAGAGTGGGACACTTTTCCCTGAGTAATATCGTTTCTTCAGAGAGAGGTTTAAGGTTGGCAGCTCCAACTTCCAAAAGAGACAGATCTAGATTGTAGTATTTTTTTTCTCTCAAAAGTCGTAAGAACTTTTACCCAAAATGTTGCTAAAATCACTGCCCTGAAAGACAAAAAATAGTCTTGGACATCTTCAGCTTCTGAATGTGCATCATTTGTAAGTTTTCCGTAAGAAAGAACTTCATCAAGAAACTTCAAAATGCTTGGCAGCCTCTATTCTTGAGCTCCACCGGGTGTCACTTAGACCATGTAAAGGCCTTCCAACTGCATCAAGTTGGAAGACCGTTGCTAAACAGAATGTATAGCCGGTTTAGGCTTCCAAAAAAGTCTTCATTTCAGGACAGCTTGCAACAGCATGAACACCCACAAAGTTTATAGAATGGGCAGTACAAAGACAAAAGAGAGCCCTTGGAAATTTCACTAGAATTTTGGCCCTTACACCTTTAATCCTACCAGACATGTTTGCTCCTTTATCATATACCTGGCCTCTGCAGTTTTTAGGTCAATGGCATGCTCATTCAGTCTTGATATAACCATGTCCTCAATTTCTTCTCGTGTCTTCTGAAAAAAAAATGTATGTCTCTCTGGAGACATACCTCAAAAGTACAACGCTCTGTTCAGTGCGTGAGACATCTGAAGTAGCATCACAAATAAAAATAAATAGCTTCTTTCCTATCTGAAAATATGGCATCCAGGACATGTTTTCTATAAATATTTATAAATTTATTTTGTATTGTCCAAGATAGATAATGAGCTGGAATTTTTTTGCTTTTCTTGACTAACCTTGAATTTTCTAGATGCTCTTTTAGTACACTGTCATATTGTGACAGGATTTCCAAAGTTCCAAGAAAATTGCCGTTATGTAGATCTCAAATTCTCTGCAATATTCCCCTGAAAGCCATGTTGCATTAACCTAATTGCAGTGTCGCATCCAAAAGTCTTTCTAGAAGAGTCACGAGCTTCTCCGCTTCCTTCGCTAAACTTCATTGCATCTCAAAGTCAACAGCATGGCCACCTAGGGCATTTTGGAGGGTTCTCCAACTCCAGTAGTGCTTCCTGTTCTGTGCAATATGTTCATGCTCTGGTAACTTGAGGTACAGGCGATTCCATTTGAAAACCAAAGGATTAAAACCTTCTTTCCGATAAAGTCTGCTCCCAGTCTTGATTCTCTGATCAACAGAAAATGCCATGCACGCTACACAATACATTGCTTTCTTACTTGGGCTCCATGTTAGCCAATCCCTGAAAAAATGTTCATGCCCATTAGATGACTTGGCATATAGGAGAAAGTCACTAAAAGAACGGTCATCAACATCCTTAGGCAGAGATTGTACTATCTGCTTCAATACTTCGTTATTAGAAAGCCCTGAAAATACAATCTTCTCCCTTTCCTTGTCCATGATGACATCTGGCCACATTGCTGGGTCTTTCCAATCGATTTCTTCTCCTTGTAATGTTACATGAATGCACTCCTCTGAAGAAAACGACTCTGTGTAGTAGAGGCGAGAGAGCCTTTAAGAGAACTCTTACATGATGCTTCAAAGATGGAGAGAGATTGCCATCTGCTGTCCAGACACAGTCAAGCGGAACCAAGATATACAAGAGAAGTTGAAGAGAGAGCAGATTTAGATGCTGGACCCGGTCAGGTGACTTCCAGGAAGGAGTTCCTGGAGATAAGAGGCCAGCGCGCCAAGCCTGAGGAGTTTTTGGCGCCAAGCAGCAGAGAGGAGCAGACGTGCTCCCTGTATGCTGAGAAGACCTGCGTGGCAGGCCTAAGCCGGAGGCCTGCCAGGTGCCATAGCCGGGCAGCGGTGGATGAGCTCCGGATCCCTCACAGATGTGACCCAAGTGCTGTACCTACTGAGGAGAGTCGGAACCTGCTTGCGGTGCTGAGTGAGTTCGCGGAACCCGACGTCGCCCGCCGACAGACGAGATCTGGACCCCCCTATCCCCGGCTTGAGAGACTGCCTCCAACGGCCAGGAAGAGAGGAGTTGAGAGACTGCTGAGCCAGTAAAGTCACGCCAGTGAAAGCAGAAGAGCTGCATATGACGCGCCCCTGGGCCTGTGTCGCGCTGCGTTGCGCACGCGGGAGCTTACCCGGAGCCGGATCTGTTTAGGGTTGTAGTCTCGTGGCGGTGACCCGGTCCGTGCCCAGGGAGTCAAACTGGACGGCAGTCTGTTAGCGGTAGAAAATGGTTGATGACTACGCCACCCGTTGAATGCAGCCAGGGGGCTGCTGCTGCAGGGCAGACCGCTGAGGCCGGTGGAAGGATGGTGCAGCGTGATAGTATAACCCCCAACGGGAGGGGTATGGCCTCAGGGCAGCCGACGTGGATGATGGGGGTAGCAGGAACCACTCAGAGACGGTATGGTAGCGTTCAGGGTCTTTACTGGTAACAACGATAGACCCTCCCGGAGTACTTGCTAGCGAACGGGGCCTGGTCAGTCCTTGAGCAGATGGGATCTCCCCTGGCCAGGCGTAGTTGTAGGCCTCCCAAGCTGACTGTACTCTTCTGGCTAGCTTGCTAGAAGCTGATGTAAGTAGCCCACGTCCCTGAGTGTACCGTGTGGTGCTCACCCGTATGGCCGGTGACTCGGGGCCTCCTAATGGCTTCCGCTCCACGATGGCGGTGCTGGTCCCACGCGTGTGACCGGGCCTTCGGGCTTCTGGGCCAGGGGACCTGAAATCCCCTGCCTGACGGATTCTGCTGCTGGGTAGAAGTTAGTCCCCACAGCCTCGGACTCCGGGTCCGGTAAAGAATCTTCTTAGTCAGGGCGAGCTCTTTAGCTGCCAGCCCCTGACTCCTTGTGACTCTGCTGCTTCCTATGCTGCTCTTGTCTCTACTCTTCCTGGACTCACTAACCCTGCCTCAGCCCCGGGTTTATACAGGGGAAGTTCTTCCCCTCCCAAGGCTGGGCAGGAGGTGTGGCATGCACAGGATCCCTGACCAAAGGACCTCCCACCTGCTCTCAGACGTAATATCTCTATCACTGTGACAACCAGACCCCTGGGGTGTCACACTCCCCCCTAGTGAAATTTAGTACTCCGGGACTAAACACTTTTTAGAAAAATATAACAAGGTATATCAAAGAACAATAAAATACAATAAGGAAACACAATAAGATGGTCACGGATGTCCGCAACCGGGTGCAGTCTTTGAAGAAAAGCAAAGGTGTCCATTTCACCAACACAGGGAGACGTAACCAGGTAGGGGTCTGTCCTACCCCAAGTCCTTAACAGTCTCTAGTCCATCCTGGGTTACGCTCCAACTATATACAAAGGATTCCCGGTAAATCCACCGAAGACTCCTAAAAACAACTAGAAACACAAAATTACACACAAGCAACAATAAACAGGTAAACATTGTAAAACAACTTAAACATTTAGATCCTCCAACGTGCGGGTAACTGGCCTCTAGTGGCCCTAGTGGACCTACGGAGCTGACTGTCTGGCCCTGAACTACAGGGTGTAGGAGCTGTCAAGGGTAAACTGGGCAGCTGTCTACCGGCTCTTTGTCTCACTAGGGGTACGGCAGGCTCACTATAAGCAGAGGGTGGATTCTCCTGTTCCGCTTGGGTGGAGTCTTCTGCCTCCTGGACCGGCTGCTCTTCCAGCTCTACCCGTTGCTCCGTAGGTTCTTGGGATGATGGTTGGAGGAAGGTGAGTACGGGTACCACAACTGCACCATTGACTTGAGTCCAAGACCGAGGGAAGTCCCCGAGCACGGTACTAACCATATCTTCCCTTTCTTCCACGGGTCGATGGTCTTCCTGTTCCTCCTCAGGGTTCCTCAGTTGTTCGGGGCACTTCTTCAGGTGGTCCCGGGATACAATGGCTGTGGTTTCCCCTCCATCTTTACTGATGGTACAGACCTTCGGGTTCTCGTGGCTTGAGGGCAGTACGGTGTACGGGTCCTTCTCCCACTGGTCGTCCAACTTGTGGAGCCGTCTCTTCCTCTTCAAGACCTGCTCTCCGGGTACCAGGGGAACAGCGGGAGCATACTGGTTGTAAGTCTTCTCTTGTCTTTCCCTAGCCTGACAGAGACTTCGCTCCACGCTCTCCTGTACTTTCCGGTACTGCTGCTGCCTCTCTGTGTCCCAGTCTGTTTCTGGTGAAGTGTCCTCGGGCGTCAGGACTCCCATTTCCAGGTCAACAGGTAACTTACCAGGTCTTGCCCTCATTAGGTAAGCCGGGGTACAGTTGGTGGAACCTACCGGGATGTGGTTGTATAGGTCCACCAGATCGGGCAACTTCTCAGGCCACAGACTGCGTTCTTCCAGGGGCAACGTTTTTAGAAGATCCATTACCACCTGGTTCATTTTCTCACAAAGTCCATTAGTTTGCGGATGGTAGGGTGTCGTCCTTATCTTCCGGCAGCCATACAGATTGCAGAATTCCTGGAAGACCTCCGCTTCAAAGGCAGGTCCCTGGTCCGTCAGCACTTGGTCCGGGTACCCGTGTGGACGGCAAAAGTGCTGCTGGAAGGCTCTAGCTGCTGTTCGAGCCGTTAAGTCCTTGACGGGGACGACAACCAGAAACCGGGAGTAATGATCCACGATGGTTAACGCGTAGACGTAGCCACTTCTGCTGGGGGTCAGTTTTACATGATCCAAGGCTACCAGTTCCAACGGTTGCCGGGTGACGATGGACTGCAGGGGAGTCTTCTGGCTGGCCCGGTCCTTCCTTCTCAGATTGCACGGGCCACAGTCTCTGCACCACTTCTCGATGGTTCCCCTCATGCCTACCCAGTGGAACCGCTCGCGCAGCAGGAACTCCAGCTTTTTCCACCCGAAGTGTCCAGCTCCGTCGTGGTATGCCTCCATCACCATGGCTGCGTCTCTTCGTGGCACCACTACTTGCCAGAGTAGTTCATGCGTCCTGGAGTTAACCATTCTGCGGCACAACTTCCCCTTGTAAAGGAACAGTCGACTCTTCTCTGCCCATAGTTGTTTGGCTTCCTCTGGAGCGTCTGATTCCAGGCTAGCCTCCGGGCGAGTCAGCATCTCCTTCACCAGTCGGACGGCAGGGTCGCTGTCTTGCGTTTCCGCCCAGTTGTAGTGAGGTAAGGGGTTCAACGTAGCAGCCTGCTTACTCCTTACCCGGTGGGAATACTGGATAGTCCCATGACGGTGGAACGCAGGGAGTTCAACTTCTTCCAGTCCCTCCGGATCTTCTCCTCCGTCCGGCAGGTTGGGCATCCTGGACAGGGCGTCCGCGTTGGTATTGGAGCGCCCTGCCCGGTATTTAATTGTGAACTCGTAGTTGGACAGACGGGCCATCCACCTCTGCTCCAGGGCACCGAGTCTTGCCGTGTCCAGGTGTGTCAACGGGTTGTTATCCGTGTATACGGTGAACCGGGAAGAAGCGAGGTAATGCCTAAAGCGCTCGGTGACTGCCCATACCACGGCCAGGAACTCTAGCTTAAATGAGCTGTAATTTTCGGGGTTCCTTTCGGTGGGTCGCAGTTTTCGGCTGGCATAGGAGATTACTCGTTCTCTCCCCTGCTGAATCTGGGACAGTACGGCTCCTAGCCCGATGTTACTGGCGTCGGTGTAGAGGATGAAGGGCTGGCTATAGTCCGGGTACGCCAAGATTTCATCCCCCGTGAGGGCCATCTTCAGCTGGCGGAAGGACTCTTCTTCTAGCTTTTCCCATTTGAAGGGCGGCTTCTGGTTCTTGGCCTTCCGGGACTGGCCTATCAGGAGGTCCTGCATAGGTGCTGCCTTTTTGGTGAAACCGGGAATAAACCTTCGGTAGTAGCCTACCAACCCTAGGAACTGCCGCACTTCTTTTACGCTGGAGGGGCTTGGCCATCCCTTAATTGCGGTGATCTTATCGGGGTCGGGAGCCACTCCGTCAGCGCTCACCACGTGTCCCAGATATTGCACCTTTGGTTTCAGGAGGTGACACTTGGAGGGTTTCACCTTTAGGCCGTAACTCGCCAGAGCTTCGAACACCTCCGCCAGGTGTTTCAGGTGGTCCTCATAAGTTTTGGAGTATACGATGACATCGTCCAGGTACAACAGGACCGTCTCGAAGTTTCTGTGGCCCAGACAGCACTCCATTAATCGTTGGAAGGTTCCTGGGGCGTTGCAGAGTCCGAACGGCATGCAGGTGAACTCGCTAAGTCCCATCGGGGTGGTGAATGCGGTCTTCTCCCGGTCCGCCTCTGCTACAGGAACCTGCCAGTACCCGCTAGTGAGATCCAAGGTAGAGAAGAAGTTAGCAGATCTTAAAGCAGCCAATGACTCCTCTATCCTTGGTAAGGGGTACGCATCCTTGTGTGTGATACGGTTGATTTTCCGGTAATCTACACACATCCTCATGGTGTTGTCTTTCTTTTTGACTAAAACTAGTGGGGCTGCCCAGGGGCTACAGCTATCCCGGATTACCCCAGCCTCCTTCATGTCTCTAAGCATCCCCTTGGCGTGTTGGTAATGTGCAGGGGGTACGGGTCGATACCTCTCTTTTATGGGAGGATGATCTCCCGTGGGGATGCGGTGTTCTACCCCCTTGACTCGCCCGAAGTCTAACGGGTGTTTACTAAACACTCTCTCATACTCTTGAACCACCCGATAGACTCCTTGTTTCTGGTGTGAGGGAGTGGAGTCAGTACCCAGATGTAGTTGCTGACACCAGTCCTCCATGTCTTTCTTAGAGCCGTTACCTTCCTCCGGGTGAGATGGAGGCAAGGGTTCCACAGATTGTATAGAATTTTGATTAGTGGTATATAATTTGGCTAGCGTGGCATACCGGGGCAGGTACACTTCCCTCTCCCCGATATTTATTATGCGAACGGGCACCCTCCCATGGCGTACATTGACCACCCCCCGTGCTGTCAAAATGGTGGGCCTACTGTCTGAGTAAACTGGTTCTACCATTGCCTGGTAATCTCTACCTCTCAGACCAATAGCTGCCCGGCACCAAATCATCATTTCACTTTTTGGGGGCATGGCAATAGGAAAAGGGTCACACATTCTTACGCTACCAATCTCACCGCCGGAGAGTTCCACTTGTTGCCGTTGCATCAGTGCCCGGATCTCTTTCTGGAGCACCCGCTGCTCGCCGGAGCTGGCATTCTTGGCAACCTGCTGTAAAAGGAAAATCACCTCTGCAAGACAATTTTCAATTACATTAGTTCCTAGAGTTATTTTTGGGTGACTCTCATGTTTGTCAATATCTACAATGATCAGTCCCTGTGCGGCCAGTTCGACTCTACCAATTTTGATGGTCACCTCTTTAAATCCGATCTGTGGCACGGGCTGACCATTGCTGGCGATGATACTCAAGTCGTCGTCAGGGTAGCGGGTAATATCCGAGTCATTCCAGTACTGCTTGAAGAGCACGTACGGGATGGTGGTGACCTGTGACCCGGTGTCCAGTAGGGCACTCATGGGAATGCCATCCAGTACCACAGGCAAGACTGGACGTCCTCCCACATATCTGTCGCGCCAGTTCGATGGGCCTGGTGATCTTTTTCCTGGGGGTTGGCCCTCTACCCCAGGTTGTGCCCGTTTAAAGAACAGTACCTTTCCATATGTCCGGGTTGATTGCAGCGGCGGCAGATGGGTCGTCCGTCCTCGCTGTATCGGTCACTGGGTCGTCCTCTGGCCGGTGGGGTCCTCCTTGGTCGACGCCACGGGATGTCCTCCGGTCCGGATGCCAGCTGGATCTTCCCTGGAGTGGAAACCTGTAAAGACTGCACAGTTCGGGTTAGCGCAGCAACGCTTTTAGCTAGCTCTTGGACCTGATGGTGTAGGTCTGGAGCCGGGTCATTGTCCAAAGCCTGCGCATCAGCTCCCACAGGCCCTGCTGACAAGGGCGTTGCCTCCTGGTAGTAAGTGGTAGTGGGGCGTCTGTGGGTCACAACGCCACCTGGTGCCGGTTCTCGGAGCACCCGGATGGCTCTGTCCTTGAACTGTGCAAATTCTAGATGAGGGTCCTGTAAGGCCATTGCCCGCAACTGGGTGCGGTGGGCATTGCAATATAAACCCTCTATAAATTGTTCGGTCAACAGCCTGTCCTCGTTTCCCACTCCATTAGGGTCGGTCTGCTTAATGGCCCTCAGGGCCTCTTGTAGGTTGAGTGCATAGTCCCTTATACTCTCATGCGCTCGCTGCTTGCACCCGTAGAATCTAAGTTTAATCTCGGCTGAGGTGCGGGTATCAAAGGTGTCCTTCAGCCGGGTTAGTATCCCTGCGACAGTCTTCCTCCCAGGTGGCCAGGATTTTACTTCCCTTTTGGCTGCCCCAGTTAGTTGGGCCACCAGGATGCTCACTTTTTGCTCTTCTGTGAGGGGGTACACCTGGAAGAGGCTATCCAGCTTTTCTCTAAAGTCATGCAGGGTATGTGACTCCCCTGAGTACTGGGGTAGCCAAGCTGCTCCCGGGATATAGGGCATGGTGAAGGGCATAACTGCAACAGCGGTAGCGCTGGCGGGGGTTGAGGCAGTGGAGCTCTCCTCCGTATCCGACATCTTCCTCCCCCCTAGTGGACCGTGGCCTACCTTGCGATGATCCTGTTCCGTAGGCCGCGGCTCCGCAGTGGATCGTCAGGGTTGAGGACCTTCCGTCGCGCTCCTGTGACGTCGGCGTCTGCTGGGCTCCTTCCAGGACCTTACGCAACGTCCAGACGTGAGGCGGGGCTTCAGTTCTCGCGCGCTTTCGGAGTCCACGCCCCTCTTCTTCCCGCGCGGCGTCCTCAAGATGGCGTCCAATGGCGGGAAAACTCCACGGATGGCGGGAAGAAGGCTGAAGATGGCGCCGGATGGCGGGAAACTTCACCGATGGCGGGAAGAAGGCTGAAGATGGCGCCGGATGGCGGGAATCTTCACCGATGGCGGGAATCTTCACCACTGGTAAGTTTGAACAGTCTTTGCTTTTCAGGCACGCAGTACCCGGTGGTTGCGGGCACGTGATCCTGCCGACTACGCCAAAATTTGACGCGCCCCTGGGCCTGTGTCGCGCTGCGTTGCGCACGCGGGAGCTTACCCGGAGCCGGATCTGTTTAGGGTTGTAGTCTCGTGGCGGTGACCCGGTCCGTGCCCAGGGAGTCAAACTGGACGGCAGTCTGTTAGCGGTAGAAAATGGTTGATGACTACGCCACCCGTTGAATGCAGCCAGGGGGCTGCTGCTGCAGGGCAGACCGCTGAGGCCGGTGGAAGGATGGTGCAGCGTGATAGTATAACCCCCAACGGGAGGGGTATGGCCTCAGGGCAGCCGACGTGGATGATGGGGGTAGCAGGAACCACTCAGAGACGGTATGGTAGCGTTCAGGGTCTTTACTGGTAACAACGATAGACCCTCCCGGAGTACTTGCTAGCGAACGGGGCCTGGTCAGTCCTTGAGCAGATGGGATCTCCCCTGGCCAGGCGTAGTTGTAGGCCTCCCAAGCTGACTGTACTCTTCTGGCTAGCTTGCTAGAAGCTGATGTAAGTAGCCCACGTCCCTGAGTGTACCGTGTGGTGCTCACCCGTATGGCCGGTGACTCGGGGCCTCCTAAAGGCTTCCGCTCCACGATGGCGGTGCTGGTCCCACGCGTGTGACCGGGCCTTCGGGCTTCTGGGCCAGGGGACCTGAAATCCCCTGCCTGACGGATTCTGCTGCTGGGTAGAAGTTAGTCCCCACAGCCTCGGACTCCGGGTCCGGTAAAGAATCTTCTTAGTCAGGGCGAGCTCTTTAGCTGCCAGCCCCTGACTCCTTGTGACTCTGCTGCTTCCTATGCTGCTCTTGTCTCTACTCTTCCTGGACTCACTAACCCTGCCTCAGCCCCGGGTTTATACAGGGGAAGTTCTTCCCCTCCCAAGGCTGGGCAGGAGGTGTGGCATGCACAGGATCCCTGACCAAAGGACCTCCCACCTGCTCTCAGACGTAATATCTCTATCACTGTGACAACCAGACCCCTGGGGTGTCACACATACGTGAACAGGGCCGTCACTTCTTCTGTTCACTCACGGTACCGGGGCCAGTTGGGTTTAGGTACTCAGGTTGGGAGGAGAACAGTTGGGGCGGAAGAAGCTAAACTTGCTTGAATTGATTTTGTCCGGAAAAGACTTGCAGCCTAGCGGGAATAACCGGTGACCCCCACTAGAGCCATATACAGAGATAAAGAACTGACGTGGTGACTCCCCTGACTGGGTGCACCACATTACTTTGAGAGACTTCGTATTTTGCTAATATTTCAAATTACCGTTCAATACCCTTGTTGCTATCCCCTTGCTCAAAATACCTGTTTTATATATACATAAACTGTTTATAATCATCTCTGACTGTCCCTGCCTTGTGTCTCTGTGCGTTGCATTCCGGCAACTGCATTACATCTGCACTTTGGCAGCAAGATTGTCCTTCATATACATGTTCTAAAATGGAACATGACCATGAAGGCATTGGCTCTTCTTCCATCTCCATAAAAACAGTGGGAGGGAGCATTTTGTGAGAAGGACTCTTTGGTGACATGGTACTGGACCGTGTTTCCGCAGATTCTTCTGTTACTGCACCAGTTGGCATAGCTGCACCCTCTTTTTACAAGTGGGTGTGTGCGTGCACCTCATCACTTTGGGGCTCTCAACTCCTATTGTGCCGCAAGAACCAGGGTGCGCCGGCAGCTTGGGAACAAAGAGCGGGTCGGCAGTGTCTGACGTCACTGATGTCAGATGAGGCCAGCCCACTCTGCTGCGGCCATACAGTGTAAGTAGCTGCGGCTGTGAGTGACTGGGGCCCAGATCTTAATAAAGCCGACGCGGCTTCAGTCACTGCTCAGTACATAGTAATCGGCTGCTCTAACCGCGCACTGGCACTGACTGACAGTGTAAAATGTTCTGCGTATAGCTATGATTATAATGGAGTGCAGATATTGTGGTGCATATACTTACCGCCAGTTTATGAGTAGATCTGCTGACTCCTTTATCTTCGATGTCTTCCATTGGGATCCGCTGTCAACTTTATGCTCAGCTGCATAAAAAAAAAAATCCGGCCTCCTTCCTCCCCTTAATAGCCGGCCATCACACACCTTTTCCCAACACCCATGACAGCTTTTTCATGAGTGTGAGGAAATCTTACTACCGGTAATGGTAAAAATGATCATAGACATGTGCAATGATGTTTGTTTAAAAAAAAAATCCGGCCTCCTTCCTCCCCTTAATAGCCGGCCATCGCACACCATGTTATTTCTTCTCAGCCCAAGACAGCACCGAAAGATGGAGCTGTCATGAGCAAGAAGAAACCCAATTACCGGTTAGTGTAAAAAGTTCTGCACATGTCTATGATTATAGTGAAGCGCAGGTGTTGTGGCGCTTATACTTACCGCCAGCATATGAGTAGATCTGCTGACATCTCTTTCTTCCACTGGGATCCACTGTCATCTTTATGCTCACCTGTAAAAAAAAAAAAAAAAAATCCGGCCTCCTTCCTCCCCTTAATAGCCGGCCATCACACACCTTTTCCCAACACCCATGACAGCTTTTTCATGAGTGTGAGGAAATCTTACTACCGGTAATGGTAAAAATGATCATAGACATGTGCAATGATGTTTGTTTAAAAAAAAAATCCGGCCTCCTTCCTCCCCTTAATAGCCGGCCATCGCACACCATGTTATTTCTTCTCAGCCCAAGACAGCACCGAAAGATGGAGCTGTCATGAGCAAGAAGAAACCCAATTACCGGTTAGTGTAAAAAGTTCTGCACATGTCTATGATTATAGTGAAGCGCAGGTGTTGTGGCGCTTATACTTACCGCCAGCATATGATTACAATATCTGGCTTCTCCATCTTTAGAGTCTGTCTTTGGGGTCCCTCAGTGTTGTGTCCATGGTTATCTTCATTCCAGCAGTTTTTCCAGATGATCAGTGATGTTCACTCTTCGGTTCTTCAAGGTCTTCTGGAGGCTGAGGAAGACAGCTCGCTCTGGTGACTATGGAGCTGGTGTCTTGTCAAGGGTTTCCATGTTGACAAAAGAAAATCCCTTGAACATGGCCTGGTCCTTTGCTGATAGAGGTGACTTTTTGGCCTCCGCTGCTTCTAATTTCTCCAGATGGTGTGGTCGAGAACGGTGATGAGCTTTAGTTGGCTATAAAACAAAAAAAGAATCATAACATTAAGAATATGACTTTTTATCACATTCCTGGTTTTAAACTGCACTAAAATTGCCAAAATCTTAATCCTTCTGGAGAAGGATGATGTCCACATTAACTTGAAAGTGAAAAGTGAAATGATCTGAACCATCAGACCAGGACCAGCAGCTCTGGATGATGTTGGTTTAACAATGTTAGTGTCAGCGGTAAATAATACTCAACAGAAAGTCAACACCAAAAAATGATAGAAACAACTATCAGCTTTCAATAAGTGTTCTCTACCCATCATTGTTTCCCCTATGCAGAGATGATGGTGCAATGTGATCTGGACATATACTTACTACAGGGATGTGTGGTGGAGGCACTTTCAGGGCTTCCACAGAGACCCAGTCAATACACTGGAAAAACACCTGCTCTCTGATGTTACCATGGACTCCTAAGCGTCTGGCTGGATCTTTCTGTAGGAGCTAAAAACAATAAAGTAAAACCCATGAAGGTAAGTGGTAGAGACAATAAAACATTCTCACGACATCACCATTTAAATGAATATTATACAACCCCTAGTACTAATAACTTGGAGTTATACTGACCTGTTTAATGATGTCATCAATGCCGGAGGATGTCTCATCGAGTGTCAGATGGAACGTACACTCACTGGTAACCATATCTTTTAAGATGACACCAAAAGAATACCAGTCTACTCCGGCGTTATACTCCTTGCCAGGAAAAATCTATCATGGAAGAGAGAACAGAAAGGTCAAAATGTTAACACCCCATGGACTATAATTTTTGTGAAAATTAAATAGGAAAGCACTATTGTCTGCACCTCAGGAGCCATGTAGCCCGGTGTTCCAGCGTATTCGGTGGCTGTTCGGTCTCCATGCATGTTGTCAATTGCGAGACCGAAATCTGTGATCTTAATATGGCCCGTTTCAGCCACCAGGATGTTCTCGGGCTTGAGGTCTCTGTGGATGACGCCCTTGGAGTGGAGGTGCTGGATTCCACAGACCAGTTCAGCGGCATAGAATCTGACAAAAAGACATGAATGAGTGTAGCTTACCGAGGAGAAGACAAGAAACACCAAGATCCAGCCAATATTATCTACATGATCAACCAGAACAAGATGACTATATACAGGACATACAACAAATCCTGCCAGATCCCACTGATGAATAATGAAGTCACTCAGGTTTCTGTCGCTGCAGTCTACAATATTTTTGATATAAAAAGCACCAGAACCCAAAGGCATATAATACAGCACCGAAGTGAACAGAACCAACCCTAGACATTTATGTACAGTTATAATCAGGATTGTAGGTAACATAAAATGTACCTTGCGCTGGGGATGTCAAGCCGCCCCTTCGTCAGTAGGAAGGTGTTAAAGTCCCCGCAGCTCACGTATTCCAGACCAAGCAGCACATAGCGCTGTAGCACAGAAAAACGTATAAGTATATTTATATGCAGGTAAAGTTGCCAAAAGATTACAATATCTACACACATATTACAGAATAGGTCAGTATAACTATAGGCAACAGGATAAATGGAAGGTTGATAGTATACATTTCCCATTTAAGAGGGATTACATTTCAGATGTCCCAACATTTTTTCAATGTTCTAGCTGACGACCATATGAGGCATCTCTAATGACAAATGACACCTTAGGGATCATAATTGTGCTCCTGTGGAGGGTTATTTAAATATGCGGTTATGTATAATGATTTTCTTTAGAGTGGCATACGGAGATTTAAAGGACTGCTGTACATTTTGTTCAATTAATATTCAATGTAATTTTATTTCAGACATTTACAGGGGGTGCCCTGTTATTACTGAGGCTCGGGTCAAGCATGGTGCCAGTCAGAGGTTTACTGCCTCAGAGGGGTTTTACTGCAGGGGGATATTTACTGCCTGGGGGGTGTATTTACTGCTTGTAGGGGGGTATTTGCTGTGTGTGTGAGGGCATTTACTGTGTGTGTGAGTGCATTTACTGTGTGTGGGGTTGGTGCAGACACAGTATGGTTAGTGGGGGGATGAGTGTGGACATAGTATGAGGAGCAAGGGGAAAATGTATGCGGACACAGTATTGAGAGCGAGTGTCATGGGTGTGTAGCACCCTGAGGATTCGGCTGCTACAGGGGTATTGCACCTCAACCCAGAGGTGTGGTATTCCACTCCCGGGTAAGGATGGAGTATGGAACTGAGCTTAGTAGGCTGCATGCACTACATACATCCCATTTCCGGGGGACAGAACAACGGTACTCCCACCAGTATATGTGCAGGTATGACAGCGTCTGTCCCTGGCTGGAGTGGGAGTGGGGGTGGAACATCCCAGTAGTGTAGGGGCAGATAGGGGGAGTAGCCTGGGTAAATGTAGGAGCTCATTGGGTGCTGGTCACCTGAGCTCACACATAGAGGGAGTATATAAGGTGGGCACCATCTTAGGACAGGGTCAGTCAGCCAGTCAGTCAGTCTGTGAGTCAGCAGTAACTCCAGGAGAGGAGAAGGAAGAGGGACCCAGAGGCGCAGGACGAGAGGGGACCCCAAGAGCCCGTATGAGAACTGATAAGGGTGAAGGGTCGGCAAAAGGGTACCGGATCCCAAGCTGGCGGAGGCAAAAGCAAACCTTAGCCAGGAACCGGAGGTCGTGGGCAAGATTTGCCACGACCCTCACCAAATCCACCAGAATGGTACACCGAGCATAGGGTCAGGGAAGCCAGAGAAGGTTCAACCACCAAGAGACCCGAGGGAGCCGGACACAGGTGGATCCCTGGTGGGAACGGCCAGAGAGAGAGAAGAAGGGAGCTCAGGACCATACTCAGGAATTGCCCGGGAGTTGACCAAGTCCCGCACCTGGTGGACGCAGCACGGCTTGGGTGGTCACTGCTGTACAGAGTGACCCGAGCAACACCAGTGAGTAAAAACCCTGAACTGCATTTCATGCCTAGGAGTATCCTTGCTGCACCTTCACAACCACCATCCTCCACGTCTGACCCCCTGAGGCTATACCCCTCCCGTTGGGGGTTATACTACCACAGCTGCACACACACCACCAGCCTCAGCGGACCATCCTGCAGCGGCGGCCTTTTGACCGCAAATCAACGGGTGGCGTAGTCGACACTAAGAACATCTACAAGGACTGCCGCACACTGAGTTTGACACCCTGGGCACGGACCGGGTCACAGCCACTCGGAGACTACAACCCCCATCTGATCCGGCTCCGGGTATCCCTAACAACATGGCCCAGGGGGCGCGTCAACTTTGGCGTAGTCGGCAGGATCACATGCCCGCAACCACCGGGTACTGCGTGCCTGAAGAAAAATTCGCAATTACCTCAAAACGAAGTCTCCCGCCAATTCCAGAGGGTCCCCGCCATCGAACGCCATCTCGGATCGGTTCCCGCCATTTGCCCGTCATCTGCAGTCTTTTCCCGCCATCTGCAGTGTTTCCCGCCACTGGGAAGCGATTCCCGCCATCAGAGAAGATTTCCCGCCTTGGCAGAGCGGACGCCATTATGGGCGTGCCAAAGGATGGCAAGAGGACACCTCCCATCGTGGGCCAGGACCGAAAATGACGCCAAAAGTGGAAACCGCCCCCACCAGCAGAGACTGTGATGATTGATATGTCCATCAGCGTGAGGGAACTGCCCCTGGAACTGGCAATCACAAAGTTGCCCCAGGACGACCCCCAATGTGGGCGGATACAGAACAAAAGAGTGAAGATGGGAGCAGCTTGGAAGAGTCTAGAGAGAACACACCCGGAGATGGAGGGAGAGTCAGGCAGCACCGACCCAGTGGTCAGGAGCCTGTTGCAGGCCGCCACTCCAGAAGGCCTGCTGGAGATCCTGGCGCAGCTCCCCGGAGATCGGGAGCGTGCACAGACCGCGCTGGAGGGCCTAGCACGAAGGATGGCCCGGGTGCAGCAGGAAACACTGGCGGAGTGGACCCGAGAGATGGCCCGGCAGGCCGGAGCCCGCCAGCGAAGCATGCCACCCGCAGCGAGGAGCAAGTCCACCTCTGAGGACGGCGAAGGATGGACGACGGCCGGAGACGACGCCGCGGAGGGAGCCGAAGAGATGAAGGCAGGTAATGGGGACGACAACATCCCGTGCCCAGAAGCCGTAAACCTGCCCCAGCTCCCCGTCGCAGAGCCCGAAGCCCCACTCACCGTTCCCGTAGCCACTGCGTCATCGCTCCAAGCTAGGCCTCAAGCGGCCGGAGCCGCGGCCACGCCCCCTGTGACGTCACGCGCCTCAACCATGAAGCGCCACCGGCCTGGTCGCAGGGCCGAGTACCCCCGGGCGCCGCCGTCTTCACTGCGCCCTCTACCACCATCATGCCACCGGCCTGGTCGCTGGGCCAAGTAACCCCGGGCGCCGCCGTCTTCACGGTGCCCTTCACCTTCAGGGTGCCCCAGGCCTGGTCGCAAGGCCTGGTGAACCCGGGCGCCATTACCACCACCGCGCCCTCAACGTCCACAGCGCCACACCTGGGTGTAGACACCTGCCCGGATGGGCAGCCCCCTGTGTGGCCACCGGAGTACCACCATCCCCGACTCCGGAAAGAAAGACCCCTGGATGAGCCCCTGATCCCGGCTCCGGCGCCCGCCAAGATCACCCCACTCTCGTTGGAGGAAGCCCAGTTCGAGTGGGACTTTACCGGTGAGGACATAATGGGATTCACCGAGGAGACCCGGGCGGCCGCAGCTGAGCGTGCGGAGTGCTGCCGGCAGCAGTTAGAGGTCTTCGACAGAGAGAGGAGAGAGGCGGGTCCGCGGGGAGCGGCTGCAAGTAAAGAGTGCAGAACAAAAGAGCCGGACCCGAAGGAACCCCCGTGCAGCCCACGGTCCCCGTGCCACCGGGACTGTAATTAAATTCCAGTTGCAGCACGGTTGGGGCTTCATCAGAGACCATCACACCCCCGGCGACGTCTTCGTGACCAGAAGAGATGTCGAGTCCCACCTACCGGAGGGACACAGAGGTCGTGACCTATACCTGGGTGATGAGGTCACCTTCACCCGGCATCAGTGCGCCAAGGGCCCGTATGCCCTGCATGTGCATAGACTGACTGAGGAGGAGCTACGGGGTGAGGAGGATCAAGAGGACCCGGACGGGTCTAAATATTACCCTCAGCCAAGAGCACACCGCCACTGATGAACTGTAAATAGAATATGTAAATAGTTACCCGTGTGGGTACAAAAACTGCTGCTACCAAAGTGTAGTCCCCGTCGGGACCAGCAAGTGAATACCCATGTGTCCCTATCCCCTAACAGGCTGAGGACTGTGAACAGCCATTCCTTTTCCCCACTGGCCGAGGACTGAGAGCGGCCATATTCCCCTTTGTACATAGTTGCGCTTTCTAAGGCGCCCCCTACTGGTTTTGTAAGGAACTGTGTTTTTCCAGAAGAGACTGTTGCACTTTACCCGGTCACAAGTTGCACCGTGGCCGGAGGAACAAGAAGGTTTATATGAAAAGTTTTATGCTGCTGATAATGTTTATATGTTTTATATGTTTATGTTATGAAAAAAAAATTGTATGTTTCTGGATGTTTTTATTCTTTTACAGCCCGAGGACGTGCTGTGATTTACCAGGGGGGAATGTAGCACCCTGAGGATTCGGCTGCTACAGGGGTATTGCACCTCAACCCAGAGGTGTGGTATTCCACTCCCGGGTAAGGATGGAGTATGGAACTGAGCTTAGTAGGCTGCATGCACTACATACATCCCATTTCCGGGGGACAGAACAACGGTACTCCCACCAGTATATGTGCAGGTACGACAGCGTCTGTCCCTGGCTGGAGTGGGAGGGGGGTGGAACATCCCAGTAGTGTAGGGGCAGATAGGGGGAGTAGTCTGGGTAAATGTAGGAGCTCATTGGGTGCTGGTCACCTGAGCTCACACATAGAGGGAGTATATAAGGTGGGCACCATCTTAGGACAGGGTCAGTCAGCCAGTCAGTCAGTCTGTGAGTCAGCAGTAACTCCAGGAGAGGAGAAGGAAGAGGGACCCAGAGGCGCAGGACGAGAGGGGACCCCAAGAGCCCGTATGAGAACTGATAAGGGTGAAGGGTCGGCAAAAGGGTACCGGATCCCAAGCTGGCGGAGGCAAAAGCAAACCTTAGCCAGGAACCGGAGGTCGTGGGCAAGATTTGCCACGACCCTCACCAAATCCACCAGAATGGCACACCGAGCATAGGGTCAGGGAAGCCAGAGAAGGTTCAACCACCAAGAGACCCGAGGGAGCCGGACACAGGTGGATCCCTGGTGGGAACGGCCAGAGAGAGAGAAGAAGGGAGCTCAGGACCATACTCAGGAATTGCCCGGGAGTTGACCGAGTCCCGCACCTGGTGGACGCAGCACGGCTTGGGTGGTCACTGCTGTACAGAGTGACCCGAGCAACACCAGTGAGTAAAAACCCTGAACTGCATTTCATGCCTCTGAGTCTCCTTGCTGCACCTTCACAACCACCATCCTCCACGTCTGACCCCCTGAGGCTATACCCCTCCCGTTGGGGGTTATACTACCACAGCTGCACACACACCACCAGCCTCAGCGGACCATCCTGCAGCGGCGGCCTTTTCACCGCAAATCAACGGGTGGCGTAGTCAACACTAAGAACATCTGCAAGGACTGCCGCACACTGAGTTTGACACCCTGGGCACGGACCGGGTCACAGCCACTCGGAGACTACAACCCCCATCTGATCCGGCTCCGGGTATCCCTAACAACATGGCCCAGGGGGCGCGTCAGGTGTGTCAGAGGTGACAGACAGTCGCCCTGCAGTTGGTTGCAGGAGATCTCTACATTTGGCATTACAGACAACTTGCTAGAGGATGGCTGTCTGTAGGACCCAGCGGCTACCTCCCTCTGGCTAATTATCTTCCTCGTGTGGGTGTATAATTAACTGCTGTGTCTTAGAGGGAGGTGCCGGCGATATTCATTACTACTTGTGAGGCTTTAGCAAGAGCAGTACTTCATCCTCTCTGGAGCTTGAGGCCGTGTGTTCATTTGTCTGGAGTCGTCTAAAGCTAAGAATCTGGGCTCCCTTTTACTTTTCCTTTTGTGTTGCACTAGTCTTTCCCACACCAGGCACGACATTATCACCGGCCGAGCACGTTTTGAAAAGGAAAAAAAAAATCTGCCTTTTTTTTTTCTTTCTCTGTGTGTTTTTGGGCATGGACCTTTTTTTTTTCCTTTCTCCCTTCGTACGGGTTCAGTTGCAGAGCTCGCAGAGCAGTTTCACAGTCTGTCTCTGGAGGTGAATGACTTCCGCTGTGAGGTTTAGCAGCAGCATCAGCGGTTACAGGTCGCCAATCTGAGGGTCTCTGCAGGTAGGCCGGTCCAGCCTGAACCCAAGGTTGTCCTCCTGGACAGGTTTTCAGGAGGTAGGGATACGTTTTTTTGTATTTAAGGAGGCATGCAAATTATACTTTAAACTTCATCCTTACTCCTCTAGTAATGAGGAGCTACGGATTGGTATTGTGATATCTCTATTACAGGGAGATCCTCAGTCATGGGCGTTTTCTTTACCGCAGGACTCTGTTTGTCTCCAGTCTGTGGAGGGGTTTTTCGAGGCTCTGGCCCTCATTTATGATGACCTTGACCGAGTCGCCTTGGCTGAGTCTAGGCTACGTCGCCTTAAGCAGGGAAATAGGTCAGTGGAAACATTCAGTTCGGAATTCCGCAGATGGGCAACGGATTCCAAATGGAATGACTCAGCCCTTAGAAGTCAATTTTGTAAGGAGCTTACTGAAAGGTTGAAAGATGCCTTGGCAGTATATGAAACCCCTCAGTCCTTGGAGGCTGCCATGTCTTTGGCCATACGTCTTGATAGACGCCTTCGGGATTGACAGGTGAGACCACCTTCTCCAGGGCCTTCTAGTTGGGGTTGTGTATCCCTGCCAGGGGAGCGGTCTGGGGGTGAACCAGTATTGGGGGAGGTGGAAGAACCCATGCAGTAAGGGGGTGTATCTGCATCATACATCTCCCCAGAGATTCACAAGAAAAAAGGCATGTTTTTTTTTGTGGGGAAAAAATTTCTGTGTTTGCTGACAGTGGAGCCGGAGTCATCATTTTGGATGCTGAGTTTGTGAAAACTCATGGTCTTGTTTGCTGTACTTTAGATAAACCTATTTCCATTTTCGCCATCAACTCGGCGACCCTTGCAGAGAGAGCATTTACTCAGATTGTACATAATGTAAAAGTGAGTGTGGGGTCAGTTCATTGTGAAATCATCCCTTGCTATGTTCTGGACAATCTTCCCACACTGATTGTCTTGGATATCCCTTGGCTTGTTAAACATAATCCGTTGGTTGATTGGAAAACTGGGGAGATTATTGAATGGGGAGATTACTGCCATGAGAACTGTCTAGATATTTCCCTTGCTACTGTCTCTACGGAAATATTACCTGCTTTTCTGTCTGGTTTTGAGGATGTTTTTTCTGAGAGGGGATGTCAGGATTTGCCCCCTCATCGTGCTTATGACTGTCCTATTAACCTGACCCCCGGAGCTAAACTACCGAAGTCCAGACTGTATAATCTTTCTGGCCCTGAGAGACAAGCCATGAAGGATTTCATTGCGGAAAGTCTGGAGAAGGGACATATCAGACCCTCATCTTAGCCCGTGGCTACAGGTTTCTTTGTGAAGAAAAAAGATGGCGGTCTACGTCCCTGTTTAGATTTCCAGGAATTAAATCAAATTACCATCCATGATCCATACCCTCTTCCTCTGATTCCTGATTTGTTCAGCCAGGTTGTGGGAGCTAAGGTATTCTCCAAGTTGGATTTAAGGGGAGCCTACAACCTGGTTAGAATCAGAGAAGGGGACGGATGGAAAACAGCGTTCAATACCCCGGAAGGACATTTCGAGAGTCTGGTTATGCCTTTTGGTTTGGCCAATGCACCTGCGGTATTCCAGAATTTCATAAATGATATTTTCCATCATTTGATAGGGAGGTTTGTGGTGGTCTATCTGGACGATATTTTGCTTTACTCCACTGATTTTGAGACTCATCAGGGGCATGTTAAGCAGGTACTCCAGATATTAAGGGATAGCAAACTTTAAGCCAGACTAGAAAAATGTGTTTTCGCTGTTCAGGAGGTGCAGTTTTTGGGGTACTTGTTGTCATCTTCGGATTTTCGGATGGATCCGGAGAAGATCCGTGCAGTCCTTGACTGGGAACGTCCAGAGAACCTGAAGGCTCTACAACGTTTTCTGGGCTTTACTAATTTTTACCGGAAATTCATCCAGAATCACTCTGTTACTGTGAAACCCCTTACTGACATGACTAAGAAGGGGTCTAATTTTTCCAAATGGTCGGATTCTTCCATCCAGGCTTTTTCTTCCTTAAAGAATCATTTTGCCACTGCACCTATACTCATTCAACCCGATGTTTCTCAACTCTTTATTGATGTGTCTGATATCGGGGTTGGGGCTGTGTTGTCTCAGGATTCGTCCCCTGGTAAATGGCGTCCATGCGCCTTCTTTTCTAAAAAAAATGTCTTCGGCTGAGAGAAATTATGACGTGGGTAATAGGGAACTTTTGGCGATCAAATTGGCGTTTGATGAATAGCGACATTGGATGGAGGGGGCTGTCCATCCTATTACTGTTATTACTGACCATAAGAACGTGTCATATATCCATCAGCTAAACGTCTCAACCGTAGGCAAGCCAGATGGTCCATGTTTTTTACTAGGTTCAATTTTGTTGTCACTTTTCATCCAGAGGTCAAAAATGTCAAGGCTGATGCTTTGTCCCAGAGTTTCACTGGTGGTGGTGACCATGAGAACCCTGCCGCGATATTACAGAAAGGTGTATTCATTTCGGCACTTTATCCTGAACTGGAGGGTGAGGTGCTGGAGGCTCAGGGGGACGCCCCTGCCTCCTGCCCTTCAGGAAAGTTATTTGTACCATCCAATCTGCGCTGCAAAGTAATTAAGGAACATCATAACTCTGTGCTTTCTGGGCATCTAGGTGGTAAGGCAACGGTAGACCTCCTCGCTAGTCGTTTTTGGTGGCCCGGGTTGCATCAGGATGTAATTGAACACGTAGCTGCTTGTAGTATTTGCACGCGTTCTAAGGTTTCGCATATCCATCCGTCTGGTACTCTTCTTCCGCTACCTATCCCTAGTAGGCCATGGACACAATTGTCCATGGATTTTATTACTGACCTACTGGTTTCTGCAGGCAAAACGGTGGATTTGGTGGTAGTAGATAGGTTCAGTAAAATGGTTTATTTTGTCGCATTGCCTGCACTTCCAAATGCCAATACACTTGTTCAGGTGTTCATAAATGAGATTGTGAAGCTTCACAGGGTTTCCTCCCATGTGGTGTCAGATCGGGGGACCCAGTTTGTTTCCATGTTCTGGAGGGCATTCTGTTCTCGACTGGTGGTGCAGCTGTCCTTTTCCTCTGCCTTCCACCCTTAGTCGAATGGACAGACCGAGCGTGTCAATCAGAATTTGGAGACCTACCTCAGGTGTTTCGTTTCCGAAAATCAGGAGGATTGGGCATCCTACCTACCGCTGGCAGAATTTGCCATTAATAATCATCGTCAAGAATCCACTGGCATGTCACTGTTCTTCGGTGCATACGGTTATCGCCCACAGTTTGATACCTTTAGTGGGGGAGAAGCTTCAGAACGGTTTAACTTCATCGCTCTCCTCGGTATGGCAGGGTGTGCTGAGTAATTTAAAGATCATGGGAGACAGGTATAAACGTATGGCTAACAGAAAAAGCTTGCAAGGTCCGGACCTGAATGTGAATGACTTTGTGTGGTTGCCTACCAGGAATATAAGATTGAAAGTTCCTTCTTGGAAGCTGGGACCTAGGTTTATTGGTCCCTATAAAATAACCGCCGTCATTAACCCAGCAGCGTTTCGTCTTGAACTTCCTCAGGCCCTTAAATTCCACAACATGTTCCATAGGCCCTTACTTAAAAAACATGTGGAACTTCTTGAACCCTCGCCTCTACCACCGCCCCCAGTAATGGTTGATGTTAATTTGGAGTTCCAGATTTCGAGGATTGTAGATTCTCGTGTCCAACGTCATTCTCTACAATACTTGGTGCACTGGAAAGGCTATGGTCCAGAGGAGAGGATGTGGGTTTCAGCATCAGAGGTGAACGCTCCCAGATTGGTTCGCTCATTTCACACCTCTTTTCCTGAGAAACTCGGTCCTGAGTGCCAGGAGGCCACTCGTAGAGGGGGGGGGTACTGTCACGGGTGTGTCAGAGGTGACAGACAGTCGCCCTGCAGTTAGTTGCAGGAGATCTCTACGTTTGGCATTACAGACATCTTGTTAGAGGCTGGCTGTCTCTAGGACCCAGCGACTACCTCCCTCTGGCTAATTAGCTCCCTGGGCTGGGTGTATAAATACCTGGTGTGTCTGAGAGGGAGGTGCCAGCGATATTCATTACGACTTGTGAGGCTTTAGCAAGAGCAGTACTTCGTCCTCTCTCGAGCTTGAGGCCATGTGTGCATTTGTCTGGAGTCGTCAAAAGCTAAGCAATATCCCCCTGTTTGACTACCCTTGTTGTCTATAGAGTTTAGTGGAGATCTACTAGTGCTCATCTCCTCCCGTCCCTAGCCTTAGCCATACGCCAGGGAAAGTCAGGGCGAGGCACCCGTGTAGCGATTGATGAAGAGCCAATATAGGGAGGGTAGTTGAGACAGGGTGACACTAGACCAGACTAGGAGGTCTCCCCTTCCCCCTTTTCCCTAGAGTCTGGACTCCCTTTCCCTTTTCCCTTTGTGTTGCACTAGACTTTCCCACACCTGGCGTGACAGTGAGGGTGATGGGATGGGTTCAGACACAGTTTGGGGAGTTGAGGAGATGTGTGAGGAGGCAGTATTGTTTAGTGGGAGGGTAAATGTATGAGGAGGAAGGGGTAAATAAGTGAGGAGACTATTGAGGGGAATAGTGCGAGGAGACAGTAAGGGGGGGGATAAAAGTGTGAGTGGGCACAGAATAGAGACTGAGTAGTGTAGGGGGTACCATAGGGGGACAGTGTAAGAGCACAGCCAGGAGGGGACAGTATACCAAGGAGGGGATGAGCAGTGTGATGAGAAGGCACAGAATAGAGATTGAGTAGTTGGGGGTAAGCATTGGGGAACAGTGTAAGGACATAGCCAGGAAGAGATTGTAAGCCAAGGAGGGGGAGAGTATGGTGCAGGGGCATAGTATAGACACTGGGCCCTATAAGGGGGACACAGTGTGAGAGGACAGTGTGAAGAAGGGGCCCAGTATGGAAAGGAGAGTGCAGTGTACAGAGCATGTACCATAGGAGGGACAGTGTGGGGGTGATAATTCATGCCGGGAATATAGTGAGGGGCAATTATTTATTCAGGGGTTCAGCATAGGACACATATTTTTATTCAGGAGCATTATAATGCAGTCTGCAGAGACGAGCTTTGGATGAGAAAACTCATCATGGAGTCTGGACAAGATGAAGAAGAAAAGAAAGAGAACGACTAGAAACAACATCATCTATAAGGTACCTGGATGTAAATGTTATTTGTGATACTAACTCAGTACTGATTCTCATATTTTTATTTATGTTAGAAGCATTAAAAGGATTGTCCAAGTTTGTGGTGAGTCAGCAGTCACTCTATGTGACTGCAGGCTTCTGAATTCTAACAGTGCACTGCACACTGTCAGGATTTTCTTGTGCCGGCGATTTTCATACATGCGGTCACATGCCGACTAGACATGTGTGGCCTAACTCAATGAAAATGAATTGAGTGAGGATGGATACGTCTAGTCAGAATGTGGCCAGAAGTATACAAATCGCATACTTGTGCAAGGGAGACTCCTAAAAGTGTGTACTGCATGTGCTGTGACTGCAGACTTTCATCTCAAACCTGAACAAACCCTTTAATTATAAAATGAAGCCCTGTAGCATGCCAATCCTAACAGTGTGTAATATACTCACTGTCAGGATTCAGCTCTGCTTGTGACGCGCCCCCTGGGCCATGTTGTTAGGGATACCCGGAGCCGGATCAGATGGGGGTTGTAGTCTCCGAGTGGCTGTGACCCGGTCCGTGCCCAGGGTGTCAAACTCAGTGTGCGGCAGTCCTTGCAGATGTTCTTAGTGTCGATGTTAGAACCTTGCTGTTAGGTTTTTTTTCCTTTGCTGGTCACATGACCTTGTTGGCCTATTTAATCCTGCTCCGCCCTTCTGGCTTTGCTGGACTTCATTGTATATCTACTTTCTAGCTAGCCTGTGCTCTGTATCTAACTCTGTTAGTTTGCTTGGTCTACGGACCTCTAGGTTCTATCTATTTTGTTTGTTCGTCTGTCTGCTGCTATTTCTGTTAGGAGGTGTCCCATATTCCTCCCAGTCCTTAGTACTTGTAAGGATTCCCTCCCCAAATCTATAGGTCTCCGTACAGACTAGATTAGGACTTTAGCAGGTCTGATCGCAGGATCAGGTTCCCTGTTACATCGTAGGGATTCAGCTGAGTCTTATAGTAGGGACAGATCTCCTCTCTTTCCTTAGCTTTGGTAGCAGAACATAACAGTAAGTCCAGCCTGTAAATTCTCTAAGGAAAGATTTTTTTTTGTTCCATCATGGTGTCGGTTCAGGATTTGGCTAAACACCTGCAGGGACTCTCTCTGGAAGTGGCCGAGCTCCGTCAGCACGTGAGTAACTGTCCTGGAGCATATTTCTTGGAGCCTAAGGTATGTTTGCCGGATTTATTTTTTGGTGAACATCGAGAATTTTTTTCATTTAAAAATGCTTGCTTATTGTATTTTCGTTTGAGACCCAAGTCCTCTGGGGATGAATCCCAGCGCGTAGGGTTCATAATGTCACTTTTGCGCAAAGAGCCTCAGGAGTGGGCCTTTTCTTTGCAACCTAGTGATACATGCTTCAGATCAGTGGATAGTTTTTTTTCTGCTTTAGGACTATTATATGATGATCCTGACCGTGTGGCATCAGCTGAGACTGAGTTGAGACGTTTAAAACAAGGATCAGGTAATATGGAAAAATATTGTACACATTTTCGTCGTTGGTCCACTCAAACAGGGTGGAACGATTCTGCTCTGAAAAGTCTATTTCTTGCTGGGCTCAGTGAAAAGGTTAAAGACCTGCTAATTGCTTATCCTACACCTGAGGATTTGCAACAGGCTATGCAATTAGCTATACGGGTGGACAGAAGACTGCGTGCTAGGGTTAATGAGAGCAAATCCTCTGCGATGTCAGTTTCTGGTTATGATAATGTGTGTACTAACAGTGGTGAACCGATGGAGATTGGATCGGTGGCACCTCGCTCTCAAGAAAAACACCGTCGTTTTTCAGAAGGCTTGTGTTTCTATTGTGGAAAATCTGGTCATTTGATTAAAGGCTGTGAGCTTCGTATGAAGAAAGAAAAAAAAATGGTCAGTCACGCCCGTATTGCCTGTTTAAATTCCAAGGGTATATTTTTAGCTGCTTCCACGATTGCTCAGGAAAAATTAATGGAATTTCGGGTGTTTGTTGATTGCGGGTCTACACTGAATGTAATTGATGGGGGATTCGTGGAAAAACTCAATTTAAAACCTGAACCTTTATCATCCCCCATTGCTGTGGTTTCTGTGGATGGCTCCCCTTTGAAGAATATTACTCTCAAGGTCAGTGAATTTCCTCTCACTATTAATGGTGTTCACCATGAGAAATTGGATTTGGTAGTGTTGAATAACTTGCCTTCTCCAGTAATATTGGGTTTGCCCTGGTTAAAATTTCACAATCCTGTACTGGATTGGTCTACCAGTGAAATTAAATCCTGGAGCCATAAATGTTATGACAAGTGTTGTAACGGGCGTATTGCAGCTTTGGATAGGGGAGAATTGCCTGTTCCTATTCAGGATTTTTGGAGAGTTTTTTCTGAGAAAGAATCGCAGGTTTTGCCTCCCCATAGAGACTATGATTGTTCTATTGAATTTGTCCCTGGAGCGACTCTTCCTAAAAGTCGTTTATTTAACCTTACTATTCCTGAGAGGAAGGCTTTGGAGGAATACATACAGACAAGTTTGGCCGCCGGTCACATTAGGCCCTCTAAGTCTCCTGTGGCGGTTGGATTTTTTTTTGTAAAAAAAAAAGGACGGCGGTTTACGTCCTTGTCTGGATTTTCGTGAGATTAACAAAATTACGGTACGCAATCCTTACCCACTGCCATTGATTCCTGATCTGTTTAACCAGTTATTGGGGGCCAAGTTGTTCTCTAAAATTGACCTTAAGGGGGCATACAATCTGTTGCGCATGAAGGAGGGTGATGAATGGAAGACTGCTTTTAACACTCCTGTGGGTCATTTTGAGAATCTGGTTATGCCTTTTGGTCTTACTAATGCTCCTGCATTTTTTCAGAATCTTATTAATGACATCCTTAGACCTTTGATCGGTAAAAATGTGGTTGTGTATTTGGATGACATTTTGATTTATTCGCCAGATCTGGAGTCTCATTGGCGGAGCGTGCGTGAGGTATTACAGTTATTAATGGACAATTCGCTTTTTGCTAAGCTGGAGAAATGTGAGTTCGCTGTACAGAGAATTAGTTTTTTGGGCTACATTATCTCCAGCAAAGGTTTTGAGATGGATCCGGTTAAGGTTCAGGCTGTGCAGGAATGGCCTAGGCCTATTGGTTTGAAATCAATACAGAGGTTTTTGGGTTTCGCCAATTACTATAGAAAATTCATAAAAAAATTTTCTAGTATTGTCAAACCTCTGACTGATCTCACCAGGAAAGGTGCTGATGCGGTTCAGTGGTCTTCTGAGGCCATTGAAGCTTTTGTGTATCTCAAGGAGAGGTTCACCTCTGCTCCCATCCTTATGCAGCCTGATGTTACTAGGCCGTTTTTGGTTGAGGTTGATGCTTCCTCTGTGGGGGTTGGCGCAGTATTGTCTCAGGATAACGGGGATGGATTACATCCCTGTGCATTTTTTTCAAAAAAATTTTCGGAGACTGAATTGAATTACGATATTGGTAATCGGGAATTATTGGCTATTAAACTCGCATTTGAACACTGGCGCCACTTCTTGGAAGGTGCGGAATTTCCCGTTCAGGTTCTTACGGATCATAAAAATCTGATATATCTTGACGCTGCCAAGCGCCTGAATGCCCGTCAGGCTAGGTGGGCACTGTTTTTCTCGCGGTTTAATTTCTCCGTTACTTACATCCCTGGTACTAAGAATGTTAAGGCGGATGCCTTGTCTCGCAGTTTTTCTCCCATAGTCGGTGCTGAGAAAGAGGAAAACATTTTACAAGAAGGTGTTGTGATAGCTGCTTTAGACTCCGTTTTGGAAGATGAGATTCTTAAAGCTCAGGAGAATGCCCCATCTAACACTCCTCATGGGAGGTTGTTTGTGCCTGGGACCTTTAGGAGAGATTTGTTTGTTGAGTGTCACGAATCTCGGTTGGCAGGTCATCCCGGAATCTCTGAGACCAAGAGACTGGTGGGTCGCAGTTTTTGGTGGCCTGGATGGCAGAAGGAAGTCATTAAGTGGGTGCGCCAATGTACTATATGTGCTAGATCTAAGTCCTCACATACTCCTGCTGCGGGGTTGCTTTGTCCTTTGGAGGTCCCCAGTGCTCCTTGGACACATTTGGCTATGGACTTTATAACTGACCTTCCCCCCTCTGAGGGTTTTACTGTCATCTGGGTGGTCGTGGACCGTTTTAGCAAGATGTGTCACTTGGTTCCCTTCGTCAAACTGCCCTGCGCTAAAACTCTCGCTAAGGCCTTTGTCAAGGAAATTGTCAGACTTCATGGCGTTCCTACTGACATTGTTTCTGATAGGGGTCCTCAGTTCGTGGCTCGTTTTTGGCGTGCCTTTTGTGACAGGTTGGGAATTCATTTGTCGTTTTCGTCCGGATATCATCCTGAATCTAATGGCCAGACAGAAAGGAAAAACCAGGATGTTGAGCAGTTCTTGCGTTGTTTTGTGGCAGACAATCAAGAGGGGTGGTCTGAGTTTCTGCCACTTGCCGAATTTGCTCTGAACAATCATACATCTTCTTCTGCTGGTTGTTCGCCTTTTTTTTGTTGTTCTGGGAGACATCCGTCGTTTGGGTCGTTCTCCAAGTTGGGATCTGCCGTGCCTGAGGAGGAGAATTTTTCCGGTGATTTGGAAAGAGTTTGGACGGATGTGCGTGGTAATCTTCAGGAGGCCAACAGAAAATCTAAAGACTACTTTGATAGGAAACGACAGGAGGTTTTGTTCGCTGTTGGTGACATGGTTTGGTTGTCCTCTAGGAATCTGCGGTTGAGGATTCCTTCTAAGAAATTGGGTCCCAAGTTTGTAGGGCCCTTTAAGGTGCTTCAGGTTGTCAACCAATCTGCTGTTAGGTTGGAGGTTCCTACCTCCTGGAGAATTAATCCGGTCTTTCATGTCTCTCTGTTAAAAAAAGCTGTTGTGTCGGATGGTGACGCCTCTGCCTCTGTTCCTCCGGTGGTGGAGGACGGGGAATATGAAATTTCTCGCATCCTTGACTCTAGACGGTATAGAGGTAGTTTGCAGTATCTTGTGGCCTGGAAAGGTTTCGGACCCGAGGATAACTCTTGGGTGAGGTCAGATGATGTTTCCGCGTCCAGACTTATCAGACCGTTTCACAGGAGATTTCCTGATAAGCCTGGTCCTAGGGGATCCGGAGGATCCTCTTAGAAGGGGGGGTACTGTTAGAACCTTGCTGTTAGGTTTTTTTTCCTTTGCTGGTCACATGACCTTGTTGGCCTATTTAATCCTGCTCCGCCCTTCTGGCTTTGCTGGACTTCATTGTATATCTACTTTCTAGCTAGCCTGTGCTCTGTATCTAACTCTGTTAGTTTGCTTGGTCTACGGACCTCTAGGTTCTATCTATTTTGTTTGTTCGTCTGTCTGCTGCTATTTCTGTTAGGAGGTGTCCCATATTCCTCCCAGTCCTTAGTACTTGTAGGGATTCCCTCCCCAAATCTATAGGTCTCCGTACAGACTAGATTAGGACTTTAGCAGGTCTGATCGCAGGATCAGGTTCCCTGTTACATCGTAGGGATTCAGCTGAGTCTTATAGTAGGGACAGATCTCCTCTCTTTCCTTAGCTTTGGTAGCAGAACATAACAGTCGACTACGCCACCCGTTGATTTGCGGTCAAAAGGCCGCCGCTGCAGAATGGTCCGCTGAGGCTGGTGGTGTGTGTGCAGCTGTGGTAGTATAACCCCCAACGGGAGGGGTATAGCCTCAGGGGGTCAGACGTGGAGGATGGTGGGTGTGAAGGTGCAGCAAGGAGACTCAGAGGCATGAAATGCAGTTCAGGGCTTTTACTCACTGGTGTTGCTCGGGTCACTCTGTACAGCAGTGACCTCCCAAGCCGTGCTGCGTCCACCAGGTGCGGGACTCGGTCAACTCCCGGGCAATTCCTGAGTATGGTCCTGAGCTACCTTCTTCTCTCTCTCTGGCCGTTCCCACCAGGGATCCACCTGTGTCCGGCTCCCTCGGGTCTCTTGGTGGTTGAACCTTCTCTGGCTTCCCTGACCCTATGCTCGGTGTGCCATTCTGGTGGATTTGGTGAGGGTCGTGGCAAATCTTGCCCACGACCTCCGGTTCCTGGCTAAGGTTTGCTTTGGCCTCCGCCAGCTTGGGATCCGGTACCCTTTTGCCGACCCTTCACCCTTATCAGTTCTCATACGGGCTCTTGGGGTCCCCTCTCGTCCTGCGCCTCTGGGTCCCTCTTCCTTCTCCTCTCCTGGAGTTACTGCTGACTCGCTGACTGGCTGACTGACCCTGTCCTAAGATGGTGCCCACCTTATATACTCCCTCTATGTGTGAGCTCAGGTGACCAGCACCCAATGAGCTCCTACATTTACCCAGACTACTCCCCCTATCTGCCCCTACACTACTGGGATGTTCCACCCCCCTCCCACTCCAGCCAGGGACAGACGCTGTCGTACCTGCACATATACTGGTGGGAGTACCGTTGTTCTGTCCCCCGGAAATGGGATGTATGTAGTGCATGCAGCCTACTAAGCTCAGTTCCATACTCCATCCTTACCCGGGAGTGGAATACCACACCTCTGGGTCGAGGTGCAATACCCCTGTAGCAACCGAGTCCTTAGGGTGCTACATTCCCCCCTGGTAAATCACAGCACGTCCTCGGGCTGTAAAAGAATAAAAACATCCACAAACATACAATTTTTTTTCATAACATAAACATATAGAACACTATATATATTATCAGCAGCAATAAACTTTTCATATAAACCTTCTTGTTCCTCCGGCCACGGTGCAACTTGTGACCGGGTAAAGTGCAACAGTCTCTTCTGGAAAAACACCGTTCCTTACAAAACCAGTAGGGGGCGCCTTAGAAAGCGCAACTATATACAAGGGGAGGTATGGCCGCTCTCAGTCCTCGGCCAGTGGGGAAAAGGAATGGCTGTTCACAGTCCTCAGCCTGTTAGGGGATAGGGACACACGGATATTCACTTGCTGGTCCCGACGGGGACTACACTTTGGTAGCAGCAGTTTTTGGTACCCACACGGGTAACTATTTACATATTCTATTTACAGTTCATCAGTGGCGGTGTGCTCTTGGCTGAGGGTAATCTTTAGACCCGTCCGGGTCCTCTTGATCCTCCTCACCCCGTAGCTCCTCCTCAGTCAGTCTATGCACATGCAGGGCATACGGGCCCTTGGCGCACTGATGCCGGATGAAGGTGACCTCATCACCCAGGTATAGGTCACGACCTCTGTGTCCCTCCGGCAGATGACTTTCAACGTCTCTGCGGGTGACAAAGACGTCGCCGGGGGTCTTGTGGTCCCGGATGAAACCCCACCCGTGCTCCAACTGGAATTTTATTACAGTCCCGCTGGCACGGGGACCGTGGGCAGCACGGGGGTTTCTGCGGGCTCGGCTCTTCTGCTCGGCGCTCTTCACTTGGAGCCGCTCCTCGCGGACCCGCCTCTCTCTCCTTTCTCTGTCGAAGACCTCTAACTGCTGTCGGCAGCACTCTGCACGCTGGGCTGCGGCCGCCCGGGTCTCTTGGGTGAACCCGATGAGGTCTTCTCCAGTGGGGTCCCACGCGAACTGCGCCTCCTCCAACGAGAGTGGGGTGATCTTGGCGGGCGCCGGAGCCTGGATCAGGGGCTCATCCAGAGGCCGTTCCCTCCGGAGTCGGGGATGGTGGTACTCTGGTGGCCACACAGGGGGCTGCCCATCCGGGAAAGTGCGCTGGGCAAATAGGTCTTCACCCAGGTGTGGCGCTGTGGACGTTGAGGGCGCAGTGGTGGTAGCGGCGCCCGGGTTCACCAGGCCTTGCGACCAGGCCTGGGGCACCCTGAAGGTGAAGGGCACCGTGAAGACGGCGGCGCCCGGGGTTACTTGGCCCAGCGACCAGGCCGGTGGCTCGGCAGAGGTAGAGGGCGCTGTTGGTACTGCGGCGCCCGGGGGTACTCTGCCCTGTGACCAGGCCGATGGCGCTTCCTGCTTGGCCGCGCTCAGGATTGAGGCGCGTGACGTCACAAGAGGCGTGGCCGCGGCCCCTGCTTGAGGCCTAGTCTGGAGCGGTAGCGGAGCGGCAACAGGCACGATCGGTGGGATTTCGGGCTCTGCGACGGGGAGCGGGGGTAGGCTTACGGTGGCCGGGCTTGGGGTAGTGACGTCCCCTTTACTTGCCTCCGTATCTTCAGCTCCCTCTGTGGCGTCGTCTCCGGCCTCAGTCCCTTCTGCATCCTCTTCAGGGGCAGGCGTGCTCCTCGTTGCGGGTGGTGTGCTTCGCTGGCGGGCTCCAGCCTGCTGGGCCATCTCTCTGCTCCATGCGGCCAGTACGTCTCGCTGCACTCGGGCCATCCTCTGAGCCAAGCCCTCCAGTGCGGTCCGTGCACGCTCCCGATCTCCGGGGAGCTGCGCCAGGATCTCCAGCAGGCCTTCTGGAGTGGCGGCCTGCAACAGGCTCCTGACCACAGGGTCGGTGCTGCTTGACTCTCCCTCCATCTCCGGGTGTGTTCTCTCTAGACTCTTCCAGGCTGCTCCCATCTTCTTTCTTTTGTTCTGTATCCGCCCACATTGGGGGTCGTCCTGGGGCAACTTTGTGATTGCCAGTTCCAGGGGCAGTTCCCTCACGCTGATGGACATATCAATCATCACAGTCTCTGCTGGTGGGGGCGGTTTCCACTTTTGGCGCCATTTTCGGTCCTGGCCCACGATGGGAGGTGGCCTCTTGCCATCCTTTGGCACGCCCATAATGGCGTCCGCTCTGCCAAGGCGGGAAATCTTCTCTGATGGCGGGAATCGTCTCCCAGTGGCGGGAAACACTGCAGATGGCGGGAAAAGACTGCAGATGACGGGCGAATGGCGGGAACTGATCCGAGATGGCGTCCGATGGCGGGGACCCTCTGGAATCGGCGGGAGACTTCTCTTTACGGTAAATATGAACTTTTCTTCAGGCACGCAGTACCCGGTGGTTGCGGGCACGTTATCCTGCCGACTACGCCAAAGGTTGACGCGCCCCCTAGGCCATGTTGTTAGGGATACCCGGAGCCGGATCAGATGGGGGTTGTAGTCTCCGAGTGGCTGTGACCCGGTCCGTGCCCAGGGTGTCAAACTTAGTGTGCGGCAGTCCTTGCAGATGTTCTTAGTGTCGACTACGCCACCCGTTGATTTGCGGTCAAAAGGCCGCCGCTGCAGAATGGTCCGCTGAGGCTGGTGGTGTGTGTGCAGCTGTGGTAGTATAACCCCCAACGGGAGGGGTATAGCCTCAGGGGGTCAGACGTGGAGGATGGTGGTTGTGAAGGTGCAGCAAGGAGACTCAGAGGCATGAAATGCAGTTCAGGGTTTTTACTCACTGGTGTTGCTCGGGTCACTCTGTACAGCAGTGACCTCCCAAGCCGTGCTGCGTCCACCAGGTGCGGGACTCGGTCAACTCCCGGGCAATTCCTGAGTATGGTCCTGAGCTCCCTTCTTCTCTCTCTCTGGCCGTTCCCACCAGGGATCCACCTGTGTCCGGCTCCCTCGGGTCTCTTGGTGGTTGAACCTTCTCTGGCTTCCCTGACCCTATGCTCGGTGTGCCATTCTGGTGGATTTGGTGAGGGTCGTGGCAAATCTTGCCCACGACCTCCGGTTCCTGGCTAAGGTTTGCTTTGGCCTCCGCCAGCTTGGGATCCGGTACCCTTTTGCCGACCCTTCACCCTTATCAGTTCTCATACGGGCTCTTGGGGTCCCCTCTCGTCCTGCGCCTCTGGGTCCCTCTTCCTTCTCCTCTCCTGGAGTTACTGCTGACTCGCTGACTGGCTGACTGACCCTGTCCTAAGATGGTGCCCACCTTATATACTCCCTCTATGTGTGAGCTCAGGTGACCAGCACCCAATGAGCTCCTACATTTACCCAGACTACTCCCCCTATCTGCCCCTACACTACTGGGATGTTCCACCCCCCTCCCACTCCAGCCAGGGACAGACGCTGTCGTACCTGCACATATACTGGTGGGAGTACCATTGTTCTGTCCCCCGGAAATGGGATGTATGTAGTGCATGCAGCCTACTAAGCTCAGTTCCATACTCCATCCTTACCCGGGAGTGGAATACCACACCTCTGGGTCGAGGTGCAATACCCCTGTAGCAGCCGAATCCTCAGGGTGCTACACTTGCAGGTTCCAGCAGTCATCACACAGTCACTTCACTCATATGTGAGCAGGGGAGGGCTGGGTCAGGGGGTAGAGGGGCATATGCCCCCTGGGCCGGTCATTAAGCAGCTGATTAAGGCCACTGGTGGGTTGATGCTGTTGTATACAGTAAGTGCAGACCGGTCGCATCACAGTGGAGCAAACACGTCCACTGAATGCTGTGTGCGTCCGTCTGCTGAAGTAGAGGGAGTGTGGCTGCATCTTCTTACTGATGGAGAGGAGCATGTGGGCGGGACAGACAGGGGGCATCTGTGAGTACGAACTTCAGCTCTCTGTGTGGTGAGGAGATGGCAGGACGCTGCTCACCTGCTGATAAATACAGGGCCGGGACCTGTATTGTGTGGGGTCCTGGATTGTGTCTGTGGCCGATCTGATGATTTCCCCTGAGATTTATTGCAGGAGTCTGAACCCTCAGGGTCGCTCTGTCAGTGCCAGCTCATCGGCTCCAGCGTCATCAGATCCACAGGAAAGTTCAGTCTGCTGCAATAAATCTCTGTCCCTATACCTCAGAGTGACCAGAGACACAATACAGAATCCTGCACTGGACTGATCAACCCTGAGTATGGATACTGGACATCACATGTTATATACAGGTGCTTCTCACAAAATTAAAATATCATCAAAAATGTAATTTATTTCAGTTTTTCAATGCAAAAAGTGAAACTCATATATTAAATAGAGTCATTGCAAACAGAGTGATCTATTTCAAGTGTTTATTTCTGTTAATGTTGATGATTATGGATTACAGCCAATGAAAACACAAAAGTCATTATCTCAGTAAATTAGAAAAAACACCTGCAAAGGCTTCCTAAGCGTTTAAAAAGATCCCTTAGTCTGTTTCAGTAGGCTCCACAATCATGCGGAAGACTGCAGACTTGACAGATGTCCAGAAGGCAGTCATTGACACACTCCACAAGGAGGGTAAGCCATAAAAGGTCATTGCTAAAGAAACTGGCTGTTCAGAGTGCTGTATCCAAGCATATTAATGGAAAGTTGAGTGGAAGGAAAAAGTGTGGTAGAAAAAGGTGCACAAACAACCGGGATAACCACAGCCTTGAAAGGATTGTTAAAAAAAGGCCATTCAAAAATTTGGGTGAGATTCACAAGGAGTGGACTGCTGCTGGAGTCATTGCTTCAAGAGCCACCACACACAGATGTATCCAGAACATGGGCTACAAGTGTTGCATTCCTTGTGTCAAGCCACTCATGACCAATAGACAACGCCAGAAGCGTCTTACCTGGGCCAAGGAAAAAAAGACCTGGACTGTTGCTCAGTGGTCCAAGGTATAGTTTTCAGATTAAAGTAAATTTTGCATTTCTTTTGGAAATCAAGGTCCCAGAGTCTGGAGGAAGAGTGGAGAGGCCACAATCCAAGCTGCTTGAGGTCTAGTGTGAAGTCTCCACAATCAGTGATGGTTTGGGGAGCCATGTCATCTGCTGGTGTAGGTCCACTGTGTTTTATCAAGACCAAAGTCAGCGCAGCCGTCTACCAGGACATTTTACAGCACTTCATGCTTCCCTCTGCCGACAAGCTTTTTGGAGATGGAAATGTCATTCTCCAGCAGGACTTGGCCCCTGTCCACACTGCCAAAAGTACCAATACCTGGTTTACAAACAATAGTATCACTGTGCTTGATTGACCAGCAAACTCGCCTGACCTTAACCCCATAGAGAATCTATTATAGAGAATCTATGGGGTATTGTCAGGAGGAAGATGAGACACCAGACCCGACAATGCAGACGAGCTGTAGGCTGCTATCAGCACAACCTGGGCTTCCATAACACCTCAGCAGTACCAGAGGCTGATCGCCTCCATGCCACATTGCCGCATTGATGCAGTAATTGATGCCAAAGGAGCCCCGACCAAGTATTGTGTGCATTTACTGAACATACATTTCAGTAGGCCAATATTTCGGATTTTAAAAACATTAAAACATTTTTCAAGCTGGTGTTATATAGTATTCTAATTTACTGAGATAATGACTTTTGTGGTTTCATCGGCTGTAAGCCATAATCATCAACATTAACATAAATAAACACTTGCAATAGATCACTCTGTGTGTAATGACTCTATATAATATATGAGTTTCACTTTTTGTATTGAAGAACTGAAGTAAATTAAATTTTTGATGATATTCTAATTTTGTGAGAAGCACTTGTACAGTATATCCTGTGCCAGGTGCAGGAATGATCAGTCCAGTCCATAGTTCATTGTATATCTTTGCACATAGTATACCACTATAGTATAAAGAATAATACAGACATCAGCTGTTATACAGTATACACATTGTGATATATCTGTATATACATGCAGCAATGTATATACTGTATAAGTCATATATTATCCTGTGTGTTAGGACCTGTGCACACATTGCAAAATTATGACAGATTTTTCTTAACATATTCGTCACAAAACTTGAAGGGCAAAATATCTGCAGCATGTAAATTTTTTAAGTATTTTTGCTGCAGATTTCACCCATACTAATGAGTGTTGAAAAATCTGCAATAAAAACGCAAGTAAAAAAAACACATCAAAAACTTGTCTACTATATGCAGCATTTTTTCTGCCAAGAGATGCAGAAAGGGTGCAGAAGTTTCTGCACCAAATACTTAAAGCACCACTCCAGCATTTTTTTATTGCATTGCTGGAGTGGTGCTTTAAATGTAAGTCCCCTGCCCCCTGTCTGATACCCACCTGTAGCCTTCATCAGTTTTCGACACCGCACCCGTTTGTTTCCTGTGAAAAGTGACCTGCTTGCAGCTCCTGTATTTCAAGGAGTGCGCTGGAGGTCACAACTTAATACAAGTCTATGTGAGCCTCGTTCTGGCTCTCATAGACCTGTATTGAGAGCTTGTGACGTAACTTCTGACTTCCGGACACTCAGAAGCTGCACTCACAAGATGGCGCCGCTGGACCGGAGCGGTGTTGAAAACCGGGGAAGATGCTGGAGGATGAGTATATGACCAGGGGCAGGGGGCTTACACTTAAAGCGCCACTCCAGTGCTGAGAACAAGCAAACGCTGGAGTGGTGCTTAAACGTGTGCACATACCCTTATACTTTGTGTACAGACATGAGATGTTATACAGTATACACACTGTCAGATATATGAATATACATACAACAATGTGTATCCTGTATAACATCTGATGTTTGTATAACAGTACTATATGCAAGTAATATATTATTCTGTATGTGCTAGCCCTCTTTCACACGTCCTGATATTTCCTGTACTGGAAAAAAACAGTACCGGAGATGTCCGTGTCTCCCTGTGTGGCATACGTGTGGCAACCATGTGCTGCCCATATGCCACAGCAGGAACACACGTACCGGCGCCTGGGAATCAGCGGTATAGTTAGCACTGTTCCCAAGCGATGGGTGATGGAGGCAGCTCTCATCATTGTCCCCTGCTGGCGCTGAGATCAGCGCGAACAAGGGACAATGTTGAGAGTTGTATTCTGCCCCCGCTGTCTACAACAAGTGTAAAAATAAGAATAAAATTAAAAACACATTATAAAATCACAGTAAACGATCTATATACACTGCTCAAAAAAATAAAGGGAAAACTCAAATAACACATCCTAGATCTGAATGAAATGAAATATTCTCATTGAATACTTTTTTCTGTACAAAGTTGAATGTGCTGACAACAAAATCACACAAAAATCATCAATAGAAATCAAATGTATTAACCAATGGAGGCCTGGATTTGGAGTCACCCCCAAAATTAAAGTGGAAAAACACACTACAGGCTGATCCAATTTTGATGTAATGTCCTTTAAACAAGTCAAAATGAGGGTCAGTATTGTGTGTGGCCTCCACGTACCTGAATGACCTCCCTACAATGCCTGGGCATGCTCCTGATGAGCTTGCGGATGGTCTTCTGCTGGATCTCCTCCCAGACCTGGACTAAAGCATCTGCCAACTCCTGGACAGTCTGTGGTGCAATGTGACGTTGGTGGATGGAGCGAGACATGATGTCCCAGATGTGCTCAATCGGATTCAGGTCTGGGGAACGGGCGGGCCAGTCCATAGCTTCAATGACTTCATCGTGCAGGAACTGCTGACACACTCCAGCCACATGAGGTCTGGCATTGTCTTGCATTTGGAGGAACCGAGGGCCAACTGCACCAGCATATGGTCTCACAAGGGGTCTGAGGATCTCATCTCGGTACCTAATGGCAGTCAGGCTACCTCTGGCGAGCACATGGAAGGCTGTTTCAGATTCAGATCTAGGATGTGTTATTTGAGTGTTCCCTTTATATTTTTGAGCAGTGTAGTTACGGTACCAACAAATCTAACAATTCACAGAGCTCGTACCTCTTCAAGACAAATTCTAAAATATAACTTTTAATATCTGTATTAAAATATTGACAGCCATAAAATAACAAACCACAACATCAGTGCACAATAAGAGGAGGGGATAGTGCCTCACCCTATTTAGGCCCTATTTCACCCTACCTTGCCGCGGAGGTTGGCACCCTATTTTCCTGTGCAATGGCGCCCCCGCTCAACGATGACTCTCCCTGGGATCCCTATAACACCCTATATTGACGGCCAGTGGGGTACAGGGATTCTTAGTGGAGAACACACAGTTTCTTGTGACAAATAGAAACAATGCAAAAAATACTCAAAAAGTTTTTATATATCTGTAGCCCTGATCAGTACAATTTGACCACAGATACAGAAGGCTGCATGAATATAATCAAAGCGCATAACATGGATCAATTTTTAAAATCTTTTTTGCTTGCTCGAAATCATGCCACATAGAAGGATAAATCTTAAAGTGCACTACTTAATTTCCATGACATGGACAGAGGATCCATCTACTATATAATCGGCTTATCCCGTCTGTCTGTCTGTCCAGGAAATCCCGCGTCGCTAATTGGTCCGGCCACGGCCAATCAGCGACGCGGGATTTCAGAACAAGATGGCGGCTGTTAGCGGCTCATCTGCCGCATGGAGGTCAGCGGCGATGCAGCAGGGAGATGACCGGCGCTAGCCGGTCATCTCCCGGCTGCTCGCAGCAGAAGTACCCAGACCGGCGGCCAAGGCGGCGCCGCACCCCTCCTTCACACTTGCCGTCGGGAGATCAGGGGCCCTAGCCGCTGATCTGCCTACGGTAGCCGCATGGAGGTCAGCGCAATGTAGCCGGAAGTACCGGATGTAGCCGGAGGTCAGCTGCTCGCTGCGGAAGTACCCGCACAGGCAGCGCCGCTCCCCGGTCCTCACTAGCACAGAATTCATTAGGGGCCCCGGGAGGATGCATTGGGGGGTTAATTTAAAGTAGTGCACAACCCATTTAAACACTGCTTCGCTGATTAGTCGCGCCCGGTCGGCCGCATACATATTCTAGAATACCCGATGCATTAGAATCGGGCCACCGTCTAGTTTCAAGATAATACTCAATGCCCGATCAGTTTATATATAGCTCATGATCTCAGTTAATAAATTGTCCTGGACCAGGGATCCATTTAATACAAATAAATATTGCTTAGTAGATGTAACCACAATTAAATGCCCAAATAGCTCAAGGCAATTCATATGTAGCTCATGGCCACTGTTTAACTGTCATGAATCAAAATATATTACCAAATCTATACATATATGACTTAATGCCTCCACAACTAAGATTACATGTCATGAATGAAAATATATGGTGCATATATGACTCAATGCCTGTACAACTCAAGGCGTTTCCCCTTTCTATGTGGCATGATTTAGAGCAAACAAGATTTTAAAAATTGATCCATGTTATGCGCTTTGATTATATTCATGCAGCCTTCTGTATCTGTGGTCAAATTGTACTGATCAGGGCTGCAGATATATAAAAACTTTTTGAGCATTTTTTGCATTGTTTCTATTTGTCACAAGAAACTGTGTGTTCTCCACTAAGAATCCCTGTACCCCACTGGCCGTCAATATAGGGTGTTATAGGGATCCCAGGGAGAGTCATCGTTGAGCGGGGGTGCCATTGTACAGGAAAATAGGGTGCCAACCTCCGCGGCAAGGTAGGGTGAAATAGGGCCTAAATAGGGTGAGGCACTATCCCCTCCTCTTATTGTGCACTGATGTTGTGGTTTGTTATTTTATGGCTGTCAATATTTTAATACAGATATTAAAAGTTGTATTTTATAATTTGTATGGAAGAGGTACGAGCTCTAAAAACACATTATACTCACTACTCACCTGTCCAAAGTTGAAATAATCCAGTGTCCCACGCTGTAATCCATCTGACCGACATTTCTTCATCAGTGTGATCGGTAGCTTGAGGCGACCGCACGCGCTGAGGAGCAGAGGAGAATGACTCTCTGCAGCGAGCGGACCCCTGAACTGCGCTGAGCTTAGTGAGTGACAGGACACTGGTCAGTGAACTCAGTGCAGTTCAGGGGCCCGCTCGCTGCAGCGAGTCATTCTCCTCTGCTCCTCAGCATGTGTGATCGCCTTAAGCCATCGATCACGCTGATGAACAAATGTCGGTTAGATGGATTACATCGTGGAACACTGAATTATTTAAACTTCGGACAGGTGAGTATAATGTGTTTTTTATTTTATTCTTATTTTTACACTTGTTGGAGACAGAAGGAGCAGAATACTACTCTTAACATTGTCCCCTGCTGGCTGATCTCAGCGCAAGCAGGGGACAATGATGAGAGATGCCTCCAGCATCCGGCACTTCGTAACAGCGCTAACAGTACGCTGATTCCCAGGCGCCGGTACGTGTCATACTTATGACACACAGATGTGCGCGCGTGTGTTGGACATCTTCCGACCCGTACGGTGTGCAAAAAATGGACATTTCAGCATGTTTTGCCTACGGACACATGGTCCGTGGAAACACAGTGACATGTGCACAGGCACATTCATTTAATGGGTCTACATGTGTAAGTGTCTCCAGTTCGTGTGAAAACTGTCACCACACGTACCGGACACACGTGTGAATGAGGCCTTATACTTTGCGTACAGACATATGGTGTCTGTTCACATTGTATATCACACACCAGTCACATATTCCTCTGTATACTGTATGCAACATACTAAGTGCACAGACATTAGATATTATATATAGATAATATGTGATAGTGTAATATCTGATGTCTGTTGTCATACTATAATATATACCAGACATATATCCTGTATACTGTATGTGCAATACTGATATATACTGGTATATACAGCATAATAAGTTAGTCATATATAATATACTTTTACCCGTTTCATGTTGTTGAGTTCAATTGTGACTTGCTTGAGTGTGTAGATTTGCAAAAAAACACAAACAAAAAAAAAGCGACATTTCTAGGTAACTCTGTAGTACCCCTATACTTGTGTGACCACCATTACTCCTGGCATAGGTTTTTCTCAGGGGTGTAGAACAGCACAGCGTACCTTGCTTTACTGCACCTCTAAAAGCGTGTGCGCTGCCTAAAGCTAGTCATACATAAGGCTAGGTAACACTGACTAGTGCAGTGTATGGCTCTGCAGAGCGCAGCCTCTCAATTCCTTCTGTGGTTTTTCTAATGTGCACTCGTTTAGCTAATGCTTAGATTTTAACAAGAACAACCACCTTAAGGTATGTGCACACGTTGCCTTTGTGCTGCGGTTTCCCCACTTTTTTGCTGCAAAAAATACAGCAAAGTGATTGAGATATCTGAAATCTCATGCACACGTTGCTTATTTCTTAATTGCAGATTTGAAGTAGTTTCATATCTGCTGCATGTCCATTCTTTCAGTGTTTTCCCCCATTCCAATGAGTGGAGAAAAACGCATAAAAAACTTCAGCAAAAACGTGTGGATTTTATGCAGCGGTTTTTCTGCCAATGGACACATTTTTGGTGCAGAAACATCTGCAGCAAATACTTAACGTGTGCATATAACCTTAAGTTCTGTGCAAACATTCAGGATTTGCAGCAGAAAATTCTGTTGCAAATCCTGATGTCTTGGCAGGGAAAACTCTTCATAAAATACACCTGTTTTTGCCTCGTTTTTTACTTGCATTTTTGTTGCGTATTTTTCCTCACTCATTAGCATGGGTGAAAAAAGCTGCAAGAATTGACATGCTTCAGGTTTGAATCTGATGCAAATCTGCTAGGAAAAAAATAAGCGATGTCTGCATTCACTTTGCTGGGACAACAAAACGTTGCATATTTTCAGTGCCAAATTTGTGCTGAAAAAGATGCATCAAACATGCAACATTTGCACATGACCTTAAACAAAATTTGCACCACATTTTTAAATGTATCTAGGTCTACTACAAAGAAAGGACATAACCAGAGGTGAGCGGATCGATATGTGGGACTCTGGTCCAGCATTCAGTTAATTGATACCTGGCTGCTGAATCTCTAATCTGACATCACTTGTGGGGGCGACACTTGTCTAATTTTTTACTTACAATGTGTAATGACAGTGCACTCTGTTACCGTCTCATTACTTCTGACCACAGCTGGTGAGAGAGCGCATTGTCACTGTGCACTGAGAAGATGGCTGACTCTAACCGCATGCTAAGTGCATAGTGGGTGTATATAGATTGGACTAGGACTACGTTTCCTAGCATACACTGCATCCTTGAACTTCCTGTTTCCCTAGATGTGGTTTTATGTGGCTGCCGGGGAATACAGTTTCGTACTTGACAGGGAGATGTGGGAGACAGAAGTGTAATATTGTTATTACATAGGGGTGTGGTGAAGATTAGCATTGTGTACAGGGTGGAGAGCGGAGCTACAAGTCCCAGCATGCAGGCAGCTCTGTCATCATGCAAGTACAGTAGGAAGGGGTTAGTATATAGAGAGGGGCTATAATGTGCTGTTATTTACCGGGTAGGATCGGGCACTACAAGTCCCAGCAGCTCTGTCATCAGGCAAATGGAAGTAGGAAAGGGTATGGCACTACAAGTACTATTACTTTTTTGTCATCATTAGTATTAACATAGTCTTAGTGAGGAATAAGGATTACAAGTCTCAGCATTTGGGGGCTTGCACAGGGTAGGAGGTCATGTTGGGGGCTTTCAAAGGGAAGGGGGTCATGTTGAGAGACTTGCACAGGGTAGGATGTAATGTTGGGGGCTTGCACAGGAAAAGGGTCATTTGGGGGCTTGCACAGGGATTTCTCTGCCATATCTGTGGGTCACGTATCATGGTATGTGTTAAAGGAGCCCACTGAGACTCTTTGGCCCGGGACCTGCGGAAACCTGGAGCCAGCCCTGGGAATAAGAAATGGTAAATGGGTGTGGCCAGGGGCACGGCCAAATTTGCCGATCTGTCCTTCTTTCTCTTCTTCCAAAGTTGGGAGGTATGCCTGTACACACCTGTTTTCTGTTTGGAAGTGACGGTCAGTCTTTTGATATTCATATTTCTATATTGTGCACTGACATTAGATCATATATGCCCTGGACTGATCCTGCACCGACTACAAGACATCACTTTGTAGAGATGGCAGTATATATATATATAATCTGTGTTGTCCTGTAGTCGGTGCAGGATCAGTCTTGGGCAGGGGTCTTTATAGTCAGGTCTGCAGGGTCTCTATCTCGGGTACGATGTGATTTGAACATTCATACAGATGAGGGGCGATAACCTCACACTGACAGCGCGACCCCAACCTGCATGAAGGGTCCATCTGCTACAATAAATCTTTCTGATCATCAGCAGAACGTCCATAGATCACATTCAGGATCCGGCCTCTGGACTTGTCAGGAGGTGAACAGCGTCCTGCCACTTCCACACTCTACAAAAAGCATAAATCTCCTGTCCCAGCGCTATCCGGAGCTCAGACTTATAGGAATCAAAGATGTCTGCTCTCCGGTACTGCTCAGCGGATGAAGCTTCTCTCCGGCAGGCAGAAGAATGTGAGCAGTGCCTGCTGTGCTGCGCTGCAGACGCCCGGCCGGCACATGTACACATTTACATATACAGGGCCGCCCTGCGTTCTCTAAAGCAGCAGATGGCTGGGCGGCCCTCAACAGCTGCTTGGTGGCCGGCCCGGTGAGCATGTGCCCCTCTGCCCCCTGGCCCAGCCCGCCCATGCTCAATATAATACCATTTTTTCCATTAGTTGGTTAAGTTAGAAGAAGTTTCACTCAAAGACAGTGGATTTGGTACTTTATTACAGTATATTCATACATAGAAAACATGGTGACGGAAAAAAAAGTGACCCCAAGTACATAACATTGTCCCACCATTAATTAAAAAAACTTTATTAAGATACAGATAATACTTGTATACAAAAATAACACATTTTCAAATTGTATATAAAGTGCACAAAAGTCAATAGCCCTGACATATAGTGTACACAGGGTCCCCCACATGGTATACACAAAATACAATGTCATCCAGGAAATAACAAACATTAAATACATTTAATCTATTCTGAAATCCCATGTCTATACAAGATAATAATATGCAAAATTATAGTGTCAAAGAAATGGCATAGAGTCCAAAAAAAACATATAAACACATTTTACTTAATACAAAAAATTTCCTTCAGAGCAATGTATAAGTCATATCAAGAAGGTGATGACGGCAGGAAGAGGTTCTGCAGCAGCAGGTTGAATATTACAAAGAATATCGAGCCTCTTTTGTAACAGCCCTGATCACAGAGTGGATATAAATGTCCATAGACTACTACATGGCATTGATGCCTACAAACGAGATAATGCCCAGCTAATACTGTAAATGATACAAATATTACCAGTCACCCAATTAGAATCATGAGGTCCGGGGGAAGTGAATTTTTACAGGTCATTGACCTCTGTGATTACATCTGATATTTTCAATAATTTAAAGTGTGGGGGACATTGGGCCTCATTAATAAATCTGCCTACTAGAAAACTAGTTACCCATACTAACCAATTAGAGATCAGCTAAGATTGTTTTAACTGACCTGGAAAAGTAAAAGCTTTTAATAAATGATTCCCAATGTACCGCGCTCCACAATGAATTATATTAATAACAGTAGGGGCCACAATATCCCATGTGTATAAGTGTCACATTAACCTTATATTCTGTGGTTACCTTGGGACATGCTACATTGAGATGTAAGAAGATGATATCAGTGGGGTCCATGAGGCAGAGCAGTGTGTGGTACGTGTGACATTTCCTAATATCCAGCAATCAATACTGTACCTTGGTCTGGAATGCAAAGTCTGCGTGGACAAGGAAGGGGCTCCCAGATGCCAGCTGTAAAACCCGTCGCTCCACCATCACACGCTCATCACCTTCAGCAAGCAGGGCTCTTTTGCCGATGATCTTAACAGCAAAATGTTTGTGGGTAGATGAATCTTCCGCCAGCAGGACCGTCCCAAAACTTCCCTGGCCAAGCACATGATGGAATAATAATCTCCTCTTGATGGTATCAGTATCAGAGACTGTGCTTTTGGAGCCGGTTGGCCGAACACCGCTGCTTCCTTCAGCTTCTTCAGCTTTCTGGTTTAGATCCATGGCTTTCTGTCCTGATGTAATCCTTCTTCTTTTCTTCTCCTTTCTGTCCCCCGATGAGATGAAGATGGCTCCTCTCTTCTTGGCTCCCATCATCTGACTTTCTACCTCCTCCTTTTCTTCCACTTCCTCTTTCTTCTGGACTGGTTGTTTGACTGAAGACTTCCTCTCATCATCAGATGTGTCATGGGAAGGTCTTCCAGTCTTCAGTCCTTCTCTCCTCACCACGTTCTCCTCTACTTCTTCTTTCTTCTGGACTGGTGGTTTTGTCCTGTTGACTGAAGACTTCCTCTCATCATCAGATGTGTCATGGGAAGGTCTTCCAGTCTTCAGTCCTTCTCTCCTCACCACGTTCTCCTCTACTACTTCTTTCTTCTGGACTGGTGGTTTTGTCCTGTTGACTGAAGACTTCCTCTCATCATCAGATGTGTCATGGGAAGGTCTTCCAGTCTTCACTCCTTCTCTCCTCACCACAATCTCCTCCTCTTTTGCATCCATATTATTGCTTTGCTTTGGGTCAGACGACATCTCCTCCACTGTCGCTGGGCAATTCCAACTGTCTCTTCCAACTGTCACTCAGTGCAATTCATATGGAATCATCATGCATGCACCACCGCTGGTCATGTGATCACACACTGATGGCACACTGATCACACACTATGGCACACTGATGACAGTAATGGCACACTGATAACACACTGATAACATTAATGGCACACTGATTACACACTAATGATACTGATGACACACTGATCACACACTATGGCACACTGATGACATTAATGGTACACTGATCACACTCTAATGATACTGATGACACACTGATCACACACTGATCGCACACTGATGGCACACTGATCACACACTATGGCACACTGATCACATACCAATGACATTAATGGCACACTGATGGCACACTGATCACACACGGATGACACACTGATCACACACTGATTACACACTGATGACACACTGATGGCACACTGATCACACACTGATGACACACTGATGACATTAATGGCACACTGATCACACACTGATGACACTCTGGTCGCACACTGATCACACACTGATGGCACACTGATCACACACTATGGTACACTGATGACAGTAATATCACACTGATCGCACACTGATGACACACTGATGACATTAATTGCACACTGATTACACACTAATGATACTGATGACACACTGATGGCACACTGATCACACACTGATGACACACTGATGGCACACTGATGACATTAATGGCTCACTGATCACACACTAATGATACTGATGACACACTGATGGCACACTGATCACACACTGATGACACACTGATGACATTAATGTCACACTGATTACACACTAATGATACTGATGACACACTGATGGCACACTGATCACACACTGATGACACACTGATGGCACACTGATGACATTAATGACTCACTGATCACACACTAATGATACTGATGACACACTGATGGCACACTGATCACACACTGATGGCACACTGATCACGCACTATGACACACTGATGACATTAATGGCACACTGATCACACACTGATGACACATTGATCGTACACTGATGGCACACTGATCATAGACTATGACACACTGATCGCACACTGATGGCACACTGATGACATTAATGGCACACTGATCACACACTGATGGCACACTGATCACACACCAATGATATTAATGGCACACTGATGGCACACTGATCACACACGGATGACACACTGATCACACACGGATGACACACTGATCACACACTGATGGCACACTGATCACACACTGATGACTTTAATGGCACACTGATCACACACTGATCACACACTGATGGCACACTGATCGCACAGTGATGGCACACTGATGACATTAATGGCACACTGATCACACACTGATGGCACACTGATCACACACCAATGATATTAATGGCACACTGATGGCACACTGATCACACACGGATGACACACTGATCACACACGGATGACACACTGATCACACACTGATGGCACACTGATCACACACTGATGACTTTAATGGCACACTGATCACACACTGATCACACACTGATGGCACACTGATCGCACACTGATCATACCCTATGACACACTAATGACACTGGTGACACACTGATCGCACACTGATGGCACACTGATCATACACTATGACACAATAATGACACTGGTGACACACTGATCGCACACTGATTGCAAACTGATCACACACTGATGGCTCACTGATGACATTAATGGCACACTGATCACATACTGATGGCACACTGATCACACACCAATGACATTAATGGCACACTGATGGCACACTGATCACACATGGATGACACACTGATTACACACTGATGACACACTGATCACACACTGATGACACACCAATGACATTAATGGCACAGTGATGGCACACTGATCACACACGGATGACACACTGATGACACACTGATGACACACTGATGGCACGCTGATCACACTATGGCACACTGATCACACACTGATGACACATTGATCACACACTGATCACACACTGATGACACACTGATCACACACTGATGACACACGGATGCCACACTGATCACACACGGATGACACACTGATCACACACTGATGACACACTGATCACACACTATGGCACACTGATCGCACACTGATGGCACACTGATCGCACACTGATCACACACTGATTGCACACTGATGACACACTGATGGCACACTGATCGCACACTGATGGCACACTGATCACACTATGGTACACTGATCACACACTGATGACACACTGATCGCACACTGATCACACACTGATTGCACACTGATGTCATTAATGGCCTAAGTGCAAGAACCCCAACAAGGACCTGTGATGACTTTGATTTGGATGTCAGAATTGATAGAATCCCTTTAATTTAACTTCTAAATTCCAAATTCCAATAATGTTTTGCAGGATAATCTCCACCAGCTTTGATCTTACTTTGCCTGTCACTTTACTTGCCAACACATTATACTGTGCCACTTACGGCTGGACTTATATTTTGTGACTTGTAAAGTGTATAATACCTCGGTGATGATTCGGGGGGCCGGCTCCATGCTGTTTTATAAGGACTGTGTGCAATCATTTAACACTCTGGCATTGTTGCTATTGACCTGTTGACCCATGGGTGATCGTGACTCATTAGGAAGCATCTGACTTTAATGAACAACTATAACTACGCATGACCTGTTACGCCCAATGTGGTTTCCTACCTGATGGCTTCCCTCTTCCCAACATACCAAGGGATCCCATGATCCCGTCCCTGAAATAAAGACTCTACAACCTGTTATTCGTTGAATAAATTTGGCCACAGCGGCCGTTTATTAACAAACAACAAATAACAAACAAAATAACAATGGAATATATATATATATATATATATATATATGGAGGGAGGGTTCTTGGAGCTAATAGATCTGGCTTTAAATTAACTTAAAAAATCAACCGCCATGTTACCCTCAGCCGTTCAGCACCAGCTCAAAGGCACCAAAAACTTCCACATTCCGTGAAAGACCAACCAACTAAATGCTCTCGAGGTAAAGCCCCGTCCAGAGCCCAGAACCGACTGCCAGATCACCCCCCACTCAATTTAAACGACCTGGAATTTTCCCAATTCCTTCCACCGACAATTCGGTACCAACTCCAAGAACCCCACCCCCCGCCAACCACAAACAGCCCTGAAACCTTAGGCTCGTGAGTGCCCCAAAGCTACCAACACCCTTCAATCCCCTCCTGTATTGCAAGGGCCCAAAGATCAATACCGATATCATTGAGATGAACACCGTCCTTCAACCAAAAATTACCAACCCCCGATTCCAACTCAAAGTGCCTAAAACTTATCCCACCATTCCTTGACACAAAGCTAGACACGGCCCTATTTAATTTCACTCTTGCTCTATTTATACCTTTTTCTGATCTGACCACCCGCCATTTCTTCCTGGGCTCTATATCTGACCAAACCGTCAGAACCCCCGGGAACGAAGTCCACAATCTCAAAAAATCAAAACGGATATCCCGAATTAACTCTCTCACGGGCCTTGCCCCCAAATCGTTCCCTCACAACTGCACAACCAGAATATCCGGTGTTCTGTCCAATCTGGCCGCTTTATGAAACTCCGACAAAAAACGGCTCCATACCATCCCTCTAAAACCTAGCCCCCTTATAACCACTTGTACCCTCGGAAAGCCCAACTGCCTACCGTCACGCCTTACGTCAGCATGCAGCGCCCCCCAATGCACGTACGAATGTCCGAAAATCCAAGCTAACACGGGGAAGCCACCTAAAAGAATAATAAACAAGCATATTCAACAACTCACAAATGAACAAAGTCCTGCGTTATTTAACGGCGAACATACGTCAAATAACGGTCCGAACTCCACCTTCCAATCCGCTTTATCACCTCCGCCCCCAAACCGCGCCTATCAGCCTCATACACTGCGCCAATCCTAAAGGAATGTGAACCATAAACACCCGGGCTAAGGCCCAACTCCTGCACCCCCTTTTTTAGGACCACTATACACTGGAAACGGGAAAGAAATGACCCGTTGCAATGACGTAACAGTAGGCCGGATCTACACGACCACACTTGCCAATAAACCTCCAAGCACCTTCTTGGACACATCAGAGCCCCGTCCACTCTACCTCAAACGACGCGCTTACCTCTACCCAACTGATCAGTTTTTGCGCGTCTAATCCAAAAATCGATACCCCAGGCCCAGCAACTCGTGTCTTCGGCTAATAAACCTCCCGCCCTATTCCTGCTGGGGGCGACCAACTCGCCTACTCTCATCGCCCCAAAAAAAGCTAAGGAAAAGGCTAACGTAAACAGAGCCGCCTCAAAAGTAGAACAACAAATCCTTTCCAAAACCAGACCTAACCTTTCCAACATACTAAACGTGACTGGCCTACGCTTATCCAAACTCTTGCTACCTTTTCGAAAACCTCTAAGTGCCTGATTGACCAAAAAGGATTTAGTAACATCAGTCAAACCCTGTAACTTGAAATTGAATGCGAGCCCAGCAACAAATTTACTAATTCTAGATGCCGACCACCCTAAGTCCGCAGCCTTACCAACCAAAAACAAGACTGCCAACGTCCTATCCTCGTCACTCTCTATCGCCCCCCAATGCGACACCCAAGTTACCACAGACAAACGAATCTGGGGGACCTATGAACAAAAAATCATCCAGGTAATGAATAACGGACTGCACACCTGCAACATCCCTGACCACCCATTCCAGAAAAGTACTGAAAGTTTCAAACAATGAACATGAAATAGAACAACCCATAGGCAAACACCTATCTAGGTAATAACCTTTGTTCCAAAAACAACCCAATAGCGGAATGCTAGCCGGGTGAACCGGAAGTAGCCTAAAAGCTGATTCAATGTCAGTTTTCACTAACAGTGACCCAGGCCCGTACCTACGAACCCATGACACAGCCGCATCAAATGATGTGTATTCAACTGAACATAATTCCGGCGCTATACCGTCATTGACCGAACAACCTTTTGGGTACGACAAATGCCGGATCAGGCGAAATTTATTTGGCTCCTTCTTAGGCACTACCCCCAAAGGAGAAATGATCACGCCTTCAACCGGTAGACTATCAAAAGGCCCTGCCATACGACCTAACTCAACTTCCTTTACTAACTTAACACCGACAACCTCTGAATGCAACAAAGCAGACCTCAAATTCTTAACAGAAAAAGGAACCGTATGGTCAGGAGGCGGGATCCTGAAACCCTCCAAAAAACCATCATTAATAATCCTGGCCTTCGATTGATCGGGATATCTACTTAGAAAGGGGGCCATCCCTAGCAGATTCACTGGAGTCACCCCCTTGACCGGTACCCACGACATCCTTCCTTTTCCTTTTTTGAAGCATTTTGCAGCCCCATGGGAGCTCCAGTTGCAATGGGAACAAACGTGCTTGAACTTACAGCCGTTCTCTTATTTGCACTAGCCATCATTAAATTGCCAGAACGTTCCCGACTTTTCTTTTCCTCCCTGTGCTCCCTGACTACCTCCCCCCTGTCCCGACGATTGACTCCCGCTTCCCCCGCTCCGGTGAAAGGACTGCCTGTATCTAGCAGGGGCCATCACTTTTAACCAAAGGCCAATATCTTTCTGGTCCCACTTAATCTCAGGCCGCACCGCCTTCCTGTGCCTGAATTGCTCGTCGTACCTCAGCCATGTTTGTCCCCCGTAAGTACGATGCGCTTCCCCAATCGCTTCTAAGTAACAGAATAGACAATTTTCAGGAAACTTTTCCCCAATGACACCAGCCAATATAGCGAATGCTTGAAGCCAATTTGCAAAAGTCTGAGGGATCAAGCGCCACCTGCGCTTCTCCTCCTCTTCCTTTTTGCTATTATCCTTCCTCCCCTTGTCTAAATTAAACTTCTCCAAGGGAAGGAGGGAGAAAATTTCGACATATTCATCACGCCAAATTTTCTCCTTCACCTCTTTTTTTAAATGTGCCCCCAGTGGCCCCTCGAAGCACACATACACCTCACCCTTTGCCCTATCATCCAGCTTCACCGTATCGCCCTTGTCCTTTTCCGTCTAAACCGATACTGAAACGCCCGTAGATGCTACCTCTGTGCCCGCCGCAGACCCTACCGTAACGCAACTGGGTTGCAGCAACACCTCCTGGCCTGGTAACCAAGCTCCTACGGGGGATGGACTTGCCCCACCCGCTGCACCGCTCTCCATTCTAAGCAAAATCTGTGACATGCTATGCAAGATATCCCTAATCCCCGATACCTCTGCACCCCCGGGACCACCTAAACTCCTCCCCCCTGGCCCTACAAACTGACCGCTACCTCCCCTTAGCAAAACAGCCCCTGCGGGCGACAAACAAGACATAGAATCATACTCACGCAGTTGCGCAGGTGCTGTGTCCCCGCCAGCCGGAATTCCTGAGTCCTGACGATCACCTCTTCCGTCACGATCACTCCTGGAATCGGATCCTTCTGTGTCCATTCGCCACTCAAGGCCCGCGCCCCTGGCCTCCGCGTCACCAGGGGGACCTGAATGGTCACGGATGCTGCAGACTGGCTTCTCCCTGACGATCGCCTCCCGCCAGACCGTCTTGCACTCCTGGATGCAGCTCTGGGCCTCCTCCGGCAACCAGACCCAGACGCACAGGCCTGGACGCTGCCAGGCAGAGCGGTGTCGCTACCCGCCGCTCCTTCCCTTCCGCGTCGTCCTTGTGAGCCAGGCAGCAGTGGTTCCCTGGACTGCTGCCTGCCCGCAGATGCTTGCCTCCCTGGTGTCATGGCGACGTCTCTGAGCTGGCCCACCAGGGATTCGACGGACGCCATTTCTGGGTAAATCACTCTGCTGCTCCTCAGGGAATGGCGGTTTTCCCACACTTTTCCCTATATATGCGCCTCTCCCACTACCCACCCCCCAACTTCCCATTATCCAATCCCCAAGGCTGCCTCATTCAAAAGGGGGGGGGGTGAAACCTCTAGACCAATCCCAGTCATGGGTGGCTTCCCCCTAGCTGTGCTGTCTCCAGCCCCCTCCTTGCTGATAGTTTTTGGTTTGCTTTCTTATTGCCTGTAGCATTTTACAAGATATGGGTATATTCTGTGAAACAGGAGAAGTTTATCTTGGGATATGAGTTTTTGAATGCAAGATTGTTGTAGATATGTGAAAGCTGACATTGATTTTGAATTTAAGGCTGCATTCACACTTTGCTTTTGCAGGGTTTTCTTCGTTTTTTTGTTGCTGCAATCGAGATAGAAATGGCAAAAAAATGCAATGCAGCTGCAACATGTGAACTTTTTTTTTATTTTACTTATAGAGCGTCATTAATTCCACAGCTCTTTACAGACATTATCAACACTATCCACATTGGGGGCTAGCAATCTAGATCCCCTATCAATATGTCTTTGGGGTGTGGGAGGAAACCCATGCGAACACGGGGATGTGGCGCCCCTGAGGGTTCGACCGCCACAGGAATGCTGCACTTCTCTAATGGAGTGTAGTGTTCCTCCTCTGAGGTAAGAACAGTGTGATGGTCAGGACCCTTCCTTCACATCCAACACCACACTTCTCCCACCAGAGGGGGCTAGAATGCACTATGTGCTGCCCTCCTGGTTACAGGGAGATTGGGGAACCAAGAGTTAGGGGAACCATTTAGTGGGTGAGGGTGGAGGACTCACATTTTAGTGACACTTTAAATTTCATATTTAATAAAAAGCCATCTTGGTTCATGGTCTTTTGGGAGGTCCTTTGGTCTTTGATCAGTCTTGGAACTGTGAACACTGTGATCTCCCACCCTGAGTGTGGATCCTGTGTGGACCTGCAGCGGATGGAGACACAGCCCTCGTACCTTGGCCTTGGGACGAGGGGCTGGCTGGAGATGATGAACGTCTCAGCCCGGTCAAGGACCATGACCAAGAAGGCCCGGAGCTTTAGAGTGTAGCTCCATAGCAAATGGATCCTAGGGAGGATGCAGACGGAGCGGTAGACGCCACCTGTCCTCGCCCACCTGATATTTTCAGAGGGATTCCGGCTGCAAGAGGGGTACCGGCCCCCGACACCCGACCTTGCTACTCCACGTCCTGGTCGGTAAGCCCGGTAGGCCCTGAGGATCCCACCGGGTATCGGAAGGAGCGGAGCTGCCACCCGTACCCTTTTTCTGAGAGGAGCTCAGAGGGAGACCCGGCCTATCCACACACACACAGACGGGAAAGGACCCGGTCTGAAGTCTAGGAAAACTCTGGTGCAGAATCCTGATTTAACACTGGACTTGCTCGGAGGTTGTCGGACCCCCGTCCCTGGTGGCCGCAGAACTCCGCGAGGAGCAGGGAGTCGCCTTCCTTCTGCCATCTCTTATGTGAGTAAAGCCTTGGAAGTTCACCCCTATGGCCTCCGGACTTTCTTTAATCGGCGCTACACCGCACGACACAGACTTTCTAGACTACTACCCCGCCTCCGTCCTGTCTCTCTGCCCTGAGGCCTTGCTCCGCCTGTGGGGAGTAGTAACAACGCCAGCTGCCCTAACACCAGGCCTCAGCGGACTGCGGCAGCGCTGGTGGCCTTCACCAGGTGCCACAGGTGGCGTAGTTGTAATCAGCCACTCAACCCGGATGAGCCCATACCATCCCTTTTAAATTGTGACGGCCCTGAGCACGGAGCGGGTCCGGGCCACGGCTGCACCCCATCTCTCCATCTTAGGACCCGACTCCGAGTCCCCCATCTCCCAGGGTAAAGAAAAGGGCTTCCGAGAAGAGGCGTCACAGGGAGAACATACAAAATCCTACATTCATGCAATAATGAACCCTTCAAAAATGTTTTAAAATATAGCATCAACCACAAGTATTAACTTCTATCTATTTTAAGGGTTATTCCCATCTTCAAAGTCAGGTATAATTGGAAAGCGCTTGTAAAAACAAGCAACTTTCTAATTTACTATTTATTTAATGCGGCTCAAGCTGACAATATAAACTTAGCACATAGACGGGTAGATATATTTAGTGGTACAAATCACTGCCTCTTTTCTTGAGAAACTGAAGTTTAAAGGGAATCTGTCACCTGTTTTTGCTCTGTAATTTGAGAGCAGTATGATGTAGGGGCTGAGAGCCTGATTCCAACGATGTGTCACTTACTGGACTGTGTTTTGCTGTTTCAGTACAGAGTTTTATCAGCAGGAGATTATCACTATAGGACAAGCTGCCCGCATGCCTCCTAGGCCATCCACACACCCCAACATTGAATGGCAGCTTTTTGTCAATATACATTGGCAGCTTTCTGTGTACAATCAGTGGTATGGGCTGGATTACATAGGGCTCAACATTTCAAGGTCTGCTAGACCTTTAGCAGAGAAAATTGTGACTCTATCATAAGTGCTGGACCCAGTAACTAAGTTATACATTGCTGGAATCAGGGTCTCTGTTCCTACATCATGCGGCTGTCACATTACGTAGCAAAAACCTGCTGATAGATTCTCTGTAATCATATATGCTTATTATAGTTCACTGTGCACCCTTAGAGTGGTCTAGAGGCTCAGTGCACCGTTCCGTACACTGGTTTTGCATGCCCCGCCTCCCTCATTAGTGATCGACAGCGCTGCCTTGCCTGGAGCTAGAACTGTCTGCAGAAAAAGCTCAGGCTGACAGTCACCAGTGAGGGTGCAAAATCAGTGGGAGATCGGTTTGCAGAGCCTCTTGGTCACACTAAGGATGCATCAAGCTTCCTAATTTGCTTATTTGATTAAGCTTCAATTACTGCAGAATAGAGGCAGGATTTGGAACTATAGGTGTAATTTTTCGAGTGACTATATCCCCTACAGGGTTTTGTTTTATAATGTCAGATTGGGCTGACAGATTCCCTTTAATACCTGCCCCCTGATAATTAAAATTGCATTTTTTTATTGTTTACTGTTCATAGCCTAGACAGTAGCAGTGGCTAAAGATGCACTTACAAGCTCTTACATAGTGAGCTTGCAAGCACTGCACTGAAACTGGACAGGATCTTTGGAACTTGCTATTAGTTCCGATTCTGGCCAGCTTCAGTACCACTGCACTTCTTTAATGCTGCCTCATATAACATCAGGGAGCGCTAGATTCACATCTGGCCTGAACTGTCAATCAAGCAGGAGCGCACTGCTTCTTAGCAAGTAGGTAGCTGTGAGCCTGGAGAGCGGTGCGCTCCTGAAAATAAATCACGGGACAAGCCCTTTAATTCAATTTATGTTGTGCACCATTTTATTTGACCAATAAATAACAGATTAGCAGAATTTCGGGTGCTGCTAACACACCCTCCAGGAATGCATTAGGGCAAGCATAACTAGCGGATTGCCAGATATAGTGGTGCTCATCTTGAGATAAAACAGTACAAAATTATGAGCAAAAACAGCATGAAAAACTGAATGAGAGCGACACTCACAATTGATACGTGAAAATACAGCACAGTATTGTGGTCGTCATATGAGGAGACATAAAGACAGTGCCGGACTGGGGTGCCAAAGGCCCACCAGTAACATTGACTTTGGGGGACCCACTTTTCAACTGCATGCAAATATTACACTACCCTTGTTCACAAATTTACCTATACCTCTATATAATAATAAACTGGGTATTTTGGTGAATGAATGATGGTATGCTGCTTTTTTTCTGTTCCAAGTGAATTATGCCAAGTACTGCCCATATAGTGGAGTTGGGGCCCACCAGAGGATTTCCCTGCTGCCCTATGGGCCAGTCCGAGCCTGAATAAAGAGGAATGTAAGCGACAGCTGTTTCGCATAAACTACACTTCTTCAGGCTCAGCCGGAAAAAGCGTAGTTTACGTGAAACAGCTGTCGCTTATTTATGTCTTTATGTCTCCTCATGTGACAACCACAATAAAGTGCTGTATTTTCATGTACTAGTGGTGAGTGCCGCTCTCATTCAGTTTCAATCTGTTTTTGCTCACCATTTTATTTGCAAATTCTTATGAATGACAGTAAATCACGTCTTATAAAAGCGCTTTGTGTTTTTTAGCCCACTGAAATTGGCATCAGAAACTGTTGGCCAAATGTAAAATTCTGCCTTTTTTTACCATCCTTGGCCATTTATTGGCTGTGTTCTTTTGTGCAAAGAACTGGGTAGATGGGACAGATAATAAGTTGAAATTTCGGCATGTGATGTATTTTAGTCTGTGTTGGTCATCGGTAGCCCAGCAGTTATAGATTAACGTACATCATTACAACTAGAAATCCTATTTATACAAGCAATACATATAAAAACCCAGGATACAATGATTAGAATAGTGTAGAAGCTTCATGGCAGTAGATCACTACGTTGTGGGAAACCTCTGCTCCTGAATGGAGTAAATCTATAACACGAGGCCGATCTCATCATAGAACAGAAGTTCCTCCTGGTTCTTTATATTTCTGGGGAAGTCGACTGAGTACTTATAATACTGATGAAAAGAATAAATGGCCGTGTATAAGACAGAGAAGCTGTTTGACCGTATCCAACTTGAAGAGAAAGAGATGTCACTTAGTTGATAGATTTGTTGCCATATCTGTATTTTATCTGTTAGATGTTGAAGGCTTTGATTCCCTTGTGTCAACTGGAGAGAAACTTAGTCCTCCTACTGCTTCAAGGCCTAAATCCAGCGGGAGACGTCCACCTTCCCAGTCTCTGACGTCGTATGTATGTGCCGCAATTCATGCTCCACACAACTAAATGCTGCTCATGACTAAGGGACGGCCTATAATGCAATCTACAGAAGTGTCCTACAGAATAGGAGACCTGAGCGGCAGGGATCACTTTACACCACTGACAGACCCAGCCTGATACATTCTTCTCATTATTCTGTTTGTCCTGGTTATAAGTCGTCACTCTCCTGAACCCAGCTGCTAAATGTATAGACACGTGCAATTTTCAAGGAGTGTAAAGACTTCTCATGAGTACAGATGCCTTAAAGGGAAGGTGCCATCAAAAAAAAATGTTTTCAACATTTGCGAAAACGTAAAGTATTATTGTTTTGATTCGTTTCTCCAATATTATCTTATTTTTTTAATGGAGTAAAATATGAAAAATAATTTAAAAAGTTTGACATGTTCCACTTTGAAACACTAGGGGGAGCCGCTACTGAAATTTGGCATGAAAACCTTGTGTAGAGCTGGCATGCATTACGACTGCTGAAAATCTGGGCTGGATTTGCTCCATGTCTGATGTCTCCTCCTCCCCCCTCCCTTTCTGGGTGTTTACAAATGGATAAGAGACAATGAAGTTTAGGAATTAGGATCTCTCACAGTGAGGAGCCATTTTGTTGTAGACACAAAGTGATACCAACACACAACTACATGCAGATCCTTATGCAGCAAGGTCTGATATTAGGCTATGTGCCCACTTTGCGTAAATTAAGCAGAAATTTCTGCATCATTTCCACATCCCCCTGCTGCGGGAAAGCACAAGCCTAATTCACATGCGTTTTCCCGCAAAACACAAGCGCAAATCCAGCGTTTTTGCATGCATTTTAGCATGCACATTGTCAAGAGCTTTCCAAGCGATATTAGCATCACTTGGAAAAGTGCTTGACAGGTTGGTCACACTGCATAGTGCTTGACAAGTGTGACCAACTTTTTACTATTGATGCTGCATATGCATGTAAAAAATAATAAGTCTCCTCACCGCTTCTCCCCGGTAACTTTGTTCCCATAGATACAGAGCGGCAGGACCTGTGAGGACCTCACGGTCACATGACCGCAGCGTCATCGCAGGCCATTGCCGCAATGCATCTCTGGGTCCGGAGGCAGCGGCGGTGAGGAGATTGTGGGCTGACAGAGGGTAAGTATATTGATATTTATTATTTTCATTATTTTTTTACAACAGGTTTTATGGTACCTGGGCCTGGAGGTGAGTCTCCCCTCCTCCAGACCCGGGTACCATACACATATTGAAGCGCACAATATACACATGGTGGGCATGGACATACGCATAAGGCGGCGATTACACCGCGTAACCGCAAAATTAATGGACATGCTACGTGTTTTTACGCAGCGATAATACGCAGCATGTGCTCATGACTTGCGTTCTCACATAGGGGACCATGGGGGGCATATATTCTAGCGTTTTTCAAGTCTTTGCGCTGCGTAATTTACGTGAAAAAAACTCTTAAACGCTATGTGGGCACACAGCCGTAGACACATAGTGATACCAACACACAACTACATGCAGATCCTTATGCAGCAAGGTCTGATATTAGAGCGTCAGCTCTGCGGCCCAGGCCTGGATATACAGGAGTATATAGTACAGAGCGGTCACTGAGGTCTGATATTAGAGCGTCAGCTCTGCGGCCCAGGCCTGGATATACAGGAGTATATAGTACAGAGCGGTCACTGAGGTCTGATATTAGAGCGTCAGCTCTGCGGCCCAGGCCTGGATATACAGGAGTATATAGTACAGAGCGGTCACTGAGGTCTGATATTAGAGCGTCAGCTCTGCGGCCCAGGCCTGGATATACAGGAGTATATAGTACAGAGCGGTCACTGAGGTCTGATATTAGAGCGTCAGCTCTGCGGCCCAGGCCTGGACTGAATATTGTCCTTGTGTTCTTACTATTTATTTTGTATATAATGTATTTAAATGTTTCAGTTTTATTTAGTAATTTGCATTTTCATTATTAATGCAAATATAAAGGGTCGCTGGTCATGTGACCTCTCATGTTATGGATTAGGTACCAGTGACAAGTAACAGTAGAATAGTGACTGCAGCTCTGGAGGTGACTGGAGGATAAGACGTGCTGTCTTATTCTTCAGTCACCTCCAGATCAGAATTCACTATTCTGTTACATGATGACACAGAATAGTGAGCGCAGCTCTGGAGGTGACTGGAGGATAAGACCAGATGTAACAGCAGAATAGGGAGTGCAGCTCTGGAGGATAAAACCAGATGTAAAACCAGATGTAACAGCAGAATAGTTACCGCAGCTCTGGCAGATAAAACCAGATGTAACAGCAGAATAGTGACCGCAGCTCTGGAAGTGACTGGAGGATAAGACCAGATGTAGCAGCAGAATAGTGACCGCAGCTCTGGAGGATAAGACAAGATGTAACAGCAGAATAGTGAGTGCAGTTCTGGAGGTGACTGAAGGATAAGACCAGATGTAACAGCAGAATAGTGACCGCAGCTCTGGAGGATAAGACAAGATGTAACAGCAGAATAGTGAGTGCAGCTCTGGAGGTGACTGGAGGATAAGACCAGATGTAACAGCAGAATAGTGACCGCAGCTCTGGAGGATAAGACAAGATGTAACAGCAGAATAGTGAGTGCAGTTCTGGAGGTGACTGAAGGATAAGACCAGATGAAACAAAAAATGAATACAAAAAAAAACCAACTGCGGCACCTTCACTTTAATGCTGTGAAAATAAGAAGGAAGCTGGGGATGGAGGAAACTCAAATGGTCCCAAAGGGTAGACTATAATAAAAAGCGCAACACAGCACTTAGCTAACATATTAGTGTTGTTCTCTAGTCAATTCATTTTCACTAAAGAAGGGGGCTGGAGGCAAGGAACCTAGATGGAAGCCCCACATGACCGGGAGGGGACAGGAGGGTGTAATTTGAACTTAAAAGGATAGGGATTGGATATAGGTTGAAGGGCGGGCATTTGAGGGGGGGGGGGGGATAGATAAAGCAGAAAGGGTGGGGTGAGAAACGGTCAGTTCAGAGAAGAAAGCATTGGAAAAGTCCCAGAGACAAGAACAATGGAGAAAGTCCTTTTGTGTGAAGACACTTACCAAGAATATGGAAACTGTAGATTCCTTGAGCGCAAGACTGAGGGAGGCTGCAAGATCCAGAAGTGGAGGGTGGCTGGAGTCCCAGCTGTCTGATTTGCTGGGGAGTGATGGGGCAGAAGCACCTCCATCAAGATCTGGAAGGGCCAGCAGGAGGACGAGGCCCCCCGTTAGGATTTCTCCGGACACGGTTAGTGCGGGCAGCAGGCGCAGGCCGCGGAGCCCCTCAGGGGACCCTGCGTCCGGTGAGCGTGTTGTTGGAACTCCCCGTCAGCGTGCCCGCCGCGGCAGGAATCCGCCTAGCCGCCCTGCGGGCTCCATCTGCAGTGTATCGCAGTCCTCAACTGAAAGAACCCGGTCGGCTGTGCTGCGGCCTGCTCCGGTGTCACGCCGCAATACCAGGGCCCGGGCCGCGCCAGAAGCAATGCCCACGATACAGCCACGTCAGCTTCCGGTGGGCGGGACATCACCGGAAGTGCTAGCAACGTCACTTCCGGAACCGGCATCACGTGACGGGGCTACTCAGGAAGTCTTCGACGGAGATATGCACATGCCCCCCAGTTCAAGAAAAGGCACCAATTCAAAGCGCCGTGACCACAGAGGACGCGTAGCGGGGGGAGCAGCAGAAGGATCATTTGCACGGCAGGTACACGTGGCGATGCTCCAGTCGGGGTGCCTGCTAGAAACAATGGGACAGGGATGCAGCAGCAGAATTTCACGGGCAGGCAGCGGCAATTTGAAGATCTGCTGCCTGGCTCGATGCAACACATTCAAGGCGGTGGAGCGGCGGGCATTAGCACTGGGATGCCTGGCAGTCAAACTTGGAACACGACAGGCCGGACACGAGAGTCGGGGTCTGGAAATCAAGGAAGGTCACGGACGGCAGGAAGGACCAGAGCCAGGATTGACTGAGGATGAGCAGCGGAGACGGCGGCGAGTGCTCAGGTCCCCCCTGGTGACGAGGAGGACAGGGGCGCGGGCCTTGCGCTGCAGCAGGAGTCGGACGGATCGGAGACTGGGGAGGATAGAGGTGAATCCAGGCGTCGGCAGGACACAGGAATTTTGGCTGGCAGGGACACAGCACCTGCGCAGCTGGGTGAGTTTGCTTCTATGTCTTGTTTGTCGCCCGCTGGGTCATTACTGTATGAGGGAGTTGATAGGCAGTCGGCGGGGCCCAGCGGGCAAAATATTAGGGGAGGTTGCGGGTCTGATATAATGGGTCTTAGAGACATTTTGTTTAATATGTCGCAATTTTTGGCTAGAATAGATAGTGGGGGGAGTTAATCAGGGTGGATTGGCATCCGCGGCAGCGACGTGGGTGCCTAGTCAACCGGTGTCTTTGCAGGTGGGAAGCGAGATGGGCAGGTCGGGGGTCAGTGCAGACATTATACCTTCTGGGGTATCGGTTTGTGTGCAGACAGAAAAGGACAAGGCGGATAATGTAAGACTGGGCGATAGGGCAAAAGGGGAAGTTTATGTGTGCTTTGAGGGGCCGTTGGGGGCACACCTAAAAAAGAGGTAAAGGAAAAAATTTGGCGGGATGAGTACGTAGAGATTTTTTCCCTTCTTCCATTGGAAAAGTTTAACCTGGATAAGGGAAAAAGGAATGAGAGTAGAAAAGAGGAGGAGGAGAAGCGTAGGTGGAGGTTGATTCCTCAGACGTTTGTAAATTGGTTACAGGCTTTCGCAATATTGGCTAGTGTTATTGGGGAGAAAGCTCCTGATAATTGCTCAGGCTTATTCTGCTAGCTTGATGCTATCGGGGAGGCCCAGAGGACTTACGGGGGTCAGGCGTGGTTAAGATATGATGAGCAATTTCGGCAGAGAAAAGCAGTCCGACCGGAGATCAGATGGGATCAGAAAGACATTGGGTTGTGGTTGAGGGTTATGGCTCCAGTGAGGTATGGGCAGTCCTTTCACGGGAACAACAGTAGCGGGAATCAATCAGCGGGACATGGGGGAGGTAGTAAGGGGGCGCAAAACATTAAAAAGGAAGCGGGAACTTGCTGGCAATTTAATGATGGCCAATGCAAGTACGGGAACTCCTGTAAATTCAAGCATGTGTGCTCCCATTGTAATGGAAGCTCACATAGAGCATCAAAATGCTTTAAGAGAGGAAAAGGAAAGCCGTCGGTGGTTACCGGTCAAGGGGGTTACTCCGGTGAGGGTTCACGCGATGGCCCCCTTTCTAAATAGGTATCCGGATCAGTTGAAGGCTAAAGTTATTGAGGATGGGTTTTTGGATGGTTTTAGAATACCAGCTCCTGATCATGTAGTCCCTTTTTCGGTTAAAAATTTAATGTCGGCTCACCGTTATCCAGAGGTGGTTAAGACGAAGTTAGCTAAAGAGGTTGAATTGGGCAGGATGGCGGGACCGTTTCAGGAATTGCCTAGCAACAAGGTGATTATTTCACCGTTAGGAGTTGTGCCCAAGAAAGAGGTGAATAAGTTTCGCTTGATTCAGCATTTGTCATACCCTAAAGGGCTTTCAGTGAATGATGGCATTGCGCAGGAGTTGTGTTCGGTCCAATATACATCTTTTGATGCGGCGGCACAATGGGTACGGAGGTATGGGCCAGGCTCGTTGCTAGCTAAGACTGATATTGAGTCTGCTTTTAGGTTGTTGCCAGTTCACCCGGATAGCATCCCGTTGTTGGGATGTTTTTGGGAAGGGGAGTATTATGTTGATAGATGTTTGCCAATGGGTTGTTCAATTTCGTGTTCTTTGTTTGAAACTTTCAGTAGTTTTTTGGAATGGGTAGTGAAGGACCTGGCTTCTGTGAAGTCGGTCATTCATTATTTGGACGACTTCTTGTTTATAGGTCCCCCGCAATCATTGTTGTGTAGGAATTTGTTAGGTACTATGGAGTGGGAGGCAGAGCATTTTGGCGTACCTTTGGCAGTAGAAAAGACGGAAGGCCCTTGCACAACCCTAAGTTTCCTGGACATTGTAATTGATACTGAAAGGATGGAGTGTCGGTTACCAGATGATAAATTGATTTTGCTTAAACAGGAGGTCGATAGGATCGGGAGATTGCGCAAGGTGACACTGAAGGAGTTACAGTCACTGTTAGGGCGTTTGAATTTTGCGGGCAGGATTTTGCCAATGGGCAGAATATTTTGTCGCAGGTTGGCTGGAGCAACAGCAGGAGTGCGGGCTCCGCATCATTTTATTCGCTTAAATAAAGAACACAAGGAGGATCTGAAAGTTTGGAAGTTGTTTCTGCAAAATTATAACAGAAGATCGTTAATACAGGAGGAGTTTTTGAACAGTTATGATTGTGAGATATTTACGGATGCTGCAGGAGGTGCTGGTTATGGGGCATACTGGAAAGGGCGGTGCAGTGTAGGTGAGTGGCCGAATTTGTGGAAAGAGAGGGGTCTTACGAGGAACTTGGCATTTTTGGAGTTGTTTCCTATTGTTGTGGCGGTGAATATTTGGGGGGAGTGTTTTGCCAACAGGAGAATTCGGTTTCACTGCGATAACATGGGAGTTGTATCGGTCATCAACAGTTTGTCGGCCTTGTCGCCGCCTGTGATTAGGTTGCTGAGGGAACTTGTACTTTGTTGTCTTAAGTTGAATGCTTGGATTACAGCAGTCCATGTGCCAGGTGTAAAAAATTCCATAGCAGATGCCTTGTCTCGTTTTCAGTGGGATCGTTTTCGGGCACTAGCACCAGAGGCAGAGGACGTGGGTCAAGAATGCCCTTCGCGGTTATGGCAGATGGTTATGGAGGAGTGGGACGGTTAATACAAGAGTCTATCACAAGGCAGACCTGGGCATCATACGAGGCATCGTTGCGAGTATGGCAAAGTTGGATTCGGGAGTGGGGTGGAGTGAAGAGTGAGGTAGATAGAGAGACGGCTGTGTTGTTTCTGCTGGGAAAGGGCGGCAGAGAGCGGATAGTCGATTTCAAAAGTTGGCAAGTTTGTGGCAGGATTAGCATTTGGTTTTAAATTGCTGGGTACGAAGGATGTTACGAAGGCCTTTTTGGTGAAGCAAGCTTTGAAGGGCTTTAGGAAAGGAGGTAAAGTGTTGGATAAACGTAGGCCGGTAACCTTTAGTATCTTGGAACGTTTGGGTTTGGTAATGGATAGGATTTGTTGTTCATTTTTCGAGGCCACATTGTTTAGATTGGCTTTTGCTTTGGCATTTTTTGGTGCACTAAGGGTAGGTGAATTGGTGGCACTAAGCAAGAATAAGGTTGGGGGTTTGTTTGCTGAGGATATGAGCGGTCGAGATGGGGGCATTGAATTTTGGATAAGACGGGGGATGACAGATCAATTGGGCAGAGGAAAACGTGTGGTCTTAGGTGAGGTTAAGGGATCTTTGGTTTGTCCTAGGACATGTTTAATGGCTTACTGGCAGGTTTGGTCAGGGAGGAAGGGCCCATTATTGTGTCATGAAAATGGTGAATTTTTATCGCGTTTCCAGTTTATAGCAGTGTTTAAGAAGGGTATTGCTGAGTTGGGCCTTAGCCCTGAGGTATATGGGTCACATTCCTTCAGAATTGGCGCGTCATCGGAAGCGGATGGTTTGGGGTTAGGCAAGGAAGTGATAAAACGCATTGGGAGATGGAGTTCCGATCGATACCTGTCTTATGTAAGGAATTAGGCATTCGGTCTAATGTAATTATCTTTTGGTTTTAAATATTTTTGGTTGTCTTGTTGCAGGTGGAGTCCCGTTGTTAGTGTGGATTATGGGGCACTCTTTTGTCCACTGGGGGGCACTGCGGGCGGACGTGAGGCCCGACGGTAGGCAATTGGGCTTCAGCCGAGAGCAAGCCGTGGTTCTGTGGTTGGGTTTCCGAGGGATGGTGTGGAGAAGAGTACTGCCAGAGTTCCATAAAGCAGCTCATTTGGATCGGGCATCGGATATTTTAGTGCTGCACATGGGAGGGAATGATTTGGGGGCTCGACCGGTCAGGGAATTGATGAGGGACATTAAAATTGATCTTTTAAGGCTATGGAGATCGTTTCCTGAGGTGTTGACTGTTTGGTCTGAGGTGGTGCCCAGAAAAACATGGAGGGAGGCCAGATCATTGAAGGGAATTAATAGGGCACGTATAAAGTTGAACAGAGCCATATCAGCTTTTGTTAACAGGAATGGGGGAGTAAGCGTACGGCATCTTGATCTGGAAGCGGGAGTTGGAGAATTTTGGGCAAAGGATGGCGTGCATTTGAATGATATACGCATCGATTTATGGGCATTGGCCATACAAGGCGGGATTGAAAGGGCTTTGGCGGTGTTGGGGCGCTCACGAGCCTGAGGTGGTCAGGGCTGTTCGTTTGTGGCGGGTGGGGGGGTTGTGGCCAAATTCATCCAAAGAGAAAATTACAGGTGCAGTGTTTTATTTGGTATGGGTGAAAAGGGGAGGGGGAATGTGAACCATGGAACCCGGGTTGGCCTTACATGGTCAAGAAGGGGGCTGGAGGCAAGGAACCTAGATGGAAGCCCCACATGACCGGGAGGGGACAGGAGGGTGTAATTTGAACTTAAAAGAATAAGGATTGGATATAGGTTGAGGGGCGGGCATTTGAGGGGGGCGTAGATAAAGCAGAAAGGGTGGGGTGAGAAACGGTCAGTTCAGAGAAGAAAGCATTGGAAAAGTCCCACCCACCCCTTTTTTCGGTTGTTTGTTAGTTTCTTTTAAATTGCATTGGAAAAGGGCGGGTTTTGTAGGAAGAAGAACAGGGAGGTCTAATAATTAGGGTGTATTAGGAGGGGTTTTATATATATATATCTATATCTATATATATATATATATATATATATAAAAAAATTTTAGTGATGTGTTAAGATGTCTTTGTCGCAGTGGCTGGCGGGGGGGGGTTGGGGTTCTTGGAGTTGGCACGGAAGTGTCGGTAAAAAAGGAGATTATCAAGTTACAGGCATTGGCTTGATTAAGGGGGGTGATCTGGCATTTTGGTTTTGGGGGCTCTGGACGGGGTTTTACCCTGGGAGCTTTTGGTGCCCTTGAGCTGGCGTGGTACGGCTGAGGGTAACATGGTGGTTCAAGTACAGTTTGGTTTATGCCAGATCAATTTTTTAACTCCAAGAACCCTTACCCTTGTTATTATAATGTTTATATGTTTAATATTGTTGTTTGTTAATAAAACGGCCGCTGTGGCCAAATTTATCCAAAGAGAAAATTACAGGTGCTGTGTTTTATTTGGTATGGGTGAAAAGGGGAGGGGAATGTGAACAATGGAACCCGGGTTGGCCGTACACGGTCAAGAGTCTCTTTATAGCTGTGCTGGTAAGAATGGAGATGGCTGGCTTATTACGCATCTTCTTGTCATGTAGGAAATATTGTTACAATCAGTATACTTTTATTCACTACGATCTTTTGTAGTCCTCCCTTTCCAGTCCTGATTTCTTTGACTCTCCAAGTCCAGAAGATGACAAGGATGATATCAATCACCTGTCACAGAGACCTATAGACTCATCCAAGAAAGCCCCACGTAGTCTTACATCACAGGTAAGTAAGGGGAGCGTGCTCTCTGTTGTGGATCAATACAATTAGGACTGGGAGGGTTAAAAGTCAATCTGTAATCTTACCATGGAGGAAAGGTGTAGATGATCCATGCTTATCGGGGAGTATAGCAATATAGCTGCCTACTGTAGCTGCTCTATTTCCTGCTGCGCTGATGGTCCCTAATGTCACGGGTGTACTCTCTTCCCTTATAAAAGCTAAATAAGTAATTGTGGGAAAACCTTTTTCTAGAAGTAGATTTTTACCATTTTATCATAGATTGCATGCTTTAAGGCATTGTCCAACTTGACTAAGTTATTACCCATACATGCATGGAATGGTGATAATTTGTTGATTAGAAATTATCAAAAAGATTTGTAGGACCCTAGTCCAGCTGCCATATTGGTAGTCCATGGCTGCCAGAGCAGAGCCCTGTGAACCTCCTCCTACCTGCTGGTGTTCCCAGTGTCTCTTCTGATCCGTAGGCCTGGCTCACTGTCATTGTTCTGGTACAACGCACACATGACACTTAGCCAGGCCTGCCGATCAGAACAAGCACCAGGGATCCTGGCCGTTAAAAGGAGGTTCACAGAGCTCTGCTCCGGCGGCCATTGACTACTGAAGTAGTCGTTGAACAAGGATCCCGCAAATCTTTTTGATCATCTCTATTGCAGATTGCTTGAGGTCCCACTGCTGTGATTACCACACTCTCAAGATATGAGCACAGCACCACTCCATTCATTGTCTGTGGAACTCTGGCAGGCCATAGAAATTGAATGGAGCAGCAGTGCACATGCACAGCCATCATTCAAATCCTGTACATAGGTGGTAACTTGCTACTTGGGACAACTCCTTCAAAGGAATTATCCTACAAACGAGGTGCGGACATATCATTGGTGCAACCTATGGGGCCGCACAGGGGCCCAAGAGATAAGGGGGCCCATTTCTACCTCCAAAGCAGGTGCAATTTTGCATTCTTAGGAGCTCTTGGACTGCAAAGGGCCCATATATTGTTCTTGTACCCGGGCCCTTTTCTGTCTGTATACACCAGTGCTACAAACAACAGGTGATTATATGATGATGCAGGGTCCAACTGCTGGGAGTCCCACCAATCCTGAGGACTGTATTTCACATGTGAATGGAGCATTAGGGCATATGCATGACCGCCGCTCTGTTGACTGCCTATGGCACAGGTGGTCACACATACTGCTGTTCCACAAAACCATAGAAGTGAATGGAGCTGTGGTCACACACTGTGGTGCACTGCTGCTCCATATTGCAGAAATAAGACCCCTGTTCTCATGACTGGTGGAGGTCCCAGCAAACAGACCCCCAGTAATCTTACATTTATCCCCTATCTAATAGATAGCTTATGCTGCATTAGCCAAGTCAGCTCTGTACCATCTATGGGGGTCACTGTATACATTAGAATATTAAATGAAAGTGTTTTTTTTGTGTTTTTTTTCTCGTTAATCAGAGCATTGCCTATGACTGAGCTGTAATTGTGGCTGCAGTTGTGCCTGCATTTTCTTAATATCTTTCAATAATGAAGACCACCTAATAGCACATATAATACCGCTGTATTTAGGTAATGATTTACCAGCATATGGGAAATATTCATTTATGATTACTACATGTGTCCTTTTAATAATAACAGTTTTCTGTACATATTCAGTGTATTCCTGTCTTGTAGGTACCAGAGAACAGAGCTGCATTGCCCCCCAAACCAGGAGGCTTGATTTCAAGTGTTAGTTTCTCACACGGCGCTCCTGGAGCCCCATCAGCATTTCACATTGTCACCTCAAGTAGTCACAGGTCAAACTCTCCGTCCTTTGGTAGCTCCGATGCAAGACACACAGTTGAGCATGGCCAGTCATCACTAGAAGAGCTGCAGGCACAAGTCAAGGAGCTTCGAAGCATCATTGAGACAATGAAGGACCAGCAAAAGTAAGCTTTATTATACCAGATGCCGGCAGCCGGGAATTAAAGGACTTGTTCTGATTTAATGTTTTTGTGTAAAGTTTCAAAAATGTCATGGATGACTTTTTTATAATGTGCAAACCAAATGAATGGCTATCATGTCATACATAGATAGCCCGAGTCCACAAGATGGAGAGCCGCTGCTTGTCAGGGCTCAAAAAAGAGGTTCCCTGGAGGTTGTCCTCTCTAACAGGTTTTCCTGATGAAAGAAACTCTTAAAATGTCATGATACATTGTATTATTTATGGAGTATTTGTTTATTAATAATTAATCCATACCATTTTTTCTCTGAGCGTGAATTCAGTCGGAGCTTATTTTCATCAGATCGGTGCTAAGAGACACTATAATTGTCACAGTCAGTGATTTCCATCTGGCTAAAAGAAGAATGTGCAAAAGACGAAAAACAAATCTGCAATTATGTTCAAAATATCAATTTAGCAGAGAATAGGAAGTAATTAACACAAACTATTCACACTCATCTAATAACAGCCTGTAATGGATGTTATAAGACTTCATTCAGCACATTGGAAGCAGACAATTTTGCTATACGTTCAGAAAATGGACCTTTTCTCTAGATGGATCTAAAGGTGCAGTGAGCAAATGTACAGCCATATACTTAGGTCCATTTACTATTAGCTTCCAGCATTAAAAGAAATGAGTTGAGATGCTGTTTATGACAGGGCAGAATAAAGCCTCAGACTGTGTGACTATATGACTATATTTTTGCTATAGTTTTTCATACTTTTTTACATTTAGTACATCACAGTTTGCAAGTTCCGTGAATGTACCTATCTTTCTTCTGCTGGTATATAGTGAGATCCACTGGGAATCTAAAACATTGGGACAATGCTCTAACAGGAGAAAAAGAAAAATGAGATCTTGTACAGTACAAGGTGTAGAAAAGGGCTCCCCAACCTGTGGCTCGCAGACCTATAATGTGTGGCTCGCGGCTGTGTGTCAGCTTGTTGCCTTAGCACCATGTCTAACAAACAGATATGAAGAGCAGGTCTCTAGTTCCTGACGTTTGTGAATAGCCCCATACAGAAGAGCAGGTCTAGATGCTCATATATAAGAGGTTGTCCACTACTAGGACAACCCTTTATCACTCTGAATGTTTGCCCTCGTTAAAATAAAAACCCCTGTCCTCACCTCCCGTGCTGGCGCAGTTCCAGTGGTGTCGGCACTCACGTTCTGGGGCTCTCGTGCGGTTATGTCACGTGAGCCCTGCACCATATCAATACTGGTGTCCTAGTCCTAGTAGTGGACAACCCCTTTAAGAGTTGGAGAGATAAATGAAGTCTGGAGATGAGACTGGAGATAAGATGATACTGCTAGTTAAAGGGTTGCTTGAAGTTGGATGCAATAATGTGGTGGGAGTGCCTGCTGCGAGAATACCGAATATGAGTGCGGTGAGAACCCCTGTATGTAAGCACACTGCCTTGGTTTTATTTCTATGGGGAAGTTCTGGCTGTTATTATACCAGTAATGGGGCTCTGGGTGTAACTACTGTGGGATAGGGAGCGGGATCTGGATGTCACTAGTCGGGGGGCTCTGGATGTTGCTCATGACCCTCTCTCAGAGCTGAATGCGATTCCCAAGGTAAGAAATGTTGGGGATCACTGATCTAGAATTACTCAGGCCTGAGTGCAAAGGGGGGGTAGATTTCTTGATGGTAGTGACTGTAGACGTCCCTATGGTGGAGCATTTGGGACAGACTAGTTCTTTCTTGGTAGTGAAATTCTGGGATGCATGATATATTATAATCTATGCAATCTGTGAGTTCTATTTGCCAACGATAGGTAGCACCAAAGTAATTAATTTCAATAATTTAAATGGATGGTCAGTGGAACAAAAACGTCTTTATATTTAGTGCCATATTAAAATGCGAGAAGGATGGAGTAAATTGAAATATAAGACAGTGGAGTCTCTTGGCTAATGTGATGTAGTGTCTGAAGCAGGTCGTATAGTCACTGAGCATATCACCAGAGCAGCAATAAGGAGCCTGGTGTATCTGGCAGCAGAGTAGAGGAGATGATAGGGTAGCACATGTAACTATGGCACAGCAGGGATTGACCTAGGTGTGATTATAGTGGACGCACATAAATACATAACTGATTGGTTCAGTTGATTCTCACTTGGTTGCCTGAGTCTCTCCTGGAGATGAATACTGTGTCGCATCTCCTCCTAGGGATCCAGTACAATCACCATAGTGGGTAATCCTTTTGTGGACTGTCACTGCCATGTCTCCTCAGAACCTGCCCCCTTGGTTATTTCCAGCCTCAGAGGTCTCGCAAGCCAAACAAACCAAACTCCAACCCAAAGATGAAGGGTTTTTTAGGTGGTAGGTGTAGGTTGTACCACTGGTATCTTGCAATGGGGTGAGAGCTCAACTATGAATTTGAGGCTTCAGCATCAGATTTATTCAGATCCTGTCCAGACTAGGCTTGAAACATTGGTCCATGCGTAAGCAGTAAATTCATGGGCTCTATGCTTAAACATATGTAGGCCTAGGATTATTAAGAGGCTCGATGTGGAACCCAGGATGATGTGTCCACATCAGCTGACTGTTTTTTTTTATATATATTTGTTTTTTTTTGCAAATGAGCATTTGTCATCTGAACATTTGTTGCTTTTCTGGTGAACATTTGTCTGTGTCCAATATAAGCACAGGGTGATATATTAGATGAAAATTATCTGAAAATAAGATGCTTCTCCCTATGTATTATTCAGTATATGCAAAGAAGACTGTGAAATAGATAATCTGTGGAGCACATATCATCTCAGATCTCAGCACAGCTTACCCCAAGCAGTATTTCAGGAGTCAGATTCCTACTCAAACTATTTGGTTATTCGGATTCTCCACATGTTTCATTGTCCTTGTTCTTCACTTTGCTGCCTTTTAAAGTATAGTTTAGTATACTCGAGGTTACCCCAGAAAATTAATTCCATCGTTCTTGTATTTTTATTTTAGAAAAGAAATAAAACAATTACTGTCCGAGCTGGATGAAGAAAAGAAGATTCGTCTTCGATTACAGGTACATAATATTTGACTTGAAGCCCTTCCGAAATAGTAGTTTGGAAATGTATGCTGTAGTTGTGCTCTGACCACAGGTTCCAGTGATATGATAAAAGTCTGAAATTCTCAGAGTCCTGTTAGTACATCATCAATCATAGGCTTACTCATTAAAACGGTGTAAAGAAAATCCAGTTGTCTTTTTTCAATAATATACTTTTTATTAAGGGATGTTTTACAAAAGAAGGGAAAGGGAAAATAAAATATGATAAAGACAGTATAGTAGTATTACAACAGTTACATCATCCTAACAAAACTTTTAACTTGGAGGAAAAATCTGGAAAAGGATAGCCGGAGAGGAAGAAAGGAAAGAAAGGAAGGAAAGGGAGAGAGGAATGGGATGGGGAAAAAAGGGAAGGATGAATGAGGAAAACAGGGGAAAGGGAGGTGAAAGCAAAATAGATCATCTATAGTATAAATCCTTGTTATGGCATCACAGGATTTCAGTTTAATTATGTTAAAATAATAAATGATTTGTATACTTTCTGGCTAAAAGATGTTATTTGTTTGGAGAGGTATTCTTATTCAGGGAAAAGTATCCAGTATCCAGATCCAGAAAGACCATATAGAATAGTATTTCTTAAGAGAGCTGTTTCTTAACGCATAGGAATGTTCTAAAGAATTGTGAACTAACATTTTATCTATAATTTCTGAGATAGTAGGAACATTAACTGACTTCCATTTAGATTCAATAAGTAGCTTTGTTATAGCCAATATATGAATGGAAATATGTTTTATCTTCTGTGGGAGTAAATTTGAGTCAAGAGATAGAAGGGCTAGTTGTGGTGAAATATTAACTGTAGAGTTGTTGATTTTATTCAACAATTTAAAGATCTCTTTCCATATTAATGCAGCTTTAGAACATGTCCAAAAGATATGAAATACCGTATTTTTCGGACTATAAGACGCACCAGACCATAAGACGCACCTAGGTTTTAGAGGAGGAAAAAAAAAAAATTTGAGCAAAAAATGTGTTCATGATGCACTTTTAAGGGGGAGGGGGTCTTCTGCTGACACTGGTATAGGGGTAATGTCCCCCAATTCTGACAATATCCCCCATCCTGGTATATATGTCTCTCTCCTTCCTTTTATATGTGGTCCCCATCCTCATCCTGGTATGCCTGGCATCCCTCCATCCTGGTATGCATGGCACCCCTCATCCCTATCCTGGTATGCATGGCACCCCTCATCCCTGTCCTGGTATGCATGGCACCCCTCATCCCTGTCCTGGTATGCATGGCACCCCTAATCCCTATCCTGGTATGCATGGCACCCCTCATCCCTATCCTGGTATGCATGGCACCCCTCATCCCTATCCTGGTATGCATGGCACCCCTAATCCCTATCCTGGTATGCATGGCACCCCTAATCCCTATCCTGGTATGAATGGCACAGCAATCCCCATCCTGGTATGCATGGCACAGCAATCCCCATCCTGGTATGCATGGCACCCCTAATCCCTATCCTGGTATGCATGGCACCCCTCATCCTTATCATGGTATGTATGGCCCCTCATTCTAATCCTGGTATGTATGGCCCCCTCATCTTTATCCTGTTATGTATGCCGCCCTCAGCGTTATCCTGGTATGTATGGCCCCCTCATCTTTATCTTGTTATGTATGGCCCCCTCATCTTTATCCTGTTATGTATGCCCCCCTCAGCATTACCCTGGTATGTATGGCCCCCTCATCCTTACCCTGGTATGTATGGCCCCCTCATCCTTACCTTGGTATGTATGGCCCCCTCATCCTTTTCCTAGTATGCATGGTCCCCCTAATCCCTATCATGCTGCACATTAAAAAAAACACTCCTACTCACCTTTCTTCTCTCCTCCAGCGCTTCGTCCTGCCTGCCCACTCTGATCTCTCCATGTGAGCCGCGCATGGCGTCTCTACCATGCGCAAGGAGAGATCAGCTGCCGGAAGTCACTGCTCCCCACGCCGGTACTGTGTGCACGGGGAGCAGTGACTTCATGCTCCTTCATAGCCGACACACAGCGTAGCCGCGCTGCGGCTCCTGCTGCTGCCGGGCTACCGCGTGTGCCCGCTTATTAAAGGGCATGAATATTCACCCCCTCTCCATGCCCATGGGCGTGGAGAGAGGTTGAATATTCATGCCCTTTAACAGCGGGCACAGGCGATTCCGGCAACAGCAGGAGCCGTGCTGCGGCTACACTGTGTGCTGCTATTAAGGAGCGTGGGGAGCACTGAATATTCATTTTATTTAGCAGCGGGGACAATGTAGGCTGCAGCGGGCGGCTGCTGACTCCTGTACCCCGCTCCTTCACCGCTACTGCTCCCCCCACACCCCACATATATATACACCCCCCCCCTCCAACATTCGGACTATAAGACGCACCCCCCATTTTCCTCCAAAACATTGGAGGAAAAAAGGGCTTCTTATAGTCCGAAAAATACGGTAAGTTGGCTTTTTGTCCACAGTATCTCCAACATGAATCAGAGTAGTCCACAAAGGCTTTCTTTAGTCTGGCTGTACAATTCCTCTTCTGGAAGATTATGAAAAGTTTTTAGGGAGAGGAAGTTTATAATTGATTCGTTTTCTGCTATTTTCTGCTTTGAATAATAATATTAGCTTCAGAAGAAGCCTGGATATTTGGTAGGGCAATTCCCCCTTTTATTTTTGAATAGTAACATTTTTGCAATTCTCTGAAACTTTTTTTGCCATCTATAATTTGACAGTTGTTTATGAAGAGATTTAATCCATATTTCTGGGACTAGGATAGGAATTGTTCTGAAAATATACTGTAATTTAGGTAGTACTATCTTTTACCCGCGGCTTCGCTCGCATGGAATTTGGTCTGCCACATTAAGTTTCGTGACAGATCATTTTAATAGTAAAAAAAAATAATCTTAATAGTAAAAAAAAATAATCTTATTTAGTTACTCGCACATCCAAAATTTCAGATGTCTAACTTCAAAACTGACGGATTCCATACAATCTTTGAACCCCTATAATATTAAGAGGGAAACTCTTGAGGGTGGAATTATCAAATTTCCTTTCTTAGTGCTTATTTAAGCTATAATAGAACCTATCTGCAAATTTCAAGATGCTAAGCTCAGTGGTTTCGGCTGTGCGTTGACCGCTAGGTGTGTCAGTCAATCAGGCTTACAGTTTTATATAATCTTCGCCTGTATGGTGTGTTTATAAAAAGTAGCCCTATGTCCTTCCCCAGGCTTGAAATTATCCATATCAAATTTCATCACAAACGGATTACTAAACACTAGTGTTGAGCGATACCTTCCGATATCAGGAAATATCGTATCGGATTGGATCGGGCCGATACCCAAAAAGTATCGGATATCGCCGATTCCGATACCGGAAACCAATGCAAGTCAATGGGACACAAATATCGGAATGAAAATAAACCCTTTCTTTCCTTGTAGGTTAATTCTACATGAAGTAAAACAACTAAGAATAATGTAGAATGACATGAAAAGCCGGCAATTCATCAGCGGCATTCACCGGTACCCGACAATTTACAACAGAAAGAATAGAGCTTCACACATAGATTAGATAGATAGAAACATGTCAGTCACATATATATGAAGTACAGTGACAGTGTTGCTTACTGTACTTGTCATTTAGTGTAAAGGATTTATTAAAAAAAATATTAGTGTTTTCGTGCACCGTCTCTTTAAAAAAGCCGGCCGGCAATTCAGCATCTGTACCCAACAATTTATAACAGACAGAATAGAGCTTCACACATAGATTAGATAGATAGAAACATGTCAGTCACATATATAAGAAGTACAGTGACAGTGTTGCTTACAGAACTTGTCATTTAGTGTAAAGGATTTATTTAAAAAAATAATAGTGTTTTCATGCACCGTCTCTTTAAGAAAGCCGGCCGGCAATTCAGCATCTGTACCCGACAATTTAGAATAGAAGGAATAGAGAATCACACATAGATTAGATAGATAGAAACATGTCAGTCACATATATATGAAGTACAGTGACAGTGTTGATTACTGTACTTGTCATTTAGTGTTAAAATAAAGGATTTATTTAAAAAAAAATTGGCGTGGGGTTCCCCTTAATTTTAGGCTCTAGCGGAGGTTAAGCAGACAGCTGGGGCAAATGTTTGAAGCCTGGGAAGGGGGTAATACCCACGGAGCTTCCCAGGCTACTAATATCAGCCCCCAGCTGAATACCTAGCCTTTACTAGCTATTAAAATGGGGGACCCCCCCAAAAAAATGACGTGGGGTCCCCCCTAATTTAATAGCTAGCACAGGCTAGGCAGACAGCTGGGGGCTGATATTAATAGCCCAGGAAGGGTGCCATGAATATTGGCCCCCTCCCAGGCTAGAAACACCAGCCGTCAGCCGCCCCAGAAATGGCGCATCCATAGGATGCGCCAATTCTGGCACTTAGCCTCGCTCTTCCACGCTGCCCTGGTGCGGTGGCAGGGGGTAATAGGGTTGGGGTTGATGTCAGCTTATAATGCCAGCTGACATCAAGCCCAGGTTAGTAATGGAGAGGCGTCTATAAGACACCCCCATTACTAACCCCATAGTCAAAGTTAAAAGAAAACACAAACACCCAGAGTAAAGTCCTTTAATTGAAATAAAGACACAATTCTTTATTGTTCTAAATTAAACCATACTTACCATCACGCCCATTCCAGCTGAAGCCAACGATCTCCTGCAATAAAAGTAAAATAATAAAGCAACCTCATCCTTACCTTTCGATGGTTCCCAGGACAGCTCCAGCTCTGCTACATCGAGATGACAGGCTGGACCGCAGCAGAACGCCGCCATCCAGCCTGTCATCCCGCAGACACTGAGAAGAGCAGGCATGCTTGCGCTCCTCAGTGTCTCTCTGTGACGTCATCCAGATGAGCCGAGTTCATGTCCAATGAACTCAGCTCACCTCATGCACGTCACTGACAGCGTGGGAAAATTCTCCTGCACTCAGCGCTTCAGCGTGAGAATTCTCCCACGCTGTCAGTGACATACATGAGGTGAGGTCATGTCCAATGAACTCAGCTCACCTCATGCACGTCACTGACAGCGTGGGAAAATTCTCACGCTGAAGTGCTGAGTGCAGGAGAATTTTCCCACGCTGTCAGTGACGTACATGAAGTGAGCGGAGTTCATTGGACATGACCTCGGCTCATCTGGATGCCGTCACAGCCAGACACTGAGGAGTGGAAGTATGCCTGCGCTTCTCAGTGTCTGCGGGATGACAGGATGGATGGCAGCGTTCTGCTGCGGTCCAGCCTGTCATCTCGATGTAGCAGAGCTGAAGCTGTCATGGGAACCATGGAAAGGTAAGGATGAGGTTGCTTTATTATTTTACTTTTATTGCAGGAGATCGTTGGCTTCAGCTGGAATGGGTGTGATGGTAAGTATGGTTTAATTTAGAACAATAAAGAATTGTGTGTTTATTTCAATTAAAGGACTTTTTTCTGGGTGTTGTGTTTTTTTAAATACTTTACTAGAAATTCATGGTGGTCATGTCTAATATTGGCGTGACCCCATGAATTTTGGGCTTAGGGCCAGCTGATAATGCCAAGCTGGCCTTAACCCCTTTATTACCCAGTGAGCCACCGCACCAGGGCCCTGGATGAGTTGGGTACAGCGCCAGAAGATGGCGCTTCTATGAACGCGCCATTTTCTGGGGCGGCTGCGGACTGCAATTTGCAGCGGGGGTGGCCCAGAAAGCTTGGGTCTCCCTGCGCTGCGGATTCCAGCCCCCAGCTGCCTAGTTGTATCTGGCTGGGCACAAAAATAGGGCGAAGCCCCACGCATTTTTTTTTAAAATTATTTCATGAAATTCATGGAATAATTAAGAAAAAAAGGGCTTCCCTATATTGTTGTGTCCGGCCAGGTACAAATAGGCAGCTGGTGGTTGGGGGCAGCCTGTTCCTGCCTGCTGTACCTGGCTGGACACAAATATAGGGCGAAGCCCCACGTCAATTTTTTTTAAAATAAGTCCTTTATTTTAACACTAAATGACATTTGAGGAGTTAATAAAGATGCAGTCCCTAAATTATTATTTATTTTTTAATTAATTTTTCCCAAAACTTTTGACGTGGGCTTCGCCATATTTTTGTATGCCAGCCAGGTACAGCATCCAGCTTCTATGAACGCGCCATTTTCCGGGGTGGCTGCGCACTGCAATTTTCAGCGGGGGGAGGGGGGGGGGCAGAAAGCTTGGGCCTCCCTGCGCTGCAGATTCCATCCCCCAGCTGCCTAGTTGTACCTGGCTGGACACAAAAATAGGGAGAAGCTTCACGTATTTTTTTTTTTTAATTATTTCATGAAATTCATGAAATAATTAAGAAAAAAAGGGCTTCCCTATATTGTTGTGTCCAACCAGGTACAAATAGGCAGCTGGTGGTTGGGGGCAGCCCGTTCCTGCCTGCTGTACCTGGCTGGACACAAATATAGTGCGAAGCCCCACGTCAATTTTTTTTAAATCATTTCAGGAAATTCATGAAATAATTTAAAAAAATTGATGTGGGGCTTCGCCCTATATTTGTGTCCAGTCAGGTACAGCAGGCAGGAACGGGCTGCCCCCAACCACCAGCAGCCTATTTGTACCTAGCCGGACACAACAATATAGGGAAGCCCTTTTTTTCTGAATTATTCCATGAATTTCATGAATTTAAAAAAAAAAATACGTGGAGCTTCTCCCTATTTTTGTGTCCAGCCAGGTACAACTAGGCAGCTGGGGGCTGGAATCTGCAGCGCAGGGAGGCCCAAGCTTTCTGGGCCCCACCCGCTGCAAATTGCAGTCCGCAGCCGCCCCGGAAAATGGCGCGTTCATAGAAGCGCCATCTTCTGGCGCTGTACCCAACTCATCCAGGGCCCTGATGCGGTGGCTCACTGGGTAATAAAGGGGTTAAGGCCAGCTTGGCATTATCAGCTGGCCCTAAGCCCGAAATTCATGGGGTCACGCCAATATTAGACATGACCACCATGAATTTCTAGTAAAGTATTTAAAAAAAACACAAACACCCAGAAAAAAGTCCTTTAATTGAAATAAACACACAATTCTTTATTGTTCTAAATTAAACCATACTTACCATCACGCCCATTCCAGCTGAAGCCAACGATCTCCTGCAATAAAAGAAAAATAATAAAGCAACCTCATCCTTACCTTTCCATGGCTCCCACGACGGCTCCAGCTCTGCTACATCGAGATGACAGGCTGGACCGCAGCAGAACGCTGCCATCCAGCCTGTCATCCCGCAGACACTGAGAAGCGCAGGCATACTTCCACTCCTCAGTGTCTGGCTGTGACGGCATCCAGATGAGCCAACAATGAACTCGGCTCACCTCATGTACGTCACTGACAGCGTGGGAGAATTCTCCTGCACTCAGCGCTTCAGCGTGAGAATTTTCCCACGCTGTCAGTGACGTGCATGAGGTGAGGTCATGTCCCATGAACTCGGCGCACCTCATGCACGTCACTGACAGCGTGGGAGAATTCTCACGCTGAAGCGCTGAGTGCAGGAGAATTTTCCCACGCTGTCAGTGACGTGCATGAGGTGAGCTGAGTTCATTGGACATGACCTCGGCTCATCTGGATGACGTCACAGAAAGACACTGAGGAGCGCAAGCATGCCTGCGCTTCTCAGTGTCCGCGGGATGACAGGCTGGATGGCAGCGTTCTGCTGCGGTCCAGCCTGTCATCTCGATGTAGCAGAGCTGAAGCTGTCCTGGGAACCATGGAAAGGTAAGGATGAGGTTGCTTTATTATTTTACTTTTATTGCAGGAGATCGTTGGCTTCAGCTGGAATGGGTGTGGCGGTAAGTATGGTTTAATTTAGAACAATAAAGAATTGTGTCTTTATTTCAATTAAAGGACTTTTTTCTGGGTGTTTGTGTTTTTTTTAAATACTTTACTAGAAATTCATGGCGGTCATGTCTAATATTGGCGTGACCCCATGAATTTCGGGCTTAGGGCCAGCTGATAATGCCAAGCTGGCCTTAACCCCTTTATTACCCAGTGAGCCACCGCACCAGGGCCCTGGATGAGTTGGGTACAGCGCCAGAAGATGGCGCTTCTATGAACGCGCCATTTTCCGGGGCGGCTGCGGACTGCAATTTGCAGCGGGTGGGACCCAGAAAGCTTGGGTCTCCCTGCGCTGCAGATTCCAGCCCCCAGCTGCCTAGTTGTACCTGGCTGGACACAAAAATAGGGCGAAGCGCCACACATTTTTTTTTTTAATTATTTCATGAAATTCATGGAATAATTAAGAAAAAAAGGGCTTCCCTATATTGTTGTGTCCGGCTAGGTACAAATAGGCAGCTGGTGGTTGGCGGCAGCCCGTTCCTGCCTGCTGTACCTGGCTGGACACAATTATAGGGCGAAGCCCCACATAATTTTTTTTTAATTATTTCATGAATTTCCTGAAATAATTAAAAAAAAATTGACGTGGGGCTTCACACTATATTTGTGTCCAGCCAGGTACAGCAGGCAGGAACGGGCTGCCCCCAACCACCAGCTGCCTATTTGTACCTAGCCGGACACAACAATATAGGGAAGCCCTTTTTTTCTTAATTATTCCATGAATTTCATGAAATAATTAAAAAAAAAAAAACGTGGAGCTTCTCCCTATTTTTGTGTCCAGCCAGGTACAACTAGGCAGCTGGGGGATGGAATCTGCAGCGCAGGGAGGCCCAAGCTTTTTGCCCTCCCCCCCCCCGCTGAAAATTGCAGTCCGCGGCCGCCCCGGAAAATGGCGCGTTCATAGAAGCTGGATGCTGTACCTGGCTGGCATACAAAAATATGGCGAAGCCCACGTCAAAAGTTTTGGGAAAAATTTATTAAAAAATAAATAATAATTTAGGGACTGCATCTTTATTAAGTCCTCAAATGTCATTTAGTGTTAAAATAAAGGATTTATTTAAAAAAAAAATGGCGTGGGATCCCCCATAATTTTAGTCTCTAGCGGAGGTTAAGCAGACGGCTGGGGCAGATGTTTGAAGCCTGGGAAGGGGGTAAAACCCACGGAGCTTCCCAGGCTACTAATATCAGCCCCCAGCTGAATACCTAGCCTTTACTAGCTATTAAAATGGGGGACCCCCCAAAAAAAAATGACGTGGGGTCCCCTCTATTTTAATAGCTAGCAAAGGCTAGGCAGACAGCTGGGGGCTGATATTAATAGCTCAGGAAGGGTGCCATGAATATTGGCCCCCTCCCAGGCTAGAAACACCAGCCGTCAGCCGCCCCAGAAATGGCGCATCCATAGGATGCGCCAATTCTGGCACTTAGCCTCGCTCTTCCACGCTGCCCTGGTGCGGTGGCAGGGGGTAATAGTGGTGGGGTTCATGTCAGCGCCAGCTGCCATGAAGCCCAGGTTAGTAATGATGGCCGTCTATATGACACCCCCATTACTAACCTACAAAGTGTTAAAAAGAAAAAACACACTACACCCAGAAAAAATAATTTATTTGAAATAAAACACCATTTTATTTAATTCTTAGTTTACTAAAAAAAAAATAGTTACCTGTCCACGTTCCTGCGCTGATCTCCCATGCACAGCTGTCACATCTGGAGATGGTGACAGCTGTGCATGGCTGCTGTAAGCTCAGGCTGCCGGGAACACGTCCGCTCCCGGCAGCGGGAGCCACTGACTGAGGTCACCGGAGTGCATTCAGGCAGCGCAGCTCCGGAGACCTCCTTTACGGCAGTGCTGTACTGTGGGAATTTCTCACGATACAGCAGTGCCGTAAAGGAGCTAACCGGAGCAGCGCTGCCTGAACTCCGGTGAACCCTTACGGCCCCGTCATTCTAGCGGCGGCAGCGGTTCAGAGCGGTCACATTCTATGTGGCTGCTCTGAACTGGAGATCTTCGTGGGACACTCGTGGACTACTACGGAGGGGTAAGGATAAGGTTGTGGTTTATTATTTTATATTTTATTACAGGAGATCGATGGCTTCGGGGAATTAGGTGTCTTGGTGAGTATAGGTGTAGTTTTTTATTTTTTACTTTATTTCAGGTGGCGATCGGCGGGGACAGGTAATGTATGAACTAATTTCTTTTAGGTAACCACTGGCCACCAATGACATGTTTTTAACATTTATTGGGGACACAGTAGGGCAATTTAAATAGCAGGATCAGGCTGATGGGAACTACTGCTCCCATCGAGCTGATCCTGCTGGCAGGAGTGGACGGGGGACAGACATAGGCCGATGGGAGTAGTAGTGTCACATCGGCCTATGTCTGCCCGCACACACACCCGCACACACACACACCCCGCACACACACACACCCCGCACACACACACACCCCGCACACACACACACCCCGCACACACACACACACACACCCCGCACACACACCCGCACACACACCCGCACACACACACCCCGCACACACACACACCCCGCACACACACACACCCCGCACACACACACACCCCGCGCACACACACACACACACACACACACCCCGCGCACACACACACACACACACACACACCCCGCACACACTAATCATGACGGGTCTGGGAGGTGAGGCTGACCTGTGCGGCCGTGGGAAAGTTCATGTGAGTTCATGCAGTCAAGCATGAACTCACATGAACCCTCTGAGGGCACCGCGGCTACTTCAAATGAACAGCTGATCGGCATCACCTGATACCTCAGCTGTTCATTTGAAATAACCGGCGGGAAAGCGCAGCACAGAACGGGAAAGCCGGCGGTGAAGTCTTTTCACTGCCGGCTTCCCCGCCCGGGTCCTTCGCTCCTTGGTGCTGCGCTCCCCGCCCGGTCCTAATTTACGATCGGGATGGGAGGTGGCGAGGGGAGCGGAGGATCGGGGTGGGAGGCTGCGGGGAAGCAGTATGGGGCTGCGTGATTGTTTAAAAGCCGGCGGCTTTTTACCGCGCGCCGGCTTTTAAACAATCAGGAGAATTCTCCCACGCTGGGATGGCATTCTGATGACAAGCTGGATCGCAGCTGAGCGCTGCCACCCAGCTTGTCATCCTTCACAGACACTGCAGAGCGCAGGCATTATGGGAACTTCCGATTCCGGTATTCGATATTATAAAAGTATCGGAATTAAGTATCGGAATTCCGATACAGTGAATATCGGCCGATACCCGATATTTCAGTATCGGAATGCTCAACACTACTAAACACTGATTAATAAACAGGACGGACTGAAGTTACTTGCGTTTAATATTGTTCGTGTTAGTAAAGAATTAGTATGTAATTGGAATAATGGACATCTGCAGGTAATTTATCTATATGTTTTTACTGCAATATACTCCTGTAAACTATGTTATTTGATTTCTTTCGTTCAGCGAAAATATGTTGATTTTGCGATTTAGAAACACGTGAGCAAGCTACGTATAGCTGACCGTGGGAAAACCAGGGCGTGCCTAAATGTATCCCCGCTACCTTCAAAGTTTGCCCTTGCGATTTATTGATGGTCATTGAAAGTGCAACTTTAAGTGGGAACTGCAAACGTTTGAAATTAAAGGGTAAGTTATTGGGTATTATTGGGATGCGTGGTATAAGAATATTTTCACCCTTAGCTTCTCCAGTTAAAATTGTGGCCTTTACAATGTGCCTGCCTAGTTCAGTGACTCGCAATCCAGTGCCATTACATAATCTCGGGGCGTCCAAGTTGCGCATTAACAAAACGGGTATACCGACCTTTAATTCGAGCTTATGAGATGGGACCCCGGATAGCTCCAAAGAGTTAAGAAACTCCACGGGGTAGCTCGTAGAGTCTTCAGATGACATGACTGTGTCGATGGAGTTGTAGGTTGTTGCATCGCTGGTTACTTGGTCCAAGATAATTTTATTGATTTTCGCAACTGTTTCATTTCTTGGTGCTAGTATAGTTCTTTCACATAGCCAATTTTCATCGTGGATGTTTTGTTGCAAATTTGGAAAAACTTGAGCAATAAGTGCGTCTTCCGAATCCACAACATGACAAAATTGGTTAGTGAATAGAACCATACCTTCTTCGTCAGTTTCGATTCGACCTTCACCGATCTCGAGCAGTTTCTCAGCGTACGCGCCCGACTCTAGATCACTGAATAACTGGACACGCATGTTGGTGGTGAGGTGCAGCTTTTCAACTTTGGTCCATAAATATGAGGATTTCAGACATGCGTTAATTTCGTCTGCTGCAGTGCCTCGCTCGATGACAGGCAAAGTTTGCCTAAAGTCCCCAGCCAATAAAACAACCACACCACCCATTATTGTTTGTTTACTGTGTAAGTCTTGTAGACAACGATCAAGAGCTTCGATGGCGCGTTTGTGTGACATTGTGCACTCGTCCCACACGATTAGTTTGCACTGTTGCAACAGGAGGCCACGGGCGCTGCTCTTGCTGATATTACACGATGGGGTTTCTTCGTTCACCAGATTAAGAGGTAATTTAAAGACTGAATGTGCCGTCCGTCCACCGCTTAGCAATGTTGCAGCAATTCCAGAGGAAGCCACAGCTAATGCAACGTTATGACCGCTACGAATTTTTGCTAAAAGTAAATTAAGCAAGAAAGTTTTTCCTGTACCACCCAGGGCATCAAGGAAAAAAAGTCCGCCTTCACCATTCTCAACTCATCCTACTATTTTGTGATAAATCTCTCTTTGATCAGGTAGCAAACGTGGCTCAGTTTCGCAAACGTGAGCGTCCAACTGGTTGGTATCATAGCTTAGCTCTTTTATCAACTCGTTCGACAGCTCTCCTCTACGCCGCGGTGAGGGTAGACCAAAATCGGACAATTTCTTTCCAGAAATTATTAATATTTTGTCCTCGATAAGCCCCAACGCCTCATTGAAACAGAGATCATCGTTAACGTGATCCATTCTTTCAAATCTGTGCATGATATCCTCTGATAACGCAGTTTTATACTTGTGCCAGAGTTGTAGAGGATTGGATAAACCGCAAGTGCATATCAATATGGCAAACAGCTCTCTTATTTGCGCCGGGGAGCGACATAGCACGGCCTCTTCTAAGGTGGTATCCCAGTGGTTGTCATCTTCCAACAACCCCATCTTCTCACACACCTGCCGAAAAGTTGCAAGTTCTTGACTTTCAAATGTTTTTAAATCCGAGAAGTTGGTTGGACCCCTTATTACATTCAGCAGCATACGCAAGCAATAACATTCAAAATTGCTAACGTGCACCGTGTAAATGCGACCTGGAGCGTCTCCTGCCTTTACACCTGGCCAGCCATCGACAGGTGTTCCTTGTAGACGACGTTTCCATTGCTTCCGTGCCACATTCCAAGTATAGTAGCGAGGCACGTCAATGTAAAGTAATGTTTTTGCAAACGTATCACTTTGGCACAACAGGAAAAATGCCGTTAGTGTAGTTTTAGGTGGTGCTTCTAATCTCTCTCTAAAATTATTTTCCATAAAGTAAACCCTCTCGCTATTGGGTAAATGAATCGCGAGATGAGTGACGGTTGGGTGTCTCTCGTGCAGAGGTAGACCTAAGATCCGCCACGCTGCTTCGTTACTACTAACATATCGGCCGGTTCTAAAGGTCTGCACCTCATCTCTTGGGTCAATGTTAACATTCCCTTGCTGGCGGATATTAAAAATAGCCTGGTCGCTACCCTTATTAATATATTTACAAATATATTTTATCGCCTGTACCGTATTACAGAACTCTACATTTAAATGAGAATTAAAATTTTTTGATAAGAGTGGAGAATATGGGACCACCCAGCTATTGTCCACCAATATTTCCTGTGTTCCTCTACGGGTTTTTATAATCGTCGTGCGTCCACCATTCTCTGGTGCTCTGCGCCTGTACAAAGGATAACCTTTGTCATTGGTTTGAGTATCTTTTAAAAGCTTCCTCGGATATTTTTTGGTACATTTTCCTTCCTTCATGCATGGCGATGAAGAATTGAATGTACCACATGGCCCGTGAATCATATTCTTTGTCACTGTATCATAGAGCTTTTGATCGGTTTCTGGGTTTGGTATCTCAGCACATATGATTTCGTCAATTTGGTTCGGATGCAATTTTTCCTTTAACCACAGCAGTAAGTGCACATGAGGCAAACCTCGCTTTTGCCACTCGATCGAGTACATGAAGCATTGCATATCACCAAATATGTTACCTTTTGTAAGTAGAGCTACCAACTTCTGTACTTTTATTCTACTCGAGCTGTTAAGTCATGTCTGTCCGTTGAATTTTGACCAGCCATAAGCTCTTTGGTGATTTCTGGCCAAGCGGGGTTGCAAGTCATTGTAATAAATAAATCAGGCCTCCCATAATTACGTACGTATGTGAACGCATCTTGTGTGTATTCGTGTAGGTATCTCGGGCTATTTAGAAATGATGACGGGAGAATCACCATCTGACCTAAGTTATTTGGATCCAAATCCGCATCATTTCTTATTGCATCTTGCAAGTGAATATAATTTTCTGCGCGCAGTTTTTTTTTATTTAAAGAAATGAACCTTAAGCGCTCACTTTCCATCTTTACATACATGTCGACCAGAAACTAATGAAGTAGGAGCCTACACTTAAGCATCAAATTAAAATCGCTGCGACGGACCATCAAGTGAAAGGCATAAAAATCTTTGCAGGACACGTTTTTGCTTGGCATTGCTTGTTTGGTAATTGGATTTATCTGAGGAATATCAATGCTGTACCCCTCTTGTCCTTTCCATAAAATTATTGGGTACTCGAGAGCGTCATAGAATCTATGTGTACCCTAGTGAGCATGCCATCGCGCGTCTGCACAACGATGTCCCGAGACATAGTTTGTTCGCTACTAACTATTACAGCAGCTATTTCATTTGTAGTAGGGGCATTGAATCGTCTCTCATGTTGACCACGTGTTACACGGTCTGGGTGAATCACTACTTTGAAATGATCGTCATTGATCATTCTGTCTCTAGCCGTTTTAAATTCATGCACCAAAATGTTGTGGTCGTGAAGTACTCGTAATTTTTTAACTATGTTTCTATCTGCGCTTTGCACGCACTCAGTACGCCTGTTGATTTGTTCTTCTTCGTCACCTATGAAATAAACTTGTAAAAATTGTGGTTGCGAAATGGACGTAGGAATTAAAGAACCGATACCGTGGTATACTTGTCCTTGTATTGTAAAGGTCGGGCAAAACCCAGGCATTGAGACAATTTGATCTGCTCCAAAAGACGTCATATGAAAACACATGTTGTATTTTCTTATATTATTTAGAAAAAGGTGAGATTCATCAGTTTCATTAGAGAAAAGCTCTTTTAAAGGTTGAACTGGCTCGTCTATATAAGGAAGAGCTACTTTCCCGCCCAAACAACACATACCTGCTGCTTCCTCTTTCCACTTAAGAGCTCCGCAATATTTGCAATCTATGGTCATTGCTTCTATTTTTATAAGCTTGTGAGTTTCATAATCAAGAGTCTCGTCATACTCAAATGCAGCTTTATTAAACAATATCCATGTATTTCTTGTAAATGTTTGACGCCGCTGTGCTGCCCTTTCAGCAACAGTGCGTCTGCGAGATTCGGCCATTTCATAAGTTTCAGTGGCTCTTTGGGACGCCATGTAAGTCGCTTGCTGCTGACGTCGAGCTTGGGACTGTTCTGGAGTTTCAGCAGCCGGTTGAGACGCCAGATACTCCGCATGCTGTTCACGTCGGGCTTGGGACTGTTCTGGAGTTTCAGCAGCCCGTTGAGACGCCAGATACTCCACATGCTGTTCACGTCGGGCTTGGGACTGTTCTGGAGTTTCAGCAGCCGGTTGAGACGCCAGATACTCCGCATGCTGTTCACGTCGGGCTTGGGACTGTTCTGGAGTTTCAGCAGCCCGTTGAGACGCCAGATACTCCGCATGCTGTTCACGTCGGGCTTGGGACTGTTCTGGAGTTTCAGCAGCCCGTTGAGACGCCAGATACTCCGCATGCTGTTCACGTCGGACTTGGGACTGTTCTGGAGTTTCAGCAGCCGGTTGAGACGCCAGATACTCCGCATGCTGTTCACGTCGAGCTTGGGACTGTTCTTGAGTTTCAGCAGCCCGTTGAGACGCCAGATACTCCGCATGCTGTTCACGTCGGGCTTGGGAATGTTCTGGAGTCTCTGCAGCTCTATGTGCCGCACAACGCACCGCCTGCTCAAGCCTTCGTTGCTCGGCTTGTTGAGACGTCTCATCACGTCTAATTATTTTCATAGCTCGCGCTTTATTAGAGCTTTGCGAAATGTTAGACTTACGCTTTCGCGGCATTTTTATAAGTACTAATTACAAAATAGGTACTTAGTAAAGTTCAAACAAAATACTAAAACAATCTAATTAGTTATATTACGATCGCTGTACAGACGATATCAGTTGTATATGACTGGTCTATGAGGAGCAGCTGTGGCGCGGTTACCCATAGCAACCATTCCCAGTGCTCTGTGGGAGCTGAGCGCAGCCTGCTGGTGCTGTGGGTGACATGCTGCGCTGCACACACACAGGGCTGTGCTGCACACAGGAGGGGAGGACGCCATGCTGTCAGGCTGCAGTGTGTGTGTAGCACCCTGAGGATTCGGCTGCTACAGGGGTATTGCACCTCAACCCAGAGGTGTGATATTCCACTCCCGGGTAAGGATGGAGTCTGAAACTGAGCCCAGAAAGCTGCATGCACTACACACATCCCATTTCCGAGGAACAGACCAACGGTACTCCCACTTAGAAATGTGCAGGTACGACCGAGTCTGTTCCTGGCTGGAGTGGGAGGGGGGTGGTACATCCCAGTAGTGTAGGGGCAGATAGGGGGAGCAGCCTGGGTAAAGATAGGAGCTCATTGGGTGCTGGTCACCTGAGCTCACACATAGAGGGAGTATATAAGGTGGGCACCATCTTAGATCAGGGTCAGTCGGTCAGTCTGCCACAGTCAGTCAGTCTGTGAGAAGCCAGAGGAAGAGGAGCAGAGCAGCCCCAGAGAGAGTGAGAGTGGAGCAAGAAAGACCCAGAGAGGGTGAAAGAAAAGGACTCTGAGAACCCAAAGTCCATCACCGGGTGAAGAGTTGGCAACTGGGTACCGGATCCCAAACTGGTGGGGGCTAAAGCACACCCTAGCCAGAGACCGGAGGCCGTGGGCAGGATCTGCCACGGCCACCCACCACATCCACCCTGAAGGCAAACCACGTGTAGGGTCAGGGAACCCAAGGCCAAGGGTCTCCCAACAGAAGGCCCGAGGGAGCTGGACCTAGGTGGATCCCTGGTGGGGACGGCCAGAAGACAGGACAGGAAGGAGGGCTCAGGGTCACGCTCCGGACTTGCTTGGGGGTTGGCTGAATCCAGGACCTGGTGGACGCAGCACGGCTCGGGTGGTCACTTGAAGCTGGAGTGACCGGAACATCAGCAGTAAGTAAATACCCTAAACTGCACAACCCGACTCTGTCTTTAATTACCATCTATGCTGCACCACCACAACCCCCATCCTCTGCACCTGACCCCCTGAGGCTATACCCCACCCGTTGGGGGTTATACTATCAAAAGCTGCACCAACACCATCAGCCTCAGCGGACCCTGCTGCAGCGGCGGCCGTAGTGACCGCAATACAACGGGTGGCGTAGTCGACATAAAGAACTTTATAACATCTGTAGGACTGCCACATACTCTGAGCTTGACACCCTGGGCACGGACCGGGTCACAGCCACTCGGAAACTACAACCCCCATCTGATCCGGCTCCGGGTATTCCCCTAAAGAATATGGCCCAGGGGGTGCGTCAACTTTGGCGTAGTCGGCAGGATTACGTGCCCACAACAACCGGGTACTGCGTGCCTGAAGAAAAGAACAAGTTTACCTCAAAAAGAAGTCTCCTGCCGGTTCCGGAGGGTCCCCGCCATCGGACTCCATCACAGATCGATTCCCGCCGGTTGTCCGCCATTAACAGCTTTTTCCCGCCATCTGCAGAGTTTCCCGCCACTGGGAGACGATTCCCGCCATTTCCAAAGGTTTCCCGCCTTGGAAGAGCGGACGCCATTATGGGCGTGCCAGAGGGTGGCAAGAGGCCACCTCCCATCGTGGGCCAGGACCGAAAATGGCACCAAAAGTGGAAACCGCCCCCACCAACAGAGACTGTGATGCTAGAGGTGTCTGTCAGCGTGAAAGAACTGCCCCTGGAGCTGACAATCACCAAGTGGCCCCGGGACCGCCCTCGAAGTGGGAGGACTGAGAAGAAGGGAGCAAAGATGGGTGTCGCCTGGAGCAGTCTGGAGAGGGCGCACCCGGAGACAAGAAGCCTAGAGCTGAGTCCAGAAGAAGCTTACCCGGAGATGGGAGAAGAGCAGAGCAGCACCGGCCCGCTGGCCAGGAGCCTGCCGGGAACAGCAGAAGGAGAGCAGAGCAGCACCGACCCGTTGGTCAGGAGCCTGCTAGAAGCAACGACCCCACTAGGCCTAGTGGAGGTCCTAGCACAGCTCCCCCGAGACCGGGAGTGTGCGCAGACCGCTCTGGAGGGCCTCGCACGGAGGATGGCCCGGGTGCAGCGAGAGACGTTGGCGGAGTGGAGCCGTGAGATGGCCCAGCAGACCGAGACCCGTCAGCGGAGCACGCCACCCGAGACGAGGAGACAGACCGCCTCTGAGGATGGCGCAGGAGGACTGAAGGCCGGAGACGGCGCCGAGAAGGGAGCCGAACGAAAGGAGGCAGGTAAAGGGGACGTCTCTACCCCAAACCGGGAAACCGCGTACCTGCCCCAGCTCCCCGTCGCAGAGCCCGAAGTATCCCCTGCCGTGCCCGTCGCTGCAACGTCACCGCCGCAGACTAGGCCTCAAACGGGAGCCGCGACCCTTGTGACGTCACACGCCTCGACCCCGAGCGTGACCAAGCAGGAAGTACCACCAGCCTGGTCGCAAGGCCTAGTACCCCCGGGCGCCGCAATACCAACAGCGCCCCCTACCTCCGCGGAGCCACCGGCCTGGTCGCAGGGCCAAGTAACACAGGGCGCCGCCGTTCTTACGGTGCCCTTCACTTTCCAGGTGCCCCAGGCCTGGCCGCAAGGCCTGGGCAACCCGGGCGCCGCCACCACCACCGCGCCCATAAAACCAAGAGTGCCGCATCTGGGAGAAGATTTGTTCGCCCAACATACGTGCCCGGATGGGCAGCCCTTTACATGGCCACCGGAGTTTCACCATCCCCGACTCCGGAAAGAGAGACCCCTAGATGAACCCCTGATTCCGGTTCCAAAGCCCGTAAAAAGGACCTCGCCCCCGCTAGAGGAGGCACAGTTTGAGTGGGACCCCACCGGAGAAGATCGCATGGGGTTCACTCAGGAGACCCGGGCAGCCGCAGCGGAGCGTGCTGAGTGCTGCCGCCAGCAGCTCGAGGTCTTTGAGAGGGAGCGGAGAGAGAGGCGGGTCCGGGAACAACAAGCCCAGATAAGGAGCGCGGAGCAGAAGAGCCGGGCCAGGAGAGACCCCCGTGCAGCACATAGTCCCCGCACCACCGGGACTGTGATCAAGTTTAACATGCAGCATGGGTGGGGCTTCATCCGAGACCACCGCACCCCAGGCGACGTCTTCGTGACCAGGAGAGACGTTGAGTCCCACCTACCGGAGGGACACAGAGGTCGTGACCTTTACATCGGGGACGAGGTCACCTTTACCCGGCACAAGTGTGCCAAAGGACCCTACGCCCTCCATGTGCATCGCCTGACGGAGGAAGAGCTGCGGTGTGAGGAGGAAGAACAAGAGGACCCGGACGGGTCTGAAGCTAAAGGTAACCACAAAGAAAGAGCAGGAGGACGTCGTCGTTGAGTACGGCAGAGTAGAAGCTGTATATAGTTACCCGTAGGGGTACCAAAGAAACTGTTGCTGATAATATAGTCCCCGTTGGGACCAGCAAGTGTGAACTGTTTACCCGTTTATCCCTTAAATACCTGGCCGAGGACTGAGAGCGGCCATATCCCTTGTAAATAGTTGCGCGTCCTAAAGCGCCCCCTACTGGTTTTATAGGAAAGCCACGAGTTCCAAAGACTGTCGCACTTTACCCGGTCACACGTTGCACAGTGACCGGAGGAGGAGCCAGAGGCGACGAGAATATTATTAATATGAAAAGTTTTATGATGATGCTGATATATATATGATATTTTATATGTTTTTATTATGTTGTTTATATGAAAAAAAAAAAAAATGTATGTTTGTGGATGTTTATCTCTTACAGCCCGAGGACGTGCTGTGGTTTACCAGGGGGGAATGTAGCACCCTGAGGATTCGGCTGCTACAGGGGTATTGCACCTCAACCCAGAGGTGTGATATTCCACTCCCGGGTAAGGATGGAGTCTGAAACTGAGCCCAGAAAGCTGCATGCACTACACACATCCCATTTCCGAGGAACAGACCAACGGTACTCCCACTTAGAAATGTGCAGGTACGACCGAGTCTGTTCCTGGCTGGAGTGGGAGGGGGGTGGTACATCCCAGTAGTGTAGGGGCAGATAGGGGGAGCAGCCTGGGTAAAGATAGGAGCTCATTGGGTGCTGGTCACCTGAGCTCACACATAGAGGGAGTATATAAGGTGGGCACCATCTTAGATCAGGGTCAGTCGGTCAGTCTGCCACAGTCAGTCAGTCTGTGAGAAGCCAGAGGAAGAGGAGCAGAGCAGCCCCAGAGAGAGTGAGAGTGGAGCAAGAAAGACCCAGAGAGGGTGAAAGAAAAGGACTCTGAGAACCCAAAGTCCATCACCGGGTGAAGAGTTGGCAACTGGGTACCGGATCCCAAACTGGTGGGGGCTAAAGCACACCCTAGCCAGAGACCGGAGGCCGTGGGCAGGATCTGCCACGGCCACCCACCACATCCACCCTGAAGGCAAACCACGTGTAGGGTCAGGGAACCCAAGGCCAAGGGTCTCCCAACAGAAGGCCCGAGGGAGCTGGACCTAGGTGGATCCCTGGTGGGGACGGCCAGAAGACAGGACAGGAAGGAGGGCTCAGGGTCACGCTCCGGACTTGCTTGGGGGTTGGCTGAATCCAGGACCTGGTGGACGCAGCACGGCTCGGGTGGTCACTTGAAGCTGGAGTGACCGGAACATCAGCAGTAAGTAAATACCCTAAACTGCACAACCCGACTCTGTCTTTAATTACCATCTATGCTGCACCACCACAACCCCCATCCTCTGCACCTGACCCCCTGAGGCTATACCCCACCCGTTGGGGGTTATACTATCAAAAGCTGCACCAACACCATCAGCCTCAGCGGACCCTGCTGCAGCGGCGGCCGTAGTGACCGCAATACAACGGGTGGCGTAGTCGACATAAAGAACTTTATAACATCTGCAGGACTGCCACATACTCTGAGCTTGACACCCTGGGCACGGACCGGGTCACAGCCACTCGGAGACTACAACCCCCATCTGATCCGGCTCCGGGTATTCCCCTAAAGAATATGGCCCAGGGGGTGCGTCATGTGCATCCTCCATGGAGCCGCGCTCAGGTTACTGCCCCTCCCCGTGTGTGAGTCACTTCCCCTCCGCCCAGGTGAGGCACTCGGAACTTTCCCGGCTGCAGCAGCTGGCGCAGGTGAGCGCATGTTTTATTATACGGTGTTATGTGGAGGGACAATGGTGGCGGGGACCCCCTGTGTGAGGACAATGACGGCCCGGTGCCCCCGGGCAACCTGCAGGAGGAAGCCTCACACTCCCCGCGGGCTGTGGGCGCAGGCAGGCCGTGCTGGGACGTGTAGTTCCCTAGTAACCTGTTCCTGACATATGGGCTGTTTTCTGGCCTATTTTTTTTTTTTTTTTTTTTTTTTTAAGTCTGAGAAAATGTCATAAATTATCCTTCTCCCTTCAGCTGTTTCCAGAGTGTAATGTATCAGGGTGAGCTCATGACTGACAGCTGCCAAAGTTTCTAGGAAATGTCAGTCCCTGGGGGTCGTGTGTGAACCCCCTGTGCCACACTTGTACCGGGCCACGGTATATGATCACCCCTGTATTTTGACTGTGGACAGACGGCAACTGTGACCTCACTATACAATGATCCACTATGGGCAAATTATTGTATTATCAATCTCTTCTGACTGCTGTAAATCAGCCATTTAAATATCACCTGTGTATGTGTGTATATCAGAGAGCTCTCAGAGGCCAGATTTTTTTCCGACTTAATTGACATGTATCGTTATATTACGACCAAAATTACATAAAATCATTACAAATTGTAGCCTATATGTTATTCCGATGTATAATCTATATTACTGTAAAGTTTCATGCAAATCCGTCCAGTAGTTTTTTCGTGAAAGAGTAACAAACATACATACTCACAAACTTTCGCATTTATAATATTAGTAGGATAAAGACATTATTATATAATGTCAAATTAATGTGGGAATTCACTTAATTCATTCAAAATAAATTACAATATGACCAATTACATTTCAATATCTCATATACAGTTGAAACCAGAAGTTTCCATACACTGTATAAAAAGACATACAGTATCTGCATGTTTCTCTCCATATCTGACATGAAATCAGAATAAACCTTTCCTGTTTTAGGTCAATTAGGATTACCATCATTTGTAATATTTGCCAAATGCCAGAATAATGAGAGAGCGAGAATGCAGTAAGTAATAAAAATGCTTAAAACAAAGTCAAAACTTTCCATCCATTTCATTAGTATTTGGTACCATTGTCCTTAAAGTGAATGACTTGGGTGAAACATTTGGGATTTCCTCCCACAAGCTTCTCACAATATAAGGCTATGTGCCCACGTTGCGGAAATGAAGCAGAAAATTTCTGCTTCATTTCCGCATGTCCTCTCCCGAAAAAACGCATGCGGAATTCCACGCGGGTTTATCCTGCGTTTATCGCGCGTTTTCCACATGCGGAATTCCACGCGCGTTTATCCTGCGTTTATCGCGCGTTTTCCACATGCGGAATTCCACGCGCGTTTATCCTGCGTTTATCGCGCGTTTTCCACATGCGGAATTCCACGCGCGTTTATCCTGCGTTTATCGCGCGTTTTCCACATGCGGAATTGCCTTGTGTTTTTTATTGCATTGCAAAGGCAATTCCGCTTGCGGAAAAGCAAAATTAATTGACATGCTGTGGATTATTGCGCGCATCAAAAACGCTGCGGAAAAATCCGCAGCATGGGCATAGAACTTGCGGATTCCCCTTGGGGACCATGGGGGGCAGATTACCTAGCGTTTCACAAGCGTTTACCCTGAGGAAAGTCCGCAGCATATACGCTTGTAAAACGCTACGTGGGCACATACTCTTAGGTCGGAATTTGGGCCCATTTCTCCTGACACAACTGGTGTAACTGATCCAGGTTTGTAGGTCGTCTTGCTCGCACCAGCCTTTTCAGCTTTGCCCATACATTTTCAATAGGACTAAGATCAGGGCTTGGTGATGGCCGCTCCAAAACATTGACTTTGTTATCCTTAACCCCTTATTGACCAATAGACGTCTTTTTACTGATCTGCAATATAAGAGACTAGCGTTCCCCGACAGGTGACTATCCTGTAGCTGTCACCTGTACATTATAGCTGACAACTTGCTGCATCAGCCATGATCAGTGTTGGCACAGACCATGGACGTTTAACCCCTTTGATTCTGTTGTCAATAGTGATTATAGAATCTAAATAGTTAACACAGTGTGGGGGCTTCCTTTTAACTTTATCGGCACCTTGATATCTTGATTGTGTGGTCCTGATGTTTGCCTTGGCAGTTCATGGCCAAATAACTACCTTTAAAGTATGCCGGCTATAATTGCCTGTTCAGAAGTTACCAAAATCTAGATTGTAAAAATAAACTGTTTCATTCTTGTCATTCCACTTTCCATTACTTCCTGAAAAGAACCAGAAGGGTTAATGAACTATATGAAAGCAATTTTAAATACGTTGAGGGGTGCAGTGTTTAACCCCTTTACAACCCAAGGTGGTTTGCACGTTAATGACCAGGCCAATTTTTACAATTCTGACCACTGTCACTTTATGAAGTAATTACTCTGGAACGCTTCAATGGATCCCCCTGATTCTGAGATTGTTTTTTCATGACATATTGTACTTCATGATTGTGGTAAAATTTCTTCGATATCACTTGCATTTATTTGTGAAAAAAATGGAAATTTGGTGAAAATTTTGAAAATTTTGCAATTTTCAAAATTTTAATTTTTATGCCCTTAAATCAGAGAGATATGTCACACAAAAGAGTTAATAAATAACATTTCCCACATGTCTACTTTACATCAGCACAATTTTGGAACCAAATTTTTTTTTTGTTAGGGAGCTATAAGGGTTAAAAGTTGACCAGCGATTTCTCATTTTTCCAACAAAATTTACAAAACCATTTTTTTAGGGACCACATCACATTTGAAGTCACTTTGAGAGGTCTTTATGACTGAAAATACCCAAAAGTGACACCATTCTGAAAACTGCACCCCTCAAGGTGCTCAAAAGCACATTCAAGAACTTTATTAACCCTTCAGGTGCTTCACAGGAATTTTTGGAATGTGTAAGAAAAAAATGAACATTTAACTTTTTTCACAAAAATGTTACTTTAGACCCAATTTTTTTTTATTTTCGCAGGGGTAACAGGAAAAAGTGAACCCCAAAATTTTTTGTGCAATTTCTCTTGAGAGCTGATACCCCATATGTGAGGGAAAACCATTGTTTGGGCGCACTGCAGGGTTTGGAAGGGAAGGAGCGCCCTTTTGAATGCAAAATTTGTTTGAATAATTAGCAGACACTATGTTGCGTTTGGAGAGCTCCTGATGTGCCTAAACAGTGGCAACCCCCCACAAGTGACACAATTTTGGAAACTAGACCCCTTAGGGAACTTATCTAGATGTGTGGTGAGCACCTTGAACCCCAAGGTGATTCACAGAAGTTTATGATATTGAGCTGTAAAAATAAAATTTTCACATTTTTCCTACAAAAATGTTTTTCATCCCCTAATTTTGCATTATTATAAGGGTAATAGAATAAATTGCACCATGAAATTTGTTGTGCAATTTCTCCTGAACACGCCAATACCCCATATGTGGAGGAAAACCACTGTTTGGGCGCACGGCAGGGTTTGGAAGGGAAGGAGCGCCATTTGACTTTTTGAATGTAAAATTTGCTTGAATAATTAGCGGACGCCATGTTGCATTTGGGGAGCCCCTGATGTGCCTAAACAGTGGAAACCCCCCACAAGTGACCCCATTTTCGAAACTAGACCCCTTAGGGAACTTATCTAGATGCATAGTGAGCACATTGGGAGACAAAATAAGCAAATCAGTAGCAGGTGAAGAATTGGTTTTATTTATTTTTTACGCCGTTCCTCATGCGGTATAAGTGATGAGATTACTTTATTCTTCGGGTCGGTGCGATTACAGTGATACCAGAATCATATCGGGTTTTTATGATTGACAGCTGTCACACACTAAGAGATGCTTTTTTTTTGCAATTTAATCTAGTTTTTGCATCACCATATTTTGAGAGCTATAATTTTTCCATATTTTGGCTGACAGAGTCATGTGACTGCTTGTTTTTTGCGGGACGAGTTGACATTTTTATTCGTACCATTTTTGGGTACGTGACATTTTTTGATTGCTTTCTATTCTGTTTTTTGGGAGGTAAAATTAACAAAAACCAACAATTCAGGAATTGTTTTTTGAGGTTTTTTTTTATGCCGTTCTGCGTGTGGTAAAAGTGATCAGGCAGCGTTATTCTTCAGGTCAGTACGTTTACAGCGATACTACACTTACTGTATATTTTTTTATGTTTTGGCGCTTTTACACAATAAAACAATTTTATAGAAAAAATATTTTTTTTGCATTGCTTTATTCTGAGAGCTATAACTTTTTTATTTTTTGGCTGATGGAGCTCTATGGCGGCTTGTTTTTTGCGGAACAAGATGACGTTTTCAGCGTTACCATTTTTATTTCCATTTTGCTTTTTGATCGCATTTTTTTCCACTTTTTGTTTGGCGATATGAGGAAAAAGCATAGTTTTTTGCTCCGTTTTTTATTTATTTTTATTACGGTGTGCACAGAAGGAGTTAATTGGTGTGACAGTTTTATAGATCGGGTTGTTTCGGATGCGGCGATACCAAATATGTGTACTTTTTTTGTTTTTGCATAAATACACGGATTTATCGGTTTAATATTTTATTTATTTATTTTTATTTATTTTGTGATTTTTTTTAGTAGTTTGAAAACATTTTTTTTACTTTTTTTTTTACATTTTTACTTAATCCCTGTATGGGACATTAATTTTTATTTTTCTGATCACTGATCTCATGTAATGTAATAGACATATATTACATTACATGAGATCTTTGCTGACTATTTCACAGTCAGTGTCTCCTGCCAGGCTTCAGCTGCAGGCTGAGCCTGGCAGGACACCGTATATGGCAGATCTGGAGGCGGTCATGTGACCTCCAGCTGCCATAGCAACGCCAGGTCCTGGAAGGTATCAGGGGTCGTCGCAGAGGTAAGTAGACGACCCCCTCTCCTCCTGCTGTCTTCTATATGCCGCGATCACTATAGATCGCGGCATATAGAAGACAGCAAAGGGTTAACATCACTGGGACCTGATCCAATCAGGTCCAGATGATGTTCCCTGTCAGAGCTATCTCTCTGCACGGCACCCGCAGCGCTTGCAGGACCCTCGGGGTCCACCGTTTTTAAGCGTCCGCGCTGCACAGAGCCCAGGCAGCGCGGACGTTTATCTACAGTGGGCGGTCGGGAAGCGGTTAAATAAAAAAAAAATTTCACAAAGTAAAATAGAGAGTTACCTTTTTATTATCATCTAGGACTGTGTTCATACTTTCTATCCCTAGCGTATCAATAGGTCCATCAAAGATAACCCATTTTCTTTCCGGGGTCTCAGATAACGCAAACTCCCGGAAAGTATTAGAAACTATCCCATCTGTCCACTGCAAATGAAGAGAGGCATCAATAAAATTGCTCTTCCAATAAAATCCAATACAATCCCACAATTGAACGGATTATTAAAGGGAATGCCTGGGATTATGATATTGATGATACACATGTATTGACTACACGTGGCCCCTATTGAAGTGAACGTGCCGGCACCGGGAGAGACCGCAAGTAAGTGATTTGCATATATGCGGTCACATGCCAACTAGAAGTGCGTGACCTCACTCAAAGCAAATGTATTGAGGGAGGCCAGACACAGTCTAGTCAGAATGTGGCTGGAAGTATGCAAACCTATGCTAATTTCTGGCATAAATAATACAATTTGTTGTTTCCATGTCTGATGGGGAAAATAAAACAGTTTCCAATTTTTGTGCAAACAGGGAGTAAGTCATAATAAAATGATTGCCCAGCAATGTATGGCTGGGGTCTATGTCTCTGAAGGAACCCCTTCTACCATGTCCATAAGCCATAAAAGGGGAGATTTTCCCATTTTCAGCAAAGATATTAGAATTATCTATATATATAATCGTCTTATCCCGTCTGTCTGTCTTTCTGTCTGTCTGTCTGTCCAGGAAATCCCGCGTCGCTGATTGGTCCGGCTGCGGCCAATCAGCGACGCGGGATTTGAGAAAAAGATGGCGGCCGTTAGCGGCTCATCTGCAGGACGGAGGTCAGCGGCGATGCAGCAGGGAGATGACCGGCGCGAGGCGCTCATCTCCCGGCCGCTAGCTGAACGGAGGACCGGGGAGCGGCGCCGCCGGTCGGGATGCTTCTGCTGCGAGCAGCCGCGCATCTCCCGGCTTCTCGCAGCGGAAGTAGCCGCATAAGCAGCGCCGATCCCCGGTCCTCACTAATACGACGCTGATTGGTCAGCGATATGGAAGGAAAATTTAAACGCCGCTCTGCTGCTTGGTTGCGGTGGCCGGCCGCGACCAATCAGCATTATTGGCGCCACATTTAAACCCCGCTCTGCTGATTGGTCGCGGTGGCCGGCCGCGACCAATCAGCGATATGGGCGGCAAATTTAAAAGTCGCTCTGCTGATTGGTCAATTTAAACACCGCTCTGCTGATTGGTCACGACCGCCGGCCGCGACCAATCAGCATTATTGGCGCCAAATTTAAACTCCGCTCTGCTGATTGGTCGCGACCGCCGGCCGCGACCAATCAGCGATTTTGGCGCCAAATTTAAACACCCCTCTGCAGATTGGTCGCATTTGCAGGCCGCGACCAATCAGCATTATTGGCGGCAAATTTAAACACCGCTTTGCTGATTGGTCGCGGTCGCGACTAATCAGCGATTTTGGCGCCAAATTTAAACACGCTCTCCAGTCCTCACTAACACGGTTCGCTGATTGGTCGTGGGTGGCGGCCAAGACCAATCACCGATGTTGCTGCCAAATTTAAACACCGCTTTGCTGATTGGTCGCGGTTGCCGGCTGCAACCAATCAGCGATTTTGGCGCCAAATTTAAACACCGCTCTGCTAATTGCGCCTGGTCGGCCGCATACATATTCTAGAATACCCGATGCGTTAGAATCGGGCCACCATCTAGTAAACAATAATTCCAATCATAGACGAAACTCATATGACACTGGATCAAACTGCCCGAACAGCTGCCCCATGGTGATGGCTTTAGGGTTCACCGTCCGGTAAATCACTTTTTCTTCTTCGCACCCTCGCTCACTCATAAGAGACAGAGTATCAGCGAGGACGTGGAGGACCTTCGTTTTTCCAGAGAACGGCTCTCCAACCAACATAAAACTGTACGGGATAAACAAAATGCAGCATGGTCCATTGTATAAAATGGAAACAGGGAAGAATAAATCCCCCGTCCCATGGACTTCTGTAGTTGCAGCTTACCCGTGTCTGACAATCATCATCTCATACGTCTGGATCATGTTCTCCAGGAAGACCTTCTCGGGCTGGATGTTGTGTCCAGCACAGCTCTCCTGTGCGCATTCCTGTAAACCCTGAGCAAAAGGAAGGTAAAATATTTCATCAGTCTGTTTACAGTGGATCCAATTAGAGGTGGGAGAATACATTTTCAGGACCCAGATCAGTATTCTGTGGCCGCTGGACGGGACCCCTGAGAGCCGCCTCTTAGCTGCCGGCATCCCCGGCTCCTCTTCTGATTATATGGCCTGGTGTACATCATGCTGCAACCATAACGTCATGCCAGGCCGGCTAATGTGAAGAAGAGCCGGGGGGCAGGAAGAAATAAGGTGGCTCTCAGGGGTCTCATTCAGTGCCCACCACTGACCTGATGTCACGCACAGTGTAGGAAAGACAAAGTGCGACACAAAGGGATGAGGGGAAGGGAGCCCAGATACTAGGGAAAGGGGGAAATGGAGACCTCCTAGGCTGATCTGCAATCACCCTGTCTCCCCTACCCACTCTATATTGGTTCCTCACCAATTGCCGCACAGGAACCTATCCCTGTATTTCCTTAGCGCTTGACCCTGGATAGGGAAGGGGGGTGAGCACTAGTCGATCCCCACTGACAACTAAAGACAGCAAGGGGAGACAGGCATAGGGGAAGTAGCTTAGCTTGAGTCGACTTCAGAGAGATGGCACACACATCCTCTTAGCACCAGAGAGGAAGTAAGAACTGCACTTGCTCCAAGCCTTCACAAGGGGTCATGTGAATATCACTGGTACCTCTGTGTAGCAACCAGGAAGTATTTAAACACCCAGGCCTGATTGTCAATTAGAACAGGAGGGAGGTAGCCGCTGGGTCCTACAGTGAGACCACTAAGAAGATGTCTGTAATGCCAAACGAAGGGATCTCCTGCAACCAACTGCAGGGCGACTGTCTGTCACATCTGACGCACCCATGACACCTGGCCATTGGATCAGTCTCCTGCGAATCGATTCATTCATCTAAAAAAAAAGTCTCCATAACCTACAACTAAACTAGTGATAAATCACTCACAGATGTTTTAACCATTTGTTTTCTACATCAGATCATCCTGCATTGGAGGTGTAAGTGAGCCCCCTTACCTCTGGTGCCCCTGTGCAGCTGCCCAGGTTGCACTAATGGGACCGGACGATGAGTGACAAGGTTATGTAACCCAATTCCAAAGCAGTGGATCAGGATCTAGTGATTTCAATGGGATTGGTCTACCATCTTCTGTGTATGGGGGCCTCATGACAGGTTATGTTGGGGGACATAAAAATCGGGCGGTTGGAATTTAATCACCCGATCCTTACTTTCTGACCCTGAAATTAGCAGCTGCCATAAGATTCTGGCAGCGACTCTGTCATAGAGAACAGAGGAGGGAGCATTCCTGAATATGGGGGAGCCGGGAAAGATAACTGTCATCCAAATGATAGCTGGCCAGCTATATAGGACCTATCACTTGCCATTAATATGCAATTTTATTACCTGGTGTAAATGCCGCTGTTCTCCTGAATCCGGTGTTGTTTTTCTTTTGCTCCTGCGCCTCTCCATTCCTGAGATATAGCCTCTTTATAGAAATCTAGTTCATAATTTTTAATAGCCAAGTGGGCGTGGTCATCAAGTCCTCTCTGTGGGAGTCTTCAGTAAGGCCTTGCCCAGTTGGCTTAAAGGGCTAGAGGAGTGTGACAGATGTCAGGAACGGAGAGGAGCAGGAAGAAAAGAAAAACAATGCCGGAGTCAGGAGAACAGCGGCATTTACAGATTTATGGCGAGGGACAAGTCCTCTTTAAGGCTTGGAAAACCCCTTTAAGACACTATTATATTTTAATACCTTATAGTCGGCTTTCGGAAGTTGAATGCCAGGGAACAGGTCGCTGGTAATCCCATTGAACAGAGGAATATCAGGAGACAAAGATTTGGGTTCGTTTACATCCTTAATTGACCGCAAGAGCTAAATAGAATGAAAAAGGATTAAATGATAAAATAATTCATATACAATATGACATGAAACAATATTAAAAGTGAGGAACCCCATTACAAAGGAGCCGTCAGTTCTTGTGGTATGTCTGTATTAGTAAAGAATAGTATTCTCCAAAAAATAAGTATGAAACCTCTTTTCCTAAAACTCTACATTGTATCGTCCCTCTGTTATACCTCCTGGAAATGTATGTGTAAATGATATATAATGTATATATAATCTATATAGGGGACAACCCTATACAATCTGACTGTGCCCAAACAGTGGTGACATTGTCAGACTGTGTAGGGGACTCGTTATTGACAGATTTCAATTAATTCCTACATTTCCAGGAATGATAAAAGAGGAATGGAACGCTGCTGAGTTGCACTAAAATATGCTGCAGAATTGTTTTTCCATAGGGAATACATGTGGCCTCTGTGTTGCACTGTTAATTGCCGGCTGCAGAATGAGTTAAGTGAGATACTGTCAGTGAACTCGTTTTTGCTGGCTGACGGGGAGTTTGGAAATGTTTTATCTGTCTTTTTCTGAGCTCCTCTCAGTTTATTTATGACCACAGACCTTATCAAAATTGAATGTGCAGGGAATCAAAAAGCCGGTGAAAGCCAAGCGATGCAAAATTTTTAATAAAACCCAATTGTTAAAATGATTTTTAGCCTAAAATACATGTGTTTAAGTTAAAAATCAAAACTGTCCCATAAGATGAACAAGCTACGTGTTTAACAACTATAGTTTTGACATTTTTGCACAGATGAGATCTAACAAGCCAGGAACAGTAATGTGCAGAAATTATTTGCAAGTCTCTGTCTGCTACTATAAAATCATACAGCTGTAATTTTTGTGATCCAAATGCTTCTCGGTAAGATGGTAATGCTATCCTATACGAGATGTAAAGCGACCAACAGTTCAGAACTTACAAGAATATCTTCATTTTCATGGGGGAATTTCAGCTTCAGATTGCCAGCAGCGGTCAGCACAGCCTTTACTGCACGCATCCCATAATCATAATGGAACTGGGACGAGAGCGGCTCCGAGCACAGCCGGTAAGTCATTACCATCTTCACCGAGAGAGGTTTAGCGTGCAGAAAACCGTAAGAATAAAGGCAGATCTCCGCAATCAGAGCATAGTTGGGGACCATCATTGCTACAGTCCGGAAAAGAACCTGAAATGCGCAAACCAGATGGGTCAGTCAACAAATGAAACTAAATTACTGTAAACTAGGCATAGAGCCGGGGAACCCATTATGTCCATTTACACTATCCTCCACCCCAGACCTAAAAGTGATGTGTCTATTCCACATCAGAGGAAAGTCAGTCAAAGTGTGGTTAAAGGGGTATTCCCATCTCCAAGATCCTGTCCCAATATGTAATAGGTATAATAATAATAATGTTTGCAAATATCTCCAATTAGAAATGTAGTATAGTTCTTCTGATTAGCTATGTTGCTTACCCCCATGTGCAGGACATTGCAGTAGCTTAGGTATCCATGGTTACGACCACTCATAGTAACAGTTAGTTACTTGCTAGTGGTCGTAACCATGGATACCTAAGCTACTGCTATGCCCTGCACATGGGTTAAGCAACATAGCTAATCAGAAGAAATATACTACATTTCCAATTGGAGGTATTTGCTATTAATATTATTATTACACCTATTACATATTGGAATAGAATCTTGGAGATGGGAATACTCCTTTAACACTTTCCAAATCTCTCTCCACACCTCTACTGTGTCCATTTTGGAAAATAGGAGAATGGGACATCAATATTAAGGAGTTTGCAGAAATTAGGGCATCAGGTGTTGTGGTTATACATAGGAAATGTACAATCTCATATAGGTTTGGGGGAGAATAATCCCTTTGATGAAATCTTATGTTTCTTTTGTAAACCTAGTATTTACTTGAAAGTTTGTGAACCCCTCAAAAAATTCTGTATTACTGCATAAATTTGACTTAAAGCTACATCAGTCTGTGAGGTCACAAAGGAACTCAAGGTGACCTCTAAGCAACTAAAGGCCTCTCCTCACATTAGCTAATGTAATTGTTCATGAGTCCACCATTAGAAGGACAATGAATAACAATGGCGAGCATGGCAGGATTGCAAGGAGAAAGGCAATGCGATATAAAATGTCACTGCTAAAACACACCTGGGCACATCAATAGGTAACTGGAATAATGCTTTGTGGAAGGATGAGGCCAAGATAGAGATTTTAAGTGAGAAGCTATATGTTTGCAGAAAGAAAATACTGCATTACAGCATAAGAACCTCCTATCATCTATGAAACACAAAGATGGTAATCGTAACATGCTTTGGGCCTGTTTTGCTGCACTTGGCCAAGGACGGCTGCCATCATTGATGGAACAATGAATTCTAAAATCTATCAGCAAATGCTAAAGGAAAATATCAGGATATCAGTTCATGTACTGAATCTCAAGAAAACGTGGGTCATGCAGCAAGACAATGGCCCAAAGACACAAGTCGTTCTACAAAAGAATGGTTGAATAAACATAAAGTTTTGGAATGGCCGAGTCATAGTCCTGAGCTTAATCCTATAGAAATGTTGTGGAAGGGCCCGATGCAAGGCACTGGGACTCTTTACCTTGAGGTTATCCGGCAGATCAGAACGTCCCGCGTAGCCAGGATTCATGGTAATGGCTACGAAGCAATTTGGGTTAAGCTTCAGATCTGTTCCTTCGAAGTTGAACATGTCCATCATCGTCTGGATGGCTCTCTGGATGCGGAGAATCTGTTGGGCCACCACGGACAACACCTCCAGCTCAATACGGTTAAACTCATCAAAACACGCCCATGCTCCCGATGATGCCAGCCCTTGGAAAAACTAAAAAAAAGTATATACAGTACAGACCAAAAGTTTGGACACACCTTCTCATTTAAAGATTTTCTGTATTTTCATGACTATGAAAATTGTACATTCACACTGAAGGCATCAAATTATTAATTAACACATGTGGAAAAATATATACTTAACAAAAAAGTGTGAAAGAACTGAAAATATGTCTTATATTCTAGGTTCTTCAAAGTAGCCACCTTTTGCTTTGATGACTGCTTTGCACACTCTTGGCATTCTCTTGATGAGCTTCAAGAGGTAGTCACCGGAAATGGTCTTCCAACAATCTTGAAGGAGTTCCCAGAGATGCTTAGCACTTGTTGGCCCTTTTGCCTTCACTCTGCGGTCCAGCTCACCCCAAACCATGTCGATTGGGTTCAGGTCTGGTGACTGTGGAGGCCAGGTCATCTGGCGTAGCACCCCATCACTCTCCTTCTTGGTCAAATAGCCCTTACACAGCCTGGAGGTGTGTTTGGGGTCATTGTCCTTTTGAAAAATAAATGATGGTCCAACTAAACGCAGACCGGATGGAATAGCATGCCGCTGCAAGATGCTGTGGTAGCCATGCTGGTTCAGTATGCCTTCAGTTTTGAATAAATCCCAAACAGTGTCACCAGCAAAGCACCCCCACACCATCACACCTCCTCCTCCATGCTTCACGGTGGGAACCAGGCATGTAGAGTCCATCCGTTCACCTTTTCTGCATCGCACAAAGACACGGTGGTTGGAACCAAAGATCTCAAATTTGGACTCATCAGACCAAAGCACAGATTTCCACTGGTCTAATGTCCATTCCTTGTGTTCTTTAGCCCAAACAAGTCTCTTCTGCTTGTTGCCTGTCCTTAGCAGTGGTTTCCTAGCAGCTATTTTACCATGAAGGCCTGCTGCACAAAGTCTCCTCTTAACAGTTGTTGTAGAGATGTGTCTGCTGCTAGACCTCTGTGTGGCATTGACCTGGTCTCTAATCTGAGCTGATGTTAACCTGCGACTTTTAAGAACTAAGAATATAAGACATATTTTCTGTTGTTTCACACTTTTTTGTTAAGTATATAATTCTACATGTGTTAATTCATAGTTTTGATGCCTTCAGTGCGAATGTACAATTTTCATAGTCATGAAAATACAGAAAAATCTTTAAATGAGAAGGTGTGTCCAAACTTTTGGTCTGTACTATATAATCAAAACATGTCAGCAGAACATCGGTTGGAGTCAGTTTATTATCTGCAATGGAGCACCTTAACATTGTATGTACCTTTGACATTGCTATGTAGTCCAAACCATCAGAGCAGTTAAAGACCACACACTGCACGGCCAGCGCCTTGGCCAAATCTTTGGTGGTCTCAGTTTTTCCTGTGACGGCCGGACCTTCTGGAGCTCCACCAAGATTTAGATAAAAAGCACAGATCTACCAATGAAACATGAAAGAACTGGTATGAAATATCAATAAACTTTCTAATAAATTTCATGCATCATACAAAAGTCTAAAAGATTTCTGAGCATAACCCATCACATCATAGCAGAGTCCGCTAGCATCTGTCAGTGAGCGGAGTGATGACCAGGCGTGGGGAGTTGCCCAGGTACTCATAGGTGGACTTCACATTGCAGTTGATGATTCGCACTCTCGCATTCTCATTCTCCCAGTAATAGCGGAGTTGGGCAAGCCACTGGAAGTCTGTTTCATGAGAAACTCCTGAGCAATGTAGGAAAAGATAGTCAACCTCTAAGACACTGCAGAATCACAAGGGAGAGTTTCTAAAGGGAAGGCAAATGCACATACATTATAGGACAAAACTCCTAGTCACCGAATTCTGCTTTCTTCATTTAGTCCCATTGCCCACGGTGTATAACATCTGGACTCTCAGCCCCCAGTTTATAAAATCCGGCCTCTCGCCTCCCCCGGGGTATAACATCCGCCCCTCACCCCTAGTTTAGTATAACATCCATCCCCCCGCCAGTGTATAAAATCCATCCCTCAACCCCACTGTATAACATCCAACCCCAAGCCCTCCTTTGCATAACATCCGACCCCCAGGGTATAACATCCGGCCCCCAGCCCCGGTGTATAACATCTGTCCCCTCGCTCCCTCCCCCTGGTGTATAACATCCGGCCTCTCGCCCCCCGGTGTATAATATCCGTCCCCTCGCCCACGGTGTATAATATCCGTCCCCTCGCTCCCAGTGTATAACAACCATCCCCTCGCCCACGGTGTATAGTATCCGTCCCCTCGCCCCCGGTGTATAATATCCGTCCCCTTGCCCCGGTGTATAATATCCGTCCCCTCGCCCCTCAGTGTATAATATCCGTCCCCTCGCCCCGGTGTATAATATCCGTCCCCTCGCCCCTCAGTGTATAATATCCGTCCCCTCGCCCCGGTGTATAATATCCGTCCCCTCGCCCCTCAGTGTATAACATCCAGCCCTCGGACATGTATAACATCTAGCCCCTCGCACCCCCCCTGTATAACATCTGGCCCCTCGGCCTTGTATAACATTAAGAATCTCGCCCCCCACCAGTGTATAACATCAATCTCCTCGCCCCCCGGTGTATAACATCCGCCCTCCCATGCTGTGTGCTGTTACTAACATATGACAGAACGGCTGGTGGTGCAAAGCTCTCTGATACCAGCGCGGTCCTGTAATAGGAGCCACCGGGGTAACAAGTCTGGATATTACATTTCTTCCCTCCTAAATCTTCCCCCATCACATGTGAGTGATATTATTAAGGTGTAGAAGGAACTGCAGCAACTCAGGAGACCCCGGAACATTACAGAGCGGGGTCACTGAGTGCTGAGGAGCAGAGGGCAGAACGCTCCATTGGTAACAACATCACCACAAACACTGCGCCCCCGCCAGGAGCTTTATGGCCGAGCAGCTGCATGCAGCCTTACATCACCAAGCACGATGCCGAGCGTCAGATGGAGTGGTGTGAAGCCGCCACCACAGGACTCTGGAGGAGACCTGTTCTGTGCAGTGACGGATCACACTTCTCTATCTGGCATCTGATGGACGAGTCTGGATTTGGTGAATGCCAGGAGAACGTTACCCTATTACCTGCATTGTGCCCGCTGTACAGTTTGCTGGTGGAGGTATGGCCTTGTTTTTAGGGGTTGGTCTAGGCCCCTTAGTTCCAGTGAAAAGATATCTTAATGCTTCAGCACAAGACATTTTAAACAATTGTAGCTTCCAACCCTAAGGGAATAGAAGAGCAGAACTGTTTCACACACGTTCTCAACCTCAACCCCACTAAACACCTTTAGGATGATTAATTAGAACAAATACTGCACAATGGCAGCATAAATATGTCACCGCAACATAGGGAAGAACAATGTCAGTCACACATCAATTACATTGCCATATGTCTGCTCAGGCTTAGAATGGCTGACCATTCAGAGAATTACATAATACCTACAAAGAAGCCGAACAAACGGTCATTAAAGGAATTGACATAAAAACCCTTTATTAGTACATCCATGGTTATGGAAGGACACCGCACAGAGGAGGGCACACACACCATTGATAGAAAATATTACAAACCGCACCTAGGCCATCCAAACCACTGACTATAAAGAATATCAATTGTGGCAATGAGTCATATACAGGGGACGCCGACACATACAGATGCAAAAACATTCCTATATAGGGACCACCATCTCAATATGCAGAAATGACTACTGCCCCATAGACGTCATTGTAAGTACACCCCAAGATTGCTTTACTGTGACAAGATCAATTGTGTCCTATGAAAACTCAAAGAAAAGAGGGGGGAATATAACATAGATATGGAAAGAAGATAGGAATGGGGTGAAATGTATGAAGGTGCTCTGCATATTGAGCTGTGATATCTGTAGAGGGACGGACTCCATATTAACATCCTGTATATGGATTTAGAATAGGAGGCCATAAAAGCCCCTGTAGGTGTAATGTGGAGGGGGCACAATACCTTTCTCCATGTAGTGTATAATAAATAGAACATGGTATTGGAAAGTTTGGTGCCAGCCATGATGTTTGCACAAACCTGTTTGGATCATTTCCATGCCCACGTCACGAGCGTGCCCCTCTATGGTGACGAGAGCCCCCAATGTGCTGCGAGTCTGCTGGGACAATTTGCCTCCTCGCACAAGCTCCACAATATCATTTAGCTGGAGCTGCAGATTATCATAGGAGTTTTTCAGGCCCTACAAGAAGGATGTAACGGTGAAATCATCTGCAGAAACATTCATAGAACATACATATTGCAAGGGGGCTGAAATCTATACAGATTATAAGCTGCAGACTAGATTGAGAACTCCACAATATGCAGGCACTTTATAATGTACACAACAATTTTACAACATATCTTTATAGAAGTTGGAGATCTGGATTGAACCCAGAGCTCCAAATACCCAGATGTACCTCTATAAAACCCTGCCACAAACAGCATGGAAAACTCAATGCAGATGGATTCATTTTATGCTGGTATTATGGGAAATCCCATACAATGTCTTCCCTTATTGGTAGATATGACGAGAGTAGAGATGAGCGAATGGATTTGCAGGACTCTGGTCCAACAGTCGGGTCAGTATTCCACGGCCGCAGGACCGGAGCTCCATGAACCGGCATCTCCGGCTCCTCTTTTGATGCCGATGTCATAGTTGTGGTGTGAGGCACAAATGACATCACGCCTGGCCGGCTAATCAAAAGAGGAGCCAGGGATGCCGGCATGTAAGAGGCGGTTAGCAAGGCTCCCATCCAACAGCCACAGACTACTAACCTGCTCTCTTAGACCAAGGTCCTGCAAATTTATTTGCTCATCTCTAGACAAGATGCATGAATCAATGCAAAATCCCAACTATCAAATACTATGGAGCCTTTTACGTACCTTCAAGATATTGAGCCGCTGTACAACTGCAACCCCCAGGAGAAGACCCCTGGGCAAGAACAGTACATGGGCTCTTTGCAGTCTAATAACGTACTGTAAAAGAAGCTGCTTGCATCCTTTGATGTGAATGTGGGTCCCCTTACCTCTGTTGCACCAATGGTATATCCGCCCCTGGAAACTCCTATAAGCTGCGTCCCTGGGTATGACAGTCTATTAGTAGGAGAACTCATGAAGTCTGTCTATGAATGTATATATATGTATTTCTCCCAGAAAATTATTACAATTACACATGTTTTGTTGTTCACATGTTTATTTAATTTGTGTGTATTGGAACAACACAAAAAGAAGATATTGGTCAATAATTTGGGTTCTCAAGTCCTCAGAGAGTTCTCTTTTCCTCTTTCTGTTCTCCCTGCTTAGTGTGGCACGTAACAACGCAAAGATTGAGTCAACTTTTCCCCTTTGTATCGGGTTTCAGGTGTGATTTTCATATTGCCCATACCTTTTACTTGCCACAGGTGAGTTTGAACAAGCATCACATGCTTGAAACAAAATTGTTTACCCAAAATTTTGGAAAGATGTCAACAATTTTGTCCGGCCCATTTTTGGGGTTTTGTGTGAAATTATATCCAATTTGCCTTTTTTTCTCTGTTTTTTTTTGTGTTGTTCCAATACACACAAAGGAAATAAACATGTGTATAACAAAAAATACACATGCAATTGCAATAATTTTATGGAAAAATACTTCAAGGGTGCCAACACTTCCGGCCATGACTGTTTCTAGTGAAGCAACCTTGATCAGTAAAGGAGCTTATGCCGTACCTCTGGGCCACTGCCGATAGCTTCATGCCCTTCACTTGTCCAGAACATCTGAGACACACAGAGCACGACCTGTCCCGGCCATTCCCTCACCCAGTCTTTTCTTGCAGTCTCAGGGTACGCCTTTTAAAAAACAAAGTTAAATTACGTTGACAGAAGCATTTAAGAGAGGGACAACCTTACTAGTATTATCTAGCAAATTCATTTCTACCGATTGCAGGTAGAAGATCTGCTACCTGGCTGTATTGCAAGAGATACATCATCCACAAATCATTCACTGCTGCCAAATAATCTTATACAAATATAAAAGTACTAGATTAGTTCCAATTAATGCTTTTGGTCTGTAGGTAGATCCGTACCATTCGTGACCGAGCAATAACATCATGCACGCTCCTTAACATGACATCTTCCCCTTGGATGAGCCACTTCTCCACGGTCCCCCGAGCCTCGGAGGTGGAGATGGTCTGGATGAGCTCTACGCGTTCCCCCTCGGTGCTGTACATGGCTTTGATGTCCAGGTTAGGAAGGAACTCCAGCTTTGCGATGCCTTCAAAGCCCTTCTTTAGATGTGGTTGGACCCGCAGAGGATCTTTAGTCTCAGAGAGAATTTCTAGCATTTCGTCGTTGGACAGGAAGAAAAAACTAAAGCGAAAATGCACAATATGATAAAAATGTCATTAAAGTATTGGGTCAGGCGCCATTTGTATTAGTGTCTATGTGAGAAAATAGAAAAGCAAAGCTTTCAAGTAAAGATTCAGTCCCCGTACACATTGGATTAAAATAGTTTAAACCTGACGATTGCAGCAGGACCGGCCTACCCACTGATGTGTATGGGGGTCTCCTGACTATCCCCCGATAGAGGATGTCAGGGCCAGAAGGATCGGGCAGATGGGATTTCAATACCCGGTCTTTTGGTTCTCAGGGGAGATAACCCGCTGCCGGAGGTGTCCAGTACCGACTTTCTCCTCTCTCCCCATTAAAAACACATGACTGTTCAGCAGAATATGTGGGAGTCAGGAGAAGTAGCCAAATAACCATTCAGACCACGGGTATCTCATATCTCATGCGTATGGCTAGCTTAAAGGGGCTATCCAGCTTTGGGAACTTTTTTTATTTAACTGAAATGGGTATTCCCATCTCCAGGATTCTACCCCAATATGTAGTAGGTGTAATAATAATAATATTAGCAAATACCTCCAATTAGAAGTGTAGTATAGTTCTTCTGATTTGCTTTGTCGCTTACCCAATGTGCAGGGCATTGCAGTACCTTAGGTTACGACCACTAGCAAATCACTGTCACTATATGAGTGGTCGTAACCATGGATACCGAAGCAGGGGAAAGCGACATAGCGAATCAGAAGAACTATACTACATTTCTAATTGGAGGTATTTGCTAATATTATTATTATCACTACGCCTACTACATATTGGATAGGATCTTGGAGATGGGAATACCCATTTAATTGCGAGTATTTGCGACAATTCAGTTTCATTAAAAATGTTGCACCGTTAGGCTTTTTGTTTCCTGCACATTCAGCTTTGATGTGATCTGTGGTCATAAATCGGCTAAGAGGAGCTGAAAAAAGACAGATTAAAAATAAGTCCAATAGCCAGCGCAACACAGAGCCAATAGAAGGCAAACAGTGCAAAATTATTAATGAAATCCAATTACAAAAATGATTTCAATGGTTTAAATAATAAAAAAAAAATTTCTTTAAGTAGTATATAGAATCATTGCAACAAGTGAAAGGACTATACCGTGGGAAAAAAGCCTCTTCTTCTCCAGATAGGTATTCAGCCCTTTCATGATTTTATCCAGAAGCACATTGCTGTCCTGAAGTTTTTCCAGAAGTCCGGTCAGAGAAGTGGCGCTTAAAACCTAAAACAAAGTAGATAGCCCATAAGTAAGATTCCATTATATAGTTATAGAGACTGAAAAAAGGTCACATTCATTGACTATTGTGCCAATAGTTCATATTAAAAAAAATTAGAACCTATATGGATAGAAAATAGAAGATGCGGGAGGCTGGAGTCCAGGCAGTGCGGAGCCCCATAACCCGGGATCCTTGTGATGGAAGCATCAGGACACGGACTCTTGGAAAACATCAATCCTGGATGCAAGATGACCGTGCTTTCTTGTATCAGTCCACCATGAAGCATCCATTTACCTTCGGGTCTTTAACGCAATGTTTCATGATCTCTCTCCAGTTTCTGTCCACAGTCTGGAATAAGCGTCCTTCTTCAGGCATTTGCTGCATGATGTCCTCAGAAGAGAAGATGGGGTCTAGATAAAGCCACTGGGCCGGCACCTTCAGCCATTCATCAATGGTTTCCTGGATCCTTATCAGTCGTTCCTCCCATTGCTTAAAGGAGGAGAGCAAAAAGTTAATTACACATAAAATGAAAATGATAGAAAAAAATGCTATCATTTTAGAAGATAAATTATCAATGGATATGAATTCTGAATTGTTGGATATTTGTAGGGAAAGTTTGGTGAGACTCCTTGATACCATCCCCTTTACATGTAAGCTGGAGCCGCATGTAACTTTAGCCTCGGAGATCCTAATGAAACCTTAGCTTCTGCTAATAAGCAAGTGAATATTTTATACCTTGATTTCTTTCTCATAGGGCTTGATGAAAGGCGATCCCCTCATTGTCTGAGTCTTCACAATTTGGTCATCCAGAGTGGTTTGGATTTCATCCACTGCTGATAGAATAGAAACGCCAGATTCTCGATAGGGACTGGTATTAAAGGATATGGAGTCCCACATTTCTCCCATGGTATGCATCGCCTTCTACAGGGAAAACTCCTAATAAGAAAACACAGAAACTTTTCACTAGTAGCAGATTCCTCTTTGTTCCGACAAGGATGGGGGAGAAGCATATGTACAAGGATGGGGGGGAGCACATACAAGGATGGGGAGAAGCATATATACAAGGATGGGGAAGCTGCATATAGACAAGGCTGGGGGAGCAGCATATACAGTATACAAGGATGGGGGAGCAGCATATATACAAGGATGGGGGGGAGCATATATACAAGGATGGGGGAGCAGCATATATACAAGGATGAGGAAGCAGCATGTATACAAGGATGGGGGAGCAGCATATATACAAGGATGGGGGAGCAGCATATATACAAGGATGGGGGAGCAACATATCTACAAGGATGGGGGAGCAACATATATACAAGGATGGGGGGAGCACATACAAGGATGGGGGAGCAACATATCTACAAGGATGGGGGAGCAGCATATATACAAGGATGGGGGAGAAACATATACAAGGATGGGGGAGCAACATACATACAAGGATGGGGGAGCAACATATCTACAAGGATGGGGGAGCAACATATATACAAGGATGGGGGAGCAACATATCTACAAGGATGGGGGAGCAACATATATACAAGGATGGGGGAGCAGCATATATACAAGGATGAGGGGCAGCATATATACAAGGCTGGGGAAGCAGGATATATACAAGGATGGGGGAGCAGCATATATACAAGGATGGGGGAGCAACATATATACAAGGATGGGGGAGCAACATATATATAAGAATGGGGGAGCAGCATATATACAAGGATAGGGGAACAACATATATACAAGGATCGGTGAGCAGCATATATACAAGGATTTGGAGGAGCATATACAAGGATGGGGGAGAAGCATATATACAAGGATGGTGGAGCAGCATATTTACAAGGATGGGGGAGCAGCATATATACAATGATGGGGGAGCAACATATATACAAGGATGGGGGAGCAACATATATTCAAGAATGGGGGAGCAGCATATATACAAGGATAGGGTAGCAACATATATACAAGGATGGGGGAGCAGCATATATACAAGGATTTGGGGGAGCACATACAAGGATGGGGGAGAAGCATATATACAAGGATGGGGAAGCAGCATATATACAAGGATGGGGAAGCAGGATATATACAAGGATGGGGGAGCAACATATATACAGGGATGGGGGGTGGCATATATACAAGTGACTCGCCCCCTGGGCCGTGGGGCACTCAGAACCGGGCAATAGGGAGACGATGGGGGTAGTAGTGGCGACCCGGTCCCGTGGCTCAGGGTGGTCAGACCAGTGGCAGTCTTTTAGATGTTTTAGATAATGTCCGACTACGCCACCCTTGGATTGCGGTTATTAGGAACCGCCGCTGCAGGGCAGACCGCTGGGGCCGATGATGTACGCAGCTGGGATGGTGTGACTCCCCACGGGAAGAGTGCGGCCCCAGGGCAGTGTAGTGGATGGTGGGAGTGATGGTGGTGAGAGTCCCAGTACCGGTAATGCCGGAGGAGCGAAAAAGCACACAGACAACGTACTGCAGTCCAGGGTCTTTACTCACGGTTAATATCCAAGTCACTTTTGCAGGGAATGACTGCCCGAGCCGTGCTGCGTCCACCAGGTGAGGGGCTCGGTCAACCCCCAGACAGCTCAGGAGTATGGCTCAAGACCCCCTTTTGTCCTTTCTCTGGCCTGCCTCACCAGTGACCCACTTTTGTCCAGACTTGTGCGGTTAAACGTGGGCCCCGTCCTCCGCTGTCCTATATGGTGCCTTCCTAGCAGGTTTGATGAGGTGTCGCACCAATAAATGATCACGACCTCTGGTCTTTGGCTGAGGGTTGTTTCTCCTCCACCAACTTGGGATCCGGTACCCTTAATCTGCCTGACCCTGCACCCTGGATTCTCGTGGGTTCTTAGGGTCCCTTCCACCTTCTTGTTCCTGAGTCCTTCTGTTTCTACCTCTCTTTCTTTGCTGTTCCTTTCTGTTTCTGTTCCTTTCTGTTCTTGTTCCATCCTGTTTCTGGCCCTCTCCTCAGGCCTGCCTCATGGAGCTGGGCCCAGACTGAGCCACAGCTCCCTGACAGCCCTCTCTGGCCGAACTCCTCTCTCTTCTCCTCCTGCTTGAACTGACCCAGAACTAAGATGGTGCCCACCTTTTATACCTCCCTCTAGAAACATGAGCCCAGGTGACCAGCAACCAATGGGCTCCTTCCTACGCTCAGGAACCAACCCATATCTGCTCCTACAGCACTGGGTGTTCCACCCCCCTCCCCACTCCAGACAGGGACATAGTCGGTCGTGCCTGCACTTCTGTCTAGTGGGAGCACCGTTGAGCTGTCCCTCGGAAATGGGGTGTGTGTGCTGTATGCAGCTAACTGAGCCCTGGTCCATACTCCATCCTTACCCGGGAGTGGAATACCACACCTCTGGCAGAGGTGCAATACCCCTGTAGCGGCCGAGCCCTCGGGGCGCTACATTCCCCCCTGGTAAACCACAGCACGTCCTCGGGCTGGAAAAGAGCAAAAACAATTAATTACAGGACATGCAAACTTTTTCAATAACTTTTTACATCAGAAACGGACGACATTGTTCAATTCCCTTTATGGGAAACACTTTTCTTTGTCATTGTTAATACTACCGGAACTCTTTTATCATATAAAACATCATATAAAACATTTGCATTATCACCTAGCAGAATATAAAACTTTCTCATGTAAAACATTTTCAAATACGGCATATTCTTGTATCCTGGCCGCGGTGCAACTTGCGACCAGATGTTCTTTCTTCTTAAAGGTGCAACAGTCCAGTAAACTTGTCTTGAGGTAGACGTTGCGGTTGTTATATAAAACCAGTAGGGGGCGCTTTAGGAAGCGCAACTATATACAAGGGATTGGCCGTTCCCAGTCCTCGGCCGGTTGAAAAGGGGGAATGGCTGCTCACAGTCCTCAGCCTGTTAAAGGGAAGAGGGATGGCTGCTCTCAGTCCTCAGCCAGGTTACTTGGTTGATAGGGCAACAGTCACACAGTCTTTTATCAGTCCCAACGGGGACCACACTTTATTTTGTGAAACAGTCCCAAACAGTTCCTTTGTACCCCGACGGGTAACTATTTACACTGGTATGCTACTGTTTACTGGTAGCGATACCCTCCAGCCGCTCCTTGCTCCTCATAATCTTCAGGCCCGTCCGGGCCCTCTTGGTACTCAGAGTCCGAGTAGTGCTGTTCCTCCTCCTCTACTACTCTGTGGACGTAGAGGGCGTACCATCCCTTCACGCCTTGGTGCCGGGTGTAAGACACCACATCCCCTGGAAATAGGTCCCGCCCTCGATGACCTTCCGGCAGGTGGCTCTCCACATCCCTCCTCGTCACGAACACGTCGCTGATGGTCTCAGGGTCTCGGATGAAACCCCAGCCGCGCTCCATCTGGAACTTCACAACAGTTCCGGTGACTCGGGGACTGCGGGCAGTTCGGGGATCTCGCCGGGCCTTCATTTTCTGCTCCGCGCTCCGGACCTGCAGCTTCTCCTGTTTCACACGCCGCTCTCGCTGCTCCCTCTCAAACATCTCCAGCTGTTGGCGGCAGGCCTCCCGCCGTTCGGCTGCGTCTGCCCGCGTTTCCTTTGTGAACCCCATTAGGTCCTCCCCAGTGGGGTCCCATTCAAACTGGGCGTCCTCCAACGGTAGCTGGGGGGTTTCCTGAGGCGCCGGAGCAGGGATGAGGGGCTCAGATGGTACCCCAACCTCCGCGGGCGGGCTCCTCCGTAGGCGGGGGTTGACATACTCGGGGGGCCAGATGAAAGGAAGCCCATCCGGACTGGTATGTTGGGCGAAAAGATCTGCGCCTAGTGGTGGTACTGCAGAGGCAGGGGGCGCGAGCGGGTTGGCGGCGCCCGGGGGTACGCGGCCTTGCGACCAGGCCCGCGCTAGTTGTTTCCTAGTTGCTCCCAGGGGCGGTACAGCGGGTGCAGGGGTTTCCGTCAGGGCAGCGGCACCCGGGGGCGCTAGGCCTTGCGACCGGGCCTGCGGTGGTGGTTTACTGAGCATGCCCGGGGTCAGAGGGCACGGCGTGGGGCAGGGCTCACTGGCAGCGTCGACAGCCTGGGGGCCGGTTGATGGCGGTGGCGGCACGGTGTCGACGGCGAGTCTAGGTGCGTTGGGCTCCGCAACAGGGTGCAGGGGCAGGTCGGCGGCCCCAGGGTTCGGGGTAGGGGCGTCTCTGTTACCTGCCTCTGCTGTCGCGGCCTCCTCCGCGGCATCGTCGTCAGCCTCCGCTCCGTCTTCACTGCCCTCGGTGGCTGGTGTGCTCCTGGACGTCGACGGCGCCTCCTGCTGCAGGGTCACAGCCCGCCGAGCCACTTCTTCTTTCCACCCGGCTATCACGTCCTGCTGCGCCCGGACCATCCTCCGGTCCAGCTCCTCCAACGCCGCCCGCGCATACTCGGGGTCCTCCTTGGGGAGATGGGCTAGCAGCTCTGTGAGGCAGCATGGTGGTGTGGCTTGCAGCAGGCCCCTTGCTAAAGTGCTGGAGCTGGTTCCTTTCTCCATCTCCGGGTGCGGCCTGGCCAGACTGATCCAGACCACCCCCTGCCCCGCAGTTTTCTTCTCTTTCCGCCCCCATGGGGGGTGGTCCTGGGGCGTTTTGCTGACAATCACTCTCAGGGGCAGCCCCCCCACGTTGACGGACATTTCTACCGCCGTGCTCATGGTTGTTGGGGGCGGGCTTCCTCTTTGGCGCCATTCTGGGACCCGGCCCACGATGGGAGGTGGCCTCCTGTGGTCTTTTGGCGCGCACACTATGGCGCTCGTTCTTCTGGGGCTGGCGCCATCTTTAGTACAATGAAACAGTCTCTTTTCAGGCGCGCAGTACCCGTTGTTAGCGGGCACGAAATCCTGCTGACTACGCCAAAGCTGACTCACCCCCCGGGCCGTGGGGCACTCGGAACCGGGCAATAGGGAGACGATGGGGGTAGTAGTGGCGACCCGGTCCCGTGGCTCAGGGTGGTCAGACCAGTGGCAGTCTTTTAGATGTTTTAGATAATGTCCGACTACGCCACCCGTGGATTGCGGTTATTAGGAACCGCCGCTGCAGGGCAGACCGCTGGGGCCGATGATGTACGCAGCTGGGATGGTGTGACTCCCCACGGGAAGAGTGCGGCCCCAGGGCAGTGTAGTGGATGGTGGGAGTGATGGTGGTGAGAGTCCCAGTACCGGTAATGCCGGAGGAGGGTCTTTACTCACGGTTAATATCCAAGTCACTTCTGCAGGGAATGACTGCCCGAGCCGTGCTGCGTCCACCAGGTGAGGGGCTCGGTCAACCCCCAGACAGCTCAGGAGTATGGCTCAAGACCCCCTTTTGTCCTTTCTCTGGCCTGCCTCACCAGTGACCCACTTTTGTCCAGCTACCGCGGACTTGTGCGGTTAAACGTGGGCCCCGTCCTCCGCTGTCCTATATGGTGCCTTCCTAGCAGGTTTGATGAGGTGTCGCACCAATAAATGATCACGACCTCCGGTCTTTGGCTGAGGGTTGTTTCTCCTCCACCAACTTGGGATCTGGTACCCTTAATCTGCCTGACCCTGCACCCTGGATTCTCGTGGGTTCTTAGGGTCCCTTCCACCTTCTTGTTCCTGAGCCCTTCTGTTTCTCTCTCTCTCTCTTCTTCTCCTTTTCTGTTCCTTTCTGTTCCTTTCTCGTGGAGCTGGGATGAGACGTAATCTCAGCTCCACTTCACCTCCTCTCTCTCTCCACTCTCCTCCTCGGCCTCTCACTAGGCCCACTCTGGAGTAGAGCTCCTACAGAGCCTCTACTCCCTGTCTTCTCTTCTCTGGACAGAACCTAGATCTAAGATGGTGCCCACCTTTTATACCTCCCTATAGCCATGAGCCCAGGTGACCAGCAACCAATGAGCTCCTATCTACGCTCAGGAACCAACCCCTATCTGCCCCTACAGCACTGGGTGTTCCACCCCCCTCCCCACTCCAGACAGGGACATAGTCGGTCGTGCCTGCACTTCTGTCTAGTGGGAGCACCGCTGAGCTGTCCCTCGGAAATGGGGTGTGTGTGCTGTATGCAGCTAACTGAGCCCTGGTCCATACTCCATCCTTACCCGGGAGTGGAATACCACACCTCTGGCAGAGGTGCAATACCCCTGTAGCGGCCGAACCCTCGGGGCGCTACATACATGAGGAGGAGGAGGAGGTGAGCTGTGACATCACCTATTGTGAAAGGTGAATCCTGTGTTATATACTGTATATAGAGGTGTTATCAGTCATTGTACAGGAGGAGAAGGTGAGCTGTGACATTACCTATTGTAAATGGTGGATCCTGTGTTATATACTGTATATAGTAGCTGTTATCAGTCATTGTACAGGAGGGGAAGGAGGTGAGCTGTAACATCACCTATTGTAAATGGTGGATCCTGTGTTTTCTACTGCATATAGAGGTGTTATCAGTCATTGTACATGAAGAGGAGGAGGAGGTGAGTTGTGACATCACCTATTGTGAATGGTGGATCCTGTGTTATCTACTGTATATAGAGGTGTTATCAGTCATTGTACAGGAGGAGGAGGAGGTGAGCTGTGACATCACCTATTGTAAATGGTGGATCCTGTGTTATATACTGTATATAGAGGTGGTATCAATCATTGTACAGGAGGAGGAGGTGAGCTGTGACATCACCTATTGTGAATGGTGGATCATGTGTTATCTACTGTATATAGAGGTGTTATCAGTCATTGTACAGGAGGAGGAGGAGGTGAGCTGTGACATCACCTATTGTAAATGGTGGATCCTGTGTTATATACTGTATATAGAGGTGTTATCAGTCATTGCACAGGATGTGGAGGTGAGCTGTGATATCACCAATTGTAAATGGTGGATCCTGTGTTATCTACTGTATATAGAGGTGTTGTCAGTCATTGAACAGGAGGGGGAGGAGGTGAGCTGTGACATCACCTATTGTAAATGGTGGATCCTTTGTTATCTACTGTATATAGAGGTGTTATCGGTCATTGTGCAGGAGGAGGAGGTGAGCTGTGATATCATCTATTGTAAATGGTGGATCCTGTGTTATATACTGTATATAGAGGTGTTATCAGTCATTGTACAGGAGGAGGAGGTGAGCTGTGACATCACCTATTGTAAATGGTGGATCCTGTGTTATATACTGTATATGGAGGTGTTATCAGTCATTGTACTGGAGGAGGATGTGAGCTGTGACATCACCTATTGTAAATGGTGGATCCTGTGTTATCTACTGTATATAGAGGTGTTATCAGTCATTGTACAAGAGGAGGAGGAGGTGAATTGTGACATAACCTATTGTGAATGGTGGATCCTGTGTTATATACTGTATATAGAGGTGTTATCAGTCATTGTACAGGAGGAGGAGGTGAGCTGTGACATCACCTATTGTAAATGGTGGATCCTGTGTTATATACTGTATATAGAGGTGTTATATCAGTCATTGTGCATGAAGAGGAGGAGGAGGTGAGCTGTGACATCACCTATTGTGAATGGTGGATCCTGTGTTATCTACTGTATATAGTGGTGTTTTCAGTCATTGTACAGGAGGAGGAGGTGAGCTGTGACATCACCTATTGTGAATGGTGGATCCTGTGTTATCTACTGTAAATAGAGATGTTATCAGTCATTGTACAGGAGGAGGAGGAGGTGAGCTGTGACTTCACCTATTGTAAATGGTGGATCCTGTGTTATCTACTGTATATAGAGGTGTTATCAGTCATTGTTCAGGAGGAGGAGGAGGTGAGCTGTGACATCACCTCTTGTAAATGGTGGATCCTGTGTTATATACTGTATATAGAGGTGTTATCAGTCATTGTACAGGAGGAGGAGGTGAGCTGTGACATCACCTATTGTAAATGGTGGATCCTGTGTTATATACTGTATATAGAGGTGTTATATCAGTCATTGTGCATGAAGAGGAGGAGGAGGTGAGCTGTGACATCACCTATTGTGAATGGTGGATCCTGTGTAATCTACTCTATATAGAGGTGTTGTCAGTCATTGTACAGGAGGAGGAGGAGGTGAGCTGTGACATCACCTATTCTGAATGCTGGATCCTGTGTTATATACTGTATTTAGAGGAGTTATCCGTCATTGTACAGGAGGATGAGGTGAGCTGTGACATCACATATTGTGAATGCTGGATCCTCTGTTATATACGGTATATAGAGGTGTTATCTGTCATTGTACAGGAGGAGGAGGTGAGCTGTGACATCACCTATTGTGAATGGTGGATCCTGTGTTATCTACTGTATATAGTGGTGTTTTCAGTCATTGTACAGGAGAGGGAGGAGGTGAGCTGTGATATCACCTTTTGTGAAAGGTGGATCCTGTGTTATCTACTGTATATAAAGGTGTTATCAGTCATTGTACATGAGTAGTAGAAGGAGGTGAGCTGTGACATCACCTATTGTGAATGGTGGATCCTGTGTTATCTGCTGTATATAGAGGTGTTATCAGTCAATGTACAGGAGGAGGAAGTGAGCTGTGACATCACCTATTGTGAATGATGGATCCTGTGTAATCTACTCTATATAGAGGTGTTGTCAGTAGTGTTGAGCGAGCACTAAAATGCTCGGGTGCTCGAAGCTCGGGCCGAGCTCACTGTGATACTCGGGTGCTCGACCCGAGCAACGAGCCCAATGTTAGTCTATGGGAGACCCGAACATTTTTGCGGCGGCTCCCCCAGCAGTCTGTAGAAAGCCTAAAAAGTGCCCAAAACGATAGTGACAGTGCTCAAATGACATGGGGACAGCATGGGGATCACCCCTGGAAGCATTTCTGACCCCCAGGTCACTGCTGTCAACAACGTGGTCAGAGGTATTAAGCCACTTTTACAGGCTCACAATAAAACGTTCAAAAATGAAACTGAAAGTGCTTTCCTGTGAAATATGTTAACCCCTTAACGACCATGGGTCTTTCTGTTTTTGTGTTTTCCTTTTTTGCTCCCCTTCTTCCTAGAGCCAGAACTTTTTTATTTTTCGGTCAATATGGCCATGTGAGGGCTTATTTTTTGCGGGACGAGTTGTACTTTTAAACACCATCACTGGTTTTACCATATCGTGTGCTGGAAAATGGGAAAAAAATTCCAAGTGCAGTGAAACTGCAAAAAAAATGCAATTCCACAGTTGTTTTTTGGCTCCTTTTTTTACCACGTTCACAGATTGCTAAAACTGACCTGCCATCATTATTTTCCAGGTCGTTACGAGTTCATGGACACCAAACATGTATAGGTTCTTTTTTATTTAAGTGGTGAAAAAAAAATCCAAAGCTTGCTAAAAAAACAAAAAAAAAAATTACGCCATTTTCCGAGACCCTTAGCTTCTCCACTTTTCGGGATCTGGGGCTGGGTGAGGGCTTATTTTTTGCGTGCCGGGCTGACGTTTTTATTGATACCATTTTGGGGTAGATCCGATGTTTTGATCCCCCTTTATTGCATTTTATTGCAAAGTTGTAGCAACCAAAAAAACTTCTGGCGTTTAAAATTTTTTTCTCGTTACGCCGTTTACTGATTGTATTAATTCTTCTTTTATATTGATAGATCGGGCGATTCTGAACGCGGCGATACCAAATATGTGTATGTGTTTTTTTTTTATATATATATATATATTTTATTTTGAATGGGGCGAAAGGGGGGTGACTTAAACTTTTATATATTTTTTATTTTTTTAATATTTTTAAAAACTTTTTTTTTACACTTTCTGCTTGCTTCTATAGTCTCCAGAGGAGACTAGAAGCAGCAGTTGTCTGATTGCTTCTACTGCATACAAGCGGTGAGCAGATCGCTTGTATGCAGGAGAAATGCTCACTTGCTATGAGCGCTGACCACTAGGTGGCGCTCATAGCAATTGAGACATGACAACCACAGGCGTCTGCTGCAGACCCTGAGTTGTCATGCCCACCCATTGGTGACCCGCGATCACATGACGGGGTCACTGTGGGCGGGGCTTAGGACTCCCGGAAGCGCGAGTTAAATGCCACTGTCAGAGATTTAACATGTTAACAGCCGCGGGTGGATTGCGATTCCAATAATCAGCTGACATGTGCTCGCTTCAGTGCGGGCTCACCGCCGGAGCCCCCGCTGAACCGGCCTTCCCGACCTGGTGCGTACTATTACTGACCAGGTCGGAAAGGGGTTAAGGAACATCCTTTCCAGGGTAAAGACTTGTGTATAAGGTAAAATAAATAACCAAAAACAAAAATACTCCTCCACACCTTGGGCTATGTTCACAAGTAGCATTTTTTATGCGTTTTTGCACGTTTGTATTGCTTTCAACCGTGACAAATGCATTCACCGGGAAATGTCATTTTAACATTTTACAACCTTATCTGGCCTTGTGCTGTGTGACACATGCATACAGTGCTAAAAAGACATGGGAACAGCATGGGGAAGACCCCTGGAAGCATCTCTGACACCCAGGTCACTGCCTAAAAGTGTGCCCATCAGAAGTGATCCTTGCCGCATCAGAAGATGCAGACTTGCAACTATCCCCGTGCAAGTCCTTGTCCCAGGGCAGTGTTCAATTGTACCTCCCCCATAACTTGCAATACAAGCGCAAGTATGCAGCCTGCCACCCACCCACCCCCGGGCTGCAATACCATACTGCTAGCTTGCTTGCACTTGAAATTGGGCCTTTTAGGCATGTGGAGGTGGAATCTGGCCACCACGTCATGGCTGCGTCGGTAGCCTGGTATCCATACTCAGTCCCCTGCCGCCCGGCGGCCGGGTGTCCACGCTTGGTCCCCAGCCGCCAGGGGGCGGCCGGGTGTCCATACTCGGTCCCCAGCCACCCCGCGGCCGGGTGCCCACACGCAGTCACCAGCCGCGTGGGGGTGGCTGGGTGTCCATAAACGGTCCCCAGCTGCCCCTATTTGTCCCGGTGCGCCTTATACACAAGCGCGCATGCCAAAACATTACCTGTGCCCTCCCCAGTGCATTTAGTGGGAAGGACAGCCTAACCACAAACACGTGGACAAGTGAATGTGGCCAGGAATGGTCCATCTCACTGACGCCTTCACACTGGGTTAATATTGTGGAAGCCGGGACACAGTTGGACACTGGGATGCAACACGTCCTCCAGACATAGAGGATTGCGGGTCCTGGGTCAATCAGGCTTCAACACAAAGTTCAGAAGGTAGACAGCAGCAGTGGTCGGCCTCCTACACAACGAGTAAATTATTCATGATCATGAGGCCATCCACATCCTTAGCTTTCTGTTCCTTGGAATGCAAGCGCATGTATGTAGTAGCAGCTAGCCATGAGGTGGTCAACGTTTTGGCGCATATTCTACCTCCTTCGAGGATTGCTGGATGTTTTCCTGCTACTATCCCAGTTCTATGACTCCCGTTAAAACAAAGCTTCAGGTGATGAATGATGGATGAGGTGGTGGCAAAGGAGAAAGAGCAGGAGGAACAGGGACCATTCACATCAATATCAGGCCAGTCAACCAGATATGTCTTGTAGGATATGTTTCTGTACCAAAAGGAGCGGTTCAGCTACACAGTAATAGGGCATACAGTGAATGCAATGCCTACCAAAAATTTCAAGGCACTCCAATACCCCTTGGAAGTGACATGGAGGTCAGAGGGCCTTAACTAAACCGTATTTTCCATTTATAGCAACTGGGTCCCCTGTACACTGTTGGCCTAAGCAGGGAATGGAAGGTTTTCCAAAAATTATTAGGCACTGCAATGCCGCTTGAAACAGACGTGGATTACAGCGTATTAAAAACCTTCTACCCATTATTGGGGAGTGGGTCTCCCTTAGTGTTCGCCTATGCATTGAAAAGCAAAAGCTGACAAAAATTAGGAGGAAATGCAATGCCCGTTGCAAGAGTCGTGCAGGTTAGAGGTAATTAAAAACAACATGTCAATGCCCCTTGGAAGAGCTGTGGAGTTCAGAGTGGTTTAACAAGACAGTTTTAATGCCCCTTAGAAGAGACGTGGAGTTCAGAGTGGTTTAACAAGACAGTTTTAATGCCCCTTGGAAGAGATGTGGAGGTCACAGTAGCTTAACAAGATGGTTTTAATGCCCCTTGGAAGAGACGTGGAGTTCAAAGTGGTTTAACAAGACAGTTTTAATGCCCCTTGGAAGAGTGGTGGAGGTTACAGTGGAATAAAAAGACAATATCAATGCCCCGTGGAAGAGACGAGGAGGTCACAGTAGCTTAACAAGATGGTTTTAATGCCCCTTGGAAGAGACGTGGAGTTCAGAGTGGTTTAGCAAGACAGTTTTAATGCCCCTTGGAAGAGTGGTGGAGGTTACAGTGGAATAAAAAGACAATATCAATGCCCCGTGGAAGAGACGTGGAGGTCACAGTAGCTTAGCAAGACGGTTTTAATGCCCCTTGGAAGAGTGGTGAAGGTCGCAGTGGAATAAAAAGACAATATCAATGCCCCTTGGAAGAGTGGTGGAGGTTACAGTGGAATAAAAAGACAATATCAATGCCCTGTGGAAGAGACGTGGAGGTCACAGTAGCTTAACAAGATGCTTTTAATGCCCCTTGGAAGAGTGGTGGAGGACGCAGTGGAATAAAAAGACAATATTAACGACCCTTGGAAGAGACGTGGAGCTCACAGTAGCTTAACAAGACGATTTTAATGCCCCTTACAAGAGCCATGCAGTACAGCATATTAAAAACATTATTCCCATTATTGGGGAGTGGGTCTCCCATAGTCTTTGCCTATGCCTTCCAAGCAAAAGCTGCCAAAAATTAGGAAGGGGGAACTTGCAATGTCCCTTACAAGAGCCATGCAGTACAGCATATTAAAAACATTATTCCCATTATTGGGGAGTGGGTCTCCCATAGTCTTTGCCTATGCCTTCCAAGCAAAAGCTGCCAAAAATTAGGACAGAGGAACTTGCAATGCTGGCAACATGGACCACGGTCACCCTGGTGGTATAGTGGTCGTGGAGGCTGAGGATAAGGAGAAGAGCAAAAAACAGCCGAAATGAGGAAGCGTATACCCATGTGTGGGAGTGAAGCGATGCATGGGAATACACCTCCCGAAATAACACAGTGGATTTGACTTTATGTTACTCTGCTGTCATTTGGTGGTGATGAGAAGTCTGGCCCAATCTTGCCCTTGTTCATTTTGATAAGGGTCAGCTTGTCAGCATTGTCAATTGACAGGCGAGTGCACTTATCAGTTATAATTCCCCCAGCGGCACTAAAAACACGCTCCGATAACACGCTAGCGTCAGGGCAGGCCAGGACCTCCAAGGCGTACAGAGCGAGTTCATTCCAAGTGTCCAGCTTGGATACCCAATAATTAAAAGGCACAGAGGAATCACGGAGGACGCTGGTACGATCGGCAAGGTACTCCCTCACCATCTTTTGAAACTTTCCACTCCTTGTGAGAGTACCCCGCGCCTCAGGGCCTGTAAGCTGGGCGGGTTTCAGAAAACTGTCCCAGAACATTGACAGTGTTCCCCTGCCTCTGCTGGATTGGAGTTGCATCTCTCTCGCCTGTACGCCTTGGTTGGGCAACGAACTGTGACCTCTGCCGCTAGCGTGTTCAGATGGGAATTTTTTTAAGAGTTCTGCAGCAAGGGCCTTCTGGTATTGCCCCATTTTTGTAGACCTCTCCACCTCAGGAATAAGAGAGTGAAAGTTCTCCTTGTAGCGGGGGTCTACAAGTGTCACCAACCAGTAATGACTGTCACCCAACATTCTGACAACGCGAGGGTCACGGTTAAGGCAGCGTAACATAAAGTCAGCCATGCGTGCCAGACTGGTAACGGGCAAGATTTCCGTGTCCTCACCAAGATGACGACTGACCATGCTCTCCTCCTCCTCCTCCTCTTCCTCCTCCCCCCTGTCCTCAGGCCACCCACGCTGAACCGACGGTATGACACTTGTACAGGTACTACCGTCTACAATGCATGATAGCAGCTCCTGTTCTTCCTCCTCCTCCTCCTCCTCCTCTCCCTCATTGTCCCCCAATGCACGTTGGGATGAGATGAGGCTGGGCTGTGTGTAATCGCCCACTACGGCTTCTTGATCCATCTCATCATACTCTGGCTGCAATGCCTCCTCTTTAATTCTCTGCAGAGCGCGTTGCAAAAGACAGACAAGTGGGATGCTGACACTAATGATGGCGTCATCGCCACTCACCATCTTGGTGGCCTCCTCAAAGTTTGTCAGGATGGTACATATGTCAGACATCCAGGTCCACTCCTGAGGTCTTATGTGTGGAGTCTGACCTGAATATCGACTGCCTTGTTGCAGCTGGTACTCCACAACTGCTCCCTTCTGCTCACAAATCCTTTGCAACATGTGGAGGGTAGAGTTCCAATGTGTGGGGACATCACACACCAGTCGGTGTGCCGGAAGCTGCAAACGCTGCTGCAACACAGCAAGGGCGGCGGAAGCTGTAGCCGAATTGCGAAAATGAGCTGACAGGCGGCGTACTTTCACGAGCAGATCTGGCAACTCAGGGTACGATTTAAGAAACCGCTGAACCACGAGGTTAAGCACATGAGCCACGCATGGTACGTGTGTGATCTCACCTCGCCTCAGAGCCGCCACCAGGTTACGGCCATTGTCACACGCGACCATGCCGGGATGTAGGTTCAGCGGTCTCAGCCACAGATCTGCCTGCTCTTTCACAGCTGTCCACAACTCACAAGCAGTGTGAGGTTTATCACCTAAGCTTATGAGTTTCAGCACAGCCTGTTGCCGCTTGGCGGAGGCAGTACTGCAATGCTCCTAGCTTGTAACTGATGTGGTGATATCTGAGATGGAGGCTGAACATGAGGAGGAGGAGGAGGATGCGCAGGAGCTGTACACTGTGGGGGCAACTCTGACTGACATAGGGCCCGCAATCCTCGGTGTGGGGAGGATGTGTTCCGTCCCAAGGTCCGACTGGGTCCCGGCTTCCACTATGTTTACCCAGTGTGCCGTCAGAGAGATGTACTGTCCCTGGCCACAAGCACTTGTCCACGTGTCCGTTGTCAGGTGGACTCTCCCAGTAACTGCGTTGTTGAGGGCACGGCAGATGCTTTGGGACACGTGCTTGTGTAGTGCGGGAATGGCACACCGGGCAAAATAGTGTCGGCTGGGGACCGAGTACCGAGGGACGGCCACCGCCATAAGATTGCGGAAGGATTCTGTCTCCACCAGCCTAAAAGGCAGCATTTCCAATGCAAGCAGTCGTGAAATGTGTGAATTTAGGACTGTGGCCTGTGGGGCGTTAGCTGCGAATTTCCGCTTTCGTTCAAAGGTCTGGGATATGGACAATTGAACGCTGCGGTGGGACTTGGACGTGGACGTTGATGCTGTTTCTTGAGAAACTGCCATAACAAGTGAAGACTGAGAGGAGGGGGCATCTTTACATGCAGTATGGACAGGGGATTGCCTTGCACACACAACAGGGGGTTCTATTGCACGCACAACAGTGGAAGATGCAGTTGTGACACCCGCTGACACTGGTCGTGGACCCTGGGTTTCGCCCCACAAAGTCGGGTGCTTTGCTGCCATGTGCCTGATCATGCTGGTGGTGGTCAGGCTGGTAGTTTTGTCACCCCTGCTGATGCTGGCATGGCAGGTGGAACATATGGCCTTTTTGGGGTTATCAGCAGAGTCTTTAAAAAAATTCCAGACTCTGGAAGACCTACCGCTTGTACTGGCAATGTCCCTCGTGTTGGTGTTACGGGGAACGGTTGCCTGCCTTCTGTCAGCGGCCACCACACTGCTTCTTCCTGCCTGTTGGGGTACTCTGCCTCCCTCCCCCTGTGTGCTGCTGGCCTCACTCTGCATGTCCTCCTTCCACGTTGGGTCAGTTACTAGATCATCCACCACCTCCTCCTCTTCAACTTGCACACCACGATCCTCCTCCTCACTTCCTGGCAATTGTGTCTCGTCATCGTCCACCTCTTGTGACAGATTGCCAACGTCGACTTCCTGTGGCCGTGGCTGTTCAAATATTTGGGCATCGCAACATGGGATCTCCTCTTCCACCACTTCAAGCATATCAGGCGAGGGGCCCAAATATGGAAATGGACCAGTGAACAGCTCTTCAGAGTGTCCAAGTGTGGGATCACTTGCTGTCTGACGACACTCGGCATGGTGGGAGGAAGGAGCATCAGGGTGAGGAGGAGTATGCGGTCGAGACTCATGGCTACTAAGAGTTGACCGTGTGGAAGACAGACCGGAGGTGGTGGTGCCCAGGTAACTGGAAGTATTATCTGCTATCCAATTAATAACCTGTTCACACTGATCAGTTCTCAATACTGGTGTTGTTCTGTGCTTCCCTAGTAATTCGGTCAAGAAGTGGGAGCGAGAAGATGTGGCTGTTGGTTGTGGCACATTTTCACCTTGGCCACGGCCCCGTCCTCTGCACGAACCATCACCAGAACGTCCACTTCCACGTCCCTTGCCACGCGCCTTGCCCATTGTAAATGAAGTAAAATAGCTTACACTTGCACTATCAATGGAAAAAGGGTAATATAGAGTAGATTAGAACCGTGGAAGAGGAAAACCACAGTTATTGTTTACTGGGGTATACCACACTTTTTTAAATAGAGATATTTGCGGCTGAACAGTGAGCGACACACTCAAACTGCTTTTTTTTTAGATACCAAAGGCCCAAAACTGGATAGTACAGCGATTTGACCCGTGGAACTGCGAAACCACACTGGGATGTCGGGCCTACACAAGACTATTTTCAACAGATATATTTTTGTGTCACAGCAGTCAGGAGACACTACTGTTTTTCTTTACGGAAAAAACTACCAAAACCTGAATAATAGAGATTTTTTACCGTGGGATGGCAAAACCACAGTTATTGTTTACTGGGGTATACCACACTTTTTTAAATAGAGATATTTGCGGCTGAACAGTGAGCGACACACTCAAACTGCTTTTTTTTAGATACCAAAGGCCCAAAACTGGATAGTACAGCGATTTGACCCGTGGAACTGCGAAACCACACTGGGATGTCGGGCCTACACAAGACTATTTTCAACAGATATATTTTTGTGTCACAGCAGTCAGGAGACACTACTGTTTTTCTTTACGGAAAAAACTACCAAAACCTGAATAATAGAGATTTTTTACCGTGGGATGGCAAAACCACAGTTATTGTTTACTGGGGTATACCACACTTTTTTAAATAGAGATATTTGCGGCTGAACAGTGAGCGACACACTCAAACTGCTTTTTTTTAGATACCAAAGGCCCAAAACTGGATAGTACAGCGATTTGACCCGTGGAACTGCGAAACCACACTGGGATGTCGGGCCTACACAAGACTATTTTCAACAGATATATTTTTGTGTCACAACAGTCAGGAGACACTACTGTTTTTCTTTACGGAAAAAACTACCAAAACCTGAATAATAGAGAATTTTTACCGTGGGATGGCAAAACCACAGTTATTGTTTACTGGGGTATACCACACTTTTTTAAATAGAGATATTTGCGGCTGAACAGTGAGCGACACACTCAAACTGCTTTTTTTTAGATACCAAAGGCCCAAAACTGGATAGTACAGCGATTTGACCCGTGGAACTGCGAAACCACACTGGGATGTCGGGCCTACACAAGACTATTTTCAACAGATATATTTTTGTGTCACAACAGTCAGGAGACACTACTGTTTTTCTTTACGGAAAAAACTACCAAAAGCTGAATAATAGAGATTTTTTACCGTGGGATGGCAAAACCACAGTTATTGTTTACTGGGGTATACCACACTGTTTTAAATAGAGATATTTGCGGCTGAACAGTGAGCGACACTCTCAAACTGTTTTTTTTTTAGATACAAATGGCCCAAAATGGATAATACAGAGGTTTGAACCGTGGAAGTGCAAAACCACACTTCTGTTTCTCTAGCCTACACCAGACTATTTTCAACAGTTATATTTGTGTCTGAAAAATCAGAGACACGCTTTTTTTTTATTGGGGGGGGGACGGGGACACACAGCAAAAGGTTAATAAGACGGGTATTTGTACAGTGTGAAGGAGGAAAAAAAAAGGAGGATTTAGATGAAAAAAAAAGGATTTTTCCTGGCCCCCGACACCTGGTGCTAAGTCCAGCAATTTAAGCAACAGGAGCACACAGGACTGTAATGCAGCATTTGCTGGTATAACCACTGTGTCTCCTATACAGCCTGCCTGCCTGGTATCTGGGATGGATATTAGTCCTGAAAAGGACTGTTTGTTTGTTCTGGCAGCCTTTACGGACCCTACACTAACTATTTTGCAGTTTATATCTCTCCCTAAATCAGCAGCGCTGTCCCTACACTGTCCAATCCGGAGCGACTGTGTCCAAGATGGCGGCGCCCCGTTTTAAATACTCGAGGTGACGCTGTGCGGCCAGCCAATCATTGTAATGCCCACAACCAACATGGCTGCAGCATTACAGTGACTGGCTGGCAATCCCTGCATGTTCATTGGCTCTGTAAAGAGCGCCAAACATGCAAGGCGGAGACCCGAGCTCCCGCCCGAGTAACCCGGAAATGCTCGGTGCTCGCCGAACATCCCGAGTAGCGTGATGCTCGGGCGAGTACCGAGCAGTGTCGAGCATGTTCGCTCAACACTAAAAATTACTAATCATGTTTATCTGTATCTTGGCTGGAAAATAATTTGGGCTTTGTAGCAGTGTGCAGTACTGATTCTATTAGGCCATCTATACTAAGCTCCACCAGATTTAAAATTAATAATAATTTTTAGCTGCATCTAGCCCGGAAAATAATTTTGGGGCTCCGAGATGCGCAAGACACATAAGTGCCTTCTTGCTGCACTACCTGCAACATGACCCTCAGATTGTCAGAATTCGAAGTAATCCTGACTACTGGGTTGCCACACTCTTAGATCCCTGACACTCTTCAATCAACCTTTTCATTTTAATAAAGACAAACAAAATGGTCATTTTTGAAATTATAAACATTAGCAGGTTATTAGAAACTGAAATCAAACAGTTTTCAACTCAAAACTTTATTCTAGGTGATGCTACATTTGCACATAGGACCCCTTGTTCGAAAGGAGCTTCTGAACTCTCTCGTCCATTGAATTTGTCAGGTTTTGGATGGTTTCTGCTTCAATTGTTTTGCATGAGGACAGAATACCCTCCCAGAGCTGTTGCTTAGATGTGAACTGCCTCCCGCTATCATAGACACTCCTTTTGATGATGCTCCAGAGGTTCTGAATGGGGAAGAGGTCAGGGGAGCATGGGGGTCACACCATAAGTTTGTCCCCTTTTATGCCCATATCAGCCAGAGATGCAGATGTGTTATGTGCAGCATGAGACGGTGCATTATCATGCATAAAAATGATCTTGCTGTGGAATACACGGTTCTTCTTCTTGAACCATGGCAGGAAGTGCTGTTTGAGAAACTCCACATACATTATGGAGTTAATCTTTACCCCTTCAGGGATCCTAAAGGGGCCGACAATCTCTCTCCCCATGATTCCAGCCCAAAACATTACTCCACCTCCTCCTTGTTGGCGCTGTAGCCGTGTTTGCGTGGGGTGTCCATCAACCAGCCATCCTCCACTCCATCCATCTGGACCATCGAGCGTTGCACGGCACTCATCCGTGAACAAAACAGTTTTGAAATCAGTCTTCATGTAATGTTTGGCCCACTGGAGCCGTTTCTGCTTGTGTGAAGTGGATAGAGGAGGTCGACAGGATGGCGTACGCACAGCTACAAACCTCTGAAGGACCCTGCATCTTGTTGTTCGGGGGACGTTGGGGGCACCAGCAGCTTCAAAAACTTGTCTGCTGCTATGACAAGGCTTTTTTGCCGCTGCTCTTTTAACCTGACGTAATTGCCTGTAGGAAAGAGTCCTCAATTTGCCCTTATCAGCACGCACACATGTGTACTGTGAATCAGCTACATACTTCTTGATTGCCAAGACACTTCATCCTGATCATCGCACAATGTTGATTGTAGTCATGCCTTGACCTAAACACTCCACAATTTGTTGCTTCTCAGCAGCCGACACATCCTTTTTCTTTCCCATTTTGGCAGAAAATGTAGGCTGCTTAATAATGTGGGACAGCCTTCTTATGTAGTCTTGCCTTTCATTGGACACACCTGCCAAACTAATTAGCACAGGTGTCTGCAATTGCTTACAGTGATATAAAGAGCCCTGACACACATCACCATCAATGAGTTTAACTGACAAACAAACAAATTCTTCCCTTATCACTCCTAAACACTTTTTGCATAATAATTTGGAACACAGTGTACATGTGCTTTTCCACAAAACACCAGTGGTTCACGTAGTGAATCTTACAGTTCTAACTTGCTAACCGTGGTCTGTATGGAGTTGTTCAATAAAGGGCCCAAAATTAAGATAACATAGATGGGAGAGGTCTCTATGAATAGGAATTCCTAAGTATTTGATACCCTGTGAGGGGCAGACAAAGGGAAAGTTGGACTGGATGGAATCCTGTATGGATTTGGGGAGGGAGACATCGAGGGCCTCAGACTTCGCTGCATTGATTTTAAAATTTGACCATGTAACAAAGTGATCTATTTCAGCCATAACAGCATGGATGGATATATGTGATTGAGTGATATATACTAGGACATCATCAGCAAATAGAGAGCACTTGTACTCGGTGCCTCCCACCTCAATCCACCTAATATTGGGGTTATGGCGAATTGATGAGAGCAGGTGCTCAGTCACTAGGATGTATAAGAGAGGGGACAGAGGACATCCCTGCCTTGTCCCATTGGTGATTATGAAAGGTGATGAAAATGTTCTGACGCGCCCCCTGGGCCTTGGGACACCCGGAGCCGGACCCTTTTTGGTGGATGTTGGTGGTTGTAGTCTCCGTGGCGGCGACCCGGTTCCATGGCTCAGGGCGGTCAAACCAGTGGCGGAACTATTTATGTGGTTTTGATGTTTAAATGTCCGACTACGCCACCCGTGGATTGCGGTCAGAGTGAACCGCCGCTGCAGGGCAGACCGCTGAGGCTGGTGTTGTGGGTGCAGCAGAGCGTAGTATAACTCCCCATGGGAGGAGTATAGCCTCAGGGCAGTGTATGCGGAGGATGGGGGTGATGGTGCAGGGCAGCAGCAGTAACGACACGGAGTCAGTGATGCAGTCCAGGGCCTTTACTCACAGTTCTTATTATCCAGACCACTTCTGCAGGTAACGGCTGCCCACGTCGTACTGTGCTCACCAGGTGAGGGGCTCAGACAACTCCCAGATAACTTTGGAGCGCTTCACAGGACCCCCTTTGTGTGTCCTTTGTCTGGCCTTTCTTGCCAACCCTTCTGTCCTGCTGCCTCGGGCCTCCTCTTGGTAAACTTGGCGCCAGTTTCCCTGACCCTATGTGGTGCCTTCCTAGCGGGTGTAGCGAGGGGCTGCGCCACATAAAATGTCACAGCCTCCGGTTTCTAGCTGAGGGTCGTTTCCCGCCTCCACTAGTTTCGGGGACCGGTCTCCCGCTTTGGCCTGACCCCTCCACGCAGGTGGATTCGGGCGTGCGGTGGCGACTCGCCCGTCCCCACCCCTGGGATCCCTTCGTTCCTCATTCCTGGAGCCTTCTCCACTCCTCTTCCTTCCTTCTCCCTCTTCCAGGCCTGGGCCTCTGTTACTAGGCCCGCCTCCGGAGCAGAACTCATGCAGAGCCCCTGCTCCCTGTCACTTCTGCTCAGACTTCTCTGCACTGATCTAAGATGGTGCCCACCTTTTATACTCCCTTCTCAATGCACCCAGGAACTGCTTCCTCCCTGCTCCTGCACTACAGGGTTCCCCTTCCTCAGTGTTCCCTCCCCCCACTCCAGCCAGGGACAGGGACTGTCGTGCCCATCTCAGGGGCATATTGGTCGCCCTGCCCCATGGCAATGTGGTGTAATGCATGCAGGTGTCGGGTCCTGATCCACACTCCATCCTTACCTGAGAGTGAGATATCACACCTCTGGGTGAGGTGGAATACCTCTGTAGCAACCGAGCCCTCAGGGTGCTACAGTTCCATTTATCTTCAGTCTAGGTGACGTACTGCGATACAGGGCCGTGATTTTGGCTATAAAAGGGTCCCCTAGACCCCTACCCCAAGCTTTTTAAGAGAATAATATATGGCGTGCCAGGAGACTCTATGGAATGCTTTCTCAGCATCCAACGAGAGTATCTAATTACAAATTTTTTACTGCATCTAGCCCAGGAAATACTTTGTGCCTAGTAGCAGTGTCTGCTAGTCAGCGGATTATCCCGGCTGTTAAGCAAGCTACACCACCTGTAGTTTGGACACTTAATTTTTTCAAAGGAAATGCTTCGGGACCACGGGATACTCAGTGAAGAGCATCAGGAGGCACCCCAAGGCATAGGGGCTGGGACTGGCGGTAGGATGCCTTGCGGTGGACAGCCGAGCTCGATCCTTATAAAAGCTTTTTAACTGCAGCAGCTTTAGTGGACGCTACTGGAGCTGGAATTACGCGGCTGCTGACATGAGACTTGCCCTCCAATAGATCCTTGTAAAAGGATTTAAAGTGTACTCATTCAAATTAGAGAGACAATTTAAATTAAAAAGCTTAGAGCTGCCTCCACCACAGGGGGGCTCGCTGGACCCACCAGCGGACAGGCACCAGTATTGGGAGAGGGGGGCTGGCCGTCAGGGTCCACCGCGGCTCTGGCACAAACCCGGCGACACGGAGGTGGCACGGGCAGGAACGGACTGGCCGTGTCGGCTTCTCACTTTTTGGATTTTAGAAGGGCATGACATGCCTATATCTGTGTCTCCCCCTCCTTTTACTCCTCCACCTCTTTTCTTTTCGCATGACTATATGTACTTGTCACTTTTCCATGTGTTAGTTATGTCTTCTGAGCAGTTTGTCAGCTTTTGGACACCTTTGAAGGTGTTTTCTATGTGTTTCTATGTGTTTTTCTTTGCCTGCCATTGGTTTTAACGGTGTTCGAAGGTGTTCGACGAACAGTTCGACGAACAGTTCGGCGAACACACGGGTGTTCGACGAACCAAACCGAACTCGAACACTGCGGGGGTGGCTCAACACTAATCCTCACCAGACACCACAGGTGGCGTCACGACAAATCCCCTATAAATAATCCCCTATAAATAATACCTTTTGCACTGACCGCCCCGGGCCAGCCACCGTGATATTCCCCAAAAGCCGCCATAAGGCCAGGCTGCAGTGTGCCCCACGGCCTTGCGGGGCGAGTCAGGCACTTAGCTGTAGACTGGCAGACTCGGGAGGTGGTAAAATGGAGCGAGTATTGCCAAGAACACTGCTTGGTCACTCGGATAGCCATGGTGGATCTGATTTCAGGAATGTGTTTTCTGAACAGGGGTGTCAAGAGATTCCTCCCCATCATCCTTACGATTGCGTCATTAATATTATTCCTGGGGCCAAGCTGCCAAAAAAGCAGGTTATATAATATCTCTGGTTCAGAGAGGCAGGCCATGAAAAACTAGATCACTGAAAGTCTACCATTGGGCCATATAAGACGTTCTTCATCTCCCGTTGCAGTGGGGTTTTTATTTGTCAAAAAAAAAGACTGGGGGTTGCGCCCCCGCCTTGATTTTCGCGAGTTTAATCGGATCACGGTCTGGGATGCATATCCTCTCCCTCTCATCCCCGACCTCTTTAGAAAAAAATTTGGCTCCTACGATTTGATTAAACTAGACCTCAGGGGGGCTTATAATCTCAATCACATTGAGGAGATGAGTGGAAGATGGCCTTCAATACTCCTGAGGGGCACTATGAAAAGCTTGTGATGGCATTTGGGTTGACTAATGCTCCCGCTTTCTTTCAACACTGTTAGTGACATTTTTAGTCATCTGGCAGGTAGATCACAACAAACCAATCTTGATGACATATTAATTTATTTACCTCCAGTCACATCAGGTACATGTCAGGCAGGTCTTACAGATACTCAAAGATAATAAATTATTTGTCAAACCAGAGAAATGTATGTTCTCCATTCAGGGTTAGTTCTTATCATTCACCGTTTTTGCATGGATCTGGCCAAAGTCCGGACGGTACTGGATTGGTATTATATTCAAGACTTAAAGGCGTTACAAAGTTTTTTGGGTTTCGCCAGCTACTACTGTAAGTTCATCAAAAACTTTTCGGTAGTGGCCAAACCTCTGATGGACTATTTTGCCAAATAGAAAAAAAAAATTAAGATTTTATTATTTTACTTTCCATTCTTGTAGCTAAACACAATCCAGCTAAGTTTAAAATTGAAATGAAGCCCTTGTACCCCCCTCTCTAGGTGCTTCTGTACCAACTCCTCCCTGGTCCAGGATGGTCTCTATATCACGGCCTCCAGCAATAACCTATTGACACATGATTGTGGCAGCCCTCACGTGCTGATATATCACAGTGCCAATAGAAGTGGGAAGCGGCACAGAAATCACAAAATAAAGGCAGTGTTTGTGGTAATGCAAGAATCCAGCAAGCAGAGTAATCCACACATCATACAACAGCCCAACATGGATGATGAAAAGCTGCGTCTTCAGGCGTCTGTGTAAGAACGTCACATTTTTGTTTTAAGCACCAAATGGAATAGCTGAATGCCAGGATACAGAGACCGGCGGGGGGCAGGGAAGCGCTGTCCGCTGGATTTTGTGCTGGTTTCACAAGCGGTCACCCTGCAGTTTTCTCCGGATAATGCTGTGGAGACTTTTCACAACACATCTAATAATTGTGAACCTTCCACTCACATGTTTATTATCTTGTCCGCTGGTCAGACTGGGGAGGATGAAAGCTGGACAAGGGATGAAGAATGATCCTTATTACATATAATGGGTGCACTGAGCGATTGTGAAAAGTCGCAGAGGACTGAGAGCAGAAGGGCAGAGGGTTTCCTCTTCCTCACAGGGACCAGCACAGAAGCCGGAGCAGAAGGGCAGAGGGTTTCCTCTTCCTCACAAGGACCAGCACAGAAGCCGGAGCAGAAGGGGAGACAAGGACTGAGCCACTTACACAGACAGAAAGCTGAGGAGAGGAGGGCATGTTATTACTCCAGGATCCGCTCCATTCATTCCCTATGTGGCATTCAAGCGCTGAGCTCGGCTTTTCCGGAGCCCCATAGAGAATGAATGGAGCTGCAGTTGATCCCTGACTTTCCACTCCTTCCCGATCAGACGATGGCTCGCAGCGGTCAGACCCCACGATCAGTAAGTGATCACCGAGCCTGTGGATAAGTGATAACTTGTTTTCTTCAGACATCCCCTTTAAGTAATGGAGCATGCCAGCAGAGAAGGTGGGAGGAGGCGCTGGTTACACAGGAGACTTTAACTCTGGAGGCCGCATATAGGGCATGTGAGGGGAGGACACTTCCCATATTCATCATTACTGAACCCCCGCTCTGTGCGGCTCTTATCTGAGCTGCAGGAGACGCAGCAGTTACTAATCAGCCGCTCTCCGTTCACTTGCAGTCGTCCGAGCTCTGCTGTGCCTGTTAGGGGTGAAGTTCGGGTCCTTGGAGGCATCTACTATGCAGCCTGCACAGCAGATCACAGCCCGAGCACAGCGTCTCCGGGTAAATCTCCACCTTGTGAGTTGCTTCTTGTGCAGCAGCCCCATGCACGTTGCTCTGCTCTCCTCGGCCAGCTCCTGCTGAATACTGAGCTCCTCTGCCCAATCTAGGAGCTCAATAGCCCTGATCACGTCAGTGGTAGCCCAGCGCTGCTTGATCAGATTTACAAATGGCAAACTAATCAGCCCTAGGTATTTCTAATATGTGCAGAGCAGGCGACATAAGTCTGACCGGTGTCCTCATAGACCTTTCCTCAGCCGGGGTCTAATAGGAGCAGTAAGATGGCCGTCATGGGGTCCATTGTTAGATCTCAGCTGCCATAGAAACTCATTGGCACCATGATCACGCCTCCCTCTCCTGTCTAAAGTGCCTAAATGCTGTGGAAGCCCCCTACTGTGTCTTACAATGGATTAAGCTGCCAGGATCAAGGTTGGCTCCACTGTGGGCAGCTGAGGCAGGAGCAGGACTGTGTTATACAGCCACACTTCTGCCGCAGATCTTGTAAGGACCTGCCTGATGATAATGTGTCCTATAGAGCAGGTCTTGGTACCGGACTGCCCTGTACATATTTACCACTAGCTGGGAACCAGTTACTTACAAGGTCTAGTTTCGGATGTGTTTCCAGGATCTGTAGTTATCAGCATTTTATCCTTAAGGCCGAGTTATAATATCACTGTAACACTCTCGCCCTTTACCTGTATACCTGCCCTGTGTGCTGCACAAAAGTATATAACAAAATGTGTGTACACAGATATCTATCTCCTGAATGGTATTACTGCTAGATCTCCTGTACATAGAAATATGAGGTTCTTAGCGCACATTTTGAGCAAATTGTGCGAGCCCATCTGCCAACGTCAAGGCGACCTCTTCAGATGGGTCCCTACACTAACATTACACTAACTTACTAACTGGGACTAGTTTTTTGTATTATTATTATTACCACCATTTTTACTATTTATTATTATTGCATTAATGCAATTAATTGTAACTGTTATAAAACGAATTAAAAAAATGTAATTCTAATTTTTTCTTATTATTCTTGTGATTCTAATAATGGTATTACTAAAATCCCTATGCCTAAAGCTGTTGATCCTGAAGAAGGCAAAAACCCCAGGACACCTTCAGCCAATTTGTGTCACAGGGGAAAATTTCCTTCTTGACCCCGGGAAAAGGCGATCAGTCCTAGGACCCTGGATCAAACCTAATAATGTTATTACAAGTTATATAACATTACACTAATTATTGTACTACTGGAGTTATTTTAATTTGTTTTTATAAATCTATTTGATATGGTTATTATTACATTGTGCTATCTTATTACAGTATTATTCTTCTTTCCTTTCACTACTAATACTGCCCTATATCTACAGTGTTGATCCAGAAGAAGGCAAAAACCCCAGGACGCCTTCAGCCAATTTGTGTCACAGGGGAAAAATTCCTTCTTGACCCCGGGAAAAGGCGATCAGTCCTAGGACCCTGGATCAAACCTAATAATGTTATTACAAGTTATATAATATTACACTAATTATTGTACTACTGGAGTTATTTTAATTTGTTTTTATAAATCTATTTGATATGGCTATTATTACATTGTGCTATCTTATTACAGTATTATTCTTCTTTCCTATCACTACTAATATTGCCCTATACCTACAGTGTTGATCCAGAAGAAGGCAAAAACCCCTGGACACCTTCAGCCAATTTGTGTCACAGGGGAAAAATTCCTTCTTGACCCCGAGAAAAGGCGATCAGTCCTAGGACCCTGGATCACACTGCTATTCTACCTACTACTATTACTACTGTTATTTTATTACTTTCTTACTATTATCACTAGTATTATTATTCATATTACACTAATATGGATATACTACCACTATATTACTACCATCTCTTTCCCCCTAAGGATCTTAAGGTGCAGTTCTGTCCTCCTCCTCCTATTCTGTCCTCCTCCTCTTCCATCCTCCTCCACTTCCATCCTCCTCCTCTTCCGTCCTCTTCCTCTTCCGTCCTCCTCCTCTTCCGTCCTCCTCCTCTTCCGTCCTCCTCCTCTTACATCCTCCTTCTCTTCCGTCCTCCTCCTCTTCTGTCCTCCGCCTCTTCCGTCCTCCGCCTCTTCTGTCCTCTGCCTCTTCCGTCCTCTGCCTTTTCTGTCCTCCGCCTCTTCCGTCCTCCTTCTCTTCCGTTCTCTTCCTCTTACGTCCTCCTCCTCTTACGTCCTCCTCATCTTCTGTCCTCCTCCTCTTCCGTCCTCCTTCTCTTCCGTCCTCTGCCTCTTCCGTCCTCCGCCTCTTCTGTCCTCCGCCTCTTCCATCCTCCGCCTCTTCCGTCCTTCGCCTCTTCCGTCCTCCTTCTCTTCCATCCTCCTCCTCTTCCGTCCTCCTCCTTTTCCGTCCTCCTCCTCTTCTGTCCTCCTCCTCTTCCGTCCTCCGCCTCTTCCGTCCTCCGTCTCTTCCGTCCTCCGCCTCTTCCGTCCTCTTCCTCTTCCGTCCTCCTCCTGAGACGTAATAAATAGCATTAAAGCTGCAGTAATTGTTTATATTATATATACACACTGCTCAAAAAAATAAAGGGAACACTCAAATAACACATCCTAGATCTGAATGAATGAAATATTCTCATTGAATACTTTGTTCTGTACAAAGTTGAATGTGTTGACAACAAAATCACACAAAAATCATCAATGGAAATAAAATTTATTAACCAATGGAGGCCTGGATTCGGAGTCACCCCCAAAATTAAAGTGGAAAAACACACTACAGGCTGATCCAACTTTGATGTAATGTCCTTAAAACAAGTCAAAATGAGGCTCAGTATTGTGTGTGGCCTCCACGTGCCTGTATAACCTCCCTACAACGCCTGGACATGCTCCTGATGAGGTTGCGGAAGGTCTCCTGTGGGATCTCCTCCCAGACCTGGACTAAAGCATCCACCAACTCCTGGACAGTCTGTGGTGCAACGTGACGTTGGTGGATGGAGTGAGGCATGATGTCCCAGATGTGCTCAATGGGATTCAGGTCTGGGGAATGGGCGGGCCAGTCCATAGCTTCAATGCCTTCATCTTGCAGGAACTGCTGACACACTACAGCCACATGAGGTCTGGCCCATCTGTGGACGTCTGGCCCTCATCCCACTCTCATGGAGTCGGTTTCTAACCGTTTATGCAGACACATGCACATTTGTGGCCTGCTGGAGGTCATTTTGCATGGCTATGGAAGTGCTCCTCCTGTTCCTCCTTGCACAAAGGCAGAGGTAGGGGTCCTGCTGCTGGGTTGTTGCCCTCCTATGGCTCCCTCCACGTCTCCTGGTGTACTGGCATGTCTACTGGTAGCGCCTCCAGCCTCTGGACACTACGCTGACAGACGCAGCAAACCTTCTTGCCACAGCTCGCATTGATGTGCCATCCTGGATGAGCTGCACTACCTGAGCAACTTCTGTTGGTTGTAGAGTCCGTCTCATGCTACCATGAGTGTGAAAGCACAACCAACATTCAAAAGTGACCAAAACATCAGCCAGAAAGCATTGGTACTGAGATGTGGTCTGTGGTCTCCACCTGCATAACCACTCCTTTATTGAGTGTGTCTTGATAATTGCCAATAATTTCCATCTATTGTCTATTCCATTTGCACAACAGCATGTGAAATTAATTGTCAATCAGTGTTGCTTCCTAAGTGGACAGTTTGATTTCACAGAAGTTTGATTTACTTGGAGTTATATTCTGTTGTTTAAGTGTTCCCTTTATTTTTTTGAGCAGTGTATATTTTCTCATGTCATGTATTTACTACTAAAAGTAATTTTTTACATTTAGGTTTCATTAAGTGTTTTTCACCGGCTATTACAGACTTATTGTTTCCCTGCACATTCAAGTTTTGTGTTTTCTTTGGGCATAGATCAGCTAATAGGCACTCAGGAAAAAAAAACAGATTAAAGATCTACAAACTGTCCCTTAAGACTAAGGAGCTCACTGATAGATTCTCAGTTAGCTAATTTTGCAGCCAGCAATAGACAGTGCAGCACAGATGCTACAGAAGGCAACATTTTTAATGAAACTCAATTACAGAAATCGATTTTAGCCCCAAATACTTGCATTAAAGTAAAAAAAATGGCCCCAAAGCTGGACAACCGCTTTAACTCCTTACCAACATCTGCCGTACATGTATGGTATAAGTCAGTAGCGGGTGTATGGTGCAGGGTCAGCTCGCCCCGTACATGGCAGATAATGGCTGTGACAAACAACCAGGACCTGCCTCTAACAGCTGCGAGTGGAGCGAAGATCTGCCCACCACTGTTAACCTGTTCAGTGCTGCTGTCAATCTCTAACAGCAGCATTAACAGCGCGCCAGCATTGGGACGCGTCGTTCCATACGCCCACCGGCGCTCCTGTGACGCGATCATAGGGCGCCGATGGACTGCTATGACATCCGGGGGTCTGCTGAAGCCTCCGTGCCTGTCATCATAAAGCTTCATTTGGGCTGTAAAGAAGACCGTGGTTTTGCTATATGGAGCATTACTGTGGTATCGCTGTATATAGCACAAGCAATCAGATGATGTATACAAATACAGTGAAAAAAAGTATATATATATTTATTAAAACCCCACACGTTCAACTCACCTCCCACTAAAAATAAAGATAATAAAAATATACACATTTTGTGGTATGGTCTCTTTCAGAGAAATACAATCTATCAAAATATAAAAAAAAAAAACGATCAGTGAGCACAGAAAAAAATTCAAAAAGACAAAATTGCATTTTTTCGTTCGCCTCAATACTGCAGAAAATCCTGTAAGAAGCGATGACCATGACATATGTGTCCCAAAATGTTATCAATAAAGTCCTCTTGCCCTTCAAAAAATAAGCCCCCACTCAGCTCCATCAACCCGAAAACTGAAAATGTTACGGGTCTCAGAAAAAATGGTGACAGCATCAAAAAAAAGTTTTTTTCTTTTGCCAAAACTATTGGAGAAGTTTGGTCTTGCTGTAATCACACTGAGGAGTAGGATCCTATTACCAGGTCATTTTTACCACACAATGTGCGCTGTTAAAACCCTTCCCAGAAAAACAATGTCTGGCTTTTTTTTTCGCACTTTTACTGCACTTGGAATGTTTTTCCCGTTTTCTAGGACTATGTGGTAAATGAATGGTGTCATTTATAAGGACAGCTCATCCTACAAAATAACAAGACCTCACACTATGTGGACAGATATCAAAAAGTTATAGCCCTTGGAAAAAGCGGAGGAAAAAACAGAAAAAAAACATAAATTGGTTATGTCGGGAAGGGGTAAAGCTGAAGAAACGCATGTAAGAGCAGAATATGGAGGAAGGTCAGATATCACAGACTGGTGGATACTACCTGCTCCATCGCTGGCAGAATACTCCACCCCCATGGTGTCCGCTGATATCTTCTCTTGTAGCAACGTCTCCAAACTCTATAAAACATCGGGAACAGTCAGCAGAGGGTTTGATGATTGGCTCATATTGGCGATATACTCAGGGGCATTACTGGGGCCAGGGAAGATTGGGAATGAATAGCGTATTGACTGTTAGAGATGTGATCTCTTCCATTAAAGGGGATGTCTAGTTGGAACAAGTTATCACTGATCTCTGGATAGGTGATGACCTGTCCCAGTGGGAGCACCCCTTTATTATGTGGTATATATGGAGGATGTGATATCATGCAGAGTTCTAGCAGTATTACACTTCGGTCCGTTCTGCGTGCATCTGGGCCATTCCCTATGGAGGAGCGCAGCTGGGGGGAAATATCAGGATCTCGTCGCTGGATCCATCCAGATGGGAGATGTAACGAGTGCGGCGCCCCCCACTGGTGTCTCAGCGTATCATGTGTTGGGGAATAATAACTTATTGTCTGGTAAATGTGCTGATTCCTGTGAGTTGTGGTCGCTGAGTGCGTGTGATGGGATGTGGCTCCGTCCGTTATATTATATCAGGTCTTATACCTATAATCTCTCGCTGATCGCAGGTGTCTGTCTTCACACTCAGATGAGAAGGAACAAACTGACGATATAGGACTTTTTTTTTTTTTTCCAAATTCAAACCGAGCAATCCTATTGGCTGAGTATGAATGCAGTTACCATGGTGACAGAAGTAGCAGCAGATTTAAAGGGACAAAACACTAATATTGTACTAAAGTGTATTTTATTATATATTTCACATAACTGACTGGGTACACCTTGGTGCGGGTGGGATGGCTTTTTTTAAATCAAAAACCATGTTTACTAAGTACCCTATATTATATATATTCACTATTGCTTTTTACTTACTTATAGCAGGGTATATGCTCATATTGTTTCTATCCTAAGTTTATCTATTTTCTAATAGAGACATGACCAGTCCTCTTTAGAATTTTATAGTGACCCCATTGAGGTCATGGACTGATATTGGGGATTGCAGAGTTGGGGCAAGGTGACAGGTGACAGTAAGTGACATCAAATGAAGGCTATGGTGCATACACAGTAAATCAGTCGTGTTATTCCACAGAAATGCTGTTCTATAAAACACAAAATATCTTCATATGGTGAGGAGTTGTGTTGTGTTTTCATCATTTACATTCTAGCGTGGTGATCACATAAAATGTAAAATTCCTTTTAAATAATTACTGAATGACAGTAGCCTGCATCCCTGGAGGACAAGTCATTTACCGCTTCACCAGGTTTGATGTTCTAATGCATTTAGATGTTTCAGTATTTGTATATATGTATATATATATTTTTTTCCCCTCTTAAGGGTATTCAAGCGCAGACGGTGACAAACTTCTTCCTCGCCTTTGAAGCACAGCTTTCAATTATTCCTGTCGTAAACAAGGTAAAAAGCTTAGAGCCGAACACTATCAGACTCCTTCAGTCCCGCAGCAGGTAAATCTGTGAACATCGCCGGCACTGCTGCTGTTCCTAGTACCGATCCCTCTATGAGCGGCTGTGCAGTAATGAAGGCAGGATTCACCCCAAACTTGCTCGTCTTTTTTTTCGATTTCCAGTTCTGGTAATTAGTTATACACATGTGTATATCCAGTGGTCAACTCACAACCTGTGTATGGAAAATGAATTGTTTGCTGTATGCATCGCATTTGTAGGATGCACACTGTTCATTTCAATATGGAGCGGAGTAGGAGGAGACTTTCATTACTGTTCCCTTTACTTCCTCCCTGCTGATAGGAAATGCCATGCTGTTTGCTTGTGTCCTGTGATTACAGCAGCCTGCAACAGTTTTCAAGCGTGCACTTCCCGGCTCAGGCATCAAGCAGTAAATGATAAAATTAAAACGCTGCTATCCCTTTGTTAGTCACTTTTTTATCTTCTTCCCCTTCTACGAATGCTGTAGTCCGTTATTCTAGAACTGCTCTGAAAATGGTTCTCTCTGGAGTGTTGGGATTTGGGTTTAGGGTGGGTTAGGGAATTGAAGTTCAGATACTTTGTTCATGTTTTATACTATGGAATTACTATGTCATGTATGTTATTTGAAAGATGGAAAATTTGTATTTGGAGTTTTTCAATAAAAATTATTTGATTAAAAAAAAATCATGAAATTAAAATTCCTCCCGTTCTTGAGAAAGAATAGGATTTTTACTAAGAGGTAAATTGCACGTTCCTTGTTTTACAGGCACTTTACATTTTTGCTAGTTTTGTGCGATTACACAATTCCTTTTAAAGGCCAGTGCCAGTTGTACATCTCTCCCTAAACTCTTGTTCAGCACTATATTTTATGCCAGTTTTATTATATGGTTTCTAGATTTTGTCCAGCTTTGATAAATAATTAGTATTTATACTTTTGCTTTTAGGCTGCGTGCCCACGTTGCGGATTACAAGCGTTTTTGATGCGGAATTTCCGCAGCGGAAATGCTTGTAAAACGCATGGTAATCCGCACCCCATGGTCCCCAAGGGGATTCCGCAAGTTCTATGCACATGCTGCGGATTTTTCCGCAGCTTTTATGCTGCGTTCAAAAATCCGCAGCATGTCAATTAATTTTGCATTTCCGCAAGCGGAAATGCCTTGCATTAAAAACGCAAGGCAATTCCGCATGTGGAATACGCGAGATAAACGCACGAAAAACGCGCGATAAATGCGTGCGGAATTCCGCATGCGTTTTTCCGGGAGAGGACTTGCAGAAATTTTCTGCTTCATTTCTGCAACGTGGGCACATAGCCTGAGGCTGAGTTCACACGATGCGTTTTTCATGCGTTTCCGCGGCATTTTTGCAGTTGCGTAAACGCCGCGGAAACGCATGAAAAACGCATGGTAGAAGGGCAGCAATGTTCCCCAATTGAAATCCGCATGTGCAGGTTTGCCTTGGTTAAAACTGCACAATCCTTTACTGGACTGGTCTACTAATGAGATTAAGTCTTGGAGTCCTAAGTGCTATGATAAATGTTGTAATGGTCGCATTGCGGCTGTGGAAAAAGGGGAATTATCTGTAACTATTCAGGATTTTTGGAAGGTTTTTTCAGAGGAGGAGTCGCAAGTTTTACCTCCTCATAGGGACTATGATTGCACCATTGAGTTTGTTTCTGGAGCTACTCTTCCCAAGAGTCGCTTATTAAATCTGACTATCCCTGAAAGAAAGGCCTTGGAGGAATACATACAGACGAGCTTGGCTGCTGGTCACATTAGACCTTCTAAGTCGCCTGTGGCCGTTGGATTTTTCTTTGTTAAAAAAAAGACGGTGGTTTACGTCCACGTCTGGACTTTCGTGAAATTAATAAGATTACCGTACGCAATTCCTACCCATTGCCGTTAATTCCAGACTTGTTTAACCAGTTAGTGGGGACCAAGTGGTTCTATAAAATTGATCTCCGGTGGGCATACAATTTGTTACGAATGAAGGAGGGTGATGAATGGAAAACTGCTTTTAACACTCCGGTAGGTCATTTTGTGAATCTGGTGATGCCCTTCGGTCTTACCAATGCACCCGCGTTTTTTCAGAACCTTATTAATGACATCCTGAGGCCTTTGATTGGCAAGAATGTGGTTGTGTATTTGGATGACATTCTGATTTATTCACCAGATCTGGATTCCCATTGGCAGAGCGTACGTGAGGTGTTGCAGTTATTGAGTGATAATTCACTTTTTGCTAAGCTGGAGAAATGTGAGTTTGCTGTGCAGAGAATTAGTTTTTTGGGCTACATTATCTCCAGCGAGGGCTTTGAGATGGACCCGGTGAAAGTTCAGGCTGTGCAGGAATGGCCTAGGCCTATTGGTTTGAAATCGATACAGAGATTTTTGGGTTTCGCCAATTATTACAGGAAATTCATTAAGAATTTTTCTATAATTGTTAAGCCACTGACTGATCTCACCAGGAAAGGTGCGAATACGGTCCAGTGGACTACTGAGGCCATTGAAGCTTTTGTGTATCTCAAGGAGAGGTTCAGTTCTGCCCCTATCCTTATGCAGCCTGATGAGACCAAGCCTTTTTCGGTCGAGGTTGATGCTTCTTCGGTGGGGGTCGGTGCAGTTTTGTCTCAGGAGAACAAGGATGGAGTACATCCCTGTGATTTTTTTTCAAAAAAATTTTCAGAAACCGAACTTAATTACGATGTTGGTAATCGGGAATTGTTGGCTATTAAACTTGCGTTTGAACATTGGCATCATTTCTTGGAAAGTGCTAAATTTCCTGTTCAGGTTTTCACAGATCATAAGAATTTGATCTATCTGGATGCTGCCAAACGCTTGAATGCCCGTCAAGCTAGGTGGGCACTTTTTTTTTCTCGGTTTAATTTTTCTGTTACCTATATCCCTGGTACTAGGAATGTTAAAGCCGATGCTTTATCTCGCAGCTTTTCCCCCATGGTTGGTACCGAGGAGGAGGAGAGCATTTTACAGGAAGGAGTTGTGGTAGCAGCATTAGACTCTGTTTTGGAAGAAGGGATTCTGAAAGCCCAAGAGGATGCCCCATCTAACACTCCTCATGGGAGATTGTTTGTGCCTAGAACCTCTAGGAGAGATTTGTTTGTGGGGTATCATGAGTCTCGGTTGGCAGGTCATCCAGGAATTTCTGGGACTAAGAGACTTATCAGTCGCAGTTTTTGGTGGCCCGGGTGGCAGAAGGAAGTCATCAAATGGGTGCGTCAGTGTACGGTGTGTGCTAGGTCAAAGGCTTCCCATACCCCTGCTGCGGGGTTGCTTTGACCTCTGGAGGTTCCTAGTGCGCCTTGGACGCATTTGGCAATGGATTTTATTACTGACCTTCCTGTGTCCGAGGGTTTCACTGACATCTGGGTGGTCATGGACCGTTTTAGCAAGATGTGTCATTTGGTTCCATTCATTAAGCTACCCTGCGCTAAGACACTCGCTAAGGCGTTTGTTAAGGAAATTGTCAGGCACCATGGCGTTCCCACCGACATTGTTTCTGATAGGAGACCTCAGTTTGTGGCTCGCTTTTGGCGTGCTTTTTATGACAGGTTGGGAGTCCATTTGTCATTTTCGTCTGGTTATCATCCTGAGTCTAATGGACAGACTGAAAGAAAGAACCAGGATGTGGAACAGTTTTTGCGTTGATTTGTGGCAGACAATCAAGAGAGGTGGTCTGAGTTTCTGCCACTCGCAGAATTTGCTCTTAACAACCATACATCCTCCTCTGCTGGGTGTTCTTTTTTTGTTGTACTGGGAGACATCCGTCTTTTGGTTCGTTCTCCAAATTGCGGTCGGCGGTGCCGGAGGAGGAGAATTTTTCCGGTGATTTGGAGAGAGTTTGGACTAATGTACGTTGTAACCTTCAAGAGGCTAACAAAAAGTCCAAGAAGTATTTTAACAGGAAATGTAAAGAGGTTTTGTTTACTGTGGGTGACATGGTTTGGTTGTCCTCAAAGAATCTGCGATTGAGGATTTCCTCTAAAAAATTGGGTCCGAAGTTTGTGGGGCCTTTTAAGGTGCTTCAGGTGGTTAACCAGTCTGCTGTTAGGTTGGAGGTTCCCTCCTCCTGGAAGATTAATCCTGTGTTTCATGTTTCCTTGTTGAAAAAGGCTGATGTATCGGATAGGGAGGCCACTGTCACAGTTCCTCCGGTGGTGGAAGACGGCGAATATGAAATTTCTCGTACCCTGAATTCCAGAGAGCATAGAGGGAGATTGCAGTATCTCGTCGCTTGGAAAGGTTTCGGTCCTGAGGAATAACTCCTGGGTTAAGGCGGATGATGTCTCTGCCCCTAGACTTGTCAGAGCTTTCCACAGGAGATTTCCAGATAGGCCTGGGCCTGGAGGATCCGGAGGATCCTCATAAAAGAGGGGGTACTGTTAGAACCCTCCTGTTTGTTTTTGTTTCTATCTTGTGTTTTGCGGTCACGTGACCATCTTCCTATTTATTCCAGCTCCGCCCTTCTGGCCTTGCTAGACTTCAGTGTTGTTTAGACTGTCTTTCTAGCCAGGTGCTTTTGTGCCTATCTATCTCTAGTTTGCTTGGTCCTCTGGACCTCTAGTACTTTTGTCAGTTTTTCTTTTGCTCTGCAACAACTTCTGTTAGGAGGTGTCCCATTTTTGTCCCAGTCCTTAGTTCTTTTAGGGACCCCTTCCTTTCTCTATAGGTCTCCGTTCAGACTAGCCGAGGACGAAGGCGGGTCTGTTCACAAGGAACAGGTTGCCTGCTACAACGTAGGGACTCAGCTTAGTCTTACTGTGGGGACAGCTCTCTCCTTCTTTCCCTAGTTTATGTTGCAGATCATAATAATCTTGGATCTACTCATACTTAACAGACAGAACCTTCAGTGTTTCTCACTCACACACCACCTCCTCATCTCGCATCCTATCTGTCAGTGTTCCCCAAGGTTAAGTCATAGGACCCCTGCTCTTCTCCATCTACACCTTCGGCCTGGGACAGCTCATAGAGTCCCACGGCTTTCAGTATCATCTCTATGCTAACGACACACAGATTTACCTCTCTGGACCTGATATCACCTCCTTACTAACCAGAACCCCAAAATGTCTGTTCGCTATCTCATCCTTCTTCTCTGCTAGATTTCTAAAACTTAACATGGATAAAACAGAATTCATCATCTTTCCCCCATTTCACTCAGCCTCCCCATCTGACCTATCCATCAAAATCAATGGCTGTCCACTTTCCCCAGTCCCACAAGCTCGCTGCATCAGAGTAACCCTGGACTCTAACCTCTCCTTCAAGCCACATATCAAAGCCCTTTCCTCCTCCTGCCGACTCCAACTCAAAAACATGGATCCGCATATTCCTCAACCATGAATCTGCAAAAACACTAGTGCACGCCCTCATCATCTCCCGCCTCGACTACTACAACCTCCTGCTCTGTGGCCTCCCCGCTAACACTCCCGTACCCCTCCAATCTATCCTAAACTCTGCTGCCCGACTAATCCACCTGCCTTCCGCCTACTCCCCGGCCTCTCCTCTCTGTCAAATGGTTCACCGACTCCCCATTGCCCAGAGACTCCAGTTCAAAACCCTAACCGTGGCATACCAAGCCATCCACTACCTGTCTCCTCCATACATCTGTGACCTAGTCTCCCGGTACACACCTACACGCAACCTACGATCCTCACAAGATCTCCTTCTCTACTCCCCTCTTATCGTTTCTTCTCACAATTGCATACAAGATTTCTCCCGTGCATCCCCCCTACTCTAGAACTCTCTACCCCAAAACATCAGACTCTCGCCTACCGTGGAAACCTTCTGAAGGAACCTGAAAACCCACCTCTTCCGAAAAGCCTACAACCTGCAGTAATCATTGCTCCACCACACCGCTGCATGACCAGCTCTACCCTCACCTACTGTATCCTCACCCATCCCTTGAAGATTGTGAGACATCGCAGGTAGGGTTCTCTCTCCTCCAGTACCAGTTTGCCATTGCGTTTTTGTTCAAGATTTTTGCAATTGTGTTTGCTATGTATACCCCCTTTTTCACATGTAAAGCACCATGGAATAAATGGAGCTAGAATAATAAATAATAATAATAATAAAGTGCCACACACAGTGTCCTGGTATCTCATCCATGCTCTTTCTATTTTATCTTTCATTTGCAGAGATATTAGCAATGAAAGTATTTGGCGCCTAATGAGTTAAAAAAAATTAAGTCCAAGTAGATGTTATCAGAGTTTTCACTGGGGGTGCGAAATTCTTCTCCCTGCATGATGCTGACCAATTATAAGCAGACGACAACACTGAAAAGAAAGATGATCACATCCCCACCATAGCTTAGAGCAGATTTCTCAGTGTCTAAGATGTAAGGATACAGACCTGGTCTCCTGGGCTAACCTCCTGCATGATTAGAGCACACAACTGACTAATACCTTTCAGTTAAGGTCTCTGTGGGTGAAGGGGCAGCATAAGAGAGTTTAGTTGTGCAACATTACAAACCTTTCTAACAGCTTTCCTCCTCTTATGGCACTCTCACCTCTGCTGTTCTGTGCCTATCCCAAACTGCCTGTCCAGAAATGAGAGCACAGTGTCAGTATCACACTTAGATCCGTTGTGCTCAACTTGTACTCATTCTGCAGTGAGATTAGAGCAGACTGTCATTGCATTTCACCATAGAAGTAACCCAGAACACACTGCTCCTGTGTGAGGTGTAATAACAGCCTAATATCACTGCAGAAAGAATACAAGTTGCTTGAGCACAGAAGACATAAGTGTGATACTGGCACACTCCATAATCAGGAGAGTCAATAAAAGGGTTTGTAATGTGACACAGAGAAACTCAGCTGTGCGGCTCCTTCCTTGTCTAAGAGCTGTTACCTCTGCTTTCTAATCATGCAGAAGGTTAGACCAGGAGTTCAGGACTCTCCATCATTACACATCTTAGGCTAGGTTCCCACGATGAGCTTTTGGTGAGTTTTTGATGTTGCAGAATTTCTGCACCCATTAAGATAGGTTACTTGCATTATTTCTAAAATATGCAGCGTAAAAACTCACTAAAAACTCATAGTGAGAACGTAGCTTTATACCCTAAGAAACCCGCTTTGAGCTATGGTGGGGGCGTGTTCTTCTTTTCTTTGAGTGTTGCTGCTTGCTTATGATTGGTCAGCATCATACAGGAGAAATCTGCAGCATATTTAAGGATTTCTCACAAGCCTCATTCGGGTAAGGCTGAGTGCCCACGTAGCGTTTTTCAAGCGTTTATGCTGCGGAATTTCCGCAGCATAAACGCTTGTGAAACGCTAGGTAATCCGCACCCCATGGTCCCCAAGGGGATTCCGCATGTTCTATGCACATGCTGCGGATTTTTCCGCAGCGTTTATGCTGCGTACAAAAATCTGCAGCATGTCATTTAATTTTGCAGAAGCGCAGCGGAAGCCCCGCCATTGACTTGCATTGAGACGCATAGAAACCGCGACTGTACATTTTTACAAGCGGCTTCTATGCGTCTCTATGTGCGGATGGTACCCAGTTCTGGAGGAGAGGAGACTCTCATCCAGACCTGGGTACCATTGTACCTGTAAAAAAAGAATAAAAAAACAAAAAGTTTATATTCACCTGTCCGGCGGCTTCTCTCTGAATGCCAGCATCGCTTGAGGACCTGCGGTGACGTCACAGTCATGTGACCGCAGGCCCTTCACCGCTCTGTCTCGCGATATGCCGGCATCCAGGAACCAGACAGGAAGCAGCGCTGCAGCCACGTCGGGCATCAGGGGTGAGTATAGCTTTATTTGTTTTCATTTTTACGGTTCACACTATATAAATCCATGTTGTTTCCATGAATTTATACAGTGTGACCTAGTTGTCAAGCACTTTCCAAGTGATGCTAAAATCGCCTGGAAAGCGCTTGTCAATCTGCATGCGTTTTTTCTGCCAGGGAGATGCAGAAATGCTGCAGAAATTTTCTGCTTCATTTCTGCATCGTGGGCACATAGCCTAAATGCAAAAAGGTAAATAAAATGACCAAAATTTCCACAACAAAAGTGTAGCTCTACCTACAGCGTATTCACACCCAGACTATAAGATTATGGCCGGTCTCTGGGTGGGTGTTTTTTTACACAGTAGTCAGAACCTACAACATTGTGGTGCCGTGCATTACATGGGCTATACTAAGGGAGTGCCTGTCAGCATAGAGCGAATACGTCCATATACCGACCAGCAGAAAGTGTAAGAGAAGAACTATAGAAGGATGGACCATAGTGGAGCATTCCGGACTGGAGCAACATAAGGAGCCAGAAGGCTTCCCCCCGGTATTCCATGCTATGTGCTCCTTATAAAGTGACATCTCTCCATAGACCCCTCTGTGAAGACCACCCCCTTATCCAGATGATACATTCTCACTTCCACCATATATAATGCAGACTGGCCTTTTTTTTTTTTTTCCATTAAATCACCAATTTTGGGTCGTCAGCTGTAAAAGAAGAAATGCTTTACACCAGTGCTGGGAACCTATGGCAGCGTGCAGAGGGGGCAGCAGAGCCCTCCTGGGGGGCACCATGGCCGCAGCACTAGCGCTACTGGATCGGGCCGGCGGGGAGAACTCTGAGCCGCCGAGTGCCGGCACCAGCTCCGCTACTGCAGCTAGATGTGCGATCTCTCTCGGACGGAAACACATCGAGCTGAAGTGTATTGCAGCGCATGAACTAGTCAGGCCCGTGCGCTGCAATACACGCTGCCGGCCAATCAGAGGCCAGCGCCGGCCAATCAGAGGCCATCGGCTGCCGGCCAATCAGAGGCCAGCATGAAGTCGGCCGGTCAGAGGCCAGCGGCTGCCAGCCAATCAGAGGCCAGCATGACGTCGGCCGGTCAATCAGAGGCCAGCATGAATTCGGCCGGACAATCAGAGGCTAGCGGCTTCCGGACAATCAGAAGCGGCTGAAGGCCAATCAGAGGCCAGCATGACGTCGACCGGTCAATCAGAGGCCAGCGTCTGCCGGCCAATCAGAGGCCAGCATGACGTCCACCGGCCAATCAGAGGCCAGCGGCTTCCTTCCAATCAGAGGCCAGCATGAATTCGGCCGGCCAATCAGAGGCCTGCGGCTTCTGGCCAATCAGAGACCAGCATGACGTTGGCCGGCCAATCAGAGGCTAGTGGCTTCCGGACAATCAGAAGCGGCTGCCGGCAAATCAGAGGCCAGCATGACGTCGGATGGCCAATCAGAGGCCAGCGGCCGCTGGCCTCTGATTGGCCGGCAGCGTGTACTGCAGCGCGCACGGGCCTGGCTAGTACGTGCGCGGCAATACACTTCAGCTAGATGTGCCGACTACAGGAGAGGACGCTGCGTGGGAGAAGGAAGGAAGGTGAGGAGGAGGGTTTATTATGTGTTTTTTTTTTTTTTTTTTAATATGTGATGCACAGTGACTGGGGGGGGGGAGAGGGAGCATATATACCAGGATTGAGGGGAGGGCCAGCATATATACCAGGATTGAGGAGAGGGCCAGCATATATACCAGGATTGAGGAGAGGGCCAGCATATATACCAGGATTGAGGAGAGGGCCAGCATATATACCAGGATTGAGGAGAGGGCCAGCATATATACCAGGATTGAGGAGAGGGCCAGCATATATACCAGGATTGAAGGGAGGGCCAGCATATATACCAGGATTGAAGGGAAGGCCAGCATATATACCAGGATTGAGGAGAGGGCCAGCATATATACCAGGATTGAGGGGAGGGCCAGCATATATACCAGGATTGAGGGGAGGGCCAGCATATATACCAGGATTGAGGGGAGGGCCAGCATATATACCAGGATTGAGGGGAGGGCCAGCATATATACCAGGATTGAGGGGAGGGCCAGCATATATACCAGGATTGAGGGGAGGGCCAGCATATATACCAGGATTCAGGGGAGGGCCAGCATATATACCAGGATTGAGGGGAGGGCCAGCATATATACCAGGATTGAAGGGAGGGCCAGCATATATACCAGGATTGAGGGGAGGCCCACCATATATACCAGGATTGAGGGGAGGGCCAGCATATATACCAGGATTGCGGGGAGGGGCAGCATATATACCAGGATTGAGGGGAGGGCCAGCATATATACCAGGATTGAGGGGAGGGCCAGCATATATACCAGGATTGAGGGGAGGGCCAGCATATATACCAGGATTGAGGGGGGGGCCAGCATATATACCAGGATTGAGGGGAGGGCCAGCATATACACCAGGATGTGGGTGAGCACAATCTTTATTTCTGCAGTCTCTTACCCCTGCTCCTGTCTGTGGCTGCTCTATGCTGCCCTCGCCTGCTCTTTGTATCAGTTGTTTGTATCAGTAAAACCTCAATATTTAGGATAAATTGCCGTGTTGGCACTTGGCGATAAATAAGTGGGTTTTGGATTGCAGTTTGGGCACTCGGTCTCTAAAAGATTCGCCATCACTGCTTTAAACCAATCAATGTGCAAATATCAACATTTTTGAGAAAATACAATACATTTGATCAGATGTCAAAAAATATTCCAGAAAAAAAAAATTGTGATCAGAAATCATAAAGAAAAATTAACTCTTTAATACCATTTTTTACCAAAAATACATTGTAAAAAAAAAGAAGTGTAATTTTCTACAGTACAATATTTATTTCTATTTTTCTCAAATGAATTTTCATTTTAGGCCCCCAAAAATTGAAAATCAATGTAAAAAGTGTATTTTAATACAATAAAAAAATCAGGGTAATTGTTCAGTTGTATTGCCAGTTTTACAGCACGACCCGTAGCGATTTACGATCCCACAGGCCGATGAGCTACAATCTTCCTGAGAAAGGATTCATCAATGTATCAGATGCTTTCTTGCATGTTTCTACATGGAGCAATACACATATGTTCCATGTCCCTTCCTCTAAGAAACCTTCAATGAACCCTGATAGGATCTACAGAAAATAGACAAGACGTCCTTTACAGTGTTACACACTTACTCGATACTCAGTCTAATTTCATCATTCATTTTACTTTCTGCTTATAAATGCATTCATTAAAATAATGAATATCTGCATTGAGGACAGTAGAAGAACTAGTTTGTGTTTGTTCATCAAGATGCATTATCTTGGTTTCGTCTTGGCACTGTAACTGTTGGTAGGTAGGCAGAGTACTGGAGAGGTTGCTCCCGTCGTTCAGAGAGTTGCTCCGGTGCGGTGTTCTGTTGGTAGACTGACCGCTTTGTTGGTTTGCTATCAGGTGGTGAATCATATCGGTTATGAGATTGAGTTTATGATCCATTTGAGTTACCTACAAATGTATAAAAAAAAATTCAAACAAAGAGAATAACATAGATACAGACCACACTCCATACACATTTTACACTACCCATGAGCGCTGCCTGATATTGTAGCTTATCCCTAACCAAATCAATGGGGCACTGAGTTGCAATACCAGACACACCCCATGGACAAGAGAGGCACAGTTTTGGGGAGAAATAAAGTAGATAGATCCTTTAATGCAATATTGGTTAGCCATTTAGACATTGTTGTTTTAATTGAAAACTAGAGTTGGTGCGATTCGTTTCGCAGCACTCGGTCCATCGGCCACGTCAGTAATCTTTGGATGCTGGACAGGAGCCTCAAGACCTGCCTTCTACCTTCCAAGATTCCCTGCTTCTCTTCTGATTAGCTGCATCTTTATGGTTACAGCATGATGCATATGTGACATTGCATCAGGCCGGCTAATCAGTAGAACAGCAGTGGATGCCGGGATGTAGGAGGTGGTTCTCAGGGCTCCGATGCAGCGGTCACAGATTATGGATGTGGCTGATGGACTGGGTCCTGCGAATTGACTCGCACCAACTCTATTGGAAACCTTTGTCAGATTGAACTACTTAATGAACTCAGAAAGAGCTTTCTGTCCACATCCATGAAAGTAGTACCCAACACTTAAAGGGGTTTTCTACTACTGGACATCTCCTTCTCCATATATATATTTTTGCCCTCAGTAAAATAATAACACCTATACTCCCTTCCAGTGTTCCAGCCGTGTCGGCATTGGCTCTCCTTGGGATCACGTGACATTGTTATGTCAAGTGATCCCTGCTGCCAATCAGCGCTGGCTTCACTCTTCCTGCTTCCAGTTATAGCACATACCTGTACATCCGGAGGAAGTAAGAGCAGCAACATCTCTCACTTCCTCTGGATGTATGCAAGTTGGCCAAAGGCCGGGAGAGTAAAGTCAGCACTGATTGCCCCTAGGAATCATGAGACATAATGTCATGCTGTCTCGCAAGGTGTGGGAAAGACTAAGTGCAACACAAAGGGAAAACGGAAAGGGAACGCAGACTAGGGAAAGTGGGGAGTGGAGAACTCCTAGGCTGATCTAGTGTCACCCTGTCTCCACTAATGTCCCTTTATTGGTTCTTCACCAATCGCCGCACGCATACCTCAGCCTGTCTTTCCCTGGCATTAGGCTCAGGCTAGGGAACAGAAAGGATGAGCACTAGTTGATCCCCACTGAACAACACTAAAGACAACAAGGGGGGACAAACAAGGGAAAATCGCTTAGCTTTACTCGACTCCAGACAAATGCGCACACATTCTCTAGCACCAGAGAGATAGAAGTACTGCTCTTGCTCAAGCCTTCACAAGGGGCAATGAATATCGCTGGCACCTCCCTCTTGCTCACAACAGGTATTTATACATCCAGGCCAGGGTGTTAATTAGCCCGAGGAAGCTAGCCCCTGGGTCCTAGAGATACATATTCTAAGAAGTCTGTAAGGCCAAATGAAGAGATCTCCTGCAACCAACTGCAGGATGACTGTCTGTCACTTCTGACACCCCCATGACACACGCAATCCCCAGGAGAGCCAGTGCAGACACCGCTGGAATAGTGCTGGCACTGGAGGTGAGTATAGGTGTTATTATTTTACTGGGGGACACACATATGGATTGAGATGTAGTTGTCTGAGTAACGGAAAACCCCTTTAGGCCTCCATACACAATAGACTAAGCTAATAGTCTAAGGAGACATCCAGACTCTTCCCTGACAGATGAGGTCAGAGGAGGTAAAATTCAAACTGCCTGACCCTTAATGCCTGACCCTTTTGTTATTCAGGTGATAAGCTGCTGCCAGAGCCGTTTGGCAGTGATTTTCACAGTTTTCCACTTTGAAAACACATGAACATTTAACCAAGCCAAACCTTCTCCTGTATGAGAGTTGGGAGAGGTAGTGGACGGCCGAACCAGCAATCAACGTTCAGTTATTGTGTGTGGCCACCTTAACTTGTGTGTGCAAGTCACAGATGACCACAGGTATTTAGACTCTTTGCAGTGTATGAGCAGCGCTGTAGAATTGGTGTCTGGATGCACCATTATGTATTTTACACTTTTTCAGAGAGTGAGGAATATTCTGTATGTAGTATGTGGTAATTGTCTGTATATCCTGTACTCCATGTGTGTATGTGTAAGTAGTAGCTGTGCATAATATAAATATATATGGTTTTATCTTATTTTCTTACCTTGTCCTCGACACGGTTCAATCTTGACCCAATTGTATTAGAGCCTCGATCTTTCACTTTATCTGGAAATAAATAAAAGTAAAAAAAAGTCATTTTTAAATTTACTATTAGAAATTAGCATTTTTTGGGTCCACTGGCATTCAACCAAATTTGTGCAACTGTTTATGATTTACAGTTCAGAGAATATAACATGAGAAACGATTTACCTATTTTTCCACAAAGCGATGAAATATGGCATCCTTATTCTGGACAACCTCTTAAAAAAAGGCTTTCCCATTGTTACAAATGACGGCGTATTGCTTGGATTTGCCATCATATGGTGTCAGATTATTACCATTACTATTGTTAATTTCTCTAAAACATAGCATTTATTCCATTTCATAGTGGTAGGAAGTGGAATCTATCCAGAAAGAAACAGCGAGGGCTTCCCCAATGACTGGTCCAGTCTGTAGAGAAAGGAAAAAAATCACTGGTGTAATCAAAAAGTATTTTTATTGAAGAGAAATTCCACCTAAAACTTGCAAACTGTCTCTTCCAGTGCAACCTATTAGAAGTAGCAATCCTAAAAGTCAATATCAACCTTTTAACAAGCCTTGCCACATGATTTAGGATAAATGGCAAACTAGAATCTCAATTTGCAGCCATGGTGTTTCGGGGTGTTGCCCCTCAGCAGTGCAAAGCATGAGATCTGATTTAGCTGTGTGAGAGACTTCAGAAGGAAAAACTTTACCCCTTAGATCCCAGTGAGGAGAGTGAAATGCCAGAGTAAGGAGGCTTATAAACCATGCAATGGCTCCCCGGGGAGCTTATGAGCCTCCATACACTGGCATTTTTTAGAAAAATTATCTTACTTTTCCTCTAAGGATTCAATTTTCTTCCTTTTTTCTATTACTTTATCACTGTTGATGACTCCCACTGATTTGCTATAGCAATGACATGTGCACATATATACATATATACAGTTGAAACCAGAAGTTTACATACACTATATAAAAAGACACATATGCATGTTTTTCTCAATATCTGACATGAAATAAGTATAAACCTTTCCCGTTTTAGGTCAGTTAGGATTACCATAATTTTTAATATTTGCCAAATGCCAGAATAATGAGAGAGATAATGTTTTAAGGCATTTTTATTACTTACTGCAAAGTCAAAAGTTTACATACACTAAGATTACTATGTATTTAAACAATTCTCGACTGCCCATATGATGATGCCATGTGTTTGGAAGCTTTTAATAGTTTTTTGGGCAACATCTGAGTTAATTAGAGACACACCTGTGGATGTATTTTAATGCACACCTGAAACACACTGCTTCTATGTGTAGCATCATGGGAAAGTGTAAAGAAATCAGCCAAGATATCAGGAAGAGAATTGTAGACTTGCACAAGTCTGGCTTATCCTTAGGTACAATTTCAAGATATCTGAAGGTGCCTCGTTCATCTGTACAAACAATTATATGCAAGTACAAACAAGATTGGAATGTCCAGCCATCATACCACTCAGGAAGGAGACGGGTTCTGTGTCCCAGAGATGAACGTGCTTTGGTCCGACATGTGCATATCAACCCCAGGACAAAAGCAAAAGACCTTGTGAAGAGGATGGCAGAAGCTAAGAAGATTGTCAGAGTGACAATTCACAGTGAAACGAGTACTGTATCAACATGGGCTGAAAGACCACTCTGCCAGGAAGAAGCCATTAATCCAAAAGAAACATAAAAAAGCCAGATTAATGTTTGCAAATGCACACAGGAACAAAGACCTTAATTTTTGGAGACATGTCCTGTGGTCTGATGAAACTAGAATTGAACTTTTTGTGCATAATGACCATCGTTAAGTTTAGAGGAAAAAGGGAGAAGCTTAGAAGCCTAAGAACACCATCCCAACTGTGAAACACAGGGGCGGCAGCATCATGTTGTGGGGTTGCTTTGCTGCAAGAGGGACTTGGTGCACATCACAAAATAGATGGCTTCATGAGAAAAGAAGATTATGTGGCAATACTGAAGCAACATCTCAAGACATCAGCCAGGAAGTTAAAGCTTGAGCAGAAATAGGTCCTCCAAATGGACAATGACCCGAAGCATACTGCCAAAATGGTAACAAAGTGGCTTAACCCCTTCATGACCAAACCAATTTTTTTTAAATCTGACCAGTGTCACTTTATATAGTAATAACTCTGGAATGCTTCAACATATCCCATAGCTTTCGAGACTGTTTTTTGTGATGCATGATACTTTATAATAATGGTAAATTTAGGCTGATATGGTTTGCGTTTATTTATAAAAATATCAGAAACTTGGCAAAAATGTTTTAAAAATTGCACTTTTCAAACTTTGATTGATTATGCCTTTAATCCCAATAGTCATACCACACAAAAACAGTAATAAATAACATTTCCCTCATGTCTGCTTTACATCAGCACCATTTGTAAAATGTTGTTTTATTTTGTTAGCATTTTAGAAGATTTAAAAATGTAGCAGTTATTTTTCATTTTTTTCAAGGAAATTTACAAAACTTATTTTTATAGGGACCTGTTCAGTTTTGAAGTGACTTTGAGGCTGCGTGCCCACTGTGCGTTTTTCAAGCGTTTTTGCTGCGGAATTTTCGAAGCGAAAACGCTTAAACGCTTGGTAATGCGTGCCCCATGGTCCTCACTGATAACCCGCATGTGCTGTGTGTTGGTATATGCAACAGTTGTGGACTTCTTTGTTTGTGTGAAGGAGGACTTTATGCTGATCTGACAGTAGATGGCGATGTTGTGTAAAGTTTCCTTGTTTACTGTATTGTGAAAGAAAAAAAGTCTCTCTTGTATTTTCTATTTTGTTCTTACTTCCTGATGCAGTACTGTGTGACTGTGCGTTTTTTCCTTTACCTCATGTTCTGAGAAGTAAAAGCTTGTTATCCCATGTAATCTGCTTTGTGAAGTTTTATACTGCAACTGTGGGTATCCAGAAGCTGTGCAACACTGTGCACATGCTGCGGAAATTTACGCTGCGGATTATCATTGCGGAAAAATCTGAAGCATACCCATTAATTTTGGATAAATTTTGGACTGAAGGCATCAAAACTATGAATTAACATATGTGGAATTATATACTTAACAAAAAAGTGTGAAACAACTGAAAATAGGTTTTATATTCTAGGTTCTTCAAAGTAGCCACCTTTTGCTTTGATGACTGCTTTGCACACTCTTGGCATTCTCTTGATGAGCTTTAAGAAGTAGTCACCGGAAATGATTTTCACTTCACAGGTATGCCCTGTCAGGTTTAATAAGTGGGATTTCTTGCCTTATAAATTAGGTTGGGAGCATCAGTTGTGCAGAAGTCAGGTGGATACACAGCTGAGAGTCCTACTGAATAGACTGTTAGAATTTGTATTATGGCAAGAAAAAAGCAGCTAATTAAAGAAAAACGAGTGGCCATCATTACTTTAAGAAATAAATGTCAGTCAGTCCGAAAAATTGGGCAAACTTTGAAAGTGTCCCCAAGTGAAGTTGCAAAAAGCATCAAGCGCTACAAAGAAACTGGCTCACATGAGGACCGCCCCAAGAAAGGAAGACCAAGAGTCACCTCTGCTTCTGAGGATAAGTTTATCCGAGTCACCAGCCTCAGAAATCGCAGGTTAACAGCAGCTCAGATTAGAGACCAGGTCAATGCCACACAGAGTTCTAGCAGAAAGAGAGAAGGACATTGAGTTTAGCGATAAAAAACATAATTTTTATTAATTCAATTTCTTAAAAACTTGCATACATAATTTAACATACAGTTTAAGATGTAAAGATGGGTACCCAGTGAGGGCTGAAGTGCCCAGGCGCACAGCACATACACAGGTCGCAGAGATCAGCTGCATTTATTGGACAAAAATGGGGCAGTACTTATAGCAGGCACTTTGCAGAGAGAAAAAAAAGGGGAAGGGGGGGGTTAAACATATATTGGTAGTCCATACAATATTACGTGCAGAGGTCCATGTAATAATCTCCCCAATGAATCATAAAGTGCAGGTGTCTTGCGCAAAGAAAAATAAATAATAATAGTAGTAATCCATTCAATGTTCCATGCAAAAGCTCTATGCAATAGATTACCCAGTAGATTGTATAATCACAGTCCCTGCAATAATGTGCCACTAATGACAGGTGAGATACCTATACATGGGAGCCCTCAGTAAAGAATGTATTAGGCATGCCATAAAAGCATGAATATAAGAGGAGCTTCCCCAAAAAGTAGAGAGTCAGAGAAACAGTCAGAAACAATGCATACCCATGTGTGTGCAGCCCGCACCAGGTCGTCAGCCTAGCCCCGAACCCACGCTCTCGCCGTATGGCTTCCTCAGAGTTCTAGCAGCAGAAACATCTCTACAACAACTGTTAAGAGGAGACTTTGTGCAGCAGGCCTTCATGGTAAAATAGCTGCTAGGAAACCACTGCTAAGGACAGGCAACAAGCAGAAGAGACTTGTTTGGGCTAAAGAACACAAGGAATGGACATTAGACCAGTGGAAATCTGTGCTTTGCTGGTGACACTGTTTGGGATTTATTCAAAGTTGAAGGCATACTGAACCAGCATGGCTACCACAGCATCTTGCAGCGGCATGCTATTCCATCCGGTTTGCGTTCAGTTGGACCATCATTTATTTTTGAACAAGACAATGACCCCAAACACACCTCCAGGCTGTGTAAGGGCTATTTGACCAAAAATGAGAGTGATGGGGTGCTACGCCAGATGACCTGGCCTCCACAGTCACCAGACCTGAACCCAATCGAGATGGTTTGGGGTGAGCTGGACCGCAGAGTGAAGGCGAAAGGGCCAACAAGTGCTAAGCATCTCTGGGAACTCCTTCAAGATTGTTGGAAGACCATTTCCGGTGACTACCTCTTGAAGCTCATCAAGAGAATGGCAAAAGTGTGCAAATCAGTTATCAAAGCTAAAGGTGGCTACTTTGAAGAACCTAGAATATAACACATATTTTCAGTTGTTTCCCAAATTTTTTGTGTTAAGTATATAATTCCACCTGTGTTAATTCATAGTCTTGATGCCTTCAGTGTGAGTGTACAATTTTCATAGTCATGAAAATACAGAACAATCTTTAAATGAGAAGGTGTATCCAAACTTTTGGTCTGTACTGTATGTATATATATATATATATATTATTTAGAATCATTTATTTTTATTTCAGACATGTAGTTCATACACATTCTAAAATATGTAGATCTATATTCTTTCTATTTGAACAAAGGAAATGTTTGATGCCTAAAAGGAGTTTTCATAAGTGATCTCTTGAGCAGCTCAGAGCTATGCAGTCTCCTTACTTCCTGATTTCTGGCAGGACGGGCTCTTCTCCCTGAGTGATAGCTCTGATGAGCAAGCACACAGCCACAGACAGTGAGAGCCTAGATACTGGGTGCAGGAATTGTGATTCTACAGGATGGATAAGAGCATCTCGTCAAAAGCCTAAAGGGAGAAGGCAGGGAGCAGCTAACTGGTGTATAGAAATGAATGGGCTGGACAGAGATAACGGTATGTTAGGAATTAACTTTTCTCCTGGAATGTGACTACTGCACACTCTCTACCAAGGTCTACTAGTGGCTGAACTCCATGGAAATGAGCTTTACACTATGTAAGATAAAAGCTCTCATTGCAGGAGAATGACAGCAGATAGAAAAAGCAAGTCAGTGGCAAACTTGCGTATTTTCATGCTGTTTAACTAATTAAAGCAACTTAGTAATTTGAGAATACCTGTTTATTGACAAAGGTGTTATGAGACTTAATGAGGTTGTCTGGTTTAGAAACCACTTGCACATACTTGGGGCACTATACAGGTTAATAGTGGGGATTCTCCGTTGTAAACCTGAACCCATTTTATGCAGACTAGAGAGCAGTTACATGGAGTCATTCCCACTTTGAAGGTCCCAGTACTTCATTCATTACATAGTCAGCTTATTGATTTCACTGGATACTGTGCAGTACCTCCTGTTTCCTTTGGTGGCAGTGCAGGAGAATTAAATGCTTGTTGCCAGATTTTTCAACAAATGGCTTATCGCTGAGATTGCCAGCAACAGATCATCCTTTAGTCAGCATATTGGGGCCCTTCTAACAAAAAGACATTAACTAATGCAGACATTCCTTTTAAGTACAGAGCATATGCCAGTATACTATCTGCAAAGTAAAAAATAAATTAATTCTTAAGTGCTTAAAAGGAACGTGTCCTCTGTTGTTTAACCCCTATCTGCCCTACATGTATAGTGCATGTTGGGTGCGAGTGTGTGGAGTGGACTCTGCAACTCCACCCGCAATATACCTGCAGATTCCAGCTGTGTTATACTGCCGGTATTTGTCTGTAAAAGCCGCTATTAGAGCAGCTCTGGTTGCTGCTGTTAACCCCTTAGATGCTGCAGTAAATCCCTGACGGTGGTAGTTAAGGTGCGATGTCCCAGAGGTTCACCATTTTGGATGCCCATGGGATGTTGCCTTCCACCCTCCTTTACTAAGTGAAAGTGCTGCTTATGGATTTCAGTGGCAACCATGAGCCTGCTGACCACCCCCATGGCTGCCATGTTGGTATATGAAAAAGTGGGATTGAAACATCGTATATAACCCACAAAATGTTATTAATGAAAACCTCAGCAATTAACAGGCCCTCATAAAGCTCTATCGACCGAATCGCTGAAATATTTTCACCATCAAAATAAAACTATACAAGTTTGATATCTGGTTATTCAAGTTTGCTCGACATGAAGAATCATGTTCACAGGTCATTTTCACTGCACAATGAAACCTTAGAAACAAAACCCAAATACAATGAAAAACGCAATCCCATTTAACTTCGCTTGGAATTTTTGTTCCAGTTTTCCAGTATATTGTAGGGTAAAAAACCAGCCCTCATACAGCTATGTCACACGAAAGGGGAGAAAGAAGGCGAGGAACAAAGAAAAAGCCCAAAAACTAAAACTGTCCATGGTGAGAAGGGATTACATTAAATTTACTTTAAATGTCATTTTTTTAGATTTTCACTTTTTAACATCACAATAAAAAAAAACAATCCTGAAGTCTTACAATTTTCACACTGGCCACTAGTCCTAAGAATAGACTCATTGTGAAGGAAGGGTGAGGAGGTGAGCTGTGACTATCATTTAATGTGAATGGTGGCTACTTTATCTGCTTTATATAGAGGTGTCATCTTTCATTGTCATTTTCAGTCATGATAATAAAACTGCTGAAAAATCTTCTGCATACAACAGGAAATATGAAACTAATTTTGGCCAGGGTGATAATTGCAGGATCTGTGGGTGTGTTTTTTTAGTTTAGATGGTTACTATAGTGAAAAAAAAGAAAAAAATAAATAAATTTCATGTAAAAAGGTAATTTAAACAATTGGTTATTGTTTGATAACACATTCTCTTTAACTGCTCTTCTCTAATAAGATGGCAATATTGCACCGCTGCAAAAATAGGAAGAAGTAGTTTGTCAATTTTAAAGCAGCTTCTTGGAAACTAATGACTTAGTCATTGATATAACATCCTGACAAAATGACTGTTCACTGTCTGTTTCTGAGAAATTAATTCAAAGGTCACAACCGATATGGCTGCACTTCCTATTATCACTTTTGGAAAGACAGACAGTGGATAATGATTATTTCTATTATATATGATCTACGGTATATTCTGATTTGCTAAAAGTGAGATAAGTGACAAGTCTATTGGAAGTAGCAATCCTAAAAGTCAATATCGACCCTTTAACGAGCCTTGTCACATGACTTGGGATAAAAGCCAAACCAGAATCTCAATTTGCAGCCACGGTGTTTCAGGGTATTGCTCCTCGTCAGTACAAAGCATGAGATCCGATTTGACTGTATAAGAGGCTTCTCACTGGGATCTAAAGGGTCATTTTTCTCCTTGTGGAGATTGACATGCCTGGCATGCCAGTGTATATATAGATACTCGGCACTCAAATATTCATAATGATAATGCAATTCTTTATTTCATAAAGAAATCCCAAAATTCAATGTAACGTTTCAGCCTTATGCAAAAGGCCTTTTTCAAACACTGAGACATAAATGAAACCGATAAAGAAATCAATATTACAAAATTAACACCACAATAGAATTTTTTATTTTAATTTTTTTATTATAAGAAAATAACATCCTGTTGTATTGTTGAAATCACTTGAGATTTATTTAAATATAAAGACATTATTATATAATGTCAAATTAATGTGGGAATTCACTTACTTCATTCAAAATAAATTACAATATGACCAATTACATTTCAATATCTCATATACAGTTGAAACCAGAAGTTTCCATACACTATATAAAAAGACATACAGTATATGCATGTTTCTCTCCATATCTGACATGAAATCAGAATAAACCTTTCCTGTTTTAGGTCAATTAGGATTACCATCATTTGTAATATTTGCCAAATGCCAGAATAATGAGAGAGCGAGAATGCAGTAAGTAATAAAAATGCTTAAAACAAAGTCAAAACTTTCCATCCATTTCAATAGTATTTGGTACCATTGTCCTTAAAGTGAATGACTTGGGTGAAACATTTGGGATTTCCTCCCACAAGCTTCTCACCCCCTAGGTGCTTCACAAATTGATTCGTAAAAATGAAAAAGTTTTTTTTTTTCCACTTTTTCATTTTAACAAATCAATTTGTGAAGCACCTGAGGGTTCCAAGTGCTCACTATGCATCTAGATAGGTGCCTTGGGGGGTCTAGTTTCCAAAATGGGGTCACTTGTGGGGTAGCTCCACTGTTTAGGCACATCAGGGGCTCTTCAAACGCAACATGGTGTCCTCTAACAAATTGAATGGAAAATCGGCTCAAATTGTTAGCGGACACCATGTTGCGTTTGGAGAGCCCCTGTGTGCCTAAACATTGGAGCTCCCCCACAAGTGACCCCATTTTGGAAACTAGACCCCCCAAGGCACCTATCTAGATGCATAGTGAGCACTTGGAACCCTCAGGTGCTTCACAAATTGATTCGTAAAAATGAAAAAGTGGAAAAAAAAATACTTTATACGTTTATTTTTTACGCCGTTCCTCGTGCGGTATAAGTGATGAGATTACAGCGATACCAGAATCATATTGGGTTTTTATGATTGACAGCTGTCACACACTAAAAGACACATTTTGTAAAATCTAGTTTTTGCATTGCCATATTTTGGCCGACAGAGTCATGTGACGGCTTGTTTTTTGCGGGATGAGTTGGCGTTTTTATTGGTGCCATTTTCAGGCATGTGACATTTTTTGATCGCTTTCTATTCCAGCTTTTGGGAGACAGAATAAACAAAAACCAACAATTCAGGAATTTTTTTTTTGTTTTTTTTTATTCTGCTCCGGGTGTGGTAAAATTGATAAGGTAGCTTTATTCTTCGGGTCAGTACGTTTACAGCGGTACCACATTTATATTGTTTTTTATGTTTTGGCGCTTTTACACAATAAAAGCTATTTTATAAAAAAAAATATTTTTTTGCATTGCTTTATTCTGAGAGCTGTAACTTTTTGATTTTTCGGATGATGGATCTGTATGGCAGCTTGCTTTTTGCGGGACGAGATGACGTTTTCAGCGGTACCATTTTTATTTATATTCGTCTGTTTGATCGCGTGTTATTCCATTTTTTGCATGGCGGTATGATGATAAAGCATTGTTTTTTGCTTTGTTTTTTATTTTTATTTTTTACCGTGTTCACTGAAGGGGTTAACTAGTGGAACAGTTTTATAGTCCAGGTCGTTACGGACGCGGCGATACCAAACATGTGTACTTTTATTGTTTGTTTGTTTTTTCATAATAATATTTATTGATGGGTACATTATATTTTTATTTTTAGTGGATTATTTTTTTCTTATATTTTTACAATTTTTTTTTTTTTTTTTTTTTTTCACTTTCTGGGAGTTTTTACACTTTTTTACTTTGTCCCACTGTGGGACTTTCACTTTTTTTATTCTGATCGCCTGCACAGCATAGGGATGGAGCACCATCCCTGTGCCATGCAGGCTGTCAGCGCTGGACAGGGAGAAGATAGTTTGGAGATGCACTGCGCATGTCCAAACAATCTTACTGCTGTCTGGTGACCCGGATGTTGTCATGACGACATCGGGTAGTCATGGCAACACCCGGGAAGCCGCGGCAGACAGCGCTGGAGGCCGGAAGAGGAGGTGAGTATACCGATCACCTCCCCTTGCCTCCGCAATGCTGCGATCGACTTCGATCGCAGCATTGCGGGGGTTAATGTGCTGGGAGCGGTGCGGAACCACTCCCTGCACATAGTACCGGGTGTCAGCTGTGACAATCAGCTGACACCCGGCGGCGATCGCCTGTGTGCGCGATCGCGGTGACGTACTAATACGGGTCAGGCTCTTAAAGCCCAGGGCACAGACGCGTATTAGTACGTCATGGGCTTTAAAGGGGTTAAAATGGTAACACTTTTGGGTGGTTTCCAACATATAAGACTCGCAGGCTAAGTGCCCACGAAGCAAAAATGCTCCAGATTTTTTCTGTATCTCCCTGGCAGGAAAAATGCATGCGGATTTTACATGCGTTTTTCCCGCCAGGTAGAAGCGTTTGTCAAGTGTTTTTGCATGCGGGTTGTCAAGCGCTTTTCCAAGCGATTTTAGCATCAGTTGGAAAAGTGCTTGACAACTTGGTCACACTATATAAATCCATGCAACCGGCATGGATTTATATAGTGTGACCAAGTTAATAGTTAAAAAAAATAAAAATGGTAAACAAAAAAAACATTCTACTCGCCTTCCGATAGCCCCCGGTCTCCTTCTCCGGTGCGTCCGGTGTCTTGGGCGGCTCGCGATGGTGTAAAAGGACTTTCCATGACGTCATTTAGTCATGTGACAGGTCAAGCGACCTCCGACATCAATGGTCACGTGACCTGTCACATGACTAAATGACATCATGGAAGGTCCTTTTACACCACCACGAGCTGCCGAAGACACCGGACGCACCATACAGGAGACCGGGGGCCATGAGAAGGTAAGTATAATGTTATTTTTTATTTTATTCTTTTTTATCTACAGGTACTATGGTACCCGGGTCTGGAGGAGAGTCTCCTCTTCTCCAGACCTGGGTACCAACCACACATTGAATCACTTAATATCCACATGTGTACATGTAGTCATTAAGAAATTATGCAATTCAATGGAAGTCAATGGCGGGAATTATGCCGCGTTTCCGCAAAATTAATGGATATGCTTCAGATTTTTCTGCAATGATAATCCGCAGCGTAAATTTCCGCAGCATGTGCACAGTGTTGCACAGCTTCTGGATACCCACAGTTGCAGTATAAAACTTCACAGAGCAGATTACAGGGGATAACAAGCTTTTACTTCTCAGAACATGAGGTAAAGGAAAAAACGCACAGTTACACAGTACTGCACCAGGAAGTAAGAACAAAATAGAAAATACAAGAGAGACTTTTTTCTTTCACAATACAGTAAACAAGGAAACTTTACACAACATCGCCATCTACTGTCAGATCAGCATAAAGTCCTCCTTCACACAAACAAAGAAGTCCACAACTGTTGCATATACCAACACACAGCACATGCGGGTTATCATTGAGGACCATGGGGCACGCATTACCAAGCATTTAAGCATTTTCGCTTCGAAAATTCCGCAGCAAAAACGCTTGAAAAACGCACAGTGGGCACGCAGCCTCAAAGTCACTTCAAAACTGAACAAGTCCCTATAAAAAGAAGTTTTGTAAATTTCCTTGAAAAAAATGAAAAATAACTGCTACATTTTTAAATCTTCTAAAATGCTAATAAAATAAAACAACATTTTACAAATGGTGCTGATGTAAAGCAGACATGAGGGAAATGTTATTTATTACTGTTTTTGTGTGGTATGACTATTGGGATTAAAGGCATAATCAATCATAGTTTGAAAAGTGCAATTTTTAAGACATTTTTGCCAAGTTTCTGATATTTTTATAAATAAACGCAAACCATATCAGCCTAAATTTACCATTATTATAAAGTATCATGTGTCACAAAAAACAGTCTCAAAAGCTATGGGATATGTTATTCCAGAGTTATTACTACATAAAGTGACACTGGTCAGATTTAAAAAAATTGGTTTGGTCACGAAGGGGTTAAGCCACTTTGTTACCATTTTGGCAGTATGCTTCCGGTCATTGCTCATTTGGAGGACCCATTTCTGCTCAAGCTTTATCTTCCTGGCTGATGTCTTGAGATGTTGCTTCAGTATTGACAACAATCTTCTTTTCTCATGAAGTCAACTACGTATTTTGTGATGTGGACCAAGTCCCTCTTGCAGCAAAGCAACCCCACAACATGATGCTGCCACCCCCGTGTTTCACAGTTGGGATGGTGTTCTTAGGCTTCTAAGCTTCTCCCTTTTTCCTCCAAACTTAACGATGGTCATTATGCACAAAAAGTTCAATTCTAGTTTCATCAGACTACAGGACATGTCTCCAAAAATTAAGGTCTTTGTTCCTGTGTGCATTTGCAAACATTAATCTGGATTTGTTATGTTTCTTTTGGAGTAATGGCTTCTTCCTGGCAGAGTGGTCTTTCAGCCCATGTTGATACAGTACTCGTTTCACTGTGAATTGTCACTCTGACAATCTTACTAGCTTCTGCCATCCTCTTCACAAGGTCTTTTGCTTTTGTCCTGGGGTTGATATGCACATGTCGGACCAAAGCACGTTCATCTCTGGGACACAGAACCCGTCTCTTTCCTGAGTGGTATGATGGCTGGACATTCCAATCTTGTTTGTACTTGCATATAATTGTTTGTACAGATGAACGAGGCACCTTCAGATATCTTGAAATTGTACCCAAGGATGAGCCAGACTTGTGCAAGTCCACAATTCTCTTCCTGATATCTTGGCTGATTTATTTACACTTTCCCATGATGCTACACAAAGAAGCAGTGTGTTTCAGGTGTGCATTAAAATACATCCACAGGTGTGTCTCTAATTAACTCAGATGTTGCTCAAAAAACTATTAGAAGCTTCCAAACACATGGCATCATCATATGGGCAGTCGAGAATTGTTTAACCACTTTGCGCCAGAGCCTGTTTTTGCCTTAGCGACCGGGCCAATTTTTTCAATTCTGACCACTGTCAATTTATGAAGTAATTACTCTGGAACGCTTCAACGGATCCCGCTGATTCTGAGACTGTTTTTTCGTGACATATTGTACTTCATGATAGTGGTAAAATTTCTTCGATATCACTTGCGTTTATTTGTGAAAAAAATCGGAAATTTGGCGAAAATGTTGAAAATTTTGCAATTTTCAAACTTTGAATTTTCATGCCCTTAAATCAGAGAGATATGTCACACAAAATAGTTAATAAATAACATTTCCCACATGTCTACTTTACATCAGCACAATTTTGGAACCAACATTTTTTTTTGTTAGGGAGCTATAAGGGTTAAAAGTTGACCAGCGATTTCTCATTTTTCCAACAAAATTTACAAAAACATTTTTTTAGGGACCACATCATATTTGAAGTCACTTTGAGGGGTCTTTATGACAGAAAATACTCAAAAGTGACACCATTCTAAAAACTGCACCCCTCAAGGTGCTCAAAACCACATTCAAGAACTTTATTAACCCTTCAGGTGCTTCACAGGAATTTTTGGAATGTGGAAGAAAAAAATTAACATTTTACTTTTTTCACAAAAATATTACTTTAGACCCAATTTTTTTTTTATTTTTGCAAGGGTAACAGGAAAAAATGAACCCCTAAATTTTTTGTGCAATTTCTCTTGAGCGCGCTGATACCCCATATGTGAGGGAAAACCACTGTTTGGGCGCACTGCAGGGTTCGGAAGGGAACGAGCGCCATTAGACTTTTTGAATGTAAAATTTGCTTGAATAATTAGCGGACGCCATGTTGCATTTGGGGAGCCCCTGATGTGCCTATACAATGGAAACCCCCCCCACAAGTGCCACCATTTTGGAAACTAGACCCCTTAGGGAACTTATCTAGATGTGTGGTGAGCACCTTGCACCCCCAGGTGCTTCACAGAAGTTTATAATATTGAGCCGTAAAAATAAAATTTTCACATTTTTCCCACAAAAAATGTTTTTCATCCCCTAATTTTGCATTATCATAAGGATAACAGGAGAAATTGCACCATTAAATTTGCTGTGTAATTTCTCCTGAGTATGCCGATACCCCATATGTGGGGGAAAACCACTATTTGGGTACACTGCAGGGTTCGGAAGGGAAGGAGCGCCATTTGACTTTTTGAATGTAAAATTTGTTTGAATAATTAGCGGACGCCATGTCGCATTTGGGGAGTCCCTGATGTGCCTAAACAGTGGAAACCCCCCACAAGTGACACCATTTTGGAAACTAGACCCCTTAGGGAACTTATCTAGATGTGTGGTGAGCACATTGGGAGACATAATAAACAAATCAGTAGCAGGTGAAGAATTGGTTTTATTTATTTTTTACGCCGTTCCTCGTGCGGTATAAGTGATGAGATTACTTTATTCTTCGGGTCGGTGCGATTACAGAGATACCAGATTTATATCGGGTTTTTATGACTGACAGCTGTAACACACTAAAAGACGCTTTTTTTTGTAAAATCTAGTTTTTGCGTCGCCATATTTTGAGAGCTATAATTTTTCCATATTTGGGCCGACAGAGTCATGTGTCATGCTCCGTTTTTTATTTATTTTTATTACGTTGTGCACAGAAGGAGTTAATTAGTGTGACCGTTTTATAGCTCGGGTTGTTTCAGATGCAGCGATACCAAATGTGTACTTTTTTTGCTTTTGCATAAATATACGGATTTATCGGTTTAATATTTTATTTATTTATTTTGTGATTTATTTTTTTTTAGTAGTTTGAAAACATTTTTTTGTTACTTTTTTTTTACATTTTTACTTAGTACCTGTATGGGACATTAATTTTTATTTTTCTGATCACTGATCTCATGTAATGTAATAGACATGTATTACATTACATGAGATCTTTGCTGACTGTTTCACAGTCAGAGTCTCCTGCCAGGCTTCAGCTGCAGGCTGAGCCTGGCAGGACACCATATATGGCAGATCTGGAGGCGGTCATGTGACCTCCAGCTGCCATAGCAACGTCAGGTCCTGGAAGGTATCAGGGGTCGTCGGAGAGGTAAGTAGAAGACCCCCTTCTCCTCCTGCTGTCTTCTATATGCCGCGATCACTATAGATCGCGGCATATAGAAGACAGCAAAGGGTTAACATCACTGGGACCTGATCCAATCAGGTCCCGATCATGTTCCCTGTCAGAGCTATCGCTCTGCACCGCACCCGTAGCGCTTGCAGGACCCTCGGGGTGCTGAGCACTGCGGGACCACCCACCGTTTTTAAGCGCCCGCGCTGCACAGAGCCCTGGCAGCGCCGACCTTTATCTACAGTGGGCGGTCGGGAAGTGGTTAAATTTAAAAAAAAAAGTTTTCACAAAGTAAAATAGAGAGTTACCTTTTTATTATCATCTAGGACTGTGTTCATACTTTCTAACCCTAGCGTATCAATAGGTCCATCAAAGATAACCCATTTTCTTTCCGGGGTCTCAGATAACGCAAACTCCCGGAAAGTATTAGCGACTATCCCATCGGTCCACTGCAAATGAAGAGAGGCATCAATAAAATTGCTCTTCCCATAAAATCCAATACAATCCCACAATTGAAAGGATTATTAAAGGGAACGCCTGGGATTATGATATTGATGATACACATGTATTGACTACACGTGGCCCCTATTGAAGTGAATGTGCTGGCACCGGGAGAGACCGCAAGTAAGTGATTTGCATATATGCGGTCACATGCCAACTAGAAGTGCGTGACCTCACTCAAAGCAAGTGTATTGAGTGAGGCCAGACACAGTCTAGTCAGAATGTGGCTGGAAGTATGCAAATTTATGCTAATTTCTGGCATAAATAATACAATTTGTTGCTTCCATGTCTGATGAGGAAAATAAATTTTTTGTGCAAACAGGGAGTAAGTCATAATAAAAATGATTGCCTGGCAATGTATGGCTGGGGTCTATGTCTCTGAAGGAACCCCTTCTACCATGTCCATAAGCCATAAAAGGGGAGATTTTCCCATTTTCAGCAAAGATATTAGTATTATAAACAATAATTCCAATCATAGACGAACCTCATGTGACACTGGATCAAACTGCCCGAACAGCTGCCCCATGGTGATGGCTTTAGGGTTCACTGTCCGGTAAATCACTTTTTCTTCTTCGCACCCTCGCTCATTCATAAGAGACAGCGTATCAGCGAGGACGTGGAGGACCTTCGTTTTTCCAGAGAACGGCTCTCCAACCAACATAAAACTGTACGGGATAAACAAAATGCAGCATGGTCCATTGTATAAAATGGAAACAGCGAAGAATAAATCCCCCGTCCCATGGACTTCTGTAGTTGCAGCTTACCCGTGTCTGACAATCATCATCTCATACGTCTGGATCATGTTCTCCAGGAAGACCTTCTCGGGCTGGATGTTGTGTCCAGCACAGCTCTCCTGTGCGCATTCCAGTAAATCCTGAGCAAAAGGAAGGTAAAATATTTCATCAGTCTGTTTACAGTGGATCCAATTAGAGGTGGGAGAATACATTTTCAGGACCCAGATCAGCATTTTGTGGCCGCTGGACGGGACCCCTGAGAGCCGCCTCTTAGCTGCCGGCATCCCCGGCTCCTCTTCTGATTATATGGCCTGGTGTACATCATGCTGCAACCATAACGTCATGCCAGGCCGGCTAATCTGAAGAAGAGCCGGGGGGCAGGAAGAAATAAGGTGGCTCTCAGGGGTCTCATTCAGTGCCCACCACTGACCTGATGTCACGCACAGTGTAGGAAAGACAAAGTGCGACACAAAGGGGAAGGGAGCCCAGACACTAGGGAAAGAGGGAAATGGAAACCTCCTAGGCTGATCTGCAATCACCCTGTCTCCCCTACCGACTCTATATTGGTTCCTCACCAATTGCCGCACAGGAACCTATCCCTGTATTTCCTTAGCGCTTGGCCCTGGATAGGGAAGGGGGGGTGAACACTAGTCGATCCCCACTGACAACTAAAGACAGCAAGGGGAGACAGACACAGGGGAAGTAGCTTAGCTAGAGTCGACTTCAGAAAGATGGCACACACATCCTCTTAGCATCAGAGAGGAAGTAAGAGCTGCACTTGCTCCAAGCCTTCACAAGGGGTCATGTGAATATCACTGGCACCTCTGTGTAGCAACCAGGAAGTATTTAAACACCCAGGCCTGATTGTCAATTAGAACAGGAGGGAGGTAGCCGCTGGGTCCTACAGTGAGACCGCTAAGAAGATGTGGCAGAGGAAATAAAATGCATAATTATATGCTTAATTGTAAAACACTGGGCAAAACTGTAACTGAAAAAGACCTGGGTGTATTGGTGGACGACAAGCTCACGTTTAGTGGCCAGTGTCAGGCAGCTGCTCATGAGGAGAACATAATTTTACCTCTATACAAGTCATTAGTGCGACCACACTTAGAATACTGTGTACAGTTCTGGTCTCCGGTGTATAAGAAAGACATAGCTGAACTAGAGCGGGTGCAGAGAAGAGCGACCAAGGTTATTAGAGGACTTGGGGGTCTGCAATACCAAGACAGGTTATTACACTTGGGGTTATTTACTGTGGAAAAAAGAAGGCTTAGAGGTGATCTTATTACTATGTACAAGTATATGAGGGGACAGTACAAAGACCTTTCTACTGATCTTTTTACTCTGAGGCCTGAGACGGGGACAAGGGGGCATCTTCTACGTCTGGAGGAAAGAAGGTTTAATCATAATCACAGACGGGGATTCTTTACTGTAAGAGCAGTGAGACTATGGAGCTCTCTGCCGCATGATATTGTAATGAGGGATTCACTGTTAAAATTTAAGAAGGGCATGGATGCCTTTCTTGAAAAGTATAATATTACAGGTTATAAATACTAGATTCCTTGATAGGGCGTTGATCCAGGGAACTAGTCTGATTGTCGTATGGAGTCGGGAAGGATTTTTTTTCCCCAACGTGGAGCTTAGTGTTTGCCACATGGTTTTTTTTTGCCTTCCTCTGGATCAACATGTTAGGCTATGGGTTGAACTAGATGGACTTAGTCTCCCTTCAACCTTAAAAACTATGTTACTATGTCTGTAATGCCAAACGAAGGGATCTCCTGCAACCAACTGCAGGGCGACTGTCTGTCACATCTGACGCACCCATGACACCTGGCCATTGGATCAGTCTCCTGCGAATCGATTCATTCATCTAAAAAAAAATGTCTCCATAACCTACAACTAAACTAGCGATAAATCACTCACAGATGTTTTAACCATTTTTTTTCTACATCAGATCATCTTGCATTGGAGGTATAAGTGAGCCCCCTTACCTCTGGTGCCCCTGTGCAGCTGCCCAGGTTGCACTAATGGGACCGGACGATGAGTGACAAGGTCATGTAACCCAATTCCAAAGCAGTGGATCAGGATCGGGTGATTTCAATGGGATTGGTCTACCATCTACTGTGTATGGGGGCCTCATGACAGATTATGTTGGGGGACATAAAAATCGGGCGGTTGGAATTTAATCACCCAATCCTTACTTTCTGACCCTGAAATTAGCAGCTGCCATAAGATTCTGGCAGCGACTCTATCATAGAGAAAACAGGAGCGAGCATTCCTGAATATGGGGGAGCCGGGAAAGATAACGGTCATCTAAATGATAGCTGGCCCGCTATATAGGACCTATCACTTGCCATTAATATGCAATTTTATTACCTGGTGTAAATGCCGCTGTTCTCCTGAATCCGGTGTTGTTTTCTTTTGCACCTGCACCTCTCCATTCCTGAGATATAGCCTCTTTATAGAAATCTAGTTCATAATTTTTAATAGCCAAGTGGGCGTGGTCATCAAGTCCTCTCTGTGGGAGTCTTCAGGAAGGCCTTGCCCAGTTGGCTTAAAGGGCTAGAGGAGAGTGACAGATGTCAGGAACGGAGAGGAGCAGGAAGAAAAGAAAAACAATGCCGGAGTCAGGAGAACAGCGGCATTTACATATTTATGGCGAGGGACTAGTCCTCTTTAAGTCTTGGAAAACCCCTTTAAGACACTATTATATTTTAATACCTTATAGTCGGCTTTCGGAAGTTGAATGCCAGGGAACAGGTCGCTGGTAATCCCATTGAACAGAGGAATATCATGAGACAAAAATTTGGGTTCGTTTACATCCTTAATTGACCGCAAGAGCTAAATAGAATGAAAAAGGATTAAATGATAAAATAATTCATATACAATATGACATGAAACAATATTAAAAGTGAAGAACCCCATTACAAAGGAGCCGTCAGTTCTTGTGGTATGTCTGTATTAGTAAAGAATAGTATTCTCCAAAAAATAAGGATGAAACCTCTTTTCCTAAAACTCTACATTGTATCGTCCCTCTGTTATACCTCCTGGAAATGTATGTGTAAATGATATATAATGTATATATAATCTATATAGGGGACAACCCTATACAATCTGACTGTGCCCAAACAGTGGTGACATTGTCAGACTGTGTAGGGGACTCGTTATTGACAGATTTCAATTAATTCCTACATTTCCAGGAATGATAAAAGAGGAATGGAACGCTGCTGAGTTGCACTATAATATGCTGCAGAATTGTTTTTCCATAGGGAATACATGTGGCCTCTGTGTTACTGTTAATTGCCGGCTGCAGAATGAGTTAAGTGAGATACTGTCAGTGAACTCGTTTTTGCTGGCTGACGGGGAGTTTGTAAATGTTTTATCTGTCTTTTTCTGAGCTCCTCTCAGTTTATTTATGACCACAGACCTTATCAAAATTGAATGTGCAGGGAATCAAAAAGCCGGTGAAAGCCAAGTGATGCAACGTTTTTAATAAAACCCAATTGTTAAAATGATTTTTAGCCTAAAATACATGCGATTAAGTTAAAAATCAAAACTGTCCCATAAGATGAACAAGCTACGTGTTTAACAACTATAGTTTTGACACTTTTGCACAGATGAGATCTAACAAGCCAGGAACAGTAATGTACAGAAATTATTTGCAAGTCTCTGTCTGCTACTATAAAATCATACAGCTCTAATTTTTGTAATCCAAATGCTTCTCGGTAAGATGGTAATGCTGTCCTATACGAGATGTAAAGCGACCAACAGTTCAGAACTTACAAGAATATCTTCATTTTCATGGGGGAATTTCAGCTTCAGATTGCCAGCAGCGGTCAGCACAGCCTTTACTGCACGCATCCCATAATCATAATGGAACTGGAACGAGAGCGGCTACCAGCACAGCCGGTAAGTCATTACCATCTTCACCGAGAGAGGTTTAGCGTGCAGAAAACCGTAAGAATAAAGGCAGATCTCCGCAATCAGAGCATAGTTGGGGACCATCATTGCTACAGTCCGGAAAAGAACCTGAAATGCGCAAACCAGATGGGTCAGTCAACAAATGAAACTAAATTACTGTAAACTAGGCATAGAGCCGGGGAACCCATTATGTCCATTTACACTATCCTCCACCCCAGACCTAAAAGTGATGTGTCTATTCCACATCAGAGGAAAGTCAGTCAAAGTGTGGTTAAAGGGGTATTCTCATCTCCAAGATCCTGTCCCAATATGTAATAGGTGTAATAATAATAATGTTTGCAAATATCTCCAATTAGAAATGTAGTATAGTTCTTCTGATTAGCTATGTTGCTTACCCCCATGTGCAGGACATTGCAGTAGCTTAGGTATCCATGGTTACGAGCACACATAGTAACAGTTAGTTACTTGCTAGTGGTCGTAACCATGGATACCTAAGCTACTGCTATGCCCTGCACATGGGTTAAGCAACATAGCTAATCAGAAGAACTATACTACATTTCCAATTGGAGGTATTTGCTATTAATATTATTATTACACCTATTACATATTGGGATAGAATCTTGGAGATGGGAATACTCCTTTAACACTTTCCAAATCTCTCTCCACAGCTCTACTGTGTCCATTTTGGAAAATAGGAGAACGGGACATCAATGTTAAGGAGCTTGCAGAAATGAGGGCATCCGGTGATGCGATTATACATAGGAAATGTACAATCTCATATAGGTTTGGGGGAGAATAATCCCTTTGATGAAATCTTATGTTTCTTTTGTAAACGTAGTATTTACTTGAAAGTTTGTGAACCCCTCAAAAATTTCTGTATTACTGCATAAATTTGACTTAAAGCTACATCAGTCTGTGAGGTCACAAAGGAACTCAAGGTAACCTCTAAGCAACTAAAGGCCTCTCCTCAGATTAGCTAATGTAATTGTTCATGAGTTAACCATCAGAAGGACAATGAACAACAATGGCGAGCATGGCAGGATTGCAAGGAGAAAGGCAATGCGATTTAAAATGTCACTGCTAAAACTCACCTGGGCACATCAATAGGTAACTGGAATAATGCTTTGTGGAAGGATGAGGCCAAGATAGAGATTTTAAGTGAGAAGCTATATGTTTGCAGAAAGAAAATACTGCATTACAGCATAAGAACCTCCTATCATCTATGAAACACAAAGATGGTAATCGTAACATGCTTTGGGCCTGTTTTGCTGCACTTGGCCAAGGACGGCTGCCATCATTGATGGAACAATGAATTCTAAAATCTATCAGCAAATGCTAAAGGAAAATATCAGGATATCAGTTCATGTACTGAATCTCAAGAAAACGTGGGTCATGCAGCAAGACAATGGCCCAAAGACACAAGTCGTTCTACAAAAGAATGGTTGAATAAACATAAAGTTTTGGAATGGCCGAGTCATAGTCCTGAGCTTAATCCTATAGAAATGTTGTGGAAGGGCCCGATGCAAGGCACTGGGACTCTTTACCTTGAGGTTATCCGGCAGCTCAGAACGTCCCGCGGAGCCAGGATTCATGGTAATGGCTACGAAGCAATTTGGGTTAAACTTCAGTTCTGTTCCTTCGAAGTTGAACATGTCCATCTTCATCTGGATGGCTCTCTGGATGCGGAGAATCTGTTGGGCCACCACGGACAACACCTCCAGCTCAATACGGTTAAACTCCTCAAAACACGCCCATGCTCCCGATGATGCCAGCCCTTGGAAAAACTAAAAAAAAAGTATATACCCAATACAGACCAAAAGTTTGGACACACCTTCTCATTTAAAGATTTTCTGTATTTTCATGACTATGAAAATTGTACATTCACACTGAAGGCATCAAATTATTAATTAACACATGTGGAATTATATACTTAACAAAAAAGTGTGAAACAACTGAAAATATGTCTTATATTCTAGGTTCTTCAAAGTAGCCACCTTTTGCTTTGATGATTGCTTTGCACACTCTTGGCATTCTCTTGATGAGCTTCAAGAGGTAGTCACCGGAAATGGTCTTCCAACAATCTTGAAGGAGTTCCCAGAGATGCTTAGCACTTGTTGGCCCTTTTGCCTTCACTCTGCGGTCCAGCTCACCCCAAACCATCTCGATTGGGTTCAGGTCTGGTGACTGTGGAGGCCAGGTCATCTGGCGTAGCCCCCCATCACTCTCCTTCTTGGTCAAATAGCCCTTACACAGCATGGAGGTGTGTTTGGGGTCATTGTCCTGTTGAAAATTAAATGATGGTCCAACTAAATGCAAACCGGATGGAATAGCATGCCGCTGCAAGATGCTGTGGTAGCCATGCTGGTTCAGTATGCCTTCAATTTTGAATAAATCCCCAACAGTGTCACCAGCAAAGCACCCCCACACCATCACACCTCCTCCTCCATGCTTCACGGTGGGAACCAGGCATGTAGAGTCCATCCGTTCACCTTTTCTGCGTTGCATAAAGACACGGTGGTTGGAACCAAAGATCTCAAATTTAGACTCATCAGACCAAAGCACAGATTTCCACTGGTCTAATGTCCATTCCTTGTGTTCTTTAGCCCAAACAAGTCTCTTCTGCTTGTTGCCTGTCCTTAGCAGTGGTTTCCTAGCAGCTATTTTACCATGAAGGCCTGCTGCACAAAGTCTCCTCTTAACAGTTGTTGTAGAGATGTGTCTGCTGCTAGAACTCTGTGTGGCATTGACCTGGTCTCTAATCTGAGCTGCTGTTAACCTGCGACTTTTAAGAACCAAGAATATAAGACATATTTTCAGTTGTTTCACACTTTTTGGTTAAGTATATAATTCCACATGTGTTAATTCATAGTTTTGATGCCTTCAGTGCGAATGTACAATTTTCATAGTCATGAAAATACAGAAAAATCTTTAAATGAGAAGGTGTGTCCAAACTTTTGGTCTGTACTATATAATCAAAACATGTCAGCAGAACATCGGTTGGAGTCAGTTTATTATCTGCAATGGAGCAGCTTAACATTGTATGTACCTTTGACATTGCTATGTAGTCCAAACCATCAGAGCAGTTAAAGACCACACACTGCACGGCCAGCGCCTTGGCCAAATCTTTGGTGGTCTCAGTTTTTCCTGTGCCGGCCGGACCTTCTGGAGCTCCACCAAGATTTAGATAAAAAGCACCGATCTACCAATGAAACATGAAAGAACTGGTATGAAATATCAATAAACTTTCTAATAAGTTTCATGCATCATACAAAAGTCAAAAAGATTTCTGAGCATAACCCATCACATCATACCAGAGTCCGCTAGCATCTGTCAGTGAGCGGAGTGATGAGCAGGCGTGGGGAGTTGCCCAGGTACTCATAGGCGGACTTCACATTGCAGGTGATGATTCGCACTCTCGCATTCTCATTCTCCCAGTAATAGCGGAGTTGGGCAAGCCACTGGAAGTCTGTTTCATGAGAAACTCCTGAGCAATGTAGGAAAAGATAGTCAACCTCTAAGACACTGCAGAATCACAAGGGAGAGTTTCTAAAGGGAAGGCAAATGCCCATACATTATAGGACAAAACTCCTAGTCACCGAATTCTGCTTTTTTCATTTAGTCCCATTGCCCACGGTGTATAACATCCGGACTCTCAGCCCCCAGTTTATAAAATCCGGCCTCTCGCCTCCCCCGGTGTATAACATCCGCCCCTTGCCCCTAGTTTAGTATAACATCCGTCCCCTCGCCCCCCCGCCAGTGTATAAAATCCATCCCCTCAACCCCACTGTATAACATCCAACCCCAAGCCCTCCATTGCATAACATCCGGCCCCCAGGGTATAACATCTAGCCCCCAGCCCCGGTGTATAACAACCATCCCCTCGCTCCCTCCCCCTGGTGTATAAAATCCATCCCCTCAACCCCACTGTATAACATCCGTCCCCAAGCCCTCCTTTGCATAACATCCGGCCCCCAGCCCCGGTGTATAACACCTGCACCCTCGCTCTCGCCCCCCGGTGTATAACATCCGTCCCCTCGCCCCCCGGTGTATAACATCCGTCCCCTCGCCCCCCGGTGTATAACATCCGTCCCCTCGCCCCCCGGTGTATAACATCCGTCCCCTCGCCCCCCGGTGTATAACATCCGTCCCCTCGCCCCCCGGTGTATAACATCCGTCCCCTCGCCCCCCGGTGTATAACATCCGTCCCCTCGCCCCCCGGTGTATAACATCCGTCCCCTCGCCCCCCGGTGTATAACATCCGTCCCCTCGCCCCCCGGTGTATAACATCCGTCCCCTCGCCCACGGTGTATAACATCCGTCCCCTCGCCCACGGTGTATAACATCCGTCCCCTCGCCCACGGTGTATAACATCCGTCCTCTCGCCCCACGGTGTATAACATCCGTCCTCTCGCCCCACGGTGTATAACATCCGTCCTCTCGCCCCACGGTGTATAACATCCGTCCCCTCGCCCACGGTGTATAACATCCGTCCCCTCGCCCACGGTGTATAACATCCGTCCCCTCGCCCACGGTGTATAACATCCGTCCCCTCGCCCACGGTGTATAACATCCGTCCCCTCGCCCCTTAGTGTATAACATCCAGCCCTCGGACTTGTATAACATCTAGCCCCTTGTACCCCCAGTGTATAACATCTGGCCCCTCGGCCTTGTATAACATTAAGACTCTCGCCCCCAACCAGTGTATAACATCAATCCCCACGCCCCTGGTGTATAATATCCATCCCCTCGCCCCTGGTGTATAATATCCGTCCCCTTGCCCCTCAGTGTATAACATCCAGCCCTCGGACATGTATAACATCTAGCCCCTCGTACCCCTAGGGTATAACATCTGGCCCCTCGGCCTTGTATAACATTAAGACTCTCGCCCGTGGTGTATAATATCCGTCCCCTCGCCCCTCAGTGTATAACATCTAGCCCCTCGTACCCCTAGGGTATAACATCTGGCCCCTCGGCCTTGTATAACATTAAGACTCTCGCCCCCACCAGTGTATAACATCAATCCCCACGCCCCCCGGTGTATAACATCCGCCCTCCCATGCTGTGTGCTGTTACTAACATATGACAGAACGGCTGGTGGTGCAGAGCTCTCTGATACCAGCGCGGTCCTGTAATAGGAGCCACCGGGGTAACAAGTCTGGATATTACATTTCTTCCCTCCTAAATCTTCCTCCATCACATGTGAGTGATATTATTAAGGAGTAGAAGGAACTGCAGCAACTCAGGAGACCCCGGAACATTACAGAGCGGGGTCACTGAGTGCTGAGGAGCAGAGGGCAGAACGCTTTCCTGACTCCATTGGTAACAACATCACCACAAACACTGCGCCCCCGCCAGGAGCTTCATGGCCGAGCAGCTGCATGCAGCCTTACATCACCAAGCACGATGCCGAGCGTCAGATGGAGTGGTGTGAAGCCGCCACCACAGGACTCTGGAGGAGACCTGTTCTGTGCAGTGACGGATCACACTTCTCTATCTGGCATCTGATGGACGAGTCTGGATTTGGTGAATGCCAGGAGAACGTTACCCTATTAACTGCATTGTGCCCGCTGTACAGTTTGCTGGTGGGGGTATGGCCTTGTTTTTAGGGGTTGGTCTAGATCCCTTAGTTCCAGTGAAAAGATATCTTAATGCTTCAGCACAAGACGTTTTAAACAATTGTAGCTTCCAACCCTAAGGGAATAGAAGAGCAGAACTGTTTCACACACGTTCTCAACCTCAACCCCACTAAACACCTTTAGGATGATTAATAAGAAAAAATACTGGACAATGGCAGCATAAATATGTCACCGCAACATAGGGAAGAACAATGTCAGTCACACATCAATTACACTGACATATGTCTGCTCAGGCTTAGAATGGCTGACCATTCAGAGAATTACATAATACCTACAAAGAAACCGAACAAAAGGCCATTAAAGGAATTGACATAAAAACCCTTTATTAGTACATCCATGGTTATGGGAGGACACCGCACAGAGGAGGGCACACACACCATTGATAGAAAATATTACACACCGCACCTAGGCCATCCAAAACACTGACTATAAAGAATATCAATTGTGGCAATGAGTCATATACAGGGGACGCCGACACCTACAGATGCAAAAACATTCCTATACAGTTATATGAAAAAGTTTGGGCACCCCTATTAATCTTAAGCTTATTGTTTTATAAAAATTGGTGTTTTTGCAACAGCTATTTCAGTTTGATATATGTAATAACTGTTGGACACAGTAATGTTTCTGCCTTGAAATGAGGTTTATTGTACTAACAGAAAATGTGCAATCTGCATTCAAACAAAATTTGACAGGTGCATAAGTATGGGCACCCTTATCATTTTCTTGTTTTAAATCCTCCTACCTACTTTTTACTGACTTACTAAAGCACTTTTTTGGGTTTTGTAACCTTATTGAGCTTTGAAGTTTATAGCCAGGTGTATGCAATCATGAGAAAAGCTACTTAAAGTGGCCACTTGCAAGTTGTTCTCCTGTTTGAATCTCCTCTGAAGAGTGGCATCATGGGCTCCTCAAAACAACTGTCAAATGATCTGAAAACAAAGATTATTCAACATAGCTGTTCAGGGGAAGGATACAAAAAGCTGTCTCAGAGATTTAACCTGTCAGTTTCCACTGTGAGGAACATAGTAAGGAAATGGAAGAACACAGGGACAGTTCTTGTTAAGGCCAGAAGTGGCAGGCCAAGAAAAACATCAGAAAGGCAGAGAAGAAGAATGGTGAGATCAGTCAAGGACAATCCTCAGACCACCTCCAGAGAGCTGCAGCATCAATTTGCTGCAGATGGTGTCACTGTGCATCGGTCAACTATACAACGCACTTTGCACAAGGAGAAGCTGTATGGGAGAGTGATGCGAAAGAAGTCGTTTCTGCAAGCACGCCACAAACAGAGTCGGCTGAGGTATGCAAAAGCACATTTGGAGAAGCCAATTTCCTTTTGGAAGAAGGTCCTGTGGACTGATGAAACCAAGATTGAGTTGTTTGGTCATACAAAAAGGCGTTATGCATGGCGGCAAAAAAACACAGCATTCCAAGAAAAACACTTGCTACCCACAGTGAAATTTGGTGGAGGTTCCATCGTGCTTTGGGGCTGTGTGGCCAATGCTGGCACCGGGAATCTTGTTAAAGTCGAAGGACGCATGGATTCCACTCAGTATCAGCAGATTCTTGACAATAATGTTCAAGAATCAGTGACAAAGTTGAAGTTACGCAGGGGATGGATCTTTCAGCAAGACAATGATCCAAAACACCGCTCCAAATCTACTCAGGCATTCATGCAGAGGAACAATTACAATGTTCTGGAATGGCCATCCCAGTCCCCAGACATGAATATCATTGAACATCTGTGGGATCATTTGAAGAGGGCTGTCCATGCTCGGCGACCATCAAACTTAACTGAACTGGAATTGTTTTGTAAAGAGGAATGGTCAAAAATACCTTCATCCAGGATCCAGGAACTCATTAAAAGCTACAGGAAGCGACTAGAGGCTGTTATTTTTGCAAAAGGAGGATCTACTAAGTATTAATGTCACTTTTCTGGTGAGGTGCCCATACTTATGCACCTGTCAAATTTTGTTTGAATGCAGATTGCACATTTTCTGTTAGTACAATAAACCTCATTTCAAGGCAGAAACATTACTGTGTCCAACAGTTATTACATATATCAAACTGAAATAGCTGTTGCAAAAACACCAATTTTTATAAAACATTAAGCTTAAGATTAATAGGGGTGCCCAAACTTTTTCATATAACTGTATAGTGACCACCATCTCAATATGCAGAAATGACTACTGCCCCATAGACGTCATTGTAAGTACACCCCAAGATTGCTTTACTGTGACAAGATCAATTGTGTCCTATGAAAACTCAAAGAAAAGAGGGGGGAATATAACATAGATATGGAAAGAACATAGGAATGGGGTGAAATGTATGAAGGTGCTCTGCATATTGAGCTGTGATATCTGTAGAGGGACGGACTCCATATTAACATCCTGTATATGGATTTAGAATAGGAGGCCATAAAAGCCCCTGTAGGTGTAATGTGGAGGGGGCACAATGCCTTTCTCCATGTAGTGTATGATAAATAGAACATGGTATTGGAAAGTTTGGTGCCAGCCATGATGTTTGCACAAACCTGTTTGGATCATTTCCATGCCCACATCACGAGCGTGCCCCTCTATGGTAACGAGAGCCCCCAATGTGCTGCGAGTCTGCTGGGACAATTTGCCTCCTCGCACAAGCTCCACAATATCATTTAGCTGGAGTTGCAGATTATCATAGGAGTTTTTCAGGCCCTACAAGAAGGATGTAACGGTGAAATCATCTGCAGAAACATTCATAGAACATACATATTGCAAGGGGGCTGAAATCTATACAGATTATAAGCTGCAGACTAGATTGAGAACTCCACAATATGCAGGCACTTTTTAATGTACACAACAATTTTACAACATATCTTTATAGAAGTTGGAGATCTGGATTGAACCCAGAGCTCCAAATACCCAGATGTACCTCTATAAAACCCTGCCACAAACAGCATGGAAAACTCAATGCAGATGGATTCATTTTATGCTGGTATTATGGGAAATCCCATACAATGTCTTCCCTTATTGGTAGATATGACGAGAGTAGAGATGAGCGAATGGATTTGCAGGACTCTGGTCCAACAGTCGGGTCAGTATTCCACGGCCGCAGGACCGGAGCTCCATGAACCGGCATCTCCGGCTCCTCTTTTGATGTCGATGTCAGTTGTGGTGTGAGGCACAAATGACATCACGCCTGGCCGGCTAATCAAAAGAGGAGCCAGGGATGCCGGCATGTAAGAGGCGGTTAGCAAGGCTCCCTTCCAACAGCCAGTGTCTACTAACCTGCTCTCTTAGACCAAGGTCCTGCAAATTTAGTTGCTCATCTCTAGACAAGATGCATGAATCAATGCAAAATCCCAACAATACTATGGAGCCTTTTGGGTACCTTCAAGATATTGAGCCGCTGTACAACTGCAACCCCCAGGAGAAGACCCATGGGCAAGAACAGTACATGGGCTCTTTGCAGTCTAATAACGTACTGTGAAATAAGCTACTTGCATCTTTTGATGTGAATGTGGGTCCCCTTACCTCTGTTGCACCAATGGTATATCCGCCCCTGGAAACTCCTATAAGCTGCGTCCCTGGATATGACAGTCTATTAGCAGGAGAACACCTGAAGTCTGTCTATGAATGTATATATATGTATTTCTCCCAGAAAATTATTACAATTACACATGTTTTGTTGTTCACATGTTTATTTAATTTGTGTGTATTGGAACAACACAAAAAGAAGATATTGGTCAACAATTTTGGTTCTCAAGTCCTCAGACAGTTCTCTTTTCCTCTTTCTGTTCTCCCTACTTAGTGTGGCACGTAACAACGCAAAGATTGAGTCAACTTTTCCCCTTTGTATCGGGTTTCAGGTGTGATTTTCATATTGCCCACACCTGTTACTTGCCACAGGTGAGTTTGAATGAGCATCACAAGCTTGAAACAAAATGGTTTACCCACAATTTTGGAAAGATGCCAACAATTTTGTCCGGCCCATTTTTGGGGTTTTGTGTGAAATTATATCCAATTTGCCTTTTTTTCTCTGTTTTTTTTGTGTTGTTCCAATACACACAAAGGAAATAAACATGTGTATAACAAAAAATACACATGCAATTGCAATAATTTTATGGAAAATACTTCAAGGGTGCCAACACTTCCGGCCATGACTATTTATAGTGAAGCAACCTTGATCAGTAAAGGAGCTTATGCCGTACCTCTGGGCCACTGCCGATAGCTTCATGCCCTTCACTTGTCCAGAACATCTGAGACACACAGAGCACGACCTGTCCCGGCCATTCCCTCACCCAGTCTTTTCTTGCAGTCTCAGGGTACGCCTTTTAAAAAAACAAAGTTAAATTACGTTGACAGAAGCATTTAAGAGAGGGACAACCTTACTAGTATTATCTAGCAAATTCATTTCTACCGATTGCAGGTAGAAGATCTGCTACCTGGCTCTATAGCAAGAGATACATCATCCACAAATCATTCACTGCTGCCAAATAATCTTATACAAATATAAAAGTACTAGATTAGTTCCAATTAATGCTTTTGGTCTGTAGGTAGATCCGTACCATTCGTGACCGAGCAATAACATCATGCACGCTCCTTAACATGACATCTTCCCCTTGGATGAGCCACTTCTCCACGGCCCCCCGAGCCTCGGAGGTGGAGATGGTCTGGATGAGCTCTACGCGTTCCCCCTCGGTGCTGTACATGGCTTTGATGTCCAGGTTAGGAAGGAACTCCAGCTTTGCGATGCCTTCAAAGCCCTTCTTTAGATGTGGTTGGACCCGCAGAGGATCTTTAGTCTCAGAGAGAATTTCTAGCATTTCGTCGTTGGACAGGAAGAAAAAGCTAAAGCGAAAATGCACAATATGATAAAGATGTCATTAAAGTATTGGGTCAGGCGCCATTTGTATTAGTGTCTATGTGAGAAAATAGAAAAGCAAAGCTTTAAAGTAAAGATTCAGTCCCCATACACATTGGATTAAAATAGTTTAAACCCGCCGATTGCAGCAGGACCGGCCTACCCACTGATGTGTATGGGGGTCTCCTGACTCTCCCCCGATAGAGGATGTCAGGGCCAGAAGGATCGGGCAGATGGGATTTCAATACCCGGTCTTTTGGTTCTCAGGGGAGATAACCCGCTGCCGGAGGTGTCCATTACTGACTTTCTCCTCTCTCCCCATTAAAAACACATGACTGTTCAGCAGAATATGTGGGAGTCAGGAGAAGTAGCCAAATAACCATTCAGACGACGGGTATCTCATATCTCATGCGTATGGCTAGCTTAAAGGGGCTATCCAGTTTTGGGAACTTTTTTTATTTAACTGAAATGGGTATTCCCATCTCCAGGATTCTACCCCAATATGTAGTAGGCGTAGTAATAATAATATTAGCAAATACCTCCAATTAGAAGTGTAGTATAGTTCTTCTGATTTGCTTTGTCGCTTACCCCATGTGCAGGGCATTGCAGTAGCTTAGGTTACGACCACTAGCAAATAACTGTCACTATATGAGTGGTCGTAACCATGGATACCGAAGCTACTGCAATGCCTTGCACATGGGGAAAGCGACATAGCGAATCAGAAGAACTATACTACACTTCTAATTGGAGGTATTTGCTAATATTATTATTATTACTACGCCTACTACATATTGGGATAGGATCTTGGAGATGGGAATACCCATTTAATTGCGAGTATTTGCGACAATTCAGTTTCATTAAAAATGTTGCACCGTTAGGCTTTTTGTTTCCTGCACATTCAGCTTTGATGTGATCTGTGGTCACAAATCGGCTAAGAGGAGCTGAAAAAAGACAGATTAAAAATAAGTCCAATAGCCAGCGCAACACAGAGCCAATAGAAGGCAAACAGTGCAAAATTATTAATGAAATCCAATTACAAAAATGATTTCAATGCGTTTAAATAAGAAAAAAAATAATTATTTAAAGAGTATATAGAATCATTGCAACAAGTGAAAGGACTATACCGTGGGAAAAAAGCCTCTTCTTCTCCAGATAGGCATTCAGCCCTTTCATGATTTTATCCAGAAGCACATTGCTGTCCTGAAGTTTTTCCAGAAGTCCGGTCAGAGAAGTGGCGCTTAAAACCTAAAACAAAGTAGATAGCCCATAAGTAAGATTCCATTATATAGTTATAGAGACTGAAAAAAGGTCACATTCATTCACTATTGTGCCAATAGTTCATATTAAAAAAATAATTACAACATACAGTTATATGAAAAAGTTTGGGCACCCCTATTAATCTTAAGCTTAATGTTTTATAAAAATTGGTGTTTTTGCAACAGCTATTTCAGTTTGATATATGTAATAACTGTTGGACACAGTAATGTTTCTGCCTTGAAATGAGGTTTATTGTACTAACAGAAAATGTGCAATCTGCATTCAAACAAAATTTGACAGGTGCATAAGTATGGGCACCTCACCAGAAAAGTGACATTAATATTTAGTAGATCCTCCTTTTGCAAAAATAACAGCCTCTAGTTGCTTCCTGTAGCTTTTAATGAGTTCCTGGATCCTGGATGAAGGTATTTTTGACCATTCCTCTTTACAAAACAATTCCAGTTCAGTTAAGTTTGATGGTCGCCGAGCATGGACAGCCCCCTTCAAATGATCCCACAGATGTTCAATGATATTCAGGTCTGGGGACTGGGATGGCCATTCCAGAACATTGTAATTGTTCCTCTGCATGAATGCCTGAGTAGATTTGGAGCCGTGTTTTGGATCATTGTCTTGCTGAAAGATCGATCCCCTGCGTAACTTCAACTTTATCACTGATTCTTGAACATTATTGTCAAGAATCTGCTGATACTGAGTGGAATCCATGCGTTCCCATCCATCCATCCTGTGTAGGTGTATATGCCCCGCCATCCATCCATCCTGGGTAGGTGTAGATGCCTCTCCATCCATCCATCCTGGGTAGGTGTACATGCCCCTCCATCCATCCTGGGTAGGTGTATATGCTTATCCATCCATCCTGGGTAGGTGTAGATGCCCCGCCATCCATCCATCTTGGGTAGGAGTAGATGCCCCGCCATCCATCCATCTTGGGTAGGAGTAGATGCCCCTCCATCCATCCATCCTGGGTAGGTGTAGATGCCCCTCCATCCATCCTGGGTAGGTGTATATGGTCCTCCATCCATCCATTCTGGGTAGGGGTAGAGGCCCCTCCATCCATCCATCCTGGGTAGGTGTATATGCCCCTCCATTCATCCATTCTGGGTAGGTGTATATGCCCCTCCATCCATCCATCCATCCATCCATTCTGGGTAGGCATAGATGCCCCTCCATCCATCCATTCTGGGTAGGTGTATATGCCCCTCCATCCATTCTGGGTAGGCGTAGATGCCCCTCCATCCACCTATTCTGGGTAGGTGTAGATGCCCCTCCATTCATCCATTCAGGGTAGGTGTAGATGCCCCTCCATCCATCAATCCATCCTGGGTAGGGGTATATGCCCCTCCATCCATCCATTCTGGGTAGGCGTAGATGACCCTCCATCCATTCATCCTGGGTAGGTGTAGATGCCCCTCCAGCCATCCATCCTGGGTAAGGTGTAGATGCCCCTCCATCCATCCATACATCCTGGGTAGGTGTAGATGCCCCTCCATCCATCCATACATCCTGGGTAGGTGTAGATGCCCCTCCATCCATCCACCCATCCTGGGTAGGTGTAGATACCCAGGATAAATGGATGGATGGAGGGGCATCTACACCTACCCAGGATGGATGGATGGACAGGCATCTACACTTACCCAGGATGAATGGATGGATGGAGGGGCAAGTGTAGATGCCCCTCCATCCATCCATCCTGGGTAGGGGTAGAGGCCCCTCCATCCATCCATCCTGGGTAGGTGTATATGCCCCTCCATCCATCCATCCTGGGTAGGCGTAGATACCTTTCCATCCATCTATCCTGGGTAGGTGTATATGCACCTCCATCCATCCATCCATTCTGGGTTTGCGTAGATGCACCTCCATCCATCCATTCTGGTAGGTGTATATGCCCCTCCATCCATCCATCCTGGGTAGGAGTATATGCCCCTCCATCCATCCTGGGTAGGTGTATTTCACCCTCCATCCATCCATCCTGGGTAGGTGTATATGACCCTTCATCCATCCATCCATCCTGGGTAGGTGTATATGACCCTTCATCCATCCATCCATTCTGGGTAGGCATAGATGCCCCTCCATACATCCATCCATCCTGCGCAGTCTATTCTGGTAGGTGTATATGCCCCTCTATCCATCCATCCTGGGTAGGTGTAGATGCCCCTCCATTCGTCCATTCTCGGTAGGTGTAGATGCCCCTCCATTCGTCCATTCTCGGTAGGTGTAGATGCCCCTCCATCCATCAATCCATCCTGGGTAGGTGTAGATGCCCCTCCATCCATCCATAGTAGGTGTAGATACCACTCCATCCATCCATCCTGGGTAGGTGTATATGCCCCTCCATCCATCCTGGGTAGGTGTATATGCCCCTCCATTCATCCTGGGTAGGAGTATTTGCCCCTCCATCCATAGTGGGTAGGTGTATATGCCCCTCCATCCATCCATCCTGGGTAGGTGAATATGCCCTTCCATCCATCCTGGGTAGGTGTATATGCCCCTCCCTCCATCCATCCATCCATCCAGAGTAGGTGTATATGCCCCTCCATCCATCCATCCTGAGTAGGTGTATATGCCCATCCATCCATCCTGGGTAGGTGTATATGCCCCTCCATCCATCCACTCTGGGTAGGTGTAGATGCCTCTCCATCCATCAATCCATCCTGGGTAGGTGTATATGCCCCTCCATCCATCCATTCTGGGTAGGCGTAGATGCCCCTCCATCTATTCATCCTGGGTAGGTGTAGATGCCCCTCCATCCATCCATTCATCCTGGGTAAGTGTAGATGCCGCTCCATCCATCCATCCATCCTGGGTAGGGGTAGATGCCCCTCCATCCATCCATCCTGGGTAGGGGTAGATGCCCCTCCATCCATCCATCCTGGGTAGGGGTAGATGCCCCTCCATCCATCCGTTCTGGGTAGGTGTATATGCCCCTCCATCCATCCATTCTGGGTAGGTGTATATGCCCCTCCATCCATCCATTCTGGGTAGGTGTATATGCCCCTCCATCCATCCATCCTGGGTAGGCGTAGATACCTTTCCATCCATCCATCCTGGGTAGGTGTATATGCACCTCCATCCATCCATCCAATCTGGGTAGGTGTATATGCCCCTTCATCCATCCATTCTGGGTTTGCGTAGATGCACCTCCATCCATCCTGGGTAGTCTATTCTGGTAGGTGTATATGCCCCTCCATCCATCCATCCATCCTGGGTAGGAGTATTTGCCCCTTCATCCATCCATCCATCCTGGGTAGGTGTAGATGCCCCTCCATCCATCCACCCATCCTGGGTAGGTGTAGATGCCCTTCCATCCATCCATTCATCCTGAGTAAGTGTAGATGCCCCTCCATCCATCCATCGTGGGTAGGGGTAGATGCCCCTCCATCCATCCAATCTGGGTAGGTGTATATGCCCCTTCATCCATCCATTCTGGGTTTGCGTAGATGCACCTCCATCCATCCTGGGTAGTCTATTCTGGTAGGTGTATATGCCCCTCCATCCATCCATCCATCCTGGGTAGGAGTATTTGCCCCTTCATCCATCCATCCATCCTGGGTAGGTGTAGATGCCCCTCCATCCATCCACCCATCCTGGGTAGGTGTAGATGCCCTTCCATCCATCCATTCATCCTGCGTAAGTGTAGATGCCCCTCCATCCATCCATCGTGGGTAGGGGTAGATGCCCCTCCATCCATCCATTCTGGGTAGGTGTATATGCCCCTCATTCCATCCATCCTGGGTAGGCGTAGATACCTCTCTATCCATCCATCCTGGGTAGGTGTATATGCACCTCCATCCATCCAATCTGGGTAAGCATAGATGCCCCTCCATCCATCCATCCATCCTGAGCAGTCTATTCTGGTAGGTGTATATGCCCCTCCATCCATCCACTCTGGGTAGGTGTAGATGCCCCTCCATCCATCAATCCATCCTGGGTAGGTGTAGATGCCCCTCCATCCATCCATGGTAGATGCGAATACCCCTCCATCCATTCTGGGTAGGTGTATATGCCCCTCCATCCATCCAGTGTAGGAGTATTTGCCCCTCCATCCATCCTGGGTAGGTGTATATGCCCCTCCATCCATCCATCCTGGGTAGGTGTATATGCCCATCCATCCTGGGTAGGTGTATCGGCCCCTCCATCCATCCATCCATCCATCCTGAGTAGCTGTATATGCCCCTCCAGCCATCCTGGGTAGGTGTATATGCCCCTTCATCCATTCTGGGTAGGTGTAGATGCCCCTCCATCCATCCATCCATCCTGGGTAGGAGTATTTGCCCCTTCATCCATCCATCCATCCATCCTGGGTAGGTGTAGATGCCCCTCCATCCATCCTGGGTAGGTGTAGATGCCCTTCCATCCATCCATTCATCCTGAGTAAGTGTAGATGCCCCTCCATCCATCCATCGTGGGTAGGGGTAGATGCCCCTCCATCCATCCAATCTGGGTAGGTGTATATGCCCCTTCATCCATCCATTCTGGGTTTGCGTAGATGCACCTCCATCCATCCTGGGTAGTCTATTCTGGTAGGTGTATATGCCCCTCCATCCATCCATCCATCCTGGGTAGGAGTATTTGCCCCTTCATCCATCCATCCATCCTGGGTAGGTGTAGATGCCCCTCCATCCATCCACCCATCCTGGGTAGGTGTAGATGCCCTTCCATCCATCCATTCATCCTGCGTAAGTGTAGATGCCCCTCCATCCATCCATCGTGGGTAGGGGTAGATGCCCCTCCATCCATCCATTCTGGGTAGGTGTATATGCCCCTCATTCCATCCATCCTGGGTAGGCGTAGATACCTCTCTATCCATCCATCCTGGGTAGGTGTATATGCACCTCCATCCATCCAATCTGGGTAAGCATAGATGCCCCTCCATCCATCCATCCTGAGCAGTCTATTCTGGTAGGTGTATATGCCCCTCCATCCATCCACTCTGGGTAGGTGTAGATGCCCCTCCATCCATCAATCCATCCTGGGTAGGTGTAGATGCCCCTCCATCCATCCATGGTAGATGCGAATACCCCTCCATCCATTCTGGGTAAGTGTATATGCCCCTCCATTCATCCTGGGTAGGTGTATATGCCCCTCCATCCATCCAGTGTAGGAGTATTTGCCCCTCCATCCATCCTGGGTAGGTGTATATGCCCCTCCATCCATCCATCCTGGGTAGGTGTATATGCCCATCCATCCTGGGTAGGTGTATCGGCCCCTCCATCCATCCATCCATCCTGAGTAGCTGTATATGCCCCTCCAGCCATCCTGGGTAGGTGTATATGCCCCTTCATCCATTCTGGGTAGGTGTAGATGCCCCTCCATCCATCCTGGGTAGTCTATTCTGGTAGGTGTATATGCCCCTCCATCCAACCTGGTTAGGTGTAGATGCCCCCTCCATTCATCCATCCTGGTTAGGTGTAGATGCCCCTCCATCCATCCATACATCCTGGGTAGTCTATTCTGCTAGGTGTATATGCCCCTCCATCCATCCATCCTGGTTAGGTGTAGATGCCCCTCCATCCATCCATCCTGGTTAAGTGTAGATGCCCCTCCATCCATCCATCCATCCATCCTGGGTAGGTGTACATGCCCCTTCATCCATCCATCCATCCTGGGTAGGTGTAAATGCTCCTCCATCCATCCTGAGTAGGTGTATTTCCCCCTCCATCCATCCATTCATCCTGGGTGAGTGTATATGACCCTTCATCCATCCATCCATTCTGGGTAGGCGTAGATGCCCCTCCATCCTGCGCAGTCTATTCTGGTAGGTGTATATGCCCCTCTATCCATCCATCCTGGGTAGGTGTATATGCCCCTCCATCCATCCATTCTCGGTAGGTGTAGATGCCCCTCCATCCATCAATCCATCCTGGGTAGGTGTAGATGCCCCTCCATCCATCCATAGTAGGTGTAGATACCACTCCATCCATCCTTCCATCCATCCATTCTGGGTAGGTGTATATGCCCCTCCATCCATCCTGGGTAGGTGTATATGCCCCTCCATCCATCCTGGGTAGGAGTATTTGCCCCTCCATCCATAGTGGGTAGGTGTATATGCCCCTCCATCCATCCATCCTGGGTAGGTGAATATGCCCTTCCATCCATCCTGGGTAGGTGTATCGGCCTCTTCATCCATCCTGGGTAGCTGTATATGCCCCTCCATCCATCCATCCTGAGTAGGCGTATATGCCCCTCCATCCATCCATCCTGAGTAGGTGTATATGCCCATCCATCCATCCTGGTAGGTGTATATGCCCCTCCATCCATCCACTCTGGGTAGGTGTATATGCCCCTCCATCCATCCATACATCCTGGGTAGGTCTAGATGCCCCTCCATCCATCCACCCATCCTGGGTAGGTGTAGATGCCCTTCCATCCATCCATTCATCCTGGGTAGGTGTAGATGCCCCTCCATCCATCCACCCATCCTGGGTAGGTGTAGATGCCCTTCCATCCATCCATCGTGGGTAGGGGTAGATGCCCCTCCATCCATCCATTCTGGGTAGGTGTATATGCCCCTCATTCCATCCATCCTGGGTAGGCGTAGATACCTCTCTATCCATCCATCCTGGGTAGGTGTATATGCACCTCCATCCATCCAATCTGGGTAAGCATAGATGCCCCTCCATCCATCCTGAGCAGTCTATTCTGGTAGGTGTATATGCCCCTCCATCCATCCACTCTGGGTAGGTGTAGATGCCCCTCCATCCATCAATCCATCCTGGGTAGGTGTAGATGCCCCTCCATCCATCCATGGTAGATGCGAATACCCCTCCATCCATTCTTCCATCCATCCATCCTGGGTAGGTGTATATGCCCCTCCATTCATCCTGGGTAGGTGTATATGCCCCTCCATCCATCCAGTGTAGGAGTATTTGCCCCTCCATCCATCCTGGGTAGGTGTATATGCCCCTCCATCCATCCTGGGTAGGTGTATATGCCCATCCATCCATCCTGGGTAGGTGTATATGCCCCTCCATCCGTCCTGGGTAGGTGTATATGCCCCTCCATCCATCCTGGGTAGGTGTATCGGCCCCTCCATCCATCCATCCATCCTGAGTAGCTGTATATGCCCCTCCAGCCATCCTGGGTAGGTGTATATGCCCCTTCATCCATTCTGGGTAGGTGTATATGCCCCTCCATCCATCCTGGGTAGTCTATTCTGGTAGGTGTATATGCCCCTCCATCCAACCTGGTTAGGTGTAGATGCCCCCTCCATTCATCCATCCTGGTTAGGTGTAGATGCCCCTCCATCCATTCATACATCCTGGGTAGTCTATTCTGCTAGGTGTATATGCCCCTCCATCCATCCTGGTTAGGTGTAGATGCCCCTCCATCCATCCATCCTGGTTAAGTGTAGATGCCCCTCCATCCATCCATCCATCCTGGGTAGGTGTATATGCCCCTTCATCCATCCATCCATCCTGGGTAGGTGTATATGCCCCTCCATCCATCCACTCTGGGTAGGTGTAGATGCCCCTCCATCCATCCACTCTGGGTAGGTGTAGATGCCCCTCCATCCATCAATCCATCCTGGGTAGGTGTAGATGCCCCTCCATCCATCCATGGTAGATGCGAATACCCCTCCATCCATTCTTCCATCCATCCATCCTGGGTAGGTGTATATGCCCCTCCATCCATCCTGGGTAGGTGTATATGCCCCTCCGTCCATCCAGTGTAGGAGTATTTGCCCCTCCATCCATCCTGGGTAGGTGTATATGCCCCTCCATCCATCCATCCTGGGTAGGTGTATATTCCCCTCCATCCATCCATCCTCGGTAGGTGTATATTCCCCTCCATCCATCCATCCATCCTCGGTAGGTGTATATTCCCCTCCATCCATCCATCCTGGGTAGGTGTATCGGCCCCTCCAGCCATCCATCCTGGGTAGGTGTATATGCCCCCTCCATCCATCCAGTGTAGGAGTATTTGCCCCTCCATCCATCCATCCTGGGTAGGTGTATATGCCCCTCCATCCATCCATCCTGGGTAGGTGTATATGCCCTTCCATCCTGGGTAGGTGTATATTCCCCTCCATCCATCCTGGGTAGGTGTATATGCCCCTCCATCCATCCTGGGTAGGTGTATCGGCCCCTCCATCCATCCATCCATCCTGGGTAGCTGTATATGCCCCTCCAGCCATCCTGGGTAGGTGTATATGCCCCTTCATCCATTCTGGGTAGGTGTATATGCCCCTCCATCCATCCTGGATAGTCTATTCTGGTAGGTGTATATGCCCCTCCATCCAACCTGGTTAGGTGTAGATGCCCCCTCCATTCATCCATCCTGGTTAGGTGTAGATGCCCCTCCATCCATCCATCCATCCTGGGTAGTCTATTCTGGTAGGTGTATATGCCACTCCATCCAACCTGGTTAGGTGTAGATGCCCCCTCCATCCATCCATCCTGGTTAAGTGTAGATGCCCCTTCATCCATCCATCCTGGGTAGGTGTAAATGCCCCTCCATCCATCCATCCTGGGTAGGTGTAAATGCCCCTCCATCCATCCATCCTGGGTAGGTGTAAATGCCCCTCCATCCATCCATGCTGGGTAGGTTTATATGCCCCTGACTAGCCCAGGGGAATGGGTATGACTCGGTACCCGGGCCTTTAGGGATGTCGCGGTGGTCGGCTCCCGGGCCCGTACCCTGGGGTCTCTCCTTTAAAAGGGTTGGTGATTTGTTTAGTTTATAAAAGAGTTTGTGACGCCACCTGTGGTTTCTGGTGAGGATCACCAGCGCTGCGCAGTCTACTGAGGCCGGTGATAAGGCAGCTCGATGGTATAGCTTCCCACAGGTGGAGCTAGGCCTCAGGGCAGCGTATGGACGGGGAAAGCAGGACGGAGAGACCCAGCCGGGTCAGAGCAAGAACAGGGACAGACACTATTGTCACTTCAGTACCTTTTACTGATGGAAATTCAGGCACGTCCCAGAGCACTGTAGGGTGAAGGGTGCACGTCAGGATCCTCCCCAATGAGCGGGTTTTGGGCCTCCTGTTTCTTGCCTCTGCGTAGTAAGTTTCTGACCTTCCTGGAGCAAGGCCTAACTTTGTCTCTGTCCTGCGCTGGCTGACCTTGTGGTAGGGCCTTTTCTTGGATTACACGCTCCCGACTTAAGGGGCCTGTGTGTCTCCTGGCTCTATTACGTATCAGCACTTTTGCGATACTGGGACTTGTAGTTCTCCAGGGATTCTGGTTATATCTTACTGGGTCGTGGAGATCCCGGTAAGCTTCGGACCCGATGTCCGGTAACTGCTTCTTCGGGGTGAGCTAGTTAAGCTCCTCTGCCCCCTATGTATTAACTCTCCACTCGCCTTCGGCCTACTCAGACCCTCACTAGGCTATACACACTAACGGCAGCTTGCCGCGCTTCACCGATCTTATGGCGCCGGCACACCTAAAGCTCACCTCTGAGCTACAACTGAGTCTAGAACGTGCTCCACTGCAGACTGACCTCTCTCAGGCTTTTGCACTGCAGGAACTCTCTCAACAGGTTTGCTTTCTGTCGACTCCAGTCTAGACTAACTGCTGCCTGGCTCCACCTTCCCTTATATATCTATCCCTAACGGGCTCCCTCTGATGGTCTGAGGTGGAAGGTGGAGATGTGTGAATGGTTATGGGGGCCTCTTGTGGAGGAATCCATCAATACACCCTGCTAAGATCTGTGATACCAAGCGCAGCTAGGCGTCACACACCCCCCATCCATCCTGGGTAGATGTATATGCCCCTCCATCCATCCATCCATCCATTCTGGGTAAATGCATATGCCCCTTCATCCATCCATCCATCCTGGTTAGGTGTAAATGCCCCTCCATCCATCCCGGTCAGTATATGCCCCCCTCCATCCATCCATCCATCCTGGTGGATATATCCTCCCCTTCATACTGGTGGGTATATGCCCCCCTCCATCCATCCTGGTGGGTATATGCCCCCCCTCCATTCATCCTGGTGGGTATATGCCCCCCCTCCATTCATCCTGGTGGGTATATGCCCCCCCCCTCCATCCATCCTGGTGGGTATATGCCCCCCCCCTCCATCCATCCTGGTGGGTATATGCCCCCCCCCCTCCATCCATCCTGGTGGGTATATGGCCCCCCCCCTCCATCCTGGTGGGTATATGCCCCCCCCCCCTCCATCCATCCATCCTGGTGGGTATATGCCCCCCCCCTCCATCCATCCATCCTGGTGGGTATATGCCCCCCCCCTCCATCCATCCATCCTGGTGGGTATATGCCCCCCCCCTCCATCCATCCATCCTGGTGGGTATATGCCCCCCCCCCTCCATCCATCCTGGTGGGTATATGCCCCCCCCCCTCCATCCATCCTGGTGGGTATATGCCCCCCCCCTCCATCCATCCTGGTGGGTATATGCCCCCCCCCCTCCATCCATCCTGGTGAGTATATGCCCCCCCCCTCCATCCATCCTGGTGGGTATATGCCCCCATATATTCAATGCGAAGGGAAAAAAAACAAAACAAACGCTTCTACTCACCTTCCACGTTCCCACGCAGCGCTGTGTCTGTGTTGCCTGAAGATGTCGGCAGTGATAACAGCTGAGAGGCTGAGATCACCGCACGGCGCCGCTGCAGATACTCACTCGGGACGTCCACTCCTAGGCATTTCCTCCCCGGCAGTTCCTGTCATGGCATGCTCTGACTGAGCAGTGCGTGCGACGACAGGGGGAATGTACAGCTTACACTGCAGGCTCCACAAAGATGGCTGCAATCTCCTCCCACGGCTGCGACCTGAACAGCCAAGGGGGCGTGCCCAGGTCACAGCTAGAGGCAGGAGGAGCGGCCTCTAATGTTAGAGAAAGGGTCGGTGACAGACTACTGTCTCTTATGGCCAGGGCTGCCGTAAATGAGGTGTGTAAGAGCGCTTCTTACACACCCCCCAAATAAAAATGGCAGCCCCTAGTGGCCAATGTAAAAATAAATAAAAAACGAATAAAGTGGTACATTTAATTTTGTATTAAAAATAATTGATTACATAATTATTAATACAAAACATAAAATCGTGGCCCCTTCCCTGTAAGAATAGCACATGGCTCTTTTCACGTCTGGTTATTTCTCTAGCAGGTAGAATATGCTCCGTTATAGACCGTGGACAGGTTTACAGCTCTATTTATTGTGGACGATTGATCTGCAAATCAGAACTGAGACCGGTCCGACTTTCATCCGATTTGTAGATAAAGATCATCTATTGAAGTCAACGAGTGTCAGAAAAATGGCCAGAACCAACCATGTTGCCTGTACTGCTTGTTTTCCAGTGTCTATAGGCCGGGCAAGCGAGGCGAGGAAACCTTTAGCTTTTTACTTTACATATAAAAAAATATGCCCCACTGAGGAGAAAAACTGACACTGACCAAAATCAGATGAAAATTAGAAAAAAAACACTGATTAAAACCTGACATGTGAACGGGGCCTTAGGCCTTAATCAGATGTCAGCAGGGTCGGACTGAGGTGTCTGGGGCCCACAGGGGACACTGACTCTAGGGGCCACCTCCAGCAATATGCAGATCTCTCTTCTCTGCTCTCCCTGTTATAGTGGAGCAGTGACTGGCGGCTCCTCACATCTACTCTGCACAGACTACAACAGGGATGGACAATTTCTGTAGTTTACATGAAAGAGCTTCTTTGGTTAAAACAAGTCATCACAGATTCATGGGCTACACAGGATAGGTGATCACTTATTGATTGGAAGAATGGGGAAGTTTTATCCCTGACAGGACACTTATCCCCATTTTAAAATGCAGCGACAGGTGGGACGTCTGACCACAGCCTCATTCTTTCTCTTGGGGGCTTCCAAAAGAGAGCAGCGCTCACAGCCCCTGAGGGAATGAATGGATCAGTGGTCGAGTCGCACATGAGCTCCAGTGTAATGGGGAGAAAAGCTCCACAGTCTGCCGATCGCTGCAGGTCCCAGTAGTCAGACCCCCACCAATCAATAAGTTATCACTTATCCTGTGGAGAGGGGATTACTTGTTCTCCCCGGAGAACCCCTGTGAGTGCATCTCTGACGCTCTGCTCCAAGTATTTCATCTCTAAGGCCACAGCCCCACTATCAGTATTCAGTCAGGATTTTTTTCTCAGGAGTGGGAGCCAAAACCAGGTGAGGAACAATCAGAGAAAAGGTAGAATAGAAACAAGTCACCAATTCTGGATTTATCACCCACTCCTGCTTTTGGCTCTCACTACTGAGAAAAAATACTGACCAAATACTGATAGTGAAGCCGTGGCCTCATGGAAAAAAATCTTTTCCTAGTTAATCTCAGCGAGAACAAATGACCGCCATACACAACATAATCCACTATAACAACACCAATAATATCACATACAAAAGGGACAAATATCACCACACCATGACCAGACCACATATTACCACCATATAGTGACCAAATAATACACTACTGATCAGGAATACAAACCACAATACTAACAACACTGTCACTATACATATGAGCTCTGTATATAGTGTCAGTGTACAGGTAATACAGTGATCCCCAGTGACATTATAAACAGGATCTCTGTATATAGTGTCAGTGTACATGTAATACAGTGATCACCGGTGACATTATACACAGGAGCTCTGTATGTAGTGTACAGGTAATACAGTTATCACAAGTGACATTATACACAGGAGCTCTGTATATAGTGTATAGGTAATACACTGGTCACCAGTGACATACACAGGAGCTCTGTATATACTATATAGTGTAAGTGTACAGTAATACACTGACTCACCAGTGATGTCTCTAGGTGAAGTTCTTCATCTTCGCTTTTCCTCATCTGGCACAGTCCACCATCACTTCTTCCAGCCAGGAATCATCTCTGCAGAAAATAACACACAGTTATCAATAACTGATCTCTTTTAGAGCACATTCCCACTTTTCCCCAGGCTTCTACACTACACCAGTTGAAGAAATAAAGCGACATAGTGGCGCCCTGCACAGTAACAGGACCCCCTTTTGTCCCCTCTTACGGAAAACAGTTTCCTAAAAATAAAATTATATTACAGAAGTAATAATGTCCCTAATTGGACTCTAAAGTAATAATGTTCCCCACTCGCCATCATAAACTAATAAAGTTCCTCAATCTGGCCCCTAAACAGTAATAAAGTCCCTTGTCCAGCGTGGCCCCCCATCTATCCATCCTGAACCCCCCCCCATATATCCATTCTGGTCTCCATGTGTCCAGCCTGCCCCCCTTCATATATCCATCCTGTCCCACTCATATATGCATCCCACCCCACCCCATATATCTATCCAGGACCCCATGTGTCCAGCTTGCCGCCCTTCACCTCCATGTGTCCATCCAGGTCCCCATGTGTCCAGCTTGCTGCCCTTCACCTATATGTGTCCATCCAGGTCCCAATGTGTCCAGCTTGCCCCCCTTCACCTCCATGTGTCCATCCAGGTCCCCAACTTGGCCCCCTTCACCACCATGTGTCCCCTTATGCGTCCATCCAGCCCCCCCCCTTCAGCCCCGTGCCTCCATCCATATGTCTCCCCATGCGTCCAACCAGCCCCCCCCTTTCAGCCCCATGCCTCCATCCATATGTCTACCCATGGGTCCAGCCAGCCCCCCCTTCAGCCCCATGTCCCCATCCATGTCTCCATGGGTCCAGCCAGCCCCCCCTTCAGCCCCGTGCCTCCATCCATATGTCCCCCATGCGTCCAGCCAGCCCCCCCTTCAGCCCCATGTCCCCATCCATGTTCCCATGGGCCCAGCCAGCCCCCTCCCCTTCAGCCCCATGTCCCCATCCATGTCTCCATGGGTCCAGCCAGCCCCCCCTTCAGCCCCGTGCCTCCATCCATATGTCTCCCCATGGGTCTAGCCAGCCCCCCCTTCAGCCCCATGTCCCCATCCATGTTCCCATGGGTCCAGCCAGCCCCCTCCCCTTCAGCCCCATGTCCCCATGGGTCCAGCCAGCCCCCCCTTCAGCCCCATGTCCCCATCCATGTCCTCATGGGTCCATCCAGCCCCCCCTTCAGACCCATGTCCCCATGGGTCCAACCAGCCCCCCCTTCAGCCCCATGTCCCCATCCATGTCCCCATGTGACCAGCCTGCGACCCCTCCATATATGGATGATGACCAATGCTGGGAACACTCACCCAGAAAAACGTGGATATTGCACTTGACTTGAAGTTGAAGCAGGGAGAGCTGTAGCCAGACCTGCAGCCTTGTTTCCAGGGTTATGGTGAGAGAGCAGAGTGCTGGTCACCGCATACTCAGCCCAGGAGCCGGCTTAAAAGGCAAGAGAGCAGGAGAGAAGAGGGCGGTGCGCGGTGCTGGTGCGGTGTTCCATACCCGGACGGGAGCCGGTGTTACAAGGCCAATTCCAAGGGAGCAGGAGCCGGGACTGGAGAGCAGAGCGCGGCGTCGGCGTATCAAAAGCCGGCAGGGGAGCAGGGAGAGGAGAGCGCGACGTCAGCGTGTCACCTGACAACACACCACTGCCAGCCACCAGCGGCAAAGCAGAGCGCGGTGCGTGTCACCGCCCACCAAGAACACGTCCTCAGTCATGTGACTATGCGCGTCACCCGCTGTCACCACTGAATAGTATGAGCGCCGCACGCGACGCTACATTTCCTTCGGCTGCGCTTTTAAAGGGCCCGCACTTTTTAAGAGCCCCCGCTACCAATTCTCTCACTATCTAATCGAGGCCCACCGGGAATTTTTCTATGGGGCCATTATACTTATGGAGCAATCTATAGGGCCATTACATCATGGAGCAATCTATAGGGCCATTACAGCATGGAGCAATCTATGGGGCCATAATACAGCATGGAGCAATCTATGGGGCCATTACAGCATGGAGCAATCTATGGGGCCATTACAGCATGGAGCAATCTATGGGGCCATTACAGCATGGAGCAATCTATGGGGCCATTACAGCATGGAGCAATCTATAGGGCCATTACAGCATGGAGCAATCTATGGGGCCATTACAGCATGGAGCAATCTATGGGGCCATTACAGCATGGAGCAATCTATGGGGCCATTATACAGTATGAAGCAAACTATGGGGCCATTACAGCATGGAGCAATCTATAGGGCCATTACAGCATGCAGCAATATATGGGGCCATTATACAGTAGGGAGCAATATATGGGGCCATTATACAGCATGGAGCAATCTATGGGGCCATTACAGCATGGAGCAATCTATGGGGCCATTCTACTTATGGAGCAATCTATGGGGCCATTATACAGCATTGGGCAATCTATGGGGCCATTATACAGCATTGGGCAATCTATGGGGCCATTATACAGCATGGAGCAATCTATGGGGCCATTATACAGCATGGAGCAATCTATAGGGCCATTACATCATGGAGCAATCTATGGGGCCATTATACTTATGGAGAAATCTATAGGGCCATTACAGCATGGAGCAATCTATGGGGCCATAATACAGCATGGAGCAATCTATGGGGGCCATTACAGCATGGAGCAATCTATGGGGGCAATTACAGCATGGAGCAATCTATGGGGGCAATTACAGCATGGAGCAATCTATGGGGGCAATTACAGCATGGAGCAATCTATGGGGGCAATTACAGCATGGAGCAATCTATGGGGGCAATTACAGCATGGAGCAATCTATGGGGGCAATTACAGCATGGAGCAATCTATGGGGGCAATTACAGCATGGAGCAATCTATGGGGCCATTACAGCATGGAGCAATCTATGGGGCCATTACAGCATGGAGCAATCTATGGGGCCATTACAGCATGGAGCAATCTATGGGGCCATTACAGCATGGAGCAATCTATGGGGCCATTACAGCATGGAGCAATCTATGGGGCCATTACAGCATGGAGCAATCTATGGGGCCATTACAGCATGGAGCAATCTATGGGGCCATTACAGCATGGAGCAATCTATGGGACCATTACAGCATGGAGCAATCTATGGGACCATTACAGCATGGAGCAATCTATGGGACCATTACAGCATGGAGCAATCTATGGGGCCATTATACAGTATGAAGCAAACTATGGGGCCATTACAGCATGGAGCAATCTATAGGGCCATTACAGCATGCAGCAATATATGGGGCCATTATACAGTATGGAGCAGTCTATGGGGCCATTATACAGTAGGGAGCAATATATGGGGCCATTATACAGCATGGGGCAATCTATGGGGCCATTATACTTATGGAGCAATCTATAGGGCCATTACAGCATGGTGCAATATATGAGGCCATTATACAGTATGGAGCAGTCTATGGGGCCATTATACAGTATGGAGCAGTCTATGGTGCCATTATACAGCATGGAGCAATCTATGGGGCCATTACAGCATGGAGCAATCTATGGGGCCATTACAGCATGGAGCAATCTATGGGGCCATTACAGCATGGAGCAATCTATGGGGCCATTATACTTGTGGAGCAATCTATAGGGCCATTACAGCATGGAGCAATCTATGGGGACATTATACTTATGGAGCAATCTATAGGGCCATTACATCATGGAGCAATCTATGGGGCCATTATACTTATGGAGCAATCTATGGGGCCATTATACTTATGGAGCAATCTATGGGGCCATTATACTTATAGAGCAATCTGTAGGGCCATTATACTTATGGAGCAATCTATGGGACCATTACAGCATGGAGCAATCTATGGGGCCATTACCGCATGGAGCAATCTATGAGGCCATTATACTTCTGGAGCAATCTATAGGGCCATTATACTTATGGAGCAATCTATAGGGCCATTATACTTATGGAGCAATCTATAGGGCCATTATACTTATGGAGCAATCTATAGGGCCATTATACAGTATGGAGCAATCTATGGAGCCATTATACAGTATGGAGCAATCTATGGGGCCATTATGCAGCATGGAGCAATTTATAGGGCCATTACAGCATGGAACAATCTATGGGGCCATTCTACTTATGGAGCAATCTATGGGGCCATTACAGCATGGAGCAATCTATGGGGCCATTATACTTATGGAGAAATCTATGGGGCCATTACAGCATGGAGCAATCTATGGGGCCATTATACTTATGGAGCAATCTATAGGGCCATTACAGCATGGTGCAATATATGAGGCCATTATACAGTATGGAGCAGTCTATGGGGCCATTATACAGTAGGGAGCAATCTATGGGGCCATTATACAGCATGGGGCAATCTATGGGGCCATTATACAGCATGGAGCAATCTATGGGGCCAATACAGCATGGAGCAATCTATGGGGCCATTACAGCATGGAGCAATCTATGGGGCCATTATACTTGTGGAGCAATCTATAGGGCCATTACAGCATGGAGCAATCTATGGGGACATTATACTTATGGAGCAATCTATAGGGCCATTACAGCATGGAGCAATCTATGGGGCCATTATACAGCATGGAGCAATCTATGGGGCCATTACAACATGGAGCAATCTATGGGGCCATTATACTTATGGAGCAATCTATGGAGCCATTACAACATGGAGCAATCTATGGGGACATTATACAGTAGGGAGCAATCCATGGGGCCATTATACAGTAGGGAGCAATCTATAGGGCCATTACAGCATGCAGCAATCTATGGGGCCATTATACAGCATGGAGAAATCTATGGGGCCATTATACAGCATGGAGCAATCTATGGGGCCATTATACAGCATGGAGCAATCTATGGGGCCATTATACAGCATGGAGCAATCTATGGGGCCATTATACAGCATGGAGCAATCTATGGGGCCATTATACTTATGGAGCAATCTATAGGACCATTACAGCATGGAGCCAATCTATGGGGCCATTATACAGCATGGAGCAATCTATGGGGCCATTATACTTATGGAGCAATCTATAGGGCCATTATACTTATGGAGCAATCTATAGGGCCATTATACTTATGGAGCAATCTATAGGGACATTATACAGTATGGAGCAATCTATGGAGCCATTATGCAGTATGGAGCAATCTATGGGGCCATTATGGAGCAATCTATAGGGCCATTATGGAGCAATCTATGGGGCCATTACAGCATGGATCAATCTATGGGGCCATTATACTTATGGAGCAATCTATAGGGTCATTATACTTATGGAGCAATCTATGGGGCCATTATACAGTATGGAGCAATCTATGGAGCCATCATGCAGCATGGAGCAATCTATGGGGCCATTATGAAGCATGGAGCAATTTATAGGGCCATTACAGCATGGAGCAATCTATGGGGCCATTATACTTATGGAGCAATCTATGGGGCCATTATACAGCATGGAACAATCTATGGGGCCATTATACAGCAGGGGTCAATCTATGGGGCCATTATACAGCATGGGCCAATCTATTGGGCCATTATACAGCATGGAGCAATGTATGGGGCCATTATACAGCATGGAGCAATCTATAGGGCCATTACAGCATGGAGCAATTTATGGGGCCATTACCGCATGGAGCAATCTATGGGGCCATTATCCTTATGGAGCAATCTATAGGGCCATTACAGCATGGAGCAATCTATAGGGCCATTACAGCATGGAGCAATCTATAGGGCCATTACAGCATGGAGCAATCTATGGGGCCATTATACTTATGGAGCAATCTATGGGGCCATTACAGCATGGAGCAATCTATGGGGCCATTATACAGTAGGGAGCAATCTATGGGGCCATTATACTTATGGAGCAATCTATAGGGCCATTACAGCATGGAGCAATCTATGGGGCCATTATACAGTAGCGAGCAATCTATGGGGCCATTATACTTATGGAGCAATCTATAGGGCCATTACAGCATGCAGCAATCTATGGGGCCATTATACTTATGGAGCAATCTATGGGGCCATTATGGAGCATGGAGCAATCTATAGGGCCATTACAGCATGGAGCAATCTATGGGGCCATTATACTTATGGAGCAATCTATGGGGCCATTATACAGCAGGGAGCAATCTAGGGGGCCATTATACAGCATGGGGCAATCTATGGGGCCATTATTCAGCATGGAGCAATCTATGGGGCCATTATACTTATGGAGCAATCTATAGGGCCATTACATCATGGAGCAATCTATGGGGCCATTATACTTATGGAGCAATCTATAGCGCCATTACAGCATGGAGCAATCTATGGGGCCATTACAGCATGGAGCAATCTATGCGGCCATTACAGCATGGAGCAATCTATAGGGCCATTATAATTATGGAGCAATCTATAGGGCCATTATAATTATGGAGCAATCTATAGGGCCATTATAATTATGGAGCAATCTATAGGGACATTATACAGTATGGAGCAATCTATGGAGCCATTATGCAGTATGGAGCAATCTATGGGGCCATTATGGAGCAATCTATAGGGCCATTATACTTATGGAGCAATCTATTGGGCCATTATACAGCATGGAACAATCTATAGGGCCATTATACTTATGGAGCAATCTATAGGGCCATTACAGCATAGAGCAATCTATGGGGCCATTTTACAGCATGGAGCAATCTATGGGGCCATTATACTTATGGAGCAATCTATGGGGCCATTACAGCATGGATCAATCTATGGGGCCATTATACTTATGGAGCAATCTATAGGGCCATTATACTTATGGAGCAATCTATAGGGTCATTATACTTATGGAGCAATCTATGGAGCCATTATGCAGCATGGAGCAATCTATGGGGCCATTATGAAGCATGGAGCAATTTATAGGGCCATTACAGCATGGAGCAATCTATGGGGCCATTACACTTATGGAGCAATCTATGGGGCCATTATACAGCATGGAACAATCTATGGGGCCATTATACAGCAGGGGTCAATATATGGGATCATTATACAGCATGGGCCAATCTATGGGGCCATTATACAGCATGGAGCAATCTATGGGGCCATTATATAGCATGGAGCAATCTATAGGGCCATTACATCATGGAGCAATCTATGGGGCCATTATACTTATGGAGCAATCTATAGGGCCATCACAGCATGGAGCAATCTATGGGGCCATTACAGCATGGAGCAATCTAGGAGGCCATTACAGCATGGAGCAATCTAGGAGGCCATTACAGCATGGAGCAATCTATGCGGCCATTATACTAATGGAGCAATCTATAGGGCCATTATACTTATGGAGCAATCTATGGGGCCATTATACTTATGGAGAAATCTATGGGGCCATCATACAGTATGGAGCAATCTATGGAGCCATTATGCAGTATGGAGCAATCTATGGGGCCATTACAGCATGGAGCAATCTATGGGGCCATTATACTTATGGAGCAATCTATGGGACCATTACAGCATGGAGCAATCTATGGGACCATTATACAGCATGGAGCAATCTATGGGGCCATTATACAGCATGGGGCAATCTATGGGGCCATTATACAGCATGGAGCAATCTATAGGGCCATTACACTTATGGAGCAATCTATAGGGCCATTACAGCATGGAGCAATCTATGGGGCCATTATACAGTATGGAGCAATCTATGGAGCCATTATGCAGTATGGAGCAATCTATTTGGCCATTATGCAGCATGGCGCAATCTATAGGGCCATTACAGCATGGAGCAATCTATGGGGCCATTATACAGCATGGAGCAATCTATGGGGCCATTATACAGCATGGAGCAATCTATGGGGCCATTATACAGCATGGAGCAATCTATGGGGCCATTATACAGCATGGAGCAATCTATGGGGCCATTATACAGCATGGAGCAATCTATGGGGCCATTATACAGCATGGAGCAATCTATGGGGCCATTACCGCGTGGAGCAATCTATGGGGCCATTATCCTTATGGAGCAATCTATAGGGCCATTACAGCATGGAGCAATCTATGGGGCCATTATACTTATGGAGCAATCTATGGGGCCATTATACTTATGGAGCAATCTATGGGGCCATTATACTTATGGAGCAATCTATGGGGTGTAGCGCCGGCATCCCTGCCCTCTGCTAGGCAGGGACGCTGGTCCCCTCACCTCCCTGCTCCGTGCCCGGCTTCCTCCTCCCGCTCTGCTGGCAGCGCGCGCTCCTTCCCGGCCACTGTGCTTAGGGCGCGCGCGCGCGCTCTCCCTCCCTCTTAAAGGGGCCGCGCGCGCCGTCCTAAGGAGTCCCCGGCCAATGGCCGGAGGACTTCACCATATATAAGGCACCTCCTCCAAAATGGAGGTGCCCGAGCAATGTTGTTGCACTGTTCTACTCTGCTTCAGCCCTCAGGTCCCGTTGCCAGTTACCTGCCAGTTACCTGCCTGATTCCTGCCAGTTTGCTGTCTGTTTCCTGCCAGTTATTCCTGCTACCTGCTTGCTAGCCTGAGGTCCGACGGTCTGCCTTTCAACTCCTGTCAGTCTGTCTAAGGACCAGCTTGCCCGCTCACCTGGGAGCGCACATCAGCTACTTGCCTGCTTGCTAGACTGAGGTCCGACTGTCTGCCTTTCTACTCCTGTCAGTCTGTCTATGGGCCAGCTTGCCCGCTCACCTGGGAGCGCTCCTCCGCTACCTGCCTGCTTGCCTGCCCGGAGGCTCCGCCGTCACGTGCTGTGACCACCAGCTATTCCAGAGACTCTTGCCCGCTCACCTGGGAGCGCTTCTCCGCTACCTGCCTGCTTGCCTACCTGGAGGCTTCGCCGTCACGTGCTGTGACCACCTGCTATTCCAGAGACTCTCGCTTGCTCACCTGGGAGCACACATCCTCCATCTGCCTTGCTTGCCTACCTGGAGGCTTCGCTGTCACGTGCTGTGACCACCTGCTATTCCAGAGACTCTCGCTTGCTCACCTGGGAGCACACATCCTCCATCTGCCTTGCTAGCCTACCTGGAGGTTCAGCCATCACAGGTCGTACCAGCCCGTTCACCCAGAGACTGCCCCGGTCACTTGCCGTGACCTCCAGCCCGTTCACCCAGAGACTGCCCCGGTCACTTGCCGTGACCTCCAGCCCGTTCACCCAGAGACTGTCCCGGTCACCTGCTGTGACTGCCTGCCTGGTCGCCACCCGCTCCCTTACAAGGACCGCCCCCTTGTATAGTAGCTCAGAGGTTCCGCCTCCCAGACCCGTTACATGGGGCCATTACAGCATGGAGCAATCTATGGGGCCATTATACAGTAGGGAGCAATCTATGGGGCCATTATACTTATGGAGCAATCTATAGGGCCATTACAGCATGCAGCAATCTATGGGGCCATTATACAGCATGGAGCAATCTGTGGAGCCATTATACTTATGGAGCAATCTATGGGGCCATTATGGAGCATGGAGCAATCTATAGGGCCATTACAGCATGGAGCAATCTATGGGGCCATTATACTTATGGAGCAATCTATGGGGCCATTATACTTATGGAGCAATCTATGGGGCCATTATACAGCATGGAACAATCTATGGGGCCATTATACAGCAGGGAGCAATCTAGGGGGCCATTATACAGCATGGGGCAATCTATGGGGCCATTATTCAGCATGGAGCAATCTATGGGGCCATTATACTTATGGAGCAATCTATAGGGCCATTACATCATGGAGCAATCTATGGGGCCATTATACTTATGGAGCAATCTATAGCGCCATTACAGCATGGAGCAATCTATGGGGCCATTACAGCATGGAGCAATCTATGCGGCCATTACAGCATGGAGCAATCTATGCGGCCATTACAGCATGGAGCAATCTATAGGGCCATTACAGCATGGAGCAATCTATAGGGCCATTACAGCATGGAGCAATCTATAGGGCCATTACAGCATGGAGCAATCTATAGGGCCATTATAATTATGGAGCAATCTATAGGGCCATTATAATTATGGAGCAATCTATAGGGCCATTATACTTATGGAGAAATCTATGGGGCCATTATACAGTATGAAGCAATCTATGGAGCCATTATGCAGCATGGAGCAATCTATGGGGCCATTATGCAGCATGGAGCAATCTATAGGGCCATTACAGCATGGAGCAATCTATGGGGCCATTATACTTATGGAGCACTCTATGGGACCATTACAGCGTGGAGCAATCTATGGGGCCATTATACAGCATGGAGCAATCTATGGGGCCATTATACAGCATGGGGCAATCTATGGGGCCATTATACAGCATGGGGCAATCTATGGGGCCATTCCACTTATGGAGCAATCTATAGGGCCATTACAGCATGAAGCAATCTATGGGGCCATTATACAGCATGGAGCAATCTATAGGGCCATTACAGCATGGAGCAATGTATAGGGCCATTACAGCATGGAGCAATCTATGGGGCCATTACAGCATGGAGCAATCTATGGGGCCATTACAGCATGGAGCAATCTATGGGGCCATTATACAGTATGGAGCAATCTATGGGGCCATTATACAGCATGGAGCAATCTATGGGGCCATTATACAGCATGGAGCAATCTATAGGGCCATTACAGCATGGAGCAATCTATGGGGCCATTATACTTATGGAGCAATCTATAGGACCATTACAGCATGGAGCAATCTATGGGGCCATTATACTTATGGATCAATCTATAGGGCCATTATACTTATGGATCAATCTATAGGGTCATTATACTTATGGAGCAATCTATAGGGTCATTATACTTATGGAGCAATCTATGGGGCCATTATACAGTATGGAGCAATCTATAGGGCCATTATGCAGCATGGAGCAATCTATGGGGCCATTATGCAGCATGGAGCAATCTATGGGGCCATTATGCAGCATGGAGCAATTTATAGGGCCATTACAGCATGGACCAATCTATGGGGCCATAATACTGCATGGAACAATCTATGGGGCCATTATACAGCAGGGGTCAATCTATGGGGCCATTATACAGCATGGGGCAATCTATGGGGCCATTACAGCATGGAGCAATCTATGAGACCATTACAGCATGGAGCAATCTATGCGGCCATTATACTAATGGAGCAATCTATAGGGCCATTATACTTATGGAGCAATCTATGGGGCCATTATACTTATGGAGCAATCTATGGGGCCATCATACAGTATGGAGCAATCTATGGAGCCATTATGCAGTATGGAGCAATCTATGGGGCCATTATGCAGCATGGAGCAATCTATGGGACCATTACAGCATGGAGCAATCTATGGGGCCATTATACAGCATGGAGCAATCTATGGGGCCATTATACAGCATGGAGCAATCTATGGGGCCATTATACAGCATGGAGCAATCTATGGGGCCATTATACATCATGGAGCAATCTATAGGGCCATTACAGCATGGAGCAATCTATGGGGCCATTATACAGCATGGAGCAATCTTTAGGGCCATTACACTTATGGAGCAATCTATAGGGCCATTACAGCATGGAGAAATCTATGGGGCCATTATACAGTATGGAGCAATCTATGGGACCATTATGCAGCATGGAGCAATCTATGGGACCATTATGCAGCATGGAGCAATCTATGGGACCATTATGCAGCATGGAGCAATCTATGGGACCATTATGCAGCATGGCGCAATCTATGGGGCCATTACCGCGTGGAGCAATCTATGGGGCCATTATACAGCATGGAGCAATCTATGGGGTCATTATACAGTAGGGAGCAATCTATGGGGCCATTATACAGTAGGGAGCAATCTATGGGGCCATTATACAGCATGGATCAATCTATGGGGCCATTATCCTTATGGAGCAATCTATAGGGCCATTACAGCATGGAGCAATCTATGGGGCCATTATACTTATGGAGCAATCTATGGGGCCATTACAGCAAGGAGCAATCTATGGGGCCATTATACAGCATGGAGCAATCTATGGGGCCATTATACAGCAGGGAGCAATCTATGGGGCCTTTATACTTATGGAGCAATCTATAGGGCCATTACAGCATGGAGCAATCTATGGGGCCATTATACAGTAGGGAGCAATCTATGGGGCCATTATACTTATGGAGCAATCTATAGGGCCATTACAGCATGCAGCAATCTATGGGGCCATTATACAGCATGGAGCAATCTGTGGAGCCATTATACTTATGGAGCAATCTATGGGGCCATTATGGAGCATGGAGCAATCTATAGGGCCATTACAGCATGGAGCAATCTATGGGGCCATTATACAGCAATCTATGGGGCCATTATACAGCATGGAGCAATCTGTGGAGCCATTATACTTATGGAGCAATCTATGGGGCCATTATGGAGCATGGAGCAATCTATGGGGCCATTATACAGTAGGGAGCAATCTATGCGGCCATTATACTTATGGAGCAATCTATAGGGCCATTACACTTATGGAGCAATCTATAGGGCCATTACACTTATGGAGCAATCTATAGGGCCATTATACTTATGAAGCAATCTATGGAGCCATTATACAGTATGGAGCGATCTATGGGGCCATTATACAGCATGGGGCAATATATGGGGCCATTATACAGCATGGGGCAATATATGGGGCCATTATACAGCATGGAGCAATCTATGGGGCCATTATACAGCATGGAGCAATCTATAGGGCCATTATACTTATGGAGCAATCTATGGGGCCATTACAGCATGGAGCAATCTATGGGGCCATTATACAGCATGGAGCAATCTATGGCGCCATTATACAGCATGGAGCAATCTATAGGGCCATTATACTTATGGAGCAATCTATAGGGCCATTATACTTATGGAGCAATCTATGGGGCCATTATGGAGCATGGAGCAATCTATAGGGCCATTACAGCATGGAGCAATCTATGGGGCCATTATACTTATGGAGCCATCTATGGGGCCAGTATACAGCAATCTATGGGGCCATTATGCAGCATGGAGCAATCTATAGGGCCATTACAGCATGGAGCAATGTATAGGGCCATTACAGCATGGAGCAATCTATGGGACCATTACAGCGTGGAGCAATCTATGGGGCCATTATACTTAGGGAGCAATCTATGGGGCCATTATACAGCATGGGGCAATCTATGGGGCCATTATACTTATGGAGCAATCTATAGGGCAATTACAGCATGCAGCAATCTATGGGGCCATTATACAGCATGGAGCAATCTGTGGAGCCATTATACTTATGGAGCCATCTATGGGGCCATTATACAGCATGGAACAATCTATGGGGCCATTATACTTATGGAGCAATCTGTGGAGCCATTATACTTATGGAGCAATCTATGGGGCCATTTTACAGCAGGGAGCAATCTAGGGGGCCATTATACAGCATGGGGCAATCTATGGGACCATTATTCAGCATGGAGCAATCTATGGGGCCATTATAGTTATGGAGCAATCTATAGGGCCATTACAGCATGGAGCAATCTATGAGGCCATTACAGCATGGAGCAATCTATGCGGCCATTATACTTATGGAGCAATCTATAGGGCCATTACAGCATGGAGCAATCTATGGGGCCATTATACAGCATGGAGCTATCTATGGGGCCATTATACTTATGGAGCAATCTATAGGGCCATTATACTTATGGAGCAATCTATGGGGCCATTACAGCATGGAGCAATCTATGGGGCCATTATACAGCATGGAGCAATCTATGGCGCCATTATACAGCATGGAGCAATCTATAGGGCCATTATACTTATGGAGCAATCTGTGGAGCCATTATACTTATGGAGCAATCTATGGGGCCATTATGGAGCATGGAGCAATCTATAGGGCCATTACAGCATGGAGCAATCTATGGGGCCATTATACTTATGGAGCCATCTATGGGGCCAGTATACAGCAATCTATGGGGCCATTATACAGCATGGAACAATCTATGGGGCCATTATACAGCAGGGAGCAATCTAGGGGGCCATTATACAGCATGGGGCAATCTATGGGGCCATTATTCAGCATGGAGCAATCTATGGGGCCATTATACTTATGGAGCAATCTATAGGGCCATTACAGCATGGAGCAATCTATGCGGCCATTATACTTATGGAGCAATCTATAGGGCCATTATACTTATGGAGCAATCTATAGGGCCATTATACTTATGGAGAAATCTATGGGGCCATTATACTTATGGAGAAATCTATGGGGCCATTATGCAGCATGGAGCAATCTATAGGGCCATTACAGCATGGAGCAATGTATAGGGCCATTACAGCATGGAGCAATCTATGGGACCATTACAGCGTGGAGCAATCTATGGGGCCATTATACAGCATGGAGCAATCTATGGGGCCATTATACAGCATGGGGCAATCTATGGGGCCATTATACTTATGGAGCAATCTATAGGGCAATTACAGCATGCAGCAATCTATGGGGCCATTATACAGCATGGAGCAATCTGTGGAGCCATTATACTTATGGAGCCATCTATGGGGCCATTATACAGCATGGAACAATCTATGGGGCCATTATACTTATGGAGCAATCTGTGGAGCCATTATACTTATGGAGCAATCTATGGGGCCATTATACAGCAGGGAGCAATCTAGGGGGCCATTATACAGCATGGGGCAATCTATGGGACCATTATTCAGCATGGAGCAATCTATGGGGCCATTATAGTTATGGAGCAATCTATAGGGCCATTACAGCATGGAGCAATCTATGGGGCCATTACAGCATGGAGCAATCTATGCGGCCATTATACTTATGGAGCAATCTATAGGGCCATTATACTTATGGAGCAATCTAAAGGGCCATTATACTTATGGAGCAATCTATAGGGCCATTATACTTATGGAGCAATCTATAGGGCCATTATACTTATGGAGAAATCTATAGGGCCATTATACTTATGGAGAAATCTATGGGGCCATTATACAGTATGGAGCAATCTATGGAGCCATTATGCAGTATGGAGCAATCTATGGGGCCATTATGCAGCATGGAGCAATCTATAGGGCCATTACAGCATGGAGCAATCTATGGGGCCATTATACTTATGGATTAATCTATGGGACTATTACAGCGTGGAGCAATCTATGGGGCCATTATACAGCATGGAGCAATCTATAGAGCCATTACAGCATAGAGCAATCTATGGGGCCATTATACAGCATGGAGCAATCTATGGGGCCATTATACAGTATGGAGCAATCTATGGGGCCATTATGCAGCATGGAGCAATCTATAGGGCCATTACAGCATGGAGCAATCTATGGGGCCATTATACTTATGGATTAATCTATGGGACTATTACAGCGTGGAGCAATCTATGGGCCAATTATACTTATGGAGCAATCTATAGGGCCATTACAGCATGGAGCAATCTATGGGGCCATTATACTTATGGAGCAATCTATGGGGCCATTACAGCATGGCGCAATCTATGGGTCCATTATACAGCATGGAGCAATCTATGGGGCCATTATACTTATGGAGCAATCTATAGGGCCATTATACTTATGGCGCAATCTATAGGGCCATTAGACTCATGGAGCAATCTATAGGGTCATTATACTTATGGAGCAATCTATAGGGCCATTATACAGTATGGAGCAATCTATGGAGCCATTATGCAGTATGGAGCAATCTATGAGGCCATTATACAGCATGGAGCAATCTATGGGGCCATTATACAGCATGGAGCAATCTATGGGGCCATTATACAGCATGGAGCAATCTATGGGGCCATTATACAGCATGGGGCAATCTATGGGGCCATTATACAGCATGGAGCAATCTATGGGGCCATTACACTTATGGAGCAATCTATAGGGCCATTACACTTATGGAGCAATCTATGGGGCCATTATACAGCATGGAGCAATCTATGGGGCCATTATAATTATGGAGCAATCTATGGGGCCATTATACTTATGGAGCAATCTATGGGGCCATTATACAGTATGGAGCAATCTATAGGGCCATTACATCATGGAGCAATCTATGGGGCCATTACATCATGGAGCAATCTATGGGACCATTACAGCATGGAGCAATCTATGGGGCCATTATACAGCATGGAGCAATCTATGGGGCCATTATACAGCATGGAGCAATCTATGGGGCCATTATACAGCATGGAGCAATCTTTCGGCCATTATACAGCATGGAGCAATCTTTGGGCCATTATACAGCATGGAGCAATCTATGGGACCATTACAGCATGGAGCAATCTATAGGGCCATTACAGCATGGAGCAATCTATGGGGCCATTATACTTATGGAGCAATCTATGGGGCCATTACAGCATGGCGCAATCTATGGGGCCATTATACAGCATGGAGCAATCTATGGGGCCATTATACTTATGGAGCAATCTATGGAGCCATTACAGCATGGTGCAATTTATGGGGCCATTACCGCATGGAGCAATCTATTGGGCCATTATACTTATGGAGCAATCTATAGGGCCATTAGACTCATGGAGCAATCTATAGGGCCATTATACTTATGGAGTAATCTATGGGGCCATTACAGCATGGCGCAATCCATGGGGCCATTATACAGCATGGAGCAATCTATGGGGCCATTATACAGTAGGGAGCCATCTATGGGGCCATTATACAGTAGGGAGCCATCTATGGGGCCATTATACAGCATGGGGTAATCTATGGGGCCATTATACAGCATGGAGCAATCTATGGGGCCATTATCCTTATGGAGCAATCTATTGGGCCATTACAGCATGGAGCAATCTATGGGGCCATTATACTTATGGAGCAATCTATAGGGCCATTACAGCATGGAGCAATCTATGGGGCCATTATACAGAAGGGAGCAATCTATGGGGCCATTATACTTATGGAGCAATCTATAGGGCCATTACAGCATGCAGCAAGCTATGGGGCCATTATACAGTATGGAGCAATCTATGGGGCCATTATGCAGCATGGAGCAATCTCTAGGGCCATTACAGCATGGAGCAATCTATGCGGCCATTATACAGCATGGAGCAATCTATGGGGCCATTATACAGCATGGGGCAATCTATGGGGCCATTATACAGCATGGGGCAATCTATGGGGCCATTATACAGCATGGAGCAATCTATAGGGCCATTACAGCATGGAGCAATCTATGGGGCCATTATACAGCATGGAGCTATCTATAGGGACATTACAGCATGGAGCAATGTATAGGGCCATTACAGCATGGAGCAATCTATGGGGCCATTATACTTATGGAGCAATATATGGGACCATTACAGCATGGAGCAATCTATGGGGCCATTATACAGCATGGAGCAATCTATGGGGCCATTATACAGCATGTAGCAATCTATGGGCCCATTATATTTATGGAGCAATCTATAGCGCCATTACAGCATGGCGCAATCTATGGGGCCATTACCGCATGGAGCAATCTATGGGGCTATTATACTTATGGAGCAATCTATGGGGCCATTACAGCATGGCGCAATCTATGGGGCCATTATACAGCATGGAGCAATCTATGGGGCCATTACAGCATGGAGCAATCTATGGGGCCATTACAGCATGGAGCAATCTATGGGGCCATTACAGCATGGAGCAATCTATGGGGCCATTACAGCATGGAGCAATCTATGGGGCCATTACAGCATGGAGCAATCTATGGGGCCATTATACAGCATGGAGCAATCTATGGGGCGATTATACAGCATGGAGCAATCTATGGGGCGATTATACAGTATGGAGCAATCTATGGGGCCATTATACAGTATGGAGCAATCTATGGGGCCATCACAGCATGGAGCAATCTATGGGGCCATCACAGCATGGAGCAATCTATGGGGCCATTACAGCATGGAGCAATCTATGGGGCCATTATACTTATGGAGCAATCTAGAGGGCCATTACAGCATGGAGCAATCTATGGGGCCATTATACCTATGGAGCAATCTATAGGGCCATTACAGTATGGCGCAATCTATAGGGCCATTACAGTATGGCGCAATCTATAGGGCCATTACGGCATGGAGCAATCTATAGGGCCATTACGGCATGGAGCAATCTATAGGGCCATTACGGCATGGAGCAATATATGAGGCCATTATACAGTATGGAGCACTATATGGGGCCATTATACATTATGCAGCAGCATGTGGGGGCATTATACAGTATGGAGTTATATATGGGGCCATTATACAGTTTGCAGCAGCATCATGTGGGGCCATTATGCAGCATGGAGCAATCTATGGGGCCATTATGCAGCATGGAGCAATCTATGGGGCTATTATACAATATGGAGCAATCTATTGGGCCATTATGCAGCATGGAGCAATCTAGGGGGCCATTATACTTATGGAGCAATCTAGGGGGCCATTACAGCATGGAGCAAGCTATAGGGCCATTACAGCATGGAGCAAGCTATGGGGCCATGATACAGTATGGAGCAATCTATGGGGCCATTATACAGTATGGAGCAATCTATGGGGCCATTACAGCATGGAGCAATATATGGGGCCATTATACAGTATGGAGCAGTCTATGGGGCCATTATACTGTAGGGAGCAATCTATGGGGCCATTATACAGCATGGAGCAATCTATAGGGCCATTATACAGCATGGAGCAATCTATAGGGCCATTACAGCATGGAGCAATCTATGGGGCCATTATACTTAGGGAGCAATCTATGGGGCCATTACAGCATGGAGCAATATATGGGGCCATTATACAGCATGGAGCAATCTATGGGGCCATTATACAGTAGGGAGAAATCTATGGGACCATTATACAGCATGGGGCAATCTATGGGGCCATTATACAGTATGGAGCAGTCTATGGGACCATTACAGCATGGAGCAATCTATGGGGCCATTATACTTGTGGAGCAATCTATATGGCCATTACAGCATGGAGCAATATATGGGGCCATTATACAGTATGGAGCAGTCTATGGGACCATTACAGCATGGAGCAATCTATGGGGCCATTATACTTGTGGAGCAATCTATAGGGCCATTATAGCATTGAGCAATCTATAGGGCCATTACAGCATGGAGCAATGTATGGAGCCACTATACAGTATGGAGCAATATATGGGGCCATTATACAGTATGGAGCAATATATGAGGCCATTATACAGTATGGAGCACTATATGGGGCCATTATACATTATGCAGCAGCATGTGGGGGCATTATACAGTATGGAGTTATATATGGGTCCATTATACAGTTTGCAGCAGCATCATGTGGGGTCATTATGCAGCATGGAGCAATATATGGGGCCATTATATTATGGAGCAATCTAGGGGGGCATTGTACAGTAGGGAGAAATCTATGGTGCCATTACAGTATGGAGCAATCCATGGGGCCATTATGCAGCATGGAGCAAGCTATAGGGCCATTACAGCATGGAGCAAGCTATAGGGCCATTACAGCATGGAGCAAGCTATAGGGCCATTACAGCATGGAGCAAGCTATAGGGCCATTACAGCATGGAGCAAGCTATGGGGCCATTATACAGTATGGAGCAATCTATGGGGCCATTATACAGTATGGAGCAATCTATGGGGCCATTATACAGCATGGAGCAATCTATGGGGCCATTATACAGCATGGAACAATCTATGGGGCCATTATACAGTATGGAGCAATCTATGGGGCCATTATACAGTATGGAGCAATCTATGGGGCCATTATGCAGCATGGAACAATCTATGGGGTCATTATGCAGTATGGCGCAATCTATGGGGCCATTATACAGTATGGCGCAATCTATAGGGCCATTACAGCATGGAGCAATCTATGGGGCCATTACACTTATGGAGCAATCTATGGGGCCATTACAGCATGGAGCAATCTATGGGGCCATTACAGCATGGAGCAATCTATGGGGCCATTACAGCATGGAGCAATCTATGGGGCCATTACAGCATGGAGCAATCTATGGGGCCATTACAGCATGGAGCAATCTATGGGGCCATTACAGCATGGAGCAATCTATGGGGCCATTACAGCATGGAGCAATCTATGGGGCCATTACAGCATGGAGCAATCTATAGGGCCATTACAGTATGGCGCAATCTATAGGGCCATTACGGCATGGAGCAATCTATAGGGCCATTACGGCATGGAGCAATCTATAGGGCCATTACGGCATGGAGCAATCTATAGGGCCATTACGGCATGGAGCAATCTATAGGGCCATTACGGCATTGGAGCAATCTATAGGGCCATTACGGCATTGGAGCAATATATGAGGCCATTATACAGTATGGAGCACTATATGGGGCCATTATACATTATGCAGCAGCATGTGGGGGCATTATACAGTATGGAGTTATATATGGGGCCATTATACAGTTTGCAGCATCATCATGTGGGGCCATTATGCAGCATGGAGCAATCTATGGGGCCATTATGCAGCATGGAGCAATCTATGAGGCCATTATGTTGCATGGAACAATATATGAGGCAATTAATGTATGGAGCAATCTATGGGGCCATTACAGTATGGAGCAATCTATGGGGCTATTATACAATATGGAGCAATCTATGGGGCCATTATGCAGCATGGAGCAATCTAGGGGGCCATTATACTTATGGAGCAATCTAGGGGGCCATTATACTTATGGAGCAATCTAGGGGGCCATTATACTTATGGAGCAATCTAGGGGGCCATTACAGCATGGAGCAAGCTATAGGGCCATTACAGCATGGAGCAAGCTATGGGGCCATTATACAGTATGGAGCAATCTATGGGGCCATTACAGCATGGAGCAATCTATGGGGCCATTACAGCATGGAGCAATCTATGGGGCCATTATACAGTATGGAGCAGTCTATGGGGCCATTATACTGTAGGGAGCAATCTATGGGGCCATTATACAGCATGGAGCAATCTATAGGGCCATTATACAGCATGGAGCAATCTATAGGGCCATTACAGCATGGAGCAATCTATGGGGCCATTATACTTAAGGAGCAATCTATGGGGCCATTACAGCATGGAGCAATATATGGGGCCATTATACAGCATGGAGCAATCTATGGGGCCATTATACAGTAGGGAGAAATCTATGGGACCATTATACAGCATGGGGCAATCTATGGGGCCATTATACAGTATGGAGCAGTCTATGGGACCATTACAGCATGGAGCAATCTATAGGGCCATTATAGCATTGAGCAATCTATAGGGCCATTACAGCATGGAGCAATGTATGGAGCCACTATACAGTATGGAGCAATATATGGGGCCATTATACAGTATGGAGCAATATATGAGGCCATTATACAGTATGGAGCACTATATGGGGCCATTATACATTATGCAGCAGCATGTGGGGGCATTATACAGTATGGAGTTATATATGGGGCCATTATACAGTTTGCAGCAGCATCATGTGGGGTCATTATGCAGCATGGAGCAATATATGGGGCCATTATATTATGGAGCAATCTAGGGGGGCATTGTACAGTAGGGAGCAATCTATGGTGCCATTACAGTATGGAGCAATCCATGGGGCCATTATGCAGCATGGAGCAAGCTATAGGGCCATTACAGCATGGAGCAAGCTATAGGGCCATTACAGCATGGAGCAAGCTATAGGGCCATTACAGCATGGAGCAAGCTATAGGACCATTACAGCATAGAGCAATCTATGGGGCCATTATACAGTATGGAGCCATTATACAGTATGGAGCAATCTATGGGGCCATTATACAGTATGGAACAATCTATGGGGCCATTATACAGTATGGAGCAATCTATGGGGCCATTATACAGTATGGAGCAATCTATGGGGCCATTATGCAGCATGGAACAATCTATGGGGTCATTATGCAGTATGGAGCAATCTATGGGGCCATTATACAGTATGGCGCAATCTATAGGGCCATTACACTTATGGAGCAATCTATGGGGCCATTACACTTATGGAGCAATCTATGGGGCCATTACACTTATGGAGCAATCTATGGGGCCATTACAGCATGGAGCAATCTATGGGGCCATTACAGCATGGAGCAATCTATGGGGCCATTACAGCATGGAGCAATCTATGGGGCCATTATACAGCATGGAGCAATCTATGGGGCCATTATACAGCATGGAGCAATCTATGGGGCCATTATACAGCATGGAGCAATCTATGGGGCCATTATACAGCATGGAGCAATCTATGGGGCCATCACAGCATGGAGCAATCTATGGGGCCATCACAGCATGGAGCAATCTATGGGGCCATCACAGCATGGAGCAATCTATGGGGCCATCACAGCATGGAGCAATCTATGGGGCCATTATACAGTATGGAGCAATCTATGGGGCCATTATACAGTATGGAGCAATCTATGGGGCCATTATACTTATGGAGCAATCTATGGGGCCATCACAGCATGGAGCAATCTATGGGGCCATCACAGCATGGAGCAATCTATGGGGCCATCACAGCATGGAGCAATCTATGGGGCCATCACAGCATGGAGCAATCTATGGGGCCATTACAGCATGGAGCAATCTATGGGGCCATTATACCTATGGAGCAATCTATAGGGCCATTACAGTATGGCGCAATCTATAGGGCCATTACAGTATGGCGCAATCTATAGGGCCATTACGGCATGGAGCAATCTATAGGGCCATTACGGCATGGAGCAATCTATAGGGCCATTACGGCATGGAGCAATCTATAGGGCCATTACGGCATGGAGCAATCTATAGGGCCATTACGGCATGGAGCAATCTATAGGGCCATTACGGCATGGAGCAATCTATAGGGCCATTACGGCATGGAGCAATATATGAGGCCATTATACAGTATGGAGCACTATATGGGGCCATTATACATTATGCAGCAGCATGTGGGGCCATTATACAGTTTGCAGCAGCATCATGTGGGGCCATTATGCAGCATGGAGCAATCTATGGGGCCATTATGCTGCATGGAGCAATCTATGAGGCCATTATGTTGCATGGAACAATATATGAGGCAATTAATGTATGGAGCAATCTATGGGGCCATTACAGTATGGAGCAATCTATGGGGCTATTATACAATATGGAGCAATCTATTGGGCCATTATACTTATGGAGCAATCTAGGGGGCCATTATACTTATGGAGCAATCTAGGGGGCCATTACAGCATGGAGCAAGCTATAGGGCCATTACAGCATGGAGCAAGCTATAGGGCCATTACAGCATGGAGCAATCTATGGGGCCATTATACAGTATGGAGCAATCTATGGGGCCATTATACAGTATGGAGCAATCTATGGGGCCATTATACAGTATGGAGCAATCTATGGGGCCAATACAGCATGGAGCAATCTATGGGGCCATTATACAGTATGGAGCAATCTATGGGGCCATTATGCAGTATGGAGCCATTATACAGCATGGAGCAATCTATGGGGCCATTATACAGTATGGAGCAATCTATGGGGCCATTATGCAGTATGGAGCCATTATACAGTATGGAGCAATCTATGGGGCCATTATGCAGCATGGAGCAATCTATGGGGCCATTATGCAGCATGGAGCAATCTATGGGGCCATTATGCAGCATGGAGCAATCTATGGGGTCATTATGCAGCATGGAGCAATCTATGGGGCCATTATACAGTATGGAGCAATATATGGGGCCATTATACAGTATGGAGCACTATATGGGACCATTATACAGTATGCAGCACTATATGGGGCCATTATACAGTATGCAGCATCATGTGGGGCCATTATACAGTATGGAGTTATATATGGGGCCATTATACAGTATGCAGCATCATGTGGGGCCATTATAGTATGGAGCAATCTAGGGGGCCATTATACAGTAGGGAGCAATGTATGGGGCCATTATGCAGCATGGAGCAATCTATGAGGCCATTATGTTGCATGGAACAATCTATGAGGCAATTAATGTATGGAGCAATCTATGGGGCCATTACAGTATGGAGCAATCTAGGGGCTATTATACAATATGGAGCAATCTATGGGGCCATTACAGTATGGAGCAATCTAGGGACTATTATACAATATGGAGCAATCTATGGAGCCATTATACAGTATGGAGCAATCTATGGGGCCATTACAGCATGGAACAATCTATGGGGCCATTATGCAGTATGGAGCCATTATACAGTATGGAGCAATCTATGGGGCCATTATGCAGCATGGAGCAATCTATGGGGCCATTATGCAGCATGGAACAATCTATGGGGTCATTATGCAGCATGGAGCAATCTATGGGGTCATTATGCAGCATGGAGCAATCTATGGGGTCATTATGCAGCATGGAGCAATCTATGGAGCCATTATACAGTATGGAGCACTATATGGGGCCATTATACAGTATGGAGCACTATATGGGGCCATTATACAGTATGGAGCACTATATGGGGCCATTATACAGTATGCAGCATCATGTGGGGCCATTATACAGTATGGAGTTATATATGGGGCCATTATACAGTATGCAGCATCATGTGGGGCCATTATAGTATGGAGCAATCTAGGGGGCCATTATACAGTAGGGAGCAATGTATGGGGCCATTACAGTGTGGAGCAATCTATGGGGCCATTATGCAGCATGGAGCAATCTATGAGGCCATTATGTTGCATGGAACAATCTATGAGGCAATTAATGTATGGAGCAATCTATGGGGCCATTACAGTATGGAGCAATCTAGGGGCTATTATACAATATGGAGCAATCTATGGGGCCATTACAGTATGGAGCAATCTAGGGGCTATTATACAATATGGAGCAATCTATGGGGCCATTATGCAGCATGGAGCAATCTATGGGGCCATTTCAGTATGGAACAATCTATGGGGCCCATTATACTGTATGGAGGTTTATGTGGGGCCCATTATTCTGTATGGAGGACTATGTGGGGCCATTATTCTGTATAGAGGACTATGTAGGGTCCATTACATTTTATAGAGGACTTTGTGGTGCCCATAATTCTGTATGGGGGACTATGTGGGGGCCGGGAATTGGATGTTTCGCCCCCAGCAGTTCGCCCCCGGGTACATTTCGCCCCCGCACAGTTCGCCCCCAGGATGTTTCGCCCCCAGCAGTTCGCCCCCAGGATGTTTCGCCCCGAACATTTCGCCCCCAGGATGTTTCGCCCCGAACATTTCACCCCCAGCAGTTCGCCCCCAGGATGTTTCGCCCCGAACATTTTGCCCCCAGCATTTCATCCCTGGATGTTTTGTCTCTAGCAATTTGCTCCTGGATCTTTCGCATACGGGAAAGACCTGCCTGAACTGAACTTTGGCAGGTTCGCTTATCACTAATAATACACCATATGAGTCTAAGATATAGAATTCTGATCAAATTAGTTTTTTTTATTCTAAAACATTGTTTTCTAGATAAGTCATTTTACAAACAGACAGGAAAATAGTAGGATTTCATTGGTTACTAAGGAGGTCGAGCCCCCTTGGTAGCAGAACGGATCCTGGTTCCCTGTGATACATTCAGGGCTGCTTGTTCACAGCCCTCTGCAAAGCTCCCCTTCACCCTCCGCTCATGTGCTCTGTCCTGGACAAGAGGAGGGCTCCCCCCCGCCTGTGTAAAGCCGTTACAGGACGGAACACATAGGGGGGGCTCTGCAGAAGGCTGTAAACCAGCAGCCCTTTATACATCATAGGGAATCTATTGTTACGGTAGTTGCATGCTCCTGTGCAGCCACAGCCTCTAGAATCCATCCACAAGTTCTGCTACTAAGGAGAAACAACCTCCTTAGCCACCACTGAAATCCTGCAGCACATGGAGCTGTAACTTGGAGGAGACTTTTCACACAGAAGTGAAGCTGCTGGAAGGTCTCCTTTGGAAATGAATATCATGGGCACAGGTACTATAACAGAACTTATGTTTTTTGGAGAGTTATGCTTTAACTGTATATATCAAAACTGTTGTAACAAGAAACATAAAAAGGTATAGAGGGGAAGGATTAGAGAAAAAGAGAAAAGACAAATTACAGGTTATAATGCTTGAATGATTTTACAGCTAAAAACACTGCTCTCAAAACATACAATATGTGACCATGAACTAAAATCCAAAGCTGTAGGCAATGCCTCTCAGATAATCCATCACGCTTCTATTATTGAAATCTTGCTCGATACGTTTAACCCTTGCTGAAATTGCAGCATACTTTTTGTTTCTTGCAGCGATGGGATTTCCTGCTATTATCTGAATAATTTCAAAACTATGGAGCTCTTGCTGATGTTTCAGACAGTTAATGAACCGGTATATATTTTGGAAAAGAGTACCACATGTTTCTGGAAAGCTACGGTGCCATCCTTCGACATCATTATTTGTTCGCTGTTGATCATTCAATGTTCGTTCATACACATTCCAGAGTTGAACTGGAAACAAAGGTGCTTGACGTCCTCTGCGATTCATTCGACCGATATTAGCTGTCTTCAAAATAGTTGGCGATAGGTATTGCTTCTTGTGGAAAGTCAGGATCTTCCACCAATTCTTCAAATGATTGCACAACATTCTGTGGTGGTATAAAGGCCAGGGCAGGTATCATGCGTATCCAACGGACAAATTCATGGTCACCTTGGTATTGCATCTTGAGTCCTTCATTTTGAACTTTATGCCAAACCGACTGTGATAGGTGGAAAAAGCAACCAGTCTTCTCAAGGTTGGGGAATTCACTTTCAAATGCCTGTATTGCAGCTAGTTCAAAATCCAACATCAGGTTGTGTGGCTGCCGTCCAGGCTGCAAGTTCTTCAGCTTTTGCAGCAACCTCTGGTATGTAGAACAGCTCTGGTCTGTCAGCAAGGTGCACACTAGCGGAACAACAAGGCCGCTATGGACTACATGGATTGTGTAAAGCTGCTTAAACAAGGCTGGTGTAGTGAAAAACATGCCATCAGCAAACCACTCTTTAGTTTGTGCCAGTAGATGGAGATTGTCTCTTGTTCCAAATATCAACATACGGCTGTGTCCATTTCCTAATTTAAAATGAAAGTATTAGTAGAGGAAATAACAGAAAAAGTGTAACAAGCATCAAACAGATAATTTTGGGATGAATTCACAAAAAAAAATATCCTAATCAGAAGCCTCTGTTCACATCTCACATTAAAAACTCACATTTTGCTCCAGATTTTCAGATTTCATAACTGAAGCAAAATCTAGTGTAAAGGGGCCAACCAATACTTTTTGACAACATATATTGTCCCAGTGGAAAATGATATATTTTTATTTAAAAAAAAATTATGCATAATGGAATTGTTTTAATACAATGTTAAATAGTTAAGTAGCTTACCAGAGTCATGCAGAAGGTACTGCTGCTGGACACCATCAATACTGATCTCCTGAAACTCCTGGGGGATAGCAAGTTGATCAAGGGTTTGAGGGAACCTTGGAATATTGCCAAGCTGCTTTGCTAATCGTATTGTTCTCTTCAGTGATGCTTTCCTTGGGAGAAGTGCTACAACATTAGAATGGGCTCCTGAAACGACATCTGTGAGAATCTGTTGTGGTGTCTCCCGTGTTGTCCTTGCCCTGGTGACTGCCACATTAACAAGTCGGATTGCTTCAGGTCTTGCAGCTTGTGCTGCGTGACTGTGAAGATTGACTACTTTCACAACTTTGCCAGATTCTTCATTGGTCCAAACACGTCCCATGCAAGTCGACCGTTTTTCACATACCCAGATGGAATGGACATCATCAGCGGTTCGTTTGGAAAATAAGTAAATGTGATTCTCATGGACCAACTTCCTCCTTCCACGTTTGGACAGAACTGAATTCATAGTTGTAGAAAGTGAATTGCTGTGGAAGCGGACTGATTTTTTGTGGCAGTACACTTCTCTCTTTGTGGAGATTTCAGACACTGCTATATTCTGATGTACAAATGGAATAAAAGCTAGTCTAATGTAACTTGCAGGACACCTGACCTGCTACTTGTTACATCTGCAACAAAACTTGCAACAAAGCAGGCCCGTGCTGGGTCAGGTAAAAGTTGAAAATTGTTTTGATTTTAGGCCTCTTGCACACTGTAATTTTAGAGTGGTTTCACACTTGTGTTTGGGGCCGCCAGAGGTCGATCCGCTCTGGATCTGACATCCAGCTGACCCCGGGGCAATGCTGGCATTCTGCTTGCATTGCCCATAGATGTGAACGGCTGGGTTCCGCGATCTGCAGCCGCCCGTTCGCTTTCGTAATACCGCATTCCGCTATCAGTGTCAGAACAAAAAGAAAAGCATTTTCTTCTTTTCATTCCGCTGCAGGTTAGCGGAACGGCGGCATTACAGAAGCGAACGGGAGGCCTGTAGTACATATGTAGTGGAAGTGTGAAAGCACCCTTATGCTGCCACTGTTTTAGAACTCCAAAGCACGTGCTTTACTAGCATTTTTGAGAGCACTTTTGTGAGCGCTCTCGGTAATGACCCATAAGATACAGGCTATTGATGAACGCTAAGTGCTCAAAAATAGCTCCTGTAATAAAATAAAAAGAGCTGGCCGAAACACCTCGCTTTTCCAGCCATTGACTTATATATTCAAAATTGGCAATCTTCTTAGCAATTTTCCAGTGCTTAGCACTTGGGAAAGTGCCTACTGTGAAAGAGGTCATAGGGCTAAAACACAAGGCCGAAATTCCCTGCCTAATTTGGGGCCAAAACATCTGGGGGCAAAAAGCTGGGGGCGAAATGTTCGGGGGCGAAACATCCTGGGGGTAAAATGCTGGGGGCGAAATGTGCGGGGGCAAACTGCTGGGGGCGAAACTTCCTAGAACCGTTTGAGGGTACCGTTGAATCGCTCACACAAACCATTGGTTTGGGGATGATACGTGCTCGATACCAGATGCTGCACCTGCATTTTCTTACATAGGGCCTCCATTAAGCAACACATGAACTGGGTCCCCTGGTCGGTAAGCATCTCACTGGGGAAGCCTACTCGCGAAAAGATGGCCAAGAGGGCGTCTGACACCTTATCCGCCCTAATTGAGGACAGGGCTACTGCCTCCGGATACTGGGTAGCATAGTCTATCACAGTAAGGATGAAACGTTTTCCAGAGCTGCTGGGTATGGCCAGTGGTCCCACAATGTCCACAACAATCCTCTGGAAAGGCTCCTCTATCACTGGCAAAGATATCAGGGGGGGCATTGGGAGCCGGCCCTGACTTTCCCACTCTTTGACACGTGGTACAGGAGTGACAGTAGTTCACCACATCTGTCCTCATTTTGGGCCAATAAAAGTAGTGAGACAGCCGGGCCTTGGTTTTGCTGACCCCCAAGTGTCCAGCAAGTGGAATCTCATGGGCGATCTGCAACAACTCACCCCTGAATTGGTAGGGGACGACCAGCTGTCTTCCCCTCAGCCACTCCTGTTGGGGTGTACAGGGAACTGTCTCCCAGTACAACCTCCTATGGTCCCACAATACCCTCTCCTTATCCGACTCGGAGGTGGGTTTCTCAGCGAGGCTCCTTAACGCCTCTAGGCTAGCATCTGAGTGCAGAGCTGCTTGAAACTCCTGGCTGGAGGAAGCCAGAAGTGAGGTTAAGGCCACGTCCTCACTGGGACCGGCTCTGGGTCCCTAACTGATTCCGTTATTCCTCTGTCCGAGGAGGGTCCAGAAGGCAGGGCGTTACTTGCGTTCTGGGCACTCTGACTGCGGGTAACAGCGGCTATATAGGCCGTCTCCCCGGGGAATAACACCGTCCCATCAGCCTGCGCGGCTATGCGTGCCACTTCCCCATCCTCCCCCATTACCTCAGGCGCAGTGCTACTTATGGGGCAGCTACCATCAGCCAGATCACCGTCTGTTGTGACACTGGTCGCTGGCACAGCACCACCTGCTTCATGGTCCCCGTGCCTCTCTCCATTACCCATAGCACTGACACTTGCTCCTGCTAGGGGATCTTCAGCAATATCACCCTTCAGCGTGACATGGCTGAGTTCTCCTGTACCTTCAAATACATCATCATCAGGTAAAGCTTTGACATTCACATTATCAGCATTAACCTTAACAACTGTATCAGATCGGTGACAGTCAGGGTCTTTCCTGGAATAAGCTCTTCAGCGGACTCCATTTCGGGTCGGATGAGGGTTCGTTCGGCCCCAGTGTCCTTGAGGCCTACAGTGACAGTATCCACCACAGTGACAGACTGCAAGTTTTCACAGGCCCTCCCAACCGGCCCACCCACCAAAAGAATTGATGCATTAGGCCCTGGGACCTTGGATGGGGGGTTCTTCCTCTGCTTCTCTGGGCAAGTGGCGCTGAGATGACAAGTCTGGTTGCAGAAATAACACTTGCGGGCATCAGATGCAGGCCGGGCGTTGGTAACGGGGACAAGGCCTCCAGAAGGTCGGATGCTGGGGCAGGGATGGCGGTTGATGGCTTACCCCCTTTCCAGCTGGCAACGCCCGGCTTCCGCACCTCCGGTTGGCCTTGTAGGTGTCTGCGATCTGCGCTGCTTTATTGGCATCTGGTGGCTCCCGATCCATTACCTCAGTCGGACACAGATGCAGGAACTGGTCTTTCACCATCAGGTCCTTTAACTGCTCAAAGGTGGTCGCTGACAGTCCTTGGATCCACTGCTTGAAGTTGGTTCTGAGCCCATGCACCACATCGCTGTAACTGTCGTGCGGTCCACGTTGGAGGTTCCGGAACTTTTTACAGTACACCTCAGGAGTCAGTTGGAACCTCTGGATTAGGGCCTGCTTAATGGCATCATAGTTCCCATCTAGGCCCTGAGGAAGAGCCACAAACACATCCAGAGCTTTGCCTCGCAGCCCTGCAGTTAAGTACCAGGCCCACTGGTCCACAGGCAGCTGGTACTGTCTGCAAGTCTTTTCAAAACCCCTCAGAAAGGTGTCGAGGTCGCTGTCCTTTAACATCACAGGAAAATGCTCTGGACGGGGTTTAAACAGGGTCGCATTGTTGGTCTCACCGTTCCGTGAGGTGGATGGTGAGATCCTGAGCTGGGCCATCTGCAGTTCATGGGCCTTCTGAGCTTGGGCCTGCCGCTCGGCCTCTCGCTCGGCTCGGGCCTCCGCTCGTCAGCCTCCTGGTGCTGCTGAATTACTTTCAGCCATCCTTCATGATCCTCTGCAGGAAGTTGCTGTAGAGCCATCTGCAGATAAGGGTCCAGGCTGCCCTGGTCGCTGACGCGGCATGCGTCTACAGGTGGGACCCCTGCAGCAGTACTGTCCATATCTTGGCTGACCCCTGGCCCTGCTGAGGTCTGGAGAAGGGCTTGCTCTGCCTCCAGTTGCGCCAGCGCAGCAGCCATTTGTTCTTTGTTTTTGCCGAGGGGGTCCATGCCTTTGGTTATACATATTCCAATAAGAGCGTCCATTTTCTGCTGGCTGTACCAGAACTCCCCAACAATGACCTTGATCACCAAAATACAAATAGAAAGAAAAAACGAAGAAGGGTAGGGGTGACTGCTGCACATACAGTATTGTCTCAGATCTAATAAACACTGAGTTCAATCTTCAAAACTTTTGTGCAGGGTCCAGGTAAGAACCGTGCAAGTTTTTAGTGAGAGGAATGATTGCTCAAACCAGATCACTAATGTTCTATGATCCCACCGCTTGCCACCAATTGTCAGGAAAACTTGGTCAGACCTTGCAGCACTCTGGCGCCCCCTTATCCTGCTGGTGAAACACGGTATTGACCGAGGATAAGCAACAGGGCGCAGCTGCTCTCATTTATGTCGACTATTGCGGCACGTGATGTGACAGGATGTATATATACCACCAGTTCCGTCCAGGAACGTATATATACCTCAATTCCACCACCCTCAACCACAATATCACATAAATACACCGTATGCTGCCACCACCGATCTCTTAACAGGTGGATCGGGTACCCGTTCGGTAACGTGAATTAGCGGGTGAGGAACGGGTTTGCTCAACATAGGACAAGAAGAACGAAGCTAGTAAATAATAATTTACTCCTGAAAGTTGGCAGTGTTTGCAAAAGATATACAAGATATTATAAAAGACAATTTACATATATGCACAAAACAGTTATTAAAATAAAAGGGGTAAATAATAGCAAAACCTGCGCCACGAGGTGATGGTCTCAGATTCTGTGGGGGGGGGGGGGCTCCCCGGAAATTAGGTGTGATTCCTCCACACAGCTAGGAGTGCTTGCATCTGACGTCCCTGGGTCGGAATGAGCCAACATGGACGTTCTGGTTTTTAGTAAGGAGGCAAAACACTAGGACACACCCATGTTGTTTACCTCACACGGGGGCTCGGTTTTGTGAACCCACCCAGCTGCACAAGACATAAATCCTTCATCTTCCATATCTTGGTATGGGGGGGCCCACATCCAAGATGGATACATCATGTTTGCCGTCACCAATATTCACGGAGATTGATATCAAATTTGATATTTCTATGATGTTCAGAAGCTCAGAACCCATTTCCTAGGTTTCTGGTGGTTTCCCAGTTATGAAAGATACATCATAACTGGAAAAAGGTGAGCATCCCAAAAATGTGGTCCATGTGTTTGTGACAGTCATGTGCATAGTTAACCCCTTAACATTTTACGTACTAATACGCGTCTGTGCCCTGGGACTTAAGAGCCAGACCCGTATTAGTACGTCATGGCGATCGCGCGCGCATACAGGCTGTGCGGGCGCGATCGCCGCCGGGTGTCAACTGATTGTCACAGCTGACACCCGGTACTATGTGCAGGGAGCGGTCACGCACCGCTCCAAGCACATTAACCCCCGCGATGCTGCGATCGAAGTCGATCGCAGCATTGCGGTGGCAAGGGGAGGTGATCGCAGATACTCACCTCCTCTTCCGGCTTCCAGCGCTGTCTGCCGTGGCTTCCAGGATGTTGCCATGATGACCCGATGTTGTCATGACAACATCCGGGTCACCAGACAGCAGGAAGATTTTTTGGACATGCGCAGTGCATCTCCAAAAATCTTCTCCCTGTCCAGCGCTGACAGCCTGCATGACACAGGGATGGTGCTGCATTCCTGTGCCATGCAGGCGATCAGAGAAAAAAGAGTGAAAGTCCCATAGTGGGACAAAGTAATAGTTTTTATACTTTATCAGAAAGTGAAAAAAAAATAAAAAAAATTGTAAAAATATATATATAAAAAAAAATAATCCACCAAAAATAAAAATATAATGTACCCATCAATGAATATTATTATATATATAAAAAAAAAACAAAAAAAACAATAAAAGTACACATATTTGGTATCGCCACGTCCGGAACAACCTGACCTATAAAACTGTCCCACTAGTTAACCCCTTCAGTGAACACGTTAAATAAAAATAAAAAACGAAGCAAAAAACAATGCTTTATCACCATACCGCCAAACAAAAAATGGAATAACACGCGATCAAAAAGACAAATATAAATAAAAATGGTACCGCTGAAAAAGTCATCTCGTCCCGCAAAAAACAAGCTGCCATACAGCTCCATCAGCCAAAAAATAAAAAAGTTATAGCTCTCAGAATAAAGCTATGCTAAAAAATATTTTTTTCTATAAAATTGCTTTTATTATGTAAAAGTACAAAACATAGAAATACGATATAAATGTGGTACCGCTGTAAACGTACTGACCCGAAGAATAAAGCTGCCTTATCAATTTTACCACACGCGGAACAGAATAAAAAAAAAAAAAAAAAAAAGAATTCCTGAATTGTTGGTTTTTGTTTATTCTGCCTCCAAAAATCAGAATAGAAAGCGATCAAAAAATGTCACGTGCCTGAAAATGGCACCAATAACAACGTCAACTCATCCCGCAAAAAAAAAGCCGTCAAATGACTGTCTGCCAAAATCTGGAAAAATTATAGCTCTCAAAATATGGCGATGCAAAAACTAGATTTTACAAAAAATGCGTCTTTTAGTGTGTGACAGCTGTCAGTCATAAAAACCCCATATGATTCTGGTATCTCTGTAATCACACCGACCTGAAGAATAAGGTCATCTAATCACTTATACCGCATGAGGAACGGCGTAAAAAATAAACTCTCGAGTTGTGCTAGGGTTAGGGTTGTGCTACGGTTAGGGTTAGGACTGGGGTTGGGATTTTTTTCAAAAGTAAGAAAAAAAGATGACGATATGGCGACTAGTGTTGAGTGCAAGTGCTCGCTACTTGAGTTTGCATCGGGTGTTCTGGTATGCATTGAGTATCGTGGGTATTTGAGTGAAAACTCGAGTCTCCGCCCCATATGCTTCACGGCCCAAAAAACTTTGCGGGGATTGCCTGCCATGCACGAGCGATCCCTGCATGTTTTTTTTGGGTGTCTAATAACCGTGAAACATCCGGGCGGGGACTCGAGCATTTCACTCAAGCACACGCAGTACATGGTGCATACCTGAGTACCCGATGCAAACTCAAGTAGCGAGCACTTGCGCTCAAGACTAATGACAACTTATTCAATATGATGACCTAATGTTATCAAATTCTGTGTCGTACCTCCAAATGCAACATGGTGTCCACTAACAAATTGTCGGCTCAAATTGTTAGCGGACACCATGTTGCATTTGGAGAGTCCCTGTGTGCCCAAACATTGGAGCTCCCCCACAAGTGACCCCATTTTGGAAACTAGACCCCCCAAGGCACCTATCTAGATGCATAGTGAGCACTTGGAACCCTTAGGTGCTTCACAAATTGATTCATAAAAATGGAAAAGTATTTTTTTTCCACTTTTTCATTTTTACGAATCAATTTGTGAAGCACCTGGGGGTTCCAACTGCTCACTATGCATCTAGATAGGTGCCTTGGGGGGTCTAGTTTCCAAAATGGGGTCACTTTGTGGGGGAGCTCCAATGTTTGGGCACATCAGGGGCTCTCCAAACACAATATGGCGTCCGCTAATTATTCAAGCAAATTTTACAATCAAAAAGTCAAATGGCGCTCCATCCCTTCCGAGCCCTGCCGTGAGCCCAAACAGTGTTTTTTCCCCACATATGGGGTATCTGCGTGCCCAGGGGAAATTGCACAACAAATTTTATGTAGATACAAGTCTGTACATCAGTACAGGGGAGAACACAAGAGCGGTGTATGATCCGAGCTGCGGTAATACATTATACCTGTATAACAATTGGCGCAGGCTTTGGCACTTTCCGGTCTCCTTTCAGAGGCTGCCCGTTCTTCTGGGTCATTACTTGCTTGTTGCCATTTCCTAGAGCTTTTCTTGATGTTTTCCCACATGATACAGAACCGCGCACTTTGTCCTGGTGGCTTTTGACAAGTGACTTTACTTTAGGGAAATATAGATCATGTGAGGACGGTTCCTGAGCCAACCATGTGGAGCATCAATGGGCATGAAAGTGAAAGATTGCCAACACCAAAGCTGCAGAGGCAAAAGTCTTCCAATACACAAGGAACAGAATTATGCCCACCTGGATGCCAGGTGTACTAGTAATCCCAGCACCCAACCCTCATGCCCAAAAGGACTACGTCATTTCTGCACTAAAAGTATTTCACGTGTCAAAACCCCACTGAAGTGGCACTTTAACCCCTTACCAACATGATTTGCAGTTACATCATATGCCAGCTCTGACTTCTTGCCTGGAAGATGATGGCTGTGATATTTAGCCATCATCTGCCTTTAATAGCCACATGTAGAGCAGAGCTCCACCTGTTAGAGATGGACAGCAGCATTAACAGCGAACTGAGAAGGGAGTCATGCCATGTGCCCAACTGTGCCCCTGTAACACGATCGTGGGATGCCATCACTGCCAGGAAGGAGTCTGCTGAAAAGACCCATGCCTGTCATGACAGATCTGTGAGTGCTGGCTATATACTGCAGTATTGCTGTACATAACACAAGAAACCAGATGATTGCATGTTCACGTCCCCTAAGGCTGTGTGCCCACGATGCAGAAATGCTCCGGATTTTTCCTGAGCCTTTCTGCATCTCTCCTGGCAGACAAAACGCATGCGGATTGTACATGCGGATTGTACATGCGTTTTTCCTGCCAGGGACATGCGGATGTGAAGCGTTCTTCACATGCATTTCTGCATGCGGGTTGACAAGCGCTTTTCAAGCGATTTTAGCATCACTTGGAAAGTGCTTGTCAACTTGGTCACACTATATAAATCCATGCAAATGGAGTGTGACCCGAGAGAATGTCAAAAAAATAAAAAATAAATCTATACTTACCTTGCGATGGCGCCCGGAGTCTTGCTTCACTCGGTGCTGACTGCCGGCAGATCGCGGTACAGTGCACTGAAGGACCTGCCGACGTCAGCGTCGCGTGACCAGTCACAAGAATATGACGTCAGCGCAGGTCCTTCAGTCCATCGTGATTTGCCGGCATGAGAGGAGGAGCGCAACGGGGGCCGCCAGAAGGTAAGTATCATATTTATTTTTTATTTTATTCTTTTTTTCACAGTTTCTATGGTACCTGGGTCTGGAGGAGAGTCTCCTCTCCTCTAGACCTGGGTACCATCCGCACATTGGAACATGTGGATTGCGCATCTACATATACAGTGATGCGTAGTCCATGCGTTCTAATGCAAGTCAATGGCGTATAGCAAATGTGGTGCCAATATTCAAAAAGGGGACAAAAACTGAACTTGGAAATTATAGGCCAGTAAGCTTAACCTCTACTGTGGGTAAAATCCTGGAGGGTTTCCTAAGATATGCTATGATAGAGTATCTGAAGAAGAATAACCTCATGACCCAATATCAACATGGGTTTATGAGGGACCGTTCCTGTCAAACTAATCTGATCAGTTTTTATGAGGAGGCAAGTTCTGGACTGGACCAAGGAAATGCAGTGAATGTTGTGTATATGGACTTTTCAAAAGCTTTTGATACGGTTCCACACAAAAGGTTGATACATAAAATGAGAACATTGGGGATAGGGGAAAATATATGTATGTGGGTTAAGAATTGGCTCAGTGATAGGAAACAAAGGGTGGTTATTAATGGAAAACACTCAGACTGGGTCTCAGTTAACAGTGGGGTACCACAGGGGTCAGTATTGGGCCCCCTTCTTTTTAACATTTATTAATGACCTTGTAGGGGGCATACAGAGTAATATTTCAATATTTGCAGATGACACTAAACTCTGCAGGGTAATCAATACAGAGGAGGACAATTTTATATTACAGGAGGATCTATGTAAACTAGAAGCTTGGGCTGATAAATGGCAAATGAGCTTTAATGGGGATAAATGTAAGGTAATGCACTTGGGCAGAGGAAATAAAATGTATAATTATATACTTAATTGTAAAACACTGTGCAAAACTGGAACTGAAAAAGACCTGGGTGTATTGGTGGACGACAAGCTCACGTTTAGTGGCCAGTGTCAGGCAGCTGCTGCAAAGGCAAATAAAATAATGGGATGCATTAAAAGAGGCATAGATGCTCATGAGGAGAACATAATTTTACCTCTATACAAGTCACTAGTGCGACCACACTTAGAATACTGTGTACTGGTCTCCGGTATATAAGAAAGACATGGCTGAACTAGAGCGGGTGCAGAGAAGAGCGACCAAGGTTATTAGAGGACTGGGGGGTCTGCAATACCAAGACAAGTTATTACACTTGGGGTTATTTACTGTGGAAAAAAGAAGGCTTAGAGGTGATCTTATTACTATGTACAAGTATATGAGGGGACAGTACAAAGACCTTTCTACTGATCTTTTTACTCTGAGGCCTGAGACGGGGACAAGGGGGCATCTTCTACGTCTGGAGGAAAGAAGGTTTAATCATAATCACAGACGGGGATTCTTTACTGTAAGAGCAGTGAGACTATGGAGCTCTCTGCCGCATGATGTTGTAATGAGTGATTCACTGTTAAAATTTAAGAAGGGCATGGATGCCTTTCTTGAAAAGTATAATATTGCAGGTTATAAATACTAGATTCCTTGATAGGGCGTTGATCCAGGGAACTAGTCTGATTGTCGTATGGAGTCGGGAAGGAATTTTTTTCCCCAATGTGGAGCTTGGTGTTTGCCACATGGGTTTTTTTTGCCTTCCTCTGGATCAAGATGTTAGGCTATGGGTTGAACTAGATGGACTTAGTCTTCCTTCAACCTTAAAAACTATGTTACTATATAATGGTGGCGAAAACGCAGCACTTCCGCAAAATAATTGGTAGTGCTGTTTTTTTTTCCGCAATGATAATTCGCAGCGGAAATTTCCACAGCATGTGCACAGCACATGCGGATCATCATTGGGGAACATGGCAGGCCTTCTACCATGTGTTTTTTAAGCATTTCTGCAGCGTTTTTGCCGCTGCGGAAACACTTAAAAAGGAATCGTGGGCACACAGCCTAAGGGGACAAAAAGGAAAAAGTTTAATCTGAACATTCAAATCACTCCTGCCCCTCTATGACCCATTTTAAAATAAAACATATGGGCGTTATCCAATCAAAATATAAAAATAATTAACCTGATCAGTGAACGGCATAAAAACAAAAACCCTCATATGGCTGTATTGACAGAAAAATAAAGCTACTGCTCTTAGAAGAATAAGAAAAATGCAGAGCCGGGAAATAACATGGTCAGGAAGGGGTTAAATTCTGCCACTTCTATAGAAAATTGAACCCATTTCGCTGACTGCCTTCAATGGCAGCCAAATAAGGCAGAGGGTTAGAGGAATACCGACCTTATATTGTAGACTTCTAGGATGCTTAAGAAGTGGACATTCCCTTTAAGCTACATTGTGCAGACAAAGCCATGGCAGTGTAGAAGGCCGACAAGATCTCAGTGGAAAGGCTGCAGGTTTGCGTCTGCATTAGGCAAGTTATAGAGGTAGAAGTGTTGGGACCTTGTTGCTGTGCAGGTAGAATCTGGAGCCTCGGCAGCGTCCTGCGGAGCCCATACTACAGGGAGGAGGCGCAGCGCCATGTGTAGTAATCTGAGCAGGATAGTCAGTGTTCAGCCAGCACTGATGGAGACTGACACCCCAACTCATTACCCAATACATGACCGGCTTAAAGAACCTCTCCCATCAGAGCTTATCCTCTTACTATATTGTAATCAGATTATACAGCACTGTACTTACAGCTGCTCATTATACCTTACTACTGGGCTAATTATTCTCTTTTCTCTGCTCTATGTAGAATTAGCTGGGTCCCCTCCTGACCCAGCTGCTCTCATCCCCCTGCCAGGGACTTTTGCAGGGACTTATGACTCATACAAGGAAAACTGACCTCCTATTTCTACATACAGCTTATAAATATTAGCAAAAATGTCCAATCACATTGTAAATATAACGACATCCAAAAATGTGTGCGTCCAATGGACATTCCACACGGACAGTGTAGAGCAGGGGTCTCAAACTCGGCTGGGTATATGGGCCGCATATGGAAAAAATTGGAATTTGGGGGGCCGCATTCTTTGCAGGTCAAAGTGACATTTTTAGTGATGCCATTTTTTTTGTATACACCGTCTGAACATTTTTGCTGTGTTTATTTTATTTTTTTATAGCTTGGGTCGTTACGGATGTGGCGATAATAAATGTGCACTTTTTGGGTTTACTTTAGTTTATATATTTAGTTTATATATAAAGCAGCATTTTTAGTGGCAAAATATTTTTTCATGCTTTATTTTTACAGTTTTGTTTCCCTCTTTTGGCCACAGAGTAATATAGTTTCAGAATTAGCACCATATATAGTAATTCTGGCAAACATCTAGTAATTTGCCCCATCCTGGTCCCCACCTTGTAGTAATATGCCCCATCCTGGTGGTCCCCATCTTGAAGTAACGTGCCCCATCCTGGTGGTCCCCATCTTGCAGTAATGTGGCCCCCATCTTGCAGTAATGTGGTCCCCATCTTGCAGTAATGTGGCCCATCCTGGTGGTCCCCATCTTGCAGTAATGTGCCCCATCCTGGTGGTCCCCATCTTGCAGTAATGTGCCCCATCCTGGTGGTCCCCATCTTGCAGTAATGTGCCCCATCCTGGTGGTCCCCATCTTGCAGTAATGTGGCCCCCATCTTGCAGTAATGTGGCCCATCCTGGTGGTCCCCATCTTGCAGTAATGTGCCCCATCCTGGTGGTCCCCATCTTGCAGTAATGTGCCCCATCCTGGTGGTCCCCATCTTGCAGTAATGTGGCCCCCATCTTGCAGTAATGTGGCCCATCCTGGTGGTCCCCATCTTGCAGTAATGTGGCCCATCCTGGTAGTCCCCATCTTGTAGTAATGTGCCCCATTCTTGTCCCCACCTTGTAGTAATGTGCCCCATCCTAGTGGTCCCCATCTTGTAGTAATGTGCCCCATCCTAGTGGTCCCCATCTTGTAGTAATATGCCCCATCCTGGTGGTCCCCATCTTGCAGTAATATGCCCCATCCTGGTGGTCCCCATCTTGTAGTAATATGCCCCATCCTGGTGGTCCCCATCTTGTAGTAATATGCCCCATCCTGGTGGTCCCCATCTTGCAGTAATATGCCCCATCCTTGTGGTCCCCATCTTGCAGTAATATGCCCCATCCTTGTGGTCTTCATCTTGTAGTAATATGCCCCATCCTGGTGGTCCCCATCTTGCAGTAATATGCCCCATCCTGGTGGTCCCCATCTTGCAGTAATATGCCCCATCCTGGTGGTCCCCATCTTGTAGTAATATGCCCCATCCTGGTGGTCCCCATCTTGCAGTAATGGGCCCCATCCTGGTGGTCCCCATCTTGTAGTAATATGCCCCATCCTGGTGGTCCCCATCTTGCAGTAATGGGCCCCATCCTGGTGGTCCCCATCTTGTAGTAATATGCCCCATCCTGGTGGTCCCCATCTTGTAGTAATATGCCCCATCCTGGTGGTCCCCATCTTGCAGTAATATGCCCCATCCAGGTCCCCATCTAGTAGAATTGTCCTCTGCGCTGTTCTTCACACACACAGTAAAAAAAAAAAAAAAAAAAAAAAAAAAAGATTCCTTTCACCTGTCCTCCGTTCCCTCTGCTTCCTTTGTGCACATGTGGCCCGCGGGCCGCATGTTTGAGACCTGTGGTGTAGACGGTTATGTAAAAGAATGGGAAGCCACTAGGTGGCAGCACAACGTCACATAACAGGATTTTTTATCCAGATGGCTGTGAATCTACTAGTCATTAGGTTACCTGACTCAAGTAATCATTCATAGATCTCCACAGCCCAATGTAGATGTATTGAAGTAGAACAGTGAGACCAGAACCAGTTAGGCTTGTATTTTACCAGTGAGATTCAAAGACACAATTTAAACTTCCTTGACATTACAATAATAAATACCAACCAAGGCCGGTTACCACAACACTGAAAACTGACAGCCACAAGTGGGTTACTATCCTGGCAGAGCTACCATCCGGCTCCCCTACGTAGAGGAATACCGAAAAGCCAATATATACGCCTAAGGAGAAATTGCTCAACGGTGAATGAGTACATGATAAAATCGAGGGAATTACAAAAACGCTTCCTACAAAAGGGATATCCTAAAAAAGTGCTAGGCCAACGCCCTTACAAGAGACAGAAATTCTCTATTGACCCCTAAAGCACGAGAACAAGATAATGAGATCCATCTAATAGGAACCTACGACGACCGAAATCAGGGGGTGATGAACATACTCTATGATCTTTGGGCAATTTTGAGATCAGATAAAGATCTGCAAGATGTGGTCCCTGAGAGCCCCAGGGTCACATACAGGAGAGGCAGGAACCTTAGAGATCACCTTGTGCGCAGCCACTTTGTGGAGGACAACAAGGGCAAAACAACGTGGCTGAGCAGTGACACCACGGGGACTTATAGATGTGGTGACTGCAAAGCCTGCAAATACATCTGTAAAAGCAAGAACTGTATCAGTGCCACAACCAAACTAGAAGACCAAAACCGCGAATTCACAAACTGCAAGACGCAAGGAGTAATCTATATGGCAACTCGCCAATGTCCGATGAACTACATCAGCAAAACCAAAAGAGTTCCGGAGACGGATATTGCACCATATCGGTTATGTCAGACGTAGGGAGGACACAACTCTCTCGAGACACATGCGTGAGAAACACACCTTGGACCCGTTTTCTTTATACTTTCAAGCCATCGAAGTAGTACGCCCCCCGAGAGGAGGTAATTGGGACCAACTGCTGCTTCAGAAAGAAAGTAGATGGATCCATAGAATGAAATCCTATAACCCACACTACACAAATGAAACATTGTCCTTCTCATGTTTCATTGACACATAATAACATTTTCACCCCCTATGAAACCTCTTGAACCTCGCTAGACCTAAAAACTCTCTAAAATATAATATGTAGAATCCAGTCCATGTTCTTCATAATGGATATTGGTCCACATAACTATCAAATCAGCGCCTTATAGGACCAAAACTATTAAAGTTATTATACTTTAAAATCACAAAATGACCTCTTGAACAAATTGAACTTTGATAACAATTGGACAAATTTCATCAGAATTTCTTCCTTTGTTTTTATATTATAAAATACTCATCTGAAGACTTAATAATACAGATACATCGATACAATCAGACACACTGATACAATCAGAATAAAAGTCATCCCAATGTCTATTATTATGGACATATTGATACGATCAAATGAAATGAACTTTGAGGAAATAGACGTCCGCAAGCGTTTGCTGGTGCGGAAGCAGTGACATAGCCAGATGGCATTTGTCACGATGAAAGGAAGTTCTGCATCGATCTAAGTGTAGGTGGGACGAGGTAGCACATGAAACAGGCAGATCTGTCTGTAAACCAAACAAATGACAAACTACGAACAAACACTATTAACAACTCATATCGCAACAAACTCGTAGAGACTACATTATAAGATGCAATGCAATATACCAGTCTCCTTCCCTAGATATAAAAGACATAATACTGTGAGATCGCAGTGCAGCCAAGACATCTCTGTGAGAAAAAGATCCTACTGGAAGAATGAGACGAGTCCCTGCATGATTATATGATCGCAACATGATACGCCTGCAACGCACCCTAGTCACTCGATTGGATGACAGAAGGGGGGGCGCACAAGAGGTGGCACCAACTTTCCTATAAAGTCACGCTGGTTTAGCCGCCAGACGCTGCCGGCAACCCTGCCGATAAGTTTATTACAAAACCATCGTACTATCAAACCAAAAAAGATCATAGACTGTGAGCCCCTGATGACCATGAGAGTCTCATATAAGAATGATGAAACGCGTAGGGCTGAGCATTTCTATAGAAAGTCCTACAAGAGATGATTAGCCAGGCTACCTCAATATAAAGCTCCTAGATCAGGAGAAACAAGCACCGCACCTGGATATGACGGCAGCACTATAAAGCCGTTCTGAAGAGAATAGCACAGGACATGGTAAAATGAAGATTATTAATGCCATTATCAGACTGCAGACTCACAATGAGGAGAAATGAGATGGCATGATTTCTAATAGCCAGAGGCTAAATTGAAAAGGGAGTTATACATATAAATAAAGAGATACCCCTAGGAATTGTGACTAATCCCTGGCCTCCCAACAAGACAATATATATAAATGGTTAGCCGGTGAGATAAATTAAAACCATACACAATAGTCCTATGTTTAGGATAATTTTAGGAAATTTGTCACGGATTTTGGACACTTAAAAAAAAATCCTTTTTAAAATATTGAATAAAGGTTATTTTTTATATTTTACTCCCATTGGATTTGACTGTGAAATACTGCAGAATTATCTTGGAGCATATTTATACTATATAAAACAGTGAGGGGTCAATATTGGTTTAGTAGTTTCCATATTACTCTGGATAGGCTTCTCAGTGTCTGCGGCATGGCAGGCTGGATGGCAGCGTTCTGCTACGATCCAGCCTGCCATCTCAATGTAGCAGAGCTGGAGCCGTCGTAGGAACCATGGAAAGGTAAAGATGAGGTTTGTTAATTATTTTACTTCTATTGCAGGAGACATTGGCTTCAGCTGGAATGGGCGTGATGGTAAGTATGGTTTAATTTAGGATATTAAAGTATTGTGTGTTTATTTCAATTAAAAGATTTTATTCTGGGTGTTGGTGTTTTATTCACTTTCACTATGGGGTTAGTAATGGGCGCGTCTTATAGACACCTCCTCATTACTAACCTGGGCTTGATGTCAGCTGGCATTATAAGCTGACATCAACCCCAGCCCTATTACTCCAGTGCCACCGCTACAGGGCAGTGGGAGAGCGAGGCTAAGTGCCAGAATTGGCGTATCCTATGGATGTGTCATTTCTCGGGCGGCTGACGGCTGGTGTTTCTAGCCTGTGAGGCGGCCAATATTCATGGCACCCTTCCTGGGCTATTAATATCAGCCCCCAGCTGTCTGCCTAGCCTTTGCTAGCTATTAAAATAGGGGGAACCCACGTCATTTTTCTTTGGGTCCCCCATTTTAAGATGGCGGATACACAGGTGCAAAATACTGATGAAACAATCACTCACAACCTACAATTTCATGGAGGGGGTGACTGCCTAGTATTAGAATTGCACAAAGATAGGCTTGTATAGGGTGCTGTTCACACTAGGGTAGTGCACAGTATCCGGCCCTGGGCACGGAGCGGGTCTGGGCCATGGCTGCACCCCATCGACAACATAGGACCCGGCTCCGAGTCCCCCATCCCCCAGGGTAGGGCTTCCAGCGTCACACATCTGCTATCTTTATGTGGGTCTGCTGCATCCTGATAGTGCATTTGGCTTTGAAGATCAGGCCAGGTAAACACTGCTGCCCTTTCCTTACCCCCAGCATAGTGAGCGGGGGTGAGGAGCAAGGGGGAATGTGTGTGTGGAAATATAAGGAACAGGGGGGTAATGTGTCAGGAGACAGAGTAGGGGGAGAAAAGTTTGTGCGGGCACATAATAGAGAATGGGTAATGTGGAGAAAGGGTTAACATGAAGAGACAGTGTGAGGGCATACCAAAGAGGAGACAGTACATGTACTGATGATGTTGTACTGTACTGATGAGGGTTGTGATGCTGTATTTCTGCATACTGCTGGTAGTTCTATTGATGTATTTTTGTGCAGCTATTGGTTCTGATCCTGTACACATGGAACAGTCCATAACTTGTAAGATTACATGATACATGGCCATGTTAATAAAGTGTTGTGCTGTCTGAGAAGAGTTACTGTTTTTATTTGTTTTAGGAAAATTAAAGGGTTAGATCAAGTTTGTGATGAAAGTCTGCAATCACTGACAGCACACCTCTGAATTCTCATCGTGCGCATGTGCACTGCATGCGGTCAGGATTCTCTGGTGCTAGTGGTGAGAGCAGGAAGTCTTGAAACCACAATTATGTGAATTGCATACACATGATCACATGCCGACTAGACATGCATGGCCTCATTCTATACAAATTACTTGAGTGAGGCTGGTCACGTTTAGTTGGAATGTGGCCAGAAGTATGAAAATCTCATACTTGCACGCACATGACCTTTCAGGATTCTCCTGTACTGGAGGAAAGGTGAAAGTGTGCAGTGCATGCGCTGCGAGTATTCAGAAGTCTGCAGTCACCTAGAGTTCTTCCGACTTTAATCACAAACCTGGACAACCCTTTTAATTATACAATTAAGTACTGTAGCATGCCCAATCCTAAGAGCGTGTAATATACTCAATGTCAGGATTCAGCTCTGCTAGCTGGGTCCAGCAGACACCACATGACCACTCGTATGTGATTTTCATACTTACGGTTATGTGACAACTAGCCTTTAATCCTGCTTCTCTTTATGAAATAGGAGCTGTAGTTTTTGACTGAAATTGAGAGAATTAGGAAGAGTAGCTAGTCACGTGACTGTCAAAAAGCAAATCGTATATGAGCGGTCACATGACTACTATTCAAACTGCATGAGCGGTGTGTGTGGGGGGCGCCAAACTGAATTCCTGCTCCGGGTGCCGGAAAACAGATCTGCCTCTGTGCTAAGCTTGCAGATATGGTCAGAAGGTTCTGTAAGACATTGCACTATAGATCAGATATTCTTCCAGAAACAAACCGCCTGGAAGCCTCCTTGTCAGATTTATGCTTAAGAACTAATTATATTTTACTTTAAATATTTCTAATAAAGAAAATAATCAATACAGTAATTATAATCCATAATTTTCCAATATGTTCTATTACTTGTGATACGTCTGATATAGTCTAGCTTTATTAAATCATGTTTTGTTTCTGTAAAGGAAATCAAGGCTGAGCCTGCAGATATTGTTAGAAAGTTCTGTACCATGTTATTCTATGGATAAAATGTACTCACAGAAACCAGGCGTCTGGAGGTCTCCTGCAACAGACTTATCCTTGAGAACTAAGAATTGTAATGTTTAATCTGAACATGCATGGAAACTTTGTTACTGTGAGCCAGAACTTTGGTTTAGATACTGCACTCTTCTGTAACAGAGTAGGTCCCTCTCTCATTCATAGGGGTCCTGTATACACAATTTATGTCTCATCTCCATCTCTGAACTGTAACTATTATTCAAAATACATTTTTCTCTCATTCTAATCACCTGTGAATATGGATGTTTTGCTTGGAATACAGATTTCCATGTCATTTCATTATATTGTCTGGGCGTGCGTGGAAACTCCATGCAGGAGAGAAATTTACATTTAAATATTTCATCCTTTTGCAAGAAGGCCGACCCACTCCTCATTCCTAGAGGTTTCTGTAGAAGTGTTTTTATATCTTAGCCTTATCTATACCTTTTTTAATTGTAAGTTTATTCTAAATTAACCTCCATTTTATTCAATTACCTATGAAGACCTGGTTTGTCCAGAAGTCTGCACCGACTTCTGCTCTCAAGCTCATCCAGCGGCCAGTATCATTATGGTATGGCATCCAGCGGCCAGTATCGTTATGGTATGGCATCCAGCGGCCAGTATCATTATGGTATGGCATCCAGCGGCCAGTATCGTTATGGTATGGCATCCAGCGGCCAGTATCATTATGGTATGGCATCCAGTAGCCAGTATCATTATTATACACACTATAAGCCTCCCAATTGGCATCAAGATAACAGAACAGTAGTGTTGCGCAGACGTGCTTGGATAAGGTGTCATCTGAGCATGCTCGGGTGCTAACAGATTATCTTTTGCGTGCTCTAATAATATGTTCACACCGCCGCGGCTCCACACAAACTGGCAAGCCCTGCATGTATTGCGGCGGTCTAACAGCCGTGAGACATGCAGCCGCGGTGACGCAAACATATTTTTCAAGCACGCCGAAGATACTCTTAGCACCCGAGAATACTCGGATAACGCCTTATCGGAGCACGTTAGCTTATCACTACAGAACAGATCTGAACAGTGCTCAGGATTCTGCTCACCTAGCACCCTGCCGAGAATAATAAATGCCTGTAGCCAATTTCCAAAAGTACCTCCTACATTGCTCACCCTCCACCTCCCTATGCTTTTTCCCTGCTCCCACATTTCAGTGACGAAACACTCAAGTGGCAGTAAAGTAGATATAGCTGCAGTTTTCCTTTTCCAAATATTTTTAACTTCCATTTTTTAAATGAGGCCCTAATGGTCCTTGAAAGCATACACACACGCTCCCAAGTCAGACTTTGTTGCAGACGGACAAGCCTATTTTTGGTAACAGTCTCTGCTGCCACTGGCCAAGTCCCAACACATCCTTCTGCATCATCACTCCTAACAGACCATGCTGCTACAGGCCCCTCACACTGTGGTCCCAACTGCAACACCCGGTGGCCTAAAAGATGTACCCAGGTTACCGTACGCGAGGTGTGAAAGCGTGTAACTGGCATGGCTCACCGGAGGTCATCACCACAACCCACTAATGGTCCATCCTAACTGACTCTGGGCACTCTGAGGACCTGATGCAAAGTATCTTCTGGATTAACGACCTCTGATGAAGTCTGCAATAATGAAAAATAATAATAAAAAAGTAAACGCTGCATTGCACCGAATGACCAGCAGGTGGCAACGAAGTCACAACATTAACTAACCCCCTATTGTAGAAAACCTAAACACCATCAGGAGGTGCTGAGGCTTCATGAGAACGCGCCACCCCCAAACTTAAAAGGCTTTTCCACTATTCAGACAACTTCTCAATCACTGTTTCCCCTGAGTAAAATAATAACTATTCTACTCTGTGCCATTCCAGCAGTGTCAGCACTGGCTCTCCCGGGGTCCGCGATCCCTGCGGCCAATCAGAGGTGTCTTCACTCTCTCGTACTTTGGAGGAATTGACCGCTGCAGCTGCTCTCCCACTTCCTCCAGATGTCAATGATGTCTGTAGGAGAGGAAAGTGAAGCCAGCGCTGAATGTCACGCCAAAGATGGCTGCCCTCCTATTATATAAATCTCACTATAACTCCACCACCAGCCTATCACATTCCTAGTTCCACATCCAACCTCCATATCAAACCCTGTAATAAACCCTTCATTACCTGGTCTTGTCAGGACCTCAATAAACCCAGCCTTTTTGAGGCCTAGTTCTGTACGGCCATTAATAATGCACTGGTGTAAATAATGTGTGTGAGGTAAATTGTGTGGAAAACCGGATTGTAATCAAGCAATGATTTCTTCAATTGGACTGCAATGTCCTGAACCATACGACTTGTACCAGTCATGTGACTTATGCTGCCCCAGGACTACAGCCATATTGGCCAAAGCTGTGATATCACAGAGGCACATACCAGCATGTGGAAGCATGGCGACATAGCGATGACATCACAATGGCAGGTGCCGGAATGTGGAATCCATGACATAGCGATGACAGCACAATGGCAGGTGCCGGAATGTGGAATCCATGACAGCGATGACATCACAATGGCAGGTACCGGAATGTGGAATCTATGACATAGCGATGACATCACAGGAGCGCAGGTGAGAGGAGACACACGGGAGCTCACAAACCACAAGGAAGGCAAGAAGAATCGATTGGAGAATAGGGACAGGAGAAGCCAAGAAGAACAGAATAACCCGCTTCTTAGCCTTCACTGAGCCATGACGAGACTGAGCGGATGGAAGCGGAGGAGGAGACCCAGGACCCCGTCACATCCACCTGACTGATGAGAAAGGGGAGAAATTATGTAGATTATGTAGCAGCATTACAACTATTCTCGTTACCCATAGCAACCAGTCAGAGCTCAGCTTTTATTAAAGGGGTATTCCCATCTCCAAAATCCTCTCCCAATATGTAGTAGGTGTAATAATAATAATATTAGATATCCATGCTTACAACCACCAGTTATCTAGTTGCTAGTGGTCGTAACCATGGATACCTAAGGTCCTGCAATGCCTGCACATGAGGAAAGAGACACAGCGAAGCAGAAAAACTATTCTACATTTCTAATTGGAGGTTTTTGCTAATATTATTATTACACCTACTACATATTGGGATAGGATCTTGGAGATGGGAATACCCTTTTAATCTCTGATTGCTATGGGTAACTAGGAGAGTTTGTTGCTCAGCTTTGATAAGGGATGACAGATTTTACTAGACTAAGTGGATATCATTGGTGCTACCAGAGCAGCTGCACAGGGGGCTAATAGGTTAGGGGTTCACTCACCTTCATTTTGTTAATTCTGTGTATTGCTATAGCAGTGCTGTGCGCGTATATTGATGCTGTGGGGCAGGGGCGTACATAGAAATCATCGGGGCCCATAGCAGAAGTTTGAGTTGAGGTCTCCCCCTTCAAAAGATATTTTTAAAAAAATTATATTTGTCAGTGTCACAACTTTCCAGCCTTTACATAGTAATTTTCCCCCTGCTGAAGTCCTAGATTCCCCTCTCATTGCCCCCATAACGTATGATGCCAACAAAAGTGCCCCCCAAACACAGTACGATACCCCCCATGGTGAATTCCTCTACCTTAGCCTCCACATGTACAGTAGGGTCATCAAACTATGCCCCCCCTCAACTCCCAAGGCAAAGTAAGGTGACCACAACACAGCAATCCCCCAACTGTGACCCCCACACAGCCCTCCATGTAGAGTAATGGGCCTACATACAGTATAATGGCCCCACACTGTATAATAGTCTGCACTAGCCCTCCAAACAGTATGATGGACACCACATAGGTCAGAGTAATATTCAGCTCACCCTTGAAGGATTCCCAGTGGGTTCCATATAACGAAGCACAGGATCCAGTCTCTGCCAGATGTAGAAGCAAGGTGCATCCAAATCCAGTACAAAAAAAGTCTTTATAAGAACGATTGAAACAATGGCATTGTTGTGACACACCATTTAGGTGTAGTTGGGGGTTTGGAAGGTGCACAAAATATGAGTCTAAGAACATGCAGAGTGTTTGAAACGCGTTCGGTGTTGCACATTTTCTACACCTTCCAAACCCCCAACTACAGCTAAATGGTGTCACAACAATCCATTTGTTTTTTTACTGGAGCTGGATATTCACTTCAATCCAAGCATGATGGACCCCACACAAACCTTAACACTGTATAATTGCTTGCATACTGTATAATGGCCCCACACAACCCTTCAAATATTATAATGGCCCCCCATAGTATAACACGCCACCATAATCCTCCATACAATAAAATACTCACTATAGTCCTCCACAGAGCATAATTCACTTCCCCATGGTCCTCCTCACAGAATAATACACTCCCCATGGTCCTCCACACAGTAATATGCACCCGCCCATAGGGTAAAACTCAACCCCCCCGCCCATAAGGTAAAACTCAACCCCCCCCCGCCCATAGGGTAAAACGCAGCCCACAGTTTTCCAGTATTATGGGCACCACGTACTCACTGATTTATTTTAAGAAAAATACAATACTCACCGCTCCTTGTTCCCCCACTGCTTCAGTCTCTGCAGTGCATATACTCACCTCAGCAGCTACACTATCTGACACAGCATGGAGTGCGATGAAGTGTCATCATCGTGCCCGCTGTGTCAGATGCAGGAGGGAGGGAGCATTAAATGCTGCCGTTCAGTCAATACCATGGCTAATCACTAACAGAGGCATTTAAGTGTCCTGGTAGCTACTTCACTCATGTACCTCTTCCCATCGCCCCATAGAAGTGATTGCCGAAGATTTACCATGGCAGTCAGGGGCCTTAAAGAAGGATTCAATCACTGCCATCTTAGTACTCCTATAAAGCTCGGCTTCACAAGAGAATGTCAATTAAACTACATGCATATACTGCAATAATACAAAATTACAAAATATAGTATAAGGGGTTAAATGATCACATAAGTCCACTAAGTTAACTTAAAAATAAAGTAAAAATTGAAAAAGTTTTGAAAAATATGAACGTTTAAATTATACTTCAACCGTTATGTTAAAATACCCCCCAAAACATAAAATGAAATGCTCTTCTTCACAAAAAAACACAATCAAAAGCAATGACATTTAATGCAACCCAAAAAGGTATCAAAAACGGATCAATTCACTTGTATTGAGAGAGGCTGAACACATCCAGTCGGCACGTGATAGCGTGTATGCAAATTGCAATCTTGCGGCGCCAGTACTAGAGAAATTCTGTCCGCTCGCACACTGTGCACTTTAAGGAGCCACAAGTCTGACTGCAGATGGCGCCCCAAACCTGGGCAAACCTTTTAATATACCCCAAAATTGTATCAATAAAAGCTACGCAAAATCACACTGTCACAAAGGTCCATCAACAGAAAAAAAAATGTAAAAAGGTCTCAGAATATGGTGACCCAAACCAATTTCTTTAGTGTTGTTACATAGTTGTTTAACCACCGTGGGAGATAAAACACCTTGAGTTTGGTATTGCGGTTATCTCAATGACCTGGAGAATTATATTATAATCTAAAAACAAATCCTTAAAAGACAATAGTGGAATTGCTTTTCTCTCATTATTTCATCCCAACACAGATTTTGTTTCTCTCCACATTTCAGACATATGATAAATATATAGTTGTATAGTTTGTTTTTATCTTAGTGGTGAAAACATTTTATTTTGTTTCATTTTGCAACAAAGAAAATAACTCGTTTCCCACTATTTTCTGTAGCCAAATATTTTCCTATTGGTAAAGCAAAATGAGGATTTAGTTTGTGTGAGTGAAGCTCATGTTTTTATTGACAAAAGTTTGGAGAACAAAGAAGATTTTTATACCTTTGAAATCTGATCGGGGCCCGTCTGCCCACCGGGACAGGTGATCGGGGCCCGTCTGCCCACCGGGACAGGTGATCGGGGCCCGTCTGCCCACCGGGACAGGTGATCGGGGCCCGTCTGCCCACCGGGACAGGTGATCGGGGCCCGTCTGCCCACCGGGACAGGTGATCGGGGCCCGTCTGCCCACCGGGACAGGTGATCGGGGCCCGTCTGCCCACCGGGACAGGTGATCGGGGCCCGTCTGCCCACCGGGACAGGTGATCGGGGCCCGTCTGCCCACCGGGACAGGTGATCGGGGCCCGTCTGCCCACCGGGACAGGTGATCGGGGCCCGTCTGCCCACCGGGACAGGTGATCGGGGCCCGTCTGCCCACCGGGACAGGTGATCGGGGCCCGTCTGCCCACCGGGACAGGTGATCGGGGCCCGTCTGCCCACCGGGACAGGTGATCGGGGCCCGTCTGCCCACCGGGACAGGTGATCGGGGCCCGTCTGCCCACCGGGACAGGTGATCGGGGCCCGTCTGCCCACCGGGACAGGTGATCGGGGCCCGTCTGCCCACCGGGACAGGTGATCGGGGCCCGTCTGCCCACCGGGACAGGTGATCGGGGCCCGTCTGCCCACCGGGACAGGTGATCGGGGCCCGTCTGCCCACCGGGACAGGTGATCGGGGCCCGTCTGCCCACCGGGACAGGTGATCGGGGCCCGTCTGCCCACCGGGACAGGTGATCGGGGCCCGTCTGCCCACCGGGACAGGTGATCGGGGCCCGTCTGCCCACCGGGACAGGTGATCGGGGCCCGTCTGCCCACCGGGACAGGTGATCGGGGCCCGTCTGCCCACCGGGACAGGTGATCGGGGCCCGTCTGCCCACCGGGACAGGTGATCGGGGCCCGTCTGCCCACCGGGACAGGTGATCGGGGCGCTTCTAGAACTACCCCTCGTGGGCGCTTCTAGAACTACCCCTCGTGGGCGCTTCTAGAACTACCCCTCGTGGGCGCTTCTAGAACTACCCCTCGTGGGCGCTTCTAGAACTACCCCTCGTGGGCGCTTCTAGAACTACCCCTCGTGGGCGCTTCTAGAACTACCCCTCGTGGGCGCTTCTAGAACTACCCCTCGTGGGCGCTTCTAGAACTACCCCTCGTGGGCGCTTCTAGAACTACCCCTCGTGGGCGCTTCTAGAACTACCCCTCGTGGGCGCTTCTAGAACTACCCCTCGTGGGCGCTTCTAGAACTACATCTAGTGCCGGTGAGCGGTTCTAGAAGTACTCTTAGTGTGCAGTTCTAGAACTACTCCCGGTGCCGATGGAAGCTTCTAGAACTACCCCCGGTGGGCGCTTCTAGAACTACCCCTCGTGGGCGCTTCTAGAACTACCCCTCGTGGGCGCTTCTAGAACTACATCTAGTGCCGGTGAGCGGTTCTAGAAGTACTCTTAGTGTGCAGTTCTAGAACTACTCCCGGTGCCGATGGAAGCTTCTAGAACTACCCCCGGTGGGCGCTTCTAGAACTACCCCCGGTGGGCGCTTCTAGAACTACCCCCGGTGGGCGCTTTTAGAAGTACTCTTAGTGTGCAGTTCTAGAACTACACCTGGTGTCTGTGGGTGGTTCTAGAGCTACATCTGGTGGGCGGTTATAGAACTACCCCTGGTGCCGTGAGCAGTTCTAGAACTACCCCTGGTGCCGGTGGGTACTTCTGGAACTACCCCTGGTGGGTGGTTCTGAAACTACCCCTGGTGCCGTGAGTGGTTCTAGAACTTCAACTAATGTGCAGTTCTAATAATGCTCCTGGTAGGTGGTTCTAGAAGTACTCTAGTGAGCAGTTCTAGAAATACCCCTGGTGCCGGTGGGCTCTTCTAGAACTATCCCTCGTGGGCGCTTCTAGAACTACACATAGTGCCGGTGAGCGGTTCTGAAGCTACCTCTGGTGGGCGCTTCTAGAACTACCCCTGGTGGGCGCTTTTAGAAGTACTCTTAGTGTGCAGTTCTAGACCTACTCCTGGTGGGCGGTTATAGAACTACACCTGGTGCCGTGAGCTGTTCTAGAACTTCTTTTAGTGTGCGGTTCTAATACTGCTCCTGGTGGGCGCTTTTAGAACTTCCCCTGGTGGGCAGTTCTAGATCTACACCTGGTGCCGGTGGACGGTTCTAGAACCACTCCTAGTGTGCAGCTCTAGAACTGCCCCTGGGAGCGCTTCTAGAACTACCCCTCACGGGCGCTTCTAGAAGTACTCCTAGTGTGCAGTTCTAGAACTACCCGCAGTGCCGTGAGCAGTTCTAGAACTTCTAGTGTGCAGTTCTAATACTGCTCCTGGTGGGCGCTTTTAGAACTACCCCCGGTGCCGTCGGGCGCTTCTAGAACTACCCCTCGTGGGCGCTTCTAGAACTACCCCTAGTGCCGGTGAGTGGTTCTGAAACTACCCCCGCTGGGCGCTTCTAGAAGTACTCTTAGTGTGCAGTTCTAGAACTACTCCCGGTGCCGATGAGCACTTCTAGAGCTACCCCCGGTGGGCGCTTCTAGAAGTACTCCTAGTGTCCCGTTCTAGAACTACCCCTGGTGCCGTGAGCAGTTCTAATACTGCTCCTGGTGAGCGGTTTTAGACCTACCCTTGGTGGGCGGTTCTAGAAGTACTCCTAGTGTGCAGTACTAGAACTACCCCTGGTGCCGGTGTGCGCTTCTAGAACTACCCCTGGTGCCATGATCGGTTGTAGAACTTCTTCTAGATTGCGGTTCTAATACTGCTCCTGGTGGGCGCTTCTAATACTATCACTGGTGGGCAGTTCTAGTACTACTCATTGTGCTGGTGGGCACTTCTAGAACTACCCCTGGTGGGTGGTTCTGAAACTACTGGTGCCGATGGACTCTTCTAGAAATACCCCTGGTGGGCAGTCATAGAACTACCTCTGGTGCTGGTGGGCGCTTCTAGAACTACCCCTGGTGGGCGCTTCTAGAACTACCCGCAGTGTAGTGTGCGGTTCTAATACTGTTCCAGGTTGGCGCTTCTAGAGCTACCCCTGGCGGGCGCTTCTAGAACTACCCGCAGTGTAGTGTGTGGTTCTAATACTGTTCCAGGTGGGCGCTTCTAGAACTACATCTCTTGGGCGCTTCTAGAAGTACTCTTAGTGTGCGGTTCTAGAACTACCCCTGATACAGGTGGGCGGTTCTAGAACTACTGCTAATATGCAGTTCTAGAACTACCCCTGGTGGGCGCTTCTAGAACTACCCGCAGTGTAGTGTGCGGTTCTAATACTGTTCCAGGTGGGCGCTTCTAGAACTACATCTTGTGGGTGCTTCTATAGGTACTCAGTGTGCGGTTCTAGAACTACCCCTGGTGCAGGTGGGCGGTTCTAGTACTACCTCTAGTGTGCAGTTCTCGAACTACTGCTAACATGCAGTTCTAGAACTACCCCTGGTGCCCGTGGGGGGTTCTAGAGCTACCCCTGGTGGGCGCTTTTAGAACTTCCCCTGGTGGGCGGTTCTAGAAGTACTCCTAGTATGCAGTTCTAGAAATACCCCTGGTGCCGTTGGGTGGTTCTGAAACTACCCCTGGTGCCGTTGGGTGGTTCTAGAACTTCAACTAGTGAGCAGTTCTAGAAATACCCCTGGTGCCGGTGGGCTCTTCTAGAAATACCCCTGGTGCCGGTGGGCTCTTCTAGAACTACTCCCTCGTGGGCGCTTCTAGAACTACTCCCTCGTGGGTGCTTCTAGAACTACTCCCTCGTGGGCGCTTCTAGAACTACACCTAGTGCCGGTGAGCGGTTCTGAAGCTACCTCTGGTGGGCGCTTCTAGAACTACCCCTGGTGGGCGCTTTTAGAACTACCCCTGGTGGGCACTTTTAGACCTACTCCCGGTGCCGTGAGCGGTACTAGAACTACTCCTGGTGAGCAGTTCTAGAACTACACCTGGTGTCTGGGCAGTTCTAGAGCTACATCTGGTGGGCGGTTATAGAACTACCCCTGGTGCCGTGAGCAGTTCTAGAACTTCTTTTAGTGTGCGGTTCTAATACTGCTCCTGGTGGGTGCTTTTAGAACTTCCCCTGGTGGGCGGTTCTAGAAGTACTCCTAGTATGCAGTTCTAGATCTACACCTGCTGCCAGTGGACGGTTCTAGAACCACTCCTAGTGTGCAGCTCTAGAACTACCCCTGGGGGTGCTTCTAGAACTACCCCTCGTGGGTGCTTCTAGAACTACATCTAGTGCCGGTGAGCGGTTCTGAAACTACCCCCGGTGGGCGCTTCTAGAAGTACTCTTAGTGTGCAGTTCTAGAACTACTCCCGGTGCCGATGGAAGCTTCTAGAACTACCCCCCAATGGGCGCTTCTAGAACTACCCCCGGTGGGCGCTTCTAGAACTACCCCCGGTGGGCGCTTCTAGAAGTACTCTTAGTGTGCAGTTCTAGAACTACACCTGGTGTCTGTGGGTGGTTCTAGAGCTACATCTGGTGGGCGGTTATAGAACTACCCCTGGTGCCGTGAGCAGTTCTAGAACTACCCCTGGTGCCGGTGGGTACTTCTGGAACTACCCCTGGTGGGTGGTTCTGAAACTACCCCTGGTGCCGTGAGTGGTTCTAGAACTTCAACTAGTGTGCAGTTCTAATAATGCTCCTGGTAGGTGGTTCTAGAGTACTCTAGTGAGCAGTTCTAGAAATACCCCTGGTGCCGGTGGGCTCTTCTAGAACTATCCCTCGTGGGCGCTTCTAGAACTACACATAGTGCCGGTGAGCGGTTCTGAAGCTACCTCTGGTGGGCGCTTCTAGAACTACCCCTGGTGGGCGCTTTTAGAAGTACTCTTAGTGTGCAGTTCTAGACCTACTCCTGGTGGGCGGTTATAGAACTACACCTGGTGCCGTGAGCTGTTCTAGAACTTCTTTTAGTGTGCGGTTCTAATACTGCTCCTGGTGGGTGCTTTTAGAACTTCCCCTGGTGGGCGGTTCTAGAAGTACTCCTAGTATGCAGTTCTAGATCTACACCTGCTGCCGGTGGACGGTTCTAGAACCACTCCTAGTGTGCAGCTCTAGAAGTACCCCTGGGGGTGCTTCTAGAACTACCCCTCGTGGGTGCTTCTAGAACTACATCTAGTGCCGGTGAGCGGTTCTGAAACTACCCCCGGTGGGCGCTTTTAGAAGTACTCTTAGTGTGCAGTTCTAGACCTACTCCTGGTGGGCGGTTATAGAACTACACCTGGTGCCGTGAGCAGTTCTAGAACTACCCCTGGTGCCGGTGGGCGGTTCTAGATCTACACCTGGTGCCGGTGGGCGGTTCTAGAACCACTCCTAGTGTGCAGCTCTAGAACTACCACTGGGAGCGCTTCTAGAAGTACTCCTAGTGTGCAGTTCTAGAACTACCCGCAGTGCCGTGAGCAGTTCTAGAACTTCTAGTGTGCAGTTCTAATACTGCTCCTGGTGGGCGCTTTTAGAACTACCCCCGGTGCCGTCGGGCACTTCTAGAACTACCCCTGGTGGGTGGTTCTGAAACTACTGGTGCCGATGGACTCTTCTAGAAATACCCCTGGTGGGCAGTCATAGAACTACCTCTGGTGCTGGTGGGCGCTTCTAGAACTAACCGCAGTGTAGTGTGCGGTTCTAATACTGTTCCAGGTGGGCGCTTCTAGAGCTACCCCTGGCGGGCGTTCTAGAACTACCCGCAGTGTAGTGTGTGGTTCTAATACTGTTCCAGGTGGGCGCTTCTAGAATTACATCTCTTGGGCGCTTCTAGAAGTACTCTTAGTGTGCGGTTCTAGAACTACCCCTGATACAGGTGGGCGGTTCTAGAACTACTGCTAATATGCAGTTCTAGAACTACCCCTGGTGGGCGCTTCTAGAACTACCCGCAGTGTAGTGTGCGGTTCTAATACTGTTCCAGGTGGGCGCTTCTAGAACTACATCTTGTGGGTGCTTCTATAGGTACTCAGTGTGCGGTTCTAGAACTACCCCTGGTGCAGGTGGGCGGTTCTAGTACTACCTCTAGTGTGCAGTTCTCGAACTACTGCTAACATGCAGTTCTAGAACTACCCCTGGTGCCCGTGGGGGGTTCTAGAGCTACCCCTGGTGGGCGCTTTTAGAACTTCCCCTGGTGGGCGGTTCTAGAAGTACTCCTAGTATGCAGTTCTAGAAATACCCCTGGTGCCGGTGGGCTCTTCTAGAACTACTCCCTCGTGGGCGCTTCGAGAACTACACCTAGTGCCGGTGAGCGGTTCTGAAGCTACCTCTGGTGGGCGCTTCTAGAACTACCCCTGGTGGGCGCTTTTAGAACTACCCCTGGTGGGCAATTCTAGACCTACTCCCGGTGCCGTGAGCGGTACTAGAACTACTCCTGGTGGGCAGTTCTAGAGCTACATCTGGTGGGCGATTATAGAACTACCCCTGGTGCCGTGAGCAGTTCTAGAACTTCTAGTGTGCAGTTCTAGAACTGCTCCCGGCGGGCGCTTCTAGAACTACACCTAGTGCCGGTGAGCGGTTCTGAAACTACCCCCGCTGGGCGCTTCTAGAAGTACTCTTAGTGTGCAGTTCTAGAACTACTCCCGGTGCCGATGGACGGTTCTAGAACTACCCCCGGTGCCGATGGGCACTTCTAGAGCTACCCCTGGTGCCGTGAGCGGTTCTAATACTGCTCCTGGTGAGCGCTTTTAGACCTACCCTTGGTGGGCGGTTCTAGAAGTACTCCTAGTGTGCAGTACTAGAACTACCCCTGGTGCCGGTGTGCGCTTCTAGAACTACCCCTGGTGCCAAGATCGGTTGTAGAACTTCTTCTAGATTGCGCTTCTAATACTATCACTGGTGGGCAGTTCTAGTACTACTCATTGTGCTGGTGGGCGCTTCTAGAACTACCCGTAGTGTGTGGTTCCAATACTGTTCCAGGTGGGCGCTTCTAGAACTACATCTTGTGGGTGCTTCTATAAGTACTCAGTGTGCGGTTCTAGAACTACCCCTGGTGCAGGTGGGCGGTTCTAGTACTACCTCTAGTGTGCAGTTCTCGAACTACTGCTAACATGCAGTTCTAGAACTACCCCTGGTGCCCGTGGGGGGTTCTAGAGCTACCCCTGGTGGGCGCTACTAGAACTACACCTGGTGGGTGCTTCTAGAAGTACTCCGTGTGCAGTTCTAGAACTACCCCGGTGCAGTGAGCGGTACTAGAACTAGTCCTGGTGGGCAGTTCTAGAACTTCTTTTAGTGTGCGGTTCTAATACTGCTCCTGGTGGGCGCTTTTAGAACTTCCCCTGGTGGGCGGATCTAGAAGTACTCCTAGTATGCAGTTCTAGAACTACCCCTGGTGCCGGAGGGTGCTTCTGGAACTACCCCTGGTGGGTGGTTCTGAAACTACCCCTGGTGCTGTGAGTGGTTCTAGAACTTCTACTAGTGTGCAGTTCTAATAATGCTCCTGGTAGGTGGTTCTAGAAGTACTCTAGTGAGCAGTTCTAGAAATATCCCTGGTGCTGGTGGGCTCTTCTAGAACTACTCCTAGTGTGCAGTTCTAGAACTTCCCTCTAGGGGGTGCTTCTAGAACTACACCTAGTGCCGGTGAGCGGTTCTGAAGCTACCTCCGGTGGGCGCTTCTAGAACTACCCCTGGTGGGCGCTTTTAGAAGTACTCTTAGTGTGCAGTTCTAGAACTACACCTGGTGTCTGTGGGCGGTTCTAGAGCTACATCTGGTGGGCGGTTATAGAACTACCCCTGGTGCCGTGAGCAGTTCTAGAACTTCTTTTAGTGTGCGGTTCTAATACTGCTCCTGGTGGGCGCTTTTAGAACTTCCCCTGGTGGGCGGTTCTAGAAGTACTCCTAGTATGCAGTTCTAGAACTACACCTGGTGTCGGTGAACGGTTCTAGAACTACCCCCTGGTGGGTGGTTCTGAAACTACCCCTGGTGCTGTGAGTGGTTCTAGAACTTCTACTAGTGTGCAGTTCTAATAATGCTCCTGGTAGGTGGTTCTAGAAGTACTCTAGTGAGCAGTTCTAGAAATACCCCTGGTGCCGGTGGGCTCTTCTAGAACCACTCATAGTGTGCAGCTCTAGAACTACCCCCGGTGGGCGCTTCTAGAACTACCCCTCACGGGCGCTTCTAGAAGTACTCCTAGTGTGCAATTCTAGAACTACCCGCAGTGCCGTGAGCAGTTCTAGAACTTCTAGTGTGCAGTTCTAATACTGCTCCTGGTGGGCACTTTTAGAACTACCCCCGGTGCCGATGGGCGCTTCTAGAACTACCCCTGGTGGGCGCTTTTAGACCTACCCTTGGTGGGCGGTTCTAGAAGTACTCCTAGTGTGCAGTACTAGAACTACCCCTGGTGCCATGATCGGTTGTAGAACTTCTTCTAGATTGCGGTTCTAATACTGCTCCTGGTGGGTGCTTCTAATACTATCACTGGTGGGCAGTTCTAGTACTACCCATTGTGCTGGTGGGCAGTTCTAGTACTACCCATTGTGCTGGTGGGCAGTTCTAGTACTACCCATTGTACTGGTGGGCAGTTCTAGTACTACCCATTGTACTGGTGGGCAGTTCTAGTACTACCCATTGTACTGGTGGGCAGTTCTAGTACTACCCATTGTACTGGTGGGCAGTTCTAGTACTACCCCTGGTGGGTGGTTCTGAAACTACTGGTGCCGATGGGCGCTTCTAGAACTACCCCTGGTGGCCAGTCATAGAACTACCCCTGGTGGCCAGTCATAGAACTACCCGCAATGTAGTGTACGGTTCTAATACTGTTCCAGGTGGGCGCTTCTAGAACTACATCTTGTGGGCGCTTCTAGAAGTACTCTTAGTGTTCCGTTCTAGAACTACCCCCAGTGCCGTGAGCGGTTCTAGAACTTCTAGTGTGCGGTTCTAATACTGCTCCTAGTGGGCGCTTTTAGACCTACCCTTGGTGGGCGGTTCTAGAAGTGCTCCTAGTGTGCAGTACTAGAAGTACCCCTGGTGTCTGTGTGCGTTTCTAGAACTACCCCTGGTGTCATGATCGGTTCTAGAAATTCTTCTAGATTGCGGCTCTAATACTACCCATTGTGCTGGTGGGCAGTTCTAGAACCACCCCTGGCGGGCAGTTCTAGAACCACCCCTGGCGGGCAGTTCTAGAACCACCCCTGGTGCCATGAGCGGTTCTAATACTGCTTCTGGTGGGCGCTTTTAGCACTAACCCTGGTGGGCGGTTCTAGAAGTACTCCTAGTATGCAGTTCTAGAACTACCCCTGGTGCCGGTGGGCGCTTCTAGAACTATCCCTGGTGCCAGAGTGCACTTCTAGAACGACTCCAGGTGGGCGCTTCTAGAACTACCCCTGGAGGGCGGTTCTAATACTGCTCCTGGTGGGCGATTATAAAACTACCCGCAGTGTAGTGTGCGTTTCTAATACTGTTCCATATGGGCACTTCTAGAACTACCCCTGGTGCCCGTGGGGCGCTGCTAGAGCTACCCCTGGTGGGCGCTGCTAGAGCTACCCCTGGTGGGCGCTGCTAGAACTACCCCTGGTGGGCGCTACTAGAACTACCCCTGGTGGGCGCTACTAGAACTACCCCTGGTGGGCGCTACTAGAACTACCCCTGGTGGGCGCTACTAGAACTACCCCTGGTGGGCGCTACTAGAACTACCCCTGGTGGGCGCTACTAGAACTACCCCTGGTGGGCGCTACTAGAACTACCCCTGGTGGGCGCTACTAGAACTACCCCTGGTGGGCGCTACTAGAACTACCCCTGGTGGGCGCTACTAGAACTACCCCTGGTGGGCGCTACTAGAACTACCCCTGGTGGGCGCTACTAGAACTACCCCTGGTGGGCGCTACTAGAACTACCCCTGGTGGGCGCTACTAGAACTACCCCTGGTGGGCGCTACTAGAACTACCCCTGGTGGGCGCTACTAGAACTACCCCTGGTGGGCGCTACTAGAACTACCCCTGGTGGGCGCTACTAGAACTACCCCTGGTGGGCGCTACTAGAACTACCCCTGGTGGGCGCTACTAGAACTACATCTTGTGGGCGGTTCTAGAATTGCCCCCGGTGCAGGTGGGTGATTCTAGAACTACCTCTAATGTGCAGTTCTAGAACTACTGCTAATATGCAGTTCTAGAACTACCCCTTGTGCCTGTGGGGGTTCTAGAACTACCCATAGAGAGCGCTTCTAGAACTACCCCTGGTGTCTGTGGGCGGTTCTAGAGCTACACCTGGTGGGCGGTTATAGAACTACCCCTGTTGCCGTGAGCAGTTCTAGAACTTCTTTTAGTGTGAGGTTCTAATACTGCTCCTGGTGGGCGCTTTTAAATCTACACCTGGTGCCGGTGGACGGTTCTAGAACTACCCCTGGTGGGTGGTTCTGAAACTACCCCTGGTGCTGTGAGTGGTTCTAGAACTTCTACTAGTGTGCAGTTCTAATAATGCTCCTGGTAGGTGGTTCTAGAAGTACTCTAGTGAGCAGTTCTAGAAATACCCCTGGTGCCGGTGAGCTCTTCTAAAACTACTCCTAGTGTGCAGCTCTAGAACTACCCCTGGGGGTGCTTCTAGAACTACACCTAGTGCCGGTGAGCGGTTCTGAAACTACCCCTGATGGGCGCTTCTAGAGGTACTCTTAGTGTGCAGTTCTAGACCTACTCCCGGTGCCGATGGACGGTTCTAGAACTACCCCCGGGTTGCCATCGGGCGCTTCTAGAGCTACACCCGGCGTGCAGTTCTAGAACTACCCGCAGTGCTGTGAGCAGTTCTAGAACTTCTAGTGTGCGGTTCTAATACTGCTCCTGGTGGGCGTTTATAGAACAACCCCCGGTGCCGATGGGCGTTTGTAAAACTACTCCCGGTGCCGTGAGCGGTTCTAGAACTTCTAGTGTGCGGTTCTAATACTGCTCCTGGTGGGCGTTTATAGAACAACCCCCGGTGCCGATGGGCGTTTGTAAAACTACTCCCGGTGCCGTGAGCGGTTCTAGAACTTCTAGTGTGCGGTTCTAATACTGCTCCTGGTGGGTGCTTCCAGAACCACCCCCTGGTGCCGTGAGTAGTTCCAAAACTACCCCTGGTGGGCAGTTCCAAAACTACCCCTGGTGGGCAGTTCCAAAACTACCCCTGGTGGGCAGTTCCAAAACTACCCTCGTTGCTGGTGTACGGTTCTAGAAATACTCCTGGTGCCGGTGGGCACTTCTAGAAGTACCCCTCGTGGGCACTTCTAGAAGTACCCCTCGTGGGCACTTCTAGAAGTACCCCTCGTGGGCACTTCTAGAAGTACCCCTCGTGGGCACTTCTAGAAGTACTCCTAGTGTCCAGTTCTAGAACTACCCCTGATGCCGATGTGATCTTCTATAACTACCCTTGGAGGGCGGTTCTAGAACTACCCCTGGTGCCATGATCGGTTCTAGAACTTTCTTCTAGTGTGTGGTTCTAATACTGCTCCTGGTGGGCGCTTCTAGAACTACTCCTGGTAGTATACATCTATTCTATATTTTTCGATTTTAACTATTGTATGTACATTGGTGTGAGTGCCTGTCTCTAGGGTGTCTTACTTAACCGTGTATTTATTATACGTTTTTTAATTTCCTATTTATGCATAATTTGACAATTTTGTTCGGTTGTTCTTGATTGGTTCTTTGACATTCCTAGTTTGCCTATGGGGTCAATGCACCAAAATGAGTCATCTAGCGTCAATGAACTTTAACCACCTTCACTGCACACGTCAGTGTTGTGCCCTTCTCCCCCGCCCCCCCAAATAGCTGCAAAGTCCCACCTGTATACTGGAGCCCAAGACCACAAGATCACAAGATCACATGCTGGATCTCTGGCACTCATGAAGTCATGTGCAGGGGCCTCAGGAGCCTCCGAACACCACACTGACATCTGTCTGCTCTCCTCCACAACTGAGCAGCATCAGAAACCCAGCTAACAGACATTGCTGTCACTGCAAACACTCATTGGATTAACTGACACGATGTCAGCAAGTTGCTGAAGATCTGGATACTGCAGCCATGAGATCTGTGGCAGCATTAGGCAGATGGGACACTGCAGCTAATAGAGAGTAAGAGTGCAACAGAGATGGCCCTAAACTGCATTTAAAGGGTGTCAGGAAAACTTAGTCAGACTTTGCAGCCCTCTGGCGCCCCCTTATCCTGCTGGTCAAACACGGTATTGACTGAGGATAAGCAACAGGGCGCAGCTGCTCTCATTTATGTCGACTATTGTGGCACGTGATGTGACAGGACGTATATATACCACCAGTTCCGTCCAGGAACGTATATATACCTCAATCCCACCACCCTCAACCACAATATCACATAAATACACCGTATGCTGCCACCACCGATCTCTTAACAGGTGGATCGGGTACCAGTTAGGTAACGTGAATTAGCGGGTGAGGAACGTGTTTGCTCGACATAGGACAAGAAGAACGAAGCTGGTAAATAATAATTTACTCCCGAAAGTTGGCAGTGTTTACAAAAGATATACAAGATTTTATAAAAGACAATTTACATATATGCATAAAACAGTTAAAATAAAAGGGGTAAATAGCAAAACCTGCGCCACGAGGTGATGGTCTCAGATTCTGTGGCGGAACGGCTCCCCGGAAATTAGGTGTGATTCCTCCACGCAGCGAGGAGTGCTTGCATCTGACGTCCCTGGGTTGGAATGAGCCAACATGGACATTCTGGTTTTTAGTAAGGAGGCAAAACACTAGGACACACCCATGTTTACCTCACACGGGGGCTCTGTTTTGTGAACCCACCCAGCTGCACAAGACATAAAAATCCTTCATCTTCCATATCTTGGTATGGGGGAGCCCCACATCCAAGATGAATACATCATTTTTTTATTTTTTTTTTTAAGGTTGAAGGAAGACTAAGTCCATCTAGTTCAACCCATAGCCTAACATGTTGATCCAGAAGAAGGGAAAAAAAAAAAAAACATGTGGAAAACACTAAGCTCCACATTGGGGAAAAAAATTCCTTCTCGACTCCATACGACAATCAGACTAGTTCCCTGGATCAACGCCCTATCAAGGAATCTAGTATTTATAACCTATAATATTATACTTTTCAAGAAAGGCATCCATGCCCTTCTTAAATTTAAAAAGTGAATCACTCGTTACAACATCATGCAGCAGAGAGTTCCATAGTCTCACTGCTCTTACAGTAAAGAATCCCCGTCTGTGATTATGATTAAACCTTCTTTCCTCCAGACGTAGAAGATGTCCCCTTGTCCCCGTCTCAGGCCTCAGAGTAAAAAGATCAGTAGAAAGGTCTTTGTACTGTCCCCTCATACTTGTACATAGTAATAAGATCACCTCTAAGCCTTCTTTTTCCGCAGTAAATAACCCCAAGTGTAATAACTTGTCTTGGTATTGCAGACCCCCCAGTCCTCTAATAACCTTAGTCGCTCTTCTCTGCACTCGCTCTAGTTCAGCTATGTCTTTCTTATACACCGGAGACCAGAACTGTACACAGTATTCTAAGTGTGGTCGCACTAGTGACTTGTATAGAGGTAAAATTATGTTCTCCTCATGAGCATCTATGCCTCTTTTAATGCATCCCATTATTTTATTTGCCTTTGCAGCAGCTGCCTGACACTGGCCACTAAACGTGAGCTTGTCGTCCACCAATACACCCAGGTCTTTTTCAGTTCCAGTTTTGCCCAGTGTTTTACAATTAAGCATATAATTATACATTTTATTTCCTCTGCCCAAGTGCATTACCTTACATTTATCCCCATTAAAGCTCGTTTGCCATTTATCAGCCCAAGCTTCTAGTTTACATAGATCCTCCTGTAATATAAAATTGTCCTCCTCTGTATTGATTACCCTGCAGAGTTTAGTGTCATCTGCAAATATTGAAATATTACTCTGTATGCCCCCTACAAGGTCATTAATAAATATGTTAAAAAGAAGGGGGCCCAATACTGACCCCTGTGGTACCCCACTGTTAACTGAGACCCAGTCTGAGTGTTTTCCATTAATAACCACCCTTTGTTTCCCATCACTGAGCCAATTCTTAACCCACATACATATATTTTCCCCTATCCCCATTGTTCTCATTTTATGTATCAACCTTTTGTGTGGAACCGTATCAAAAGCTTTTGAAGAGTCCATATACACAGCATCCACTGCATTTCCTTGGTCCAGTCCCGAACTTGCCTCCTCATAAAAACTGATCAGATTAGTTTGACAGGAACGGTTCCTCGTAAATCCATGTTGATATTGGGTCAGGAGGTTATTCTTCTTCAGATACTCTATTATAGCACCTCTTAGGAAACCCTCCAGGATTTTACACACAGTAGAGGTTAAGCTTACTGGCCTATAAATTTCCAAGTTCAGTTTGTCCCCTTTTTGAATATTGGCACCACATTTCCTATACGCCAGTCGTGTGGACCCTGTTATTATTGAATCTTTAAAGATTAAAAATAATTGTCTATGACGTTACTTAATTCCTGCAGTACTCGCGGGTGTATCCCACCTGGGCCCGGGGATTTGTCAACTTTAGTGATTTTTAGACGCCGCCGTACTTCCTGCTGGGTTAAGCAAGTGACATTTAATGGAGAATTTTTGTTATCACTAATCAGGTTTTCTGTCATGCGATTTTCTTGTGTAAATACGGTTGAAAAAAAAATCATTTAGCATATTGGCTTTTTCCTCATCCTCATCCACCATTTCACCCAGACTATTTTTAAGGGGGCCAACACTATTATTTTTTAGTTGTTTACTATTTATGTAGTTAAAGAATATTTTGGGGTTATTTTTACTTTCTCTGGCAATGATTCTCTCTGCCTCAATCTTTGCCGCCTTGATTTGCTTTTTACATAATTTATTTAATTTTCTATATTTATTTAATGCCTCATCACTACCTACATGCTTTAGTTCTCTAAATGCTTTCTTTTTGTCACTTATTGCGCCCCTTACAGCTCTATTTAGCCATAGTGGTTTCCTCCCATTTCTAGCATGTTTATTCCCAAAGGGTATATATTGTGCACAGGTCCTATTCAGGATGTTAATAAATGTCTCCCATTTGCTTTGTGCAGCTTTATGTCTCAGGATATCGTCCCAGTTTATTGCACTAAGATCATCTCTCAACCGTTGGAAACTAGCCTTCCTGAAGTTTAGTGTCCTTGTAACCCTTCTACTACACATCTTATTAAAGGTTACATGAAAATGTATTATTTTGTGATCACTATTACCCAAGTGACCCCCAACTCGTATATTTGATATGCGGTCTGGCCTATTGGTTAATATTAGGTCTAGCAGTGCCCCCCTTCTTGTTGGGTCCTGAACCAGTTGTGAAAGGTAATTGTCTCTCATAGTTGTCAAAATCTATTACCTTTGCTTGAACTACATGTTTCTGTCCCCCAACGTATTTCAGGGTAGTTGAAGTCTCCCACAATAATGACTTCTCCTTGAGTCGCTGCTTCATCTATTTGCTTTACGAGGATATTCTCCGCTACTTCCATTATTTTTGGAGACTTATAACAAACCCCTATCAGTAATTTATTATTTTTTCCCCCTCCCCTTATCTCCACCCACAGGGACTCTACATTTTCATTAGATTCACATATATCCTCCCGCAAGACAGGTTTTAAGGATGATTTTACATATAAACACCCCCCCCCCCTCGCTTGTTTGTACGGTCATTTCTGAACAGACTATAGCCCTGTAAATTAGCTGCCCAGTCATGGCTCTCGTCCAGCCACGTCTCCGATATTCCTACCATGTCATAATTATTTTCCAACAAAATTAATTCTAATTCCTCCATTTTGTTGGTGAGGCTTCTGGCATTAGTGTACATGCATTTTATGTATCTCTCTGTACCTCTATTCCTTCTTACTTTATTGGCTGTTCTAACCCCACCCCCAATTTATTTGTGCCCAGGTCACTATCTGCACTATCTTCCCCACCTATAAAATGAATACCCCCCCCCCAATCCCTAGTTTAAACACTCCTCCAACCTTCTAGCCATTTTCTCCCCCAGCACAGCTGCACCCTCCCCATTAAGGTGCAGTCGGTCCCTAGCGTAGAGTCTGTAGCCAACTGAGAAGTCGGCCCAGTTCTCCAGGAACTCAAATCCCTCCTTCCTACACCAGTTCTTGAGCCACTTATTTATCTCCCTAATCTCCCGTTGCCTCTCTGGCGTGGCACGTGGTACCGGTAGTATTTCAGAGAATACCACCTTGGAGGTCCTTGCTTTCAGCTTGCAGCCTAATTCCCTGAAGTCATCTTTAAGGACCTTCCACCTACCTCTAACTTTGTCATTTGTGCCAATGTGCACCATGACCGCTGGGTCCTCACCAGCCCCTCCCAGTAATCTGTCAACCCGATCAGCGATGTGCCGGACTTGAGCGCCAGCTAGGCAGCACACTGTTTGATGATCCCTGTCTTTGCGACAGATTGCCCTATCTGTTCCCCTAATAATTGAGTCGCCCACTACCAGCACCTGCCTGGCCTGCCCTACTCTCCTATTTCCCTCTTTACTGGAGCTGACACTCCTCCGGCTTTCAGGATACATGCCTTGCTGCAGCAGTGCTACCCCTGTACCATCACTCCCCTCATCTGCCAACTTTGCAAACTTATTGGGGTGTGCCAGATCAGGACTAGCCTCCCTTGCACTCTTCCCTCTACCCCCCCTTCTAACTGTCACCCAACTAACAGCCTCACTGTCCTGCAGCTCCAGACTACCACCCTCCCCCACATCTACCCCAGTGAGCGGCTGCTCAGTGAGCAGCAGACTCCTTTCCATGTTGTCAATGGATCTCAGTGTTGTCAGCTGCTCATTTAGATCCAGTATCTGGGCTTCCAAACGCACAACGTGCTCACATCTCGCGCAGCAGTAAGCAACCACGACCGGCTGTTCAGGATTGCATACATGTGGCAAGATGCACACTGGATAGCATTGTCAATAATGGAGCTCATTTCCTAATGGGGATTGCAATAGACAGAATGTTAAGTAAAAAGAAAAGCAAAGAATTAATGAAATACAGACAGCAATTCAGTCCAAAGTCCTCCCTTCCAAACTTCCTGAATCCAAGTCACTGAAAAATAAGTCACACACTTACGCTCTGGTCACACTCCGCTCGTTCACACTCGCAAATTAAGAGATTTAAAGAGGTTTTGTTTTTTCCCCTTTTCCAGCAATACACCCTTCACCTCAATGCACTTCCAAAGGCAAGTTTGCCGTCACCAATATTGACGGAGATTGATACCAAATATAATATTTCTATGACGTTCAGAAGCTCAGAAACCATTTCCTAGGTTTCTGGTGGTTTCCCAGTTATGAAAGATACACCATCATAACTGGAAAAAGGCGAGCATCCCAAAAATGTGGTCCATGTGTTTGTGACAGTCATGTGCATTATTAAACTTGACATTAAAAGTTTGTACAGTTACACAATAGAGCTTTGGAGGGGAAATCCAGTGTAAACCAGTATGCTTGCCCTGGGCTGAGGTTTATGGCGGTTATAAAAATTCCTTGTTTGGGGGAAGCAAGAGTAGAGTTCTATGGAGGTCCCTTCCAAGTGAACAGGGGACGGAGATTTAAGACATCTCTGGCTGTCCTTTCAACATTTTTAAAACTAGGACAAAAATACATTTTGCCTGACAAAGGGAATGTCACTAGGTTTATTGCCACCTGATCTGAGCACAGCACAACGTGTGGACAAAGATCCCCAATTCCAGCGACGTGTTGCTCTCTGGGCTGACTGATGTAGTTTTGATAAGTGATCCTCCACCAGCAGGAGACTGCCACCAGAGGACTAGTAAAGCTGCTGCCATGTAGTCCAACCCTGTCCCCACAACTGATGAATAGCTCTGTACACTGTTCATTGGTAGCTTTCTGCCCATCAGTGATGTGGGTGGGGTTATACAGAGCCCAGCATTCAGAGAATTAGATCTGCAGCAGACACAGTTAGAGTATGTGCCCACGAAGCGTTTTTCAAGAGGATATGCTGCAGAATTTCCGCAGCGTAAAGGCTTTTTTAGCGCTATGTTATCCGCCCCCCATGGTCCCCAATGTGATTACGCAAGTTCAATGCCCATGCTGCGTTTTTTTCCGCAGCGTTTTTCCGGCGGGGAAAAATCCGCAGCACGCTCATTAATTTTGCGTTTCCGCAAGCGGAATTGCCTTTGCAGTGCAATTAAAAACTCAAGGCAATTCCGCATGCGTTTATCCGGGAGAGGACATGCAGAAATGAAGCAGAAAATTTCTGCTTCATTTCCACAGCATGGGAACATAGCCTTACTCTGAACTGCACCAAGCGATCCATCACTGTAATCAGGGTCTCTGCCCCTAAATCACCCTGCTCTCAGATGGGGCAGCAAAATCCTGGTGACAAATTCACTAACCCCATCCAGCTTCAGATGCAAGTATTAGAATTGATTCTGATGCTCAAAATTAAATGTAATGGCCAGTGGCTAATGGCAGGCAATAGGTACAGCAAAGTGTGGAAAAGTTACCTGCAGGATTGTAGGGAACAAACTTCTCAATGTCGGGGTACTGCTGCTCGTCTGTCTTATCAGAAGTGCCAGAAACCTAGTGGGGAACAGGAACCAGGTCACAAGCTTCATTTATCCAGGGTTTACCATTAGGTTCTCCATATAGGATCTGAAAAGTAGTGTTGAGCCACCCCCGTAGTGTTAGAGTTCGGTTCGTCGAACACCCGTATGTTCGCCGAACACCTTCGAACACTTAAAACCAATGGCAGGCAAACAAACACAAAAGGTGTCCAAAAGCTGACAAACTGCTCAGTAGACACAACTAACACATGGAAAAGTGACAAGTACAAATAGTCATGCGAAAAGAAAAGAGGTGGAGGAGTAAAAGGAGGGGGAGACACAGATCTAGGCATGTCATGCCCTTCTAAAACCCCAAAAATGCGAAGCTAACACGGCCAGTCCGTTCCTGCCCGTGCGACCTCCGTGTCGCCGGGTTTGTGCCAGAGCTGCGGTGGACCCTGACGGCTAGCACCCTCTCCCAATACTGGTGCCTGTCCGCTGGTGGGTCGAGCGAGCCCCCCTGCGGTGGAGGCAGGTCTAAGCTTTTTAATTTAAATTGTCTCTCTAATTTGAATGAGTACACTTTAAATCCTTTTACAAGGATCTATTGGAGGGCAAGTCTGATGCCAGCAGCCGCGGGAATTCCAGCTCTAGTAGCGTCCACTAAAGCTGCTGCAGTTAAAAAGCTTTTATAAGATCGAGCTCGGCGGTCCACCGCAAGGCGTCCTACCGCCAGTCCCAGGCCCTGTGCCTTGGGGTGCCTCCCCGATGCTCTTCACTGAGTATCCCGTGGTCCCGATGCATTTCCTTTGAAAAAATTAAGCGTCCAAACTACAGGTGGTGCAGCTTGCTTAACAGTTGGGATAATCCGCTGACTAGCAGACACTGCTACTAGGTCCAAAGTATTTCCTGGGCTAGATACAGTTAAAAATTTGTAATTAGATACTCTCGTTGGATGCTGAGAAAGCATTCCATAGAGTCTCCTGGCACGCCATATATTATTCTCTTAAAAAGCTTGGTGTAGGGATCTAGGGGACCCTTTCATAGGCAAAATCACAGCCCGGTATCGCAATACGTCACCTAGGCTGAAGATGAATGGAACATTTTCATCACCTTTCATAATCACCAATGGGACAAGGCAGGGATGTCCTCTGTCCCCTCTCTTATACATCCTAGTGATGGAGCACCTGCTCTCATCAATTCGCCATAACCCCAATATTAGGTGGATTGAGGTGGCAGGCACAGAGTACAAGTGCTCTGCATTTGCTCATGATGTCCTAGTATATAGCACTCAATCACATATATCCATCCCTGCTGTTATGGCTGAAATAGATCACTTTGTTACATGGTCAAATTTTAAAATCAATGCAGCGAAGTCTGAGGCCCTCGATGTCTCCCTCCTCAAATCCATACAGGATTCCATCCAGTCCAACTTTCCCTTTGCCTGGCCCTCACAGGGTATCAAATACTTAGGAATTCCTATTCATAGAGACCTCTCCCATCTATGTTATCTTAATTTTGGGCCCTTTATTGAACAACTCCATACAGACCACGGTTGGCAAGTTAGAACTGTAAGATTCACTACGTGAACCACTGGTGTTTTGTGGAAAAGCACATGTACACTGTGTTCCAAATTATTATGCAAAAAGTGTTTAGGAGTGATAAGGGAAGAATTTGTTTGTCAGTTAAACTCATTGATGGTGATGTGTGTCAGGGCTCTTTATATCACTGTAAGCAATTGCAGACACCTGTGCTAATTAGTTTGGCAGGGGTGTCCAATGAAAGGCAAGACTACTTAAGAAGGCTGTCCCACATTAAGCAGCCTACATTTTCTGCCAAAATGGGAAAGAAAAAGGATGTGTCGGCTGCTGAGAAGCAACAAATTGTGGATTGTTTAGGTCAAGGCATGACTACAATCAACATTGCCAAGACACTTCATCCTGATCATCGCATAATCAAGAAGTATGTAGCTGATTCACAGTACACATGTGTGCGTGCTGATAAGGGAAAATTGAGGACTCTTTCCTACAGGCAATTACGTCAGGTTAAAAGAGCAGCGGCAAAAAAGCCTCGTCATAGCAGCAGACAAGTTTTTGAAGCTGCTGGTGCCTCCAACGTCCCCCGAACAACAAGATGCAGGGTCCTTCAGAGGTTTGCAGCTGTGCGCAAGTTATCCTGTCGACCTCCTCTATCTAATGTACACAAGCAGAAAGGGCTGCAGTGGGCCAAACAATACATGAAGACTGACTTCAAAACTGTTTTGTTCACCGATGAGTGCCGTGCAACGCTCGATGGTCCAGATGGATGGAGTGGAGGATGGCTGGTTGATGGACACCCCATGCAAACACGGCTACGGCGCCAACAAGGAGGAGGTGGAGTAATGTTTTGGGCTGGAATCATGGGGAGAGAGATTGTCGGCCCCTTTAGGATCCCTGAAGGGGTAAATATGAACTCCATAATGTATGTGGAGTTTCTCAAACAGCACTTCCTGCCATGGTTCAAGAAGAAGAACCGTGTATTCCGCAGCAAGATCATTTTCATGCATGATAATGCACAGTCTCATGCTGCACATAACATCTGCATCTCTGGCTGATATGGGCATAAAAGGGGACAAACTTATGGTGTGACCCCCATGCTCCCCTGACCTCAACCCCATTGAGAACCTCTGGAGCATCATCAAAAGGAGTGCCTATGATGGCGGGAGGCAGTTCACATCTAAGCAACAGCTCTGGGAGGGTATTCTGTCCTCATGCAAAACAATTGAAGCAGAAACCATCCAAAACCTGACAAATTCAATGGACGAGAGAGTTCAGAAGCTCCTTTCGAACAAGGGGTCCTATGTGAAAATGTAACATCACCTAGAATAAAGTTTTTTGAGCTGAAAACTGTTTGATTACAGTTTGTAATAACCGGCTAATGCTTATAATTTCAAAAATGACCATTTTTTTGCTCTTTATTAAAATGAAAAGGTTGATCGTAGAGTGTGGGGGATCTAAGAGTGTGGCAACCCAGTAGTCAGGATTATTTCGAATTCTGACAATCTGAGGGTCATGTTGCAGGTAGTGCAGCAAGAAGGCACTCATGTGTCTTGCGCATCTCGGAGCCCCAAAATTATTTTCCGGGCTAGATGCAGCAAAAAATTATTATTAATTTGAAAGCTGGTGGAGTTTAGTATAGATGGTCTAATAGAATCAGTGCTGTAAACTGCTACAAGGCCCAAATTATTTTCCAGCCAAGATACAGATAAACATGATTAGTAATTTGAAAGCTTATAAACGGTTGGTGAGGTGATTTTAACAAATCATCAAGCTTTTACTCTCCCCAGCATGACACAGGGGTAGAAAAGTCGTTTCGGATCCATGATTTGTTCATCTTTATGAACGTGAATCTGTCTACATTATCAGTGGAGAGCCCCGTGCGCTTATCTGTCAGCACACCACCAGCAGCGCTGAACACACGTTCAGACAGAACGCTGGCTGCGGGGCATGACAAGATCTCCAAGGCGTAAGTGGCAAGCTCCGGCTATTTATCCAGATTGGAAGCCCAAAAAGAGCAAGGGTCCAGTGACACAGTCATGGCTTCAATGTTTACTTGGATATACTCCTGTACCATCGTCTCTAGGCGTTGACTATGTCAGACTTCTTGTCTCCTGTGGCCTTGCAAAGGATGGGCTAAAAAAGTGGTGAAATGATTCCGCAAAATTGATGTTACCAGCAGATACTGTGTTTATGTTAAGTTTTGAGTGCTGAACACTCGACGGTCCCACGGTTGGCAAGTTGGAACTGTGAGACTCACTACGTGCACCACTAGTGTTTTGTGGAAAAGCACATGTAAGATTCTGAAACAGTCTCTGCTGATACTCCAGCATGCGTGCATCTCTTTCTATGGCAGGAATAATTTCTGCAAATTTACTTTTGTACCGGGGATCTAAGAGTGTGGCAACCCAGTAGTCAGGATTATTTCTAATTCTCACAATTCAAGGGTCATGTTGCAGGTAGTGCAGCAAGAAGGCACTCATGTGTCTTGCGCACCCAGGAGCACCAAGTCCCTGTTGTGTTGGTGGCGAGGTAACAATCATGCTTCCTTCCTCTGCCCTCTCCCCCCAACCTCGCACAACAGAAATGTGATCAAGGTCTCCCTCATCTGATGAGTCTTCCATCAGTTCGTCCTCCACTCCTGCACCTTCCTCACTAGTTTGGCTGCTACCATGCGCCCTGGTAAAACCATCTCCCCCACCCTCACATGCCTGCCGCCTTGGTGCTGCCGACCATCTGGACCTTGCAGATGTTAGCCCTTCCTCATGCAACTCCTCCTTCTCTACTTCCTCCACCTCCTCTTCTGCCACCACCTGACTCCGAATTCTGTTTAACATGTGCTCCAGCATGTAAATCACCGGAATAGTCATGCTGATAATGGCATCGTCAGCAATAAACATCTTCGCCATTTCAAAACTGTGCAGAAGGGTGCATAGGTCCCTGATCTGAGACCACTCCTCCAGCGTGATTTGCCCCACCTCTGGATCTCGTTGGCCCAGGCTATACGTCAGAACGTATTGCACCAGGGCTTGTCGGTGCTGCCACAGTCGCTGCAACATGTGCAGAGTTGAATTCCACCGGGTAGGCACATCGCATTTTAGCCGGTGAAGTGGCAGGCCCAACGACTTCTGTAGAGATGTAAGTCGCTGAGCTGCGGGATGCGAATGGCGGAAGTGAGCACACAGCGACCGTGCCCTCTGCAGAAGGCCATCTAGTCCGGGATAGTGGGCTAAAAGTTGCTCGACAACCAGGTTCAACATGTGAGCCATACAAGGCACGCGTGTGACATTGCCTCGGCAAAGGGCCGCACCCAGGTTTGCAGCATTGTCGCACACGACTTTCCCTGGTTTCAGGTCCAGTGGAGACAACCATTCATGAAATTGGTTCTCCAGAGCTGACCACAACTCCTCAGCTGTGTGACTCACATTTCCCAGACATTTCAAAGTAAAAACCGCCTGATGACGTTGAGCCCTGCTGCCAGCATAGTAAGGAGGTGTGCAGGATCCCTTCTGCGCAGTTAGAAAGCTTGTGGAATGACCAGACAGGCTTTGGGTGCAGGTGGAGGACCGAGAGGAGGTTGAGGAGGCAGAAGCAGTGGAGGAAATTCGAGATAAAGAGGATTGACGCACAACTCATGGGGGCGGCAAGACTTGGACAGCAGCCCCTTGTCCTGCTGTCACCATAGTTACCCAGAGCCCAGTCAGCAACATGTAACGCCCCTGTCCATGCCTACTCGTCCAAGTGTCTATGGTGAAATGCACCCTGTCACACACACAGTTTCTCAAAGAAGCTGTGATGTTGTGTGCGACATGCTGGTGGAGGAGTGCAGGCACACCTTTCTTTGAGAAGTAGTGCCGACTGGGCATCTGGTACTGGGTCACTGCGACAGACATAAGGTCTCGAAAATCCTCTGTCCACCAGGCGGAAAGGCAGCATTTCTGTAGCCAAAAGCTTGCAGATGGTGAAATTCAACCTCTTAGCTTTCTCATGGCTAGGAGGAAATGGTCTTTTACTTGTCCACATCTGAGGGACTGAGGGCTGGCTGTTGTGCTTAGACGAGGTTGAGAAGGGTGTCCCCGGCAAACTGCCGGTCCGTGAGGAAGATGCAGGCGGACATGTTAGGTTGCCTTGATCCAAAGGTGGTGCTATCGATGTCGGACAGCGCTGAACACCAGCTGGTGTTTCCACCTCCAAAGAAAATGATGACCTGCCAATCACGCTGGCTGTTGCAGGTAAAGAGGTGGCAGGTCTGCGTCCCAAAACAGGTGTGACTGCTGTCCCCCCAGTCACAGAGGATGAAGAGGCCGCGGATGCACAAGATGTGGCAGACGGCGGTTGGCCCGGCCGGCTAGGCCGCATTGTAGCACAGTGAGCTTCCCACTGCAATTTATGCTTCATATCCATGTGCCGGTTCATGCATGAAGTGCTCAAACTATGTATTTTTTGGCCTCTACTTAGCTTTTGCTGACAAATGTTACAGATAACACAAGTTGGGTCATCCTTATCGATCTGAAAAAATGCCCAGGCTATGCAAGGCTTAGCACCCATGCGACCTGAAGAGCCACCACGACTTGTGGTCAGAGGCAGAGTTGTGTTTGAGGATGCAGTTGTTGACGTGCTTCCAGTACTACGTCTGTCCAGGAAGGCGCAACCTGACCTCGTCGTCATTAGCATCCTCCTCCACCTCCTCTGCTGACCTCAGACTGGCTAACTGTGGGTTGACAGTAAGTGGGATCTCCAACCTCATCATCATCACCACCCTGTGTGTTATCACACCCGTCGTCCTCAGAGCCAACCTCTTCCTGCCCTGACAAAAAACTAAAGTTGTCGCTCCAATCAGGTATACGAGTCTCATCATCGTCTTCCTCATTGTCTCCACCAACAGGAGTTACAGTTTGGGAACGAGGGTCTACATTATGGTCAGAACCTTCTGCCTCTGTTCCTGGATCCGACTCAAAGATTCTGGGCATCAGTGCAGATCATTTCCTCGTCTGGATTCACAGAAGCTCTGGAGCCGACCTCTGATTCCCAGGCTATAGTATGAGTAAACAGCTCTGCAGACTCCACCATCTGTGTTACCCCATATTAAGACGGGCAGCTGGAGACTTGGGAGCTGTGAGGAAGCAAGTGCGATTGGGGTGACACCTCTGAGGACTGGAGTATTTGTGATGTTGAAGTTGAGGTGGAGGAGAGCCCACTTGAAGGAGCACTTGATATCCGCTGAAGCACCTGCTGTTTTTGTGCCTCATCTGGAATTTGTAGCGATTGGCGTGGCCGTAAGAAAGGGATCTTCTCACATTGTCCGCTAAAAGAAGTAGACATCTTAGTTTGGCTGGAAGATGGTCTTTCTTATGCAGATGTTACTGTTACTTTAACACCTACCCCATGGATACAACCTTTCTTTCCCTTCCCAACATGCCTATTCCCCTTTCCACAAGCAGCAGGCCTTTTTCCACTCATTTTGGTGGTTAACTAATTGACAACTCTGGAGTTGTTTGCACAAAAAACAATGAATGGGAACCGAGCAGAGCTGAGTGGCCAAACTGTGGTATTAGCCCAAAAGTATTGGCTGGGTTAGATGCAGAAAAAAATTATTTTGAATTTGCAACCTGGTGGAGGTTAGTATAGATGGACTAATAGAACAAGTCCCACACGCTGCTACAAGCCGAAGCCAAACATTTTTTTCAGAGCTAGATGCAGATAAAAATTATTTTGAATTTCCAACCTGGTGTAGGTAAGTATAGATGGACTAATAGAATGATGCTATGCCCAAAAGGTTTTCCTTCACTAGGTGCAGTAAAAAAATTTGCATTCCATACACAGGTGGTGTAGCTTGCAACACAGATAGGCTACTCCACTGACTAACACACTGCAAGAGGCCAAAAAGGATTTGCTTTGCTAGATTTAGCCAAATGCTGTGAAAAAAACTTGCACAGCACTAGTACAGACCTGCCTGGCAAAAAGTGATAGGAACTGATGTAACCTAGTCCTCAAAAGGACTGCAATCACAACTATTCCCTACTCACAAGCTATCTGTAGATTTGTGCGAAAATTGGCTTGGATTTAACACAAAGTATAGCGCACACAGCAACAGCAGTGCCGTCTAACACAGCTGCAGCAGTGAGAAAATGGTGGTGACGGGGAAAATGGCTGGGTCTTATAGGGCAAGGACATGTGACATACACTGCCAATGACACATGCCCTTGCTTGTGTGAAAAAAAGCAGTTCGCTCCGTGTGCGCTGCTGATCGGCTGACAGATTCCCGCATTTACAGTAGGGAGGTGCAAAGAGAAAAAAAAATGGAGATCTTCATTATTTATGCAGAGATCCATCCCCTGCCCCTCCCCCCACCCCGCTGTACACTCAAACTGCGTATTAACATTAATTTTCAGCATTACTGAGAAAAAATCCAGTTATGATTTTGGTGCACGAACAGTTATCGAACATAACCTCGAACAGCCGAATTTTTCTCAAATTGTTCGTGTTCGCCGAACGGCTCGAACACCGCCCAAAACAGCTCGAAGTTGAGATTGGCGAACAGTTCGAGTCGAACACCGCTCCTCTCTACTGAAAAGGAGTCAGCCAAGTCCTTGTGGCATAGCTGTGGCCTGGCCATACACTATTTGGCTAGCAGCCATCTCTCCCAACATACAGATGAGTTCTCATGTGTTCTGTGGGGAGGAGGGTAATCGCCTGCCTCTAAGCAATTTGTGCCTAGAGAACAAGGAGCGGGTATTTGAACTGAACATTTGTTAGGGCAGCTAGATTAGCCATATATTAGCCCACTTTAATCAAACAGAAAACAATGGGACTTGTAATTGTGGTGCCCCTGATGGTTCAGTCACCACAGAGATAGTGCACCTCACCCAGAGGTGTGGAGTCTCCTTCTCTCAGGTGAGGAGTGTTAGAACCTTGCTCTTAGGTTTTTTCCTTTGCTGGTCACATGACCTTGTTGGCCTATATTATCCTGCTCCGCCCTTCTGGCTTTGCTGGACTTCATTGTATAACTACTTTCTAGCTAGCCTGTGCTCTGTATCTAACTGTTAGTTTGCTTGGTCTACGGACCTCTATGTTCTATATATTTTGTTTGTTCATCTGTCTGCTACTATTTCTGTTAGGAGGTGTCCCATTTTCCTCCCAGTCCTTAGTACTTGTAGGGATTCCTTCCCCACATCTATAGGTCTCCGTACAGACTAGCTTAGGACTTTAGCAGGTCTGATCGCAGGATCAGGTTCCCTGTTACATCGTAGGGATTCAGCTGAGTTATATCGTAGGGACAGATCTCCTCTCTTTCCTTAGCTCTGGTAGCAGAACATAACAAGGAGGGAGTGCTGCCCAGAACCCCAACACCCGCATTCAACACTACACTGCTCCAGGCCGGCTGGAGGGGCAACATGCATGAGCGCAACTGCTGAGCCCTGTCCCAGGCTGGAGTAGGGGGAACCCAGAGGTAGGGGGAACCAGTAGTGGGTGTGGGTGGAGGAAGTAGTTTAAGGGAGCACTATAGTAGTAGGTATATAAAGGGGAGCCATTTTAGGGTGGCAGGAGAGTTCGGTAGAGGAGTCAGTGGAGAACAGTCAGGGATCAGAGTCTCTTTAGGAGCTCTGCTCCACAAGCAGGGCCCAGTGCTAGAGGCCCAGGAGGGGAGCAGAGGAGTAGGCTCCGATCTAAGGAAGGGATCCTAGCGGGTACGGCGAGTGCAGGACGGCACCCGTATGCCCCGCATCTGTCAGAAGACAGGGATCGTAAGCCGCATGAAGGGGACGGACCCCTGGTCCAGCCGTGTAACTCCAGGTCTTGGCTGGGAGGCTTCTGGCTTATATAGTCAGTTGCCGAAGCCTCATTCTAATCCCTGTGAGGGACAAGCAGGTCCGGGAACTCCAACGTACAGGAGGGGCTTCAGAGCACCCAAATGGGATTGAGAGTGGGAAGCACAGGGCAGGAGGGAGACAGACCCAGTGTGAAGACTGTCTAGCTAGGAACACAGAAAGTGGAGTTCTGTCAGGTGCTCCTAATCTACCTGAGGAAGTGCTGAACCCCTGCCTGGTGAACGCAGCGCGACGTGGGGAGGCTGACAACTGTACAGTGCACCAATGGAACTGTCATAAGAACTGTGAGAAAAGACTCGGATGACTGCATCGCACTGCCTCCGTCCATTCTTTATCTGCGCCATCTTTCCCTCCCTGCACTACAACGCCCAGTGCAACTTTCACTGCCTTACACTGCCCAGGAGCAAGCTCTACCTGTGGAGAGCCACACCATCCCTGCTGCCGTAACATCAGCTCCAGAGGACTGCTCCGCAGTGGCAGCTCCCTTTGGCTGCATTCCACAGGTGGCGTCACAAACACTTTCCCCAGATCCTCCAATATCTTCCCCTTTTTACTGACCGCCCTGGGTCACGGACCGGGCCAGCCACGGTGATATCCCCTATACCGGCATCCATAGGCCCAGCTGCCAGGGGGCGCGTCAGCTCTGGAGTCATGAACAAGATAAGTGACCAACCCGTTATCGGTGGGTGAAGTGTGCCTAAAGAACTGTGTAATGATACTGAATGTGGTGCCCGCCCCAGAAGAACGGGCGCCATTATGTGCGTGATCAAAGACAACAGTATGGAACCTCCCATCGTGGGCCGGGTCCCAGAATGGCACCAAAAGCATACCCTGCCCCTTGCAACTGTGACTGTCCGCATAGATGTGTCCGTCAAGGCAGGGAGGACGTCACAAGGAGTGACCGACAGCAGATTGCCATGGGACCGCCCCCGAAAGAGGAGGAGGAGGAGGAGGAAAGAAGGAATGGAGACAGGGTGTGGTCTTAACCAGTCTAGACAGACCGCACCCGGCAGACAACATGGACGGAAGTCAGGATCAAGCCTCCGCCTCTGGCCTGCTGCCGTGGCAAGCGACCCCCCTCACCCTGGAGGGAGAAGCCAGTAAGTTATCCCCGGAGGACGCGGAGTTCCTCCAGAGTGAGATTCTGGAGCTGAGCCAACAAGTGGACCGGGCCCAGCAAGCAGCAGTTACCAAGTGGAGGAGCGAGCTGTTGGAGAAGTTTGCAGCACGGTGTAGAGCAGCACAGGATGGCAGCAGCGGCAACCCAGCGGAACCCGCTGAATACCAGGAGGCCGTGTGCAGCACAGGAGCAGGTGGGAAGAAATCCCCTGTCCCGGGCGCTGCAAGCGCCGACCTGCTCCTGGGCTTCCTACACCAACACTCTCCGTACCCCGCCATGCCCTCCCTGGAGCAGCTGCTCAGCCCGGAACCTCCACCCCCGGGCACTGACTGAGGACCTTCCACTTGTTGCCCTCCCGGAACCTCCACTCCCGGGCACTGAAGTCAGGAACCTTCTGCTGGGTTCCCTCGCGGAGCCTCCACCTCCGGCACCTGAGTGGGTGTACGGCGCGCCGGGCTTCGATTGGTCCACCCGGTTTGAGGACCAGCAGCCGTGCACGCTAGTGTTGATCGAGCACTAACATGCTCGGGTGCTCAAATCTCGGGCCGAGCTGGCCGTGATACTCGGGTGCTCGACCCGAGCAACGAGCCCAATGTTAGTCTATGGGAGACCTGAGCATTTTTGGCGCGGCACTGACAGCAGTCTTTTAAAACATTCAAAAATGAAACTGAAACTGCTTTCCTGTGAAATATGTTAAGGAACTTCCTTTCCAGGGTAAAGACATGTGTATAAGGTAAAATAAATAACCCCCCCCCAAAAAATACTCCTCCACACCTTGGGCTATGTTAACAAGTAGCATTTTTTAGACGTTTTTGCACTTTTGTATTGCTTTCAACCGTGACAAATGCATTCACCGGGAAATGTCATTTTAACATTTTACAACCTTATCTGACCATGTGCTGTGTGACACATGCATACAGTGCTGAAAATACATGGGAACAGCATGGGGAATACCCCTGGAAGCATCTCTGACACCCAGGTCACTGCCTAAAAGTGTGCCCATCAGAAATGATCCTTGCCGCGTCAGAAGATGCAGACTTGCAACTATCCCCGTGCAAGTTCTTGTCCCAGGGTATTGTTCAATTGTACCTCCCCCATTCCTTGCAATGCAAGCGCAAGTATGCAGCCTGCCACCCACCCACCCCCAGGCTGCAATACCATACTGCTTGCTTGCTTTCACTTGAAATTGGGCCTTTTAGGCATATGGAGGCGAAATCTGGCCACCACGTCATGGCTGCGTTGGCGGCCTGGAATCCATACTCCGTCCCCAGCCGCCAGGTAGCCGGGCATCCACACTGGGTCCCCAGCCGCCCCGCGGCCGGGTGTCCACACACGGTCCCCAGCCGCCTGGGGGCAGCCAGGTGTCCATAAACGTTCCCCAGCCGCCCCTATTTCTCCTGTCAACTTCCCCCCACACACTTTTCTTAGCCCAGCCTGCTTTAGGGCAGCATTGGACGAGACCACCAGAGAACCAGACTCCTCTGGTAGGCCCTGGCTTCTCCATCAGGGGAGTTGAGAGTGCCAAGGTGAGGAGCATGATGATGATGAAAGTTAGCATCTGCTTTGTTTTCTTGGAATGCAAGCATAAGTGTGCAGCCTGCCACCCACCCACCCCCAGGCTGCAATGCCATACTGCTAGCTTGCACTTGAAATGGGGCCTTTTAGTTTGGAGGAGGCCGAATCTGGCCACTACCTCATGGCTGCTTCGGCAGCGAGGTATTCAAACTCAGTCCCCAGCCGCCCCTATTTGTCCCTCTGTGCCTTATACATAAGATTAAGCGCGTATACCAAAACATTACCTGTGCCCTCCCCAGTGCATTTAGTGGGAAGGACAGCCTATTCCGCTGTAGTGTGTGCATGCCAAACCCCTGTTCATAGTACATGCGAAGATGCCTCCCACCCTGCACCTGTCGTTGCAGACTTGCAACTATACCCGTTCAAGTCCTTGTCCCAGGGCAGTGTTCAATTGTACCTCTCCCATTCCTTGCAATGCAAGCGCAAGTATGCAACCTGCCACCCACCCACCCCCAGGCTGCAATACCATACTGCTTGCTTGCATAAACGGTCCCCAGCCGCCCCCATTTCTCCTGTCAACTTCCCCCCACACACTTTTCTTAGCCCGGCCTGCTTTAGGGCAGCATTGGACGAGACCACCAGAGAACCAGACTCCTCTGGTGGGCCCTGGCTTCTCCATCAGGGGAGTTGAGAGTGCCAAGGTGAGGACCATGATGATGATGATACAAGTTAGCATCTGCTTTGTTTTCTTGGAATGCAAGCGCATGTATGTAGTAGCGGCTAGGCCTGAGGTGGTCAGCGTTTTGGCGCATATCCTACCTCCTCCGAGGATTTCTGGATGTTTTCCTGCTACTATCACAGTTCTATGACTCCCATTAAAACAAAGCTTCAGGTGATAAATGATGGATGAGGTAGTGGCAAAGGAGAAGGAGCAGGAGGAACAGGGACTATTCACATCAATATCAGGCCAGTCAACCACATATGTCTTGTAGGATATGTTTCTGTAACAAAAAGGAGCAGTTCGGCTACACAGTTATAGGGCATACAGTGAGTGCAATGCCTACCAAAATTTTGAGGCACTCCAATGCCCCTTGGAAATGACATGGAGGTCAGAGGGCCTTAACTAAACAGTTTTTTCCATTTATACCAACTGGGTCTCCTGTACACTGTTAGCCTAAGCAGTGAATGGAAGGCTTTCCAAAAATTATGAGGAACTTGCAATGCCCCTTACAAGAGCCATGCAGCACAGCATATTACAAACATAAGTCCCATTATTGGGGAGTGGGTCTCCCATAGTATTTGCTTATGCCTTCCAAGCAAAAGCTTCAAAAAATTAGGAGGAAATGCAGAGCCCGTTCAAAGACTCGTGGAGGTCCCAGTAGCTTAACAAGAAGGTTTTAATGCCCCTCAGAAGAGACGTGGAGGTTAGAGTGGTATAACAAGATGCTTTTAATGCCCCTTACAAGAGCCAGACAGTACAGCATCTTAAAAATAGTATTCCCATTATTGGGGAGTGGGTCTCCCACAGTCTTTGCTTATGCCTTCCAAGCAAAAGCTGACAAAAATAAGGACGGAGGAACTTTCAATAATGGCAACACGGACCACGGTCACCCTGGTGGTATAGTGGTGGTGGAGGCTGAGGATAAGGAGAAGAACATAAAACAGCCGAAATGAGGAAGCGTATACCCATGTGTGGGTGTGAAGTGGTGCATGGGAATACACCTCCCGAAATAACACCGTGGATTTGACTTTATGTTACTCTGCTGTCATTTGGTGGTGATGAGAAGTCTGGCCCAATCTAGCCCTTGTTCATTTTGATAAGGGTCAGCTTGTCAGCATTGTCAGTTGACAGGTGAGTGTGCTCATCAGTTATAATTACCCCAGCGGCACTAAAAACAAGCTCCAATAACATGCTAGCGGCAGGGCAGGCCAGGACCTCCAAGGCGTACAGAGCGAGTTCATTCCAAGTGTCCAGCTTGGATACCCAATAATTAAAAGGCACGAAGGACGCTGGTACGGTCGGCAAGGTACTCCCTCACCATCTTTTGAAACTTTCCACTCCTTGTGAGAGTACCCCACGCCTCAGGGTCTGAGAAAACTGTCCCAGAACGTTGCCAGTGTTCCCCTGCCTCTACTAGATTGGAGTTGCCTCTCTCTCGCTTGTACGCTTTGGTTGGTGAACGAACTGTGACCTCTGCTGCTAGCGTGTTCAGATGGGAATTTTTTTTTTTTTTAACAGTTCTGCAGCAAGGGCCTTCTGGTACAGGCCCATTTTTGTAGACCTCTCCACCTCAGAAATAAGACAGTGAAAGTTCTCCTTGTAGCGGGGGTCTACAAGTGTCACCAACCAGTAATGACTGTCACCCAACATTTTGACAACGCGAGGGTCACAGTTAAGGCAGCGCAACATAAAGTCAGCCATGCGTGCTAGACTGGTAATGGGCAAGATTTCCTTGTCCTCACCAAGATGACGACTGACCATACTCTCCTCCTCCCCCCTGTCCTCAGGCCACCCACGCTGAACCGACGGTATAACACTTGTACAGGTACTACCATCTACAGCGCTTGATAGCAGCTCCTGTTCCTCCTCTCCCTCTGTCCCCCAATGCACGTTGGGATGAGATGAGGCTGGGCTGTGTGTAATCGCCCACTACGGCTTCTTGATCCATCTCATCATACTCTGGCTGCAATGCCTCCTCTTTAATTCTCTGCAGAGAGCGTTGCAAAAGACAGACAAGTGGGATGCTGACACTAATGATGGCGTCATCGCCACTCACCATCTTGGTGGCCTCCTCAAAGTTTGTCAGGATGGTACATATGTCAGACATCCAGGTCCACTCCTGAGGTCTTATGTGTGGAGTCTGACCTGAACATCGACGGCCTTGTTGTATCTGGTGCACCACAACTGCTCTCTTCTGCTCACAAATCCTTTGCAACATGTGGAGGGTAGAGTTCCAACGTGTGGGGACATCACACACCAGTCGGTGTGCTGGAAGCTGCAAACGCTGCTGCAACACAGCAAGGGCGGCGGAAGCTGTAGCAGACTTGCGAAAATGAGCTGACAGGCGGCGTACTTTCACGAGCAGATCTGGCAACTCGGGGTATGATTTAAGAAACCGCTGAACCACGAGGTTAAGCACATGAGCCAGGCATGGTACGTGTGTGATCTCACCTCAGAGCCGCCACCAGGTTACGGCCATTGTCACACACGACCATGCCGGGATGTAGGTTCAGCAGTCTCAGCCACAGATCTGCCTGCTCTTTCACAGCTGTCCACAACTCACAAGCAGTGTGAGGTTTATCACCTGAGCTTATGAGTTTCAGCACAGCCTGTTGCCACTTGGCGGAGGCAGTACTGCAGTGCTTCCAGCTTGTAACTGATGTGGTGATATCTGAGATGGAGATGGAGGCTGAACAGGAGAAGGAGATGGAGGCTGAACAGGAGGAGGAGAAGGAGATGGAGGCTGAACAGGAGGAGGAGATGGAGATGGAGGCTGAACAGGAGGAGGAGATGGAGATGGAGGCTGAACAGGAGGAGGAGATGGAGATGGAGGCTGAACAGGAGGAGGAGATGGAGGCTGAACAGGAGGAGGAGATGGAGGCTGAACAGGAGGAGGAGATGGAGATGGAGGCTGAACAGGAGGAGGAGATGGAGATGGAGGCTGAACAGGAGGAGGAGGAGGAGATGGAGATGGAGGCTGAACAGGAGGAGGAGATGGAGGCTGAACAGGAGGAGGAGATGGAGGCTGAACAGGAGGAGGAGGAGGAGATGGAGACGGAGACTGAACAGGAGGAGGAGCTGGAGATGGAGGAGGAGGTTGAACAGGAGGAGGAGATGGAGGCGGAGGAGATGGAGGAGGAGGCTGAACAGGAGGAGGAGATGGAGGAGGAGATGGAGGAGGAGGCTGAACAGGAGGAGGAGATGGAGGAGGAGATGGAGATGGAGGAGGAGATGGAGGCGGAGGAGGAGATGGAGGAGGAGGAGGAGCTATACACTATGGGGGCAACTATGACTGACATAGGGCCCGCAATCCTCGGTGTGGGGAGGATGTGTTCCGTCCCAAGGTCCGACTGGGTCCCGGCTTCCACTATGTTTACCCAGTGTGCCGTCAGAGAGATGTACTGTCCCTGGCCACAAGCACTTGTTCATGTGTCTGTTGTCAGGTGGACTCTCCCAGTAACTGCATTGTTGAGGGCACGGCAGATGCTTTGGGACACGCGCTTGTGTAGTGCGGGGATGGCACACCGGGCAAAATAGTGTCGGCTGGGGACCGAGTACCGAGGGACGGCCACCGCCATAAGATTGCGGAAGGATTCCGTCTCCACCAGCCTAAAAGGCAGCATTTCCAACGCAAGCAGTCGTGAAATGTGCGAATTTAGGACTGTGGCCTGTGGGGCGTTAGCTGCGAATTTCCGCTTTCGTTCAAAGGTCTGGGATATGGACAACTGAACGCTGCGGTGGGACGTGGACGTGGATGCTGTTTCTTGAGAAACTGCCATAACAAGTGAAGACTGAGAGGAGGGGGAATCTTTACATGCAGTATGGACAAGGGATTGCCTTGCACACACAACAGGGGGTTCTATTGCACGCACAACAGTAGAAGAAGCAGTGGTGACACCCGCTGACACTGGTCGTGGACCCTGGGTTTCGCCCCACAAAGTCGGGTGCTTTGCTGCCATGTGCCTGATCATGCTGGTGGTGGTCAGGCTGGTAGTTTTGTCACCCCTGCTGATGCTGGCATGGCAGGTGGAACATATGACCTTTTTGGGGCTATCAGCAGAGTCTTTAAAAAAATTCCAGACTCTGGAAGACCTACCGCTTGTACTGGCAACGTCCCTCGTGTTGGTGTTACGGGGAACGGTTGCCCGCCTTCTGTCTGCGGCCACCACACTGCTTCTTCCTGCCTGTTGAGGTACTCTGCCTCCCTCCCCCTGTGTGCTGCTGGCCTCACTCTGCATGTCCTCCTGCCACGTTGGGTCAGTTACTAGATCATCCACCACCTCCTCCTCTTCCACTTGCGCACCACGATGCTCCTCCTCACTTCCTGGCAATTGTGTCTCGCCATCGTCCACCTCTTGTGACAAATTGGCAGCGTCGACTTCCTCTGGCCGTGGCTGTTCAAATATTTGGGCATCGCTACATGGGATCTCCTCTTCCACCACAAGCGTATCAGGCGAGGGGCACAAATATGGAAATGGACCAGTGAACAGCTCTTCAGAGTGTCCAAGTGTGGGATCAATTGCTGTCTGACGACACTCAGCATGGTGGGAGGAAGGAGCATCAGGGTGAGGAGGAGTATGCGGTCGAGACTCACGGCTACTAAGAGCTGACCGTGTGGAAGACAGAGCGGAGGTGGTGGTGCCCATGTAACTGGAAGTATTATCTGCTATCCAATTAATAACCTGTGCACACTGATCAGTTCTCAATACTGGTGTTGTTCTGTGCTTCCCTAATAATTCGGTCAAGAAGTGGGAGCGAGAAGATGTGGCGTTGGTTGTGGCACGTTTTCACCTTGGCCACGGCCCCGTCCTCTGCACGAACCATCACCAGAACGTCCAGTTCCACGTCCCTTGCCACGCGCCTTGCCCATTGTAAAGGAAGTAAAATAGCTTACACTCACACTATCAATGGAAAAAGGGTAATAAAAAGTAGATTAGATCCGTGGAAGAGGAAAACCACAGTTCTATTTCTCTGGCCTACACCCGACTCTTTTAAACAATCTGAACAATCAGGGAGAAACTATTACTGTTTTTCTTTACGTAAAAACTACTAAAACCTGAATAATAGAGATTTTTTAGCGTGGGATGGCAAAACCACAGTTATTGTTTACTGGGGTATACCATACTTTTTTAAATAGATATAATTGCGGCTGAACAGTGAGCGACACACTCAAACCTTTTTTTTTTTTTTTTAGATACAAATGGGCAAAAGTGGATAATACAGAGGTTTGAACCGTGGAAGTGCAAAACAACACTTCTGTTTCTCTAGCCTACACCTGACTATTTTCAACAGATATATTTGTGTCTGAAAAATCAGACACGCTTTTTTTTTTTGGGGGGGGGGGGGACAAAAGGTTAATAAGATGGGTATTTGTACAGTGTGAAGGAGGAAAAAAAAAAAAAAAAAGGATTTTTCCTGTCCCCTGAGACCTGGAGCTAAGTCCAGCAATTTCAGCAACAGGAGCACACAGGACTGTAATGCAGCGTTTGCTGGTATAACCACTGTCTCCTATACAGCCTGCCTGCCTGGTATCTGGGATGGATATTAGTCCTGAGAAGGACTGTTTGTTTGCTTTTGCTGGCTTTACAGACCCTACACTAACTATTTCGCAGTTTATATCTCTCCCTAAATCAGCAGCGCTGTCTCTGCACTGTCTGATCCGGAGCGACTGTGTCCAAGATGGCGGCGCCCGGTTTTAAATACTCGAGGTGACGCTGTGCGGCCAACCAATCACTGTAATGCCCACAAACAACATGGCTGCGGCATTACAGTGACTGGCTGGCAATCCCTGCATGTTCATTGGCTCTGTAAAGAGCGCCAAACATACAGGGCGGAGACCCGAGCTCCCGCCCGAGTAACCCGGAAATGCTCGGTGCTCGCCGAACATCCCGAGTAGTGAGATGCTCGGGCGAGTACTGAGCAGTGTCGAGCATGCTCGCTCAACACTAAAAATGACCTCTTGAACAAATTGAAGTTTAATAACAATAGGACAAATTTCATCAGAATTTCTTCCTTTGTTTTTATATTATAAAATACTCATCTGAAGACTTAATACAGATACATGGATACAATCAGACACTGATACAATCAGAATAAAAGTCATCCCAATTTCTATTATGGACATATTGATACGATCAAATGAAATGAACTTTGAGGAAATAGACGTCCGCAAGCGTTTGCTGGTGCGGAAGCAGTGACATAGCCAGATGGCATTTGTCACGATGAAAGGAAGTTCTGCATCGATCTAAGTGTAGGTTGGACGAGGTAGCACATGAAACAGGCAGATCTGTCTGTAAACCAAACAAATGACAAACTACGAACAAACACTATTAACAACTCATAGCAACAAACTCGTAGACACTACATTATAAGATGCAATGCAATATACCAGTCTCCTTCCCTAGATATAAAAGACATATTAATACTGTGAGATCGCAGTGCAGCCAAGACATCTCTGTGAGAAAAAGATCCTATTGGAAGAATGAGACGAGTCCCTGCATGATTATATGATCGCAACATGATACGCCTGCAACGCACCCGAGTCACTCGATTGGATGACAGAAGGGGGGGGGGCGCACAAGAGGGGGCACCAACTTTCCTATAAAGTCACGCTGGTTTAGCCGCCAGACGCTGCCGGCAACCCTGCCGATAAGTTTATTACAAAACTATCGTACTATCAAACCAAAAAAAGATCATAGACTGTGAGCCCCTGATGACCATGAGAGTCTCATATAAGAATGATGAAACGCGTAGGGATGAGCATTTCTATAGAAAGTCCTACAAGAGATGATTAGCCAGGCTACCTCAATATAAAGCTCCTAGATCAGGAGAAACAAGCACCGCACCGGTATATGACGGCAGCACTATAAAGCCGTTCTGAAGAGAATAGCACAGGACATGGTAAAATGAAGATTATTAATGCCATTATCAGACTGCAGACTCAATGAGGAGAAATGAGATGGCATGATTTCTAATAGCCAGAGGCTAAATTGAAAAGGGAGTTATACATATAAATAAAGAGATACCCCTAGGAATTGTGACTAATCCCTGGCCTCCCAACAAGACAATATATATAAATGGTTAGCCGGTGAGATAAATTAAAACCATTCACAATAGTCCTATGTTTAGGATAATTTTAGGAAATTTGTGACGGATTTTGGACACTTAAAATCTTTTTAAAATATTGAATAAAGGTTATTTTTTATATTTTACTACCATTGGATTTGACTGTGAAATACTGCAGAATTATCTTGGAGCATATTTATACTACACTGCTCAAAAAAATAAAGGAGACACTCAAATAACACCTCCTAGATCTGAGTGAATGAAATATTCTCATTGAATACTTAGTTCTGTACAAAGTTGAATGTGCTGACAACAAAATCACACAAAAATCATCAATGGAAATCAAATTTATTAACCAATAGAGGCCTGGATATGGAGTAAACCCCAAAATTAAAGTGGAAAAACACTACAGGCTGATCCAACTTTGATGTAATGTCCTTAAAACAAGTCAAAATGAGGCTCAGTATTGTGTGTGGCCTCCACGTGCCTGTATGACCTCCCTACAACGCCTGGGCATGCTACTGATGAGGTTGCGGATGGTCTCCTGTGGGATCTCCTCCCAGACCTGGACTAAAGCATCCACCAACTCCTGGACAGTCTGTGGTGCAACGTGACGTTGGTGGATGGAGCCAGACATGATGTCCCAGATGTGCTCAATCTGATTCCGGTCTGGGGAATGAGCGGGCCAGTCCATAGCTTCAATGCCTTCATCTTGCAGGAACTGCTGACACTCCAGCCACATGAGGTCTGGCATTGTCCTGCATTAGGTTTCACCCAGGGCACCAGCATAAGGTCTCACAAGGGGTCTGAGGATCTCATCTCGGTACCTAATGGCGGTCAGGCTACCTCTGGCGAGCACATGGAGGGCTGGTAGGTCCTTTCACAAGCATTTTGGTCGTACTATCACTTCTGGTCGGCCTGGGCTCGCGTCATTGTCGTGCACCAGCTGTGCCAAGGCCTGCATTTTGTCATGGTAGCGTAAGACATTCAATGACTGACACTCCAGGGGAGGCCAAGTCCCCTTCCCAGACCTCCTTCACCAGAGCCAGGCGCCCCGCGCACGCCAGTCGTACAGGAGCTCAAAAGGGAGAACCCCGTTGAGGCCCGTGGAACCTCCCGGTAGGCAAGGAGCAGGTGTGGGAGGTACCGCGCCCAGTCGTGCCCCTAGGAGTCAACCAACATCTTAAGCATCTGCTTCAGAGTGCCAGTTCGCACAGGCCATTGGTCTGTGGGTGGTATGGGCTGGTCACCAGATTTTGCACCTGAATTTGCTTACAGAGGGTCTCCATCAGCTGCGACATGAACTGGGTTCCCCGGTCGGTGAGCATTTCCTGGGGAAAACACACTCTGGAGAACATCTTCAGTAAGGCGATAGCCACCTTGTCTGCCCGAATGGATGACAAGGCTACCGCTTCCGGGTACCGGGTGGCATAGTCTACTACCATCAGTATGAAGCGTTTCCTTGAGCTGCTGGGAGTGGCCATCGGGCCAGCCAAATCCACAGCCACCCTCCTGAAAGGCTCTTCGATGATGGGCAGAGTTACCAGTGGGGCTTTGGGCCACCGCCCCACCTTCCCCACCCTCTGACAGGTGTAACACGAACGGCAGTAGACAGTTACCTCAGCCCCCAACCTTGGCCATTAGAAATGCTGGGCTAGCCTGGCCTTGGTCTTATGGATCCCTAGATGTCCAGCCATCGGAATTTCGTGTGCCATCTGCAACAAACTCCACCCTGAACGGATAGGGTACCACTAACTGTCGATCCCTGGGCCACGCCTCCGGTGAGCCTCGCTGGACTGTTACCCGGTATAGCCATCCTTGGTCCCAGACCACCCACTGGAGGACCGAGTTCGAGGGAGGCTGTGCCGCCCGCTCCTCACGAGGCTTCAGGCTGTCAGTCTCTAACGCCACCTGAAACCCCTGACTGGACATGGCCAGAATAGACAAACCTGCCACGTCTCCTGGCCTCCGTCTGACCCGGCAGCCACTTGGTCGGAAGGGGAGAAGCCGTCGGACTCCCGAGGGGCCACTAGGGCCCGGGTGCCGCCACTGCAAGCAACAGTGGCTACGGCCGCTGAGACCGCGGGTAGCGCCCGTTTCTCCTCTGCTTCTGACCAAGCATCTGGTCTAAAAGGACTACCCTGGCCCTCTAACATCCTGGTTGTGGAGGAACCCTACCATGCGGCCTTACCTGGGAGCCCTATCTCTCCTGGAACTGCCCCGCCCTCCATGGCATGCTCCCCCTCTGCAGCTGTTTGCCCCTTGTCTGCCCCCTCTGCAACAACCTCACAGGACAAATTTCTCCAGCCTGCCGTATGGCCACATTCTGAGGCCTCATCACAGCTGACTTGATTGATCTCGTCCCCCATGGGGAGAGAGGTGTTAGGGGCTCAGGGTGGTAGTTGTGGTGAGGGGCTGCTGTGTTCCCACACTCTGGCTCCCTGATAAAGACACATGTCCCAATTCTCCTGTGCTCTGTATGTGGTGTGTAACACTCACGTTTTGGTCGCAGATCTCTGCTGTCTTCGGTTCTTCCACCTCAGGAACCACCGCACACACATTAGGGAACTTCCACTCCATTTTATAAAAAAGAACTTTACTTGAACGTTTGAATACAACTTCATACAGCATTGATCACATACACCTTGGCGATGGACAGCGCCGGCTTGATGCCTCCAATCCCGGAGCCGGCGAAAGTTTTATCAGGTATCAAATCCTAGGGTGACACCAGTTCGGGCCGCACAAGGGTCATCTCAGCACCGGTGTCTCACAGTCCCATTGCTCTGGCGTGGCCTATGGTAACAGTCTGAAAGTTGTCAAGGGACCTCCCACCACCCCCACTCACACACAAAACAGTGGACAGATTCTGGGACGAGGATCAACTGCTCTCATTAGGGCCCACATGTGATAGACCCAGCAGGACACCACTGCATACTCTGGAGCTTCTTCTGGTATGACTCAGGAGTCAAGTTGTACTGCCAGACCAGAGCCTGCTTGAAGTCCTCATAGCTCAGGGTGGTCTCACTGTGCAAGTACCCAAAGATTTCCAGGGCCTTACCCCTAAGCTGAGGGGTTAGGAACCGGACCCACTGTTCCTCAGGCAGATGGTACTGATGGCAGTTTTTTTCAAATGCCAGCAAGAAAGTGTCCAAGCCCCCTCCTTTGTGCAGAAGGGAGAAGTCATTCGTCCATAGCTTCGGGACTCGGATCTCAGGTGACTTGCGACTGGCTGGGGCCTGCAGTTGGAGCTGGAACACATCTTTCTGGTGCTCGTGCTCCCGCTGACGTTCTGCCATGAGGGTCTCATAGGTGGCCCTGTCTCCAACCTGGAGACTCGCTAGGGAAACTTGTATGAGGGGGTCAGGTGGTGGGTAGCCCACTGCGGGACCGACCACTGGTGAATCTCTCTCTGGGGGGCCTAAGTTGGACTCCCCTTCTCTTAGAGTAACATGGTCTTCCACCTCCTCAACACCATATGGTGCATTGGCCATCTCCTTGGTTTTGGCCCTGGTGCCACTGGCCATCCTTGCACTCTATGGTCAGTGACACCGAACTGCCACCTGATGCACCCACACACACCTTACAGTATTTGCACTCGGACTGTCTAGTGCTGAGCTGATCTTAAGTGTCTGAGTATGCGTTACACACACACACACTATTATCTTGATCCCACCGCTTGCCACCAATGCAAAGAAATTGGCAGCAGGAGGGACCCCGCAGAATCCTACCACTGCCGGAACTGATGAATCCACACCCCACCACCTGCCTGACGTCACAATTACGTGAGACGGAGCACGTGGTACGGATCTGTCATTTGCACCATCGTGACATTCCGCACCCCCTCGAGGACGTGTAAGGTCAGATTGGTACAGTTCTACACAGACAATGGGACCTCTGCTTATAAAATATATAATTCCCGGCATGACTATATTCTCAACTACAGCTGGAACTTTTATGCTGAAAGGGGCCCTGCCCACACATTCCCCTGTCATGACTTCACTGTGGGCTTGGCACCACTTCATGGTTTTATTAAGATCTCTAACTTCCACAATAACTCCTCGCTGGTTGATCGCAGAAGTTTCCATGTAATATCACATTTCTTATTACAAATTTACCTTTCTTTAGAGACTAGACATGACATATCTTCGGTTGGTCATTCCTGCCTTCTTGCATCATAGCGCACCTGTACTGTTCTCAGATAAGGAAAAATATGTATATTGTTCCTTAGCTAACCCTGCCACTAAAAATATGTATCCTATCACAATCAGTGTTATAGAAACTCTGATATTCCATATTTCATTTCAGTGCCTAACAGACTGCAGCTTGAATACATGTGCAAATGGAGATGAGCTAAGCTTCAAAGGAATTCTAGGAGCTGTATCCTTTTCACCCAGGTGTCAATTCATTACTCCTGTCTCCATTTTATATGGTGATTAGCCTGAACACTTGGTGGATCCCGCTATTTGCATATGGGCAATTGGGAAGAGTGTAAGCTCTTGCTCCTTTGACAAATGGTAGATAGGGGAGGAGGGAAGAGTGAGTGGGATTTCGGAGGGGGAGAAAGATTCTCAATATTTCTATGACCGTGACATTTCCCATTCTCTTGGGATCTCGAAAATCTAGATTATGAATAACTAGGACATGCTATAATTCAATACCGAGTTATGGGAATACTGTATCTGACACAAAGGGCATGCTGCATGGCTGGGGTCCAAAGGGGGTCTTGCTGTGGCAGCTTCTTGGCTGAGAGCTGCTGTGAGACATTTGTCACTCGCTGCCTCTCTGCCCCCTCCCTTCTTAGCTGCAGAAGTGTCCAGTTACAACTGTATGCTGTAGACCTCTATAATCCCGCCAAACAGGGCACAATGATTGACATGGGGTTAAATTTTCAATATTCTTCTCAAGGCAAAAATCACATTAAAAAAAGATGGCATCACTTGCTAACTTCTGTGATCAACCAGTGAGAAGTTATTGCAGAAATTATAGATTTCATAAAACCATGATGGACAGAGATGAGCCCACGTGAGGTCATCACAGGGGAGTGTGTGGGCAGGGCCACCCCTTCAGCATAAAAGATCCAGCTGAATATTGGTCTATACTCATGCCGTGAGATACATATTTGTAAGCACAGGTCCTGCTCCATAACAGTCCATTGGAGCACCTCTCCTCCAGGTAAATTGAATAGTCTCTGATCTGTCTAGTAAGTTCTTCCATTAATACCTTTTATTTTGTGTAACTGTATATGTATTGTACTGTCCCTCTTTGTAAAATCCTTTGTATATTTTTTCATAAACCCTGCCTCCTTTTGGATTAAATATAAAATGTATTAGTCCTGTTTCTTCTGTTCTGTAATCGTTCCTCCCCCGAAGCCATACGCTACCAGAAAGCAGGAGTCCGATCAGGCCTGTATTTAGAACTGATCGGTGGTGGCAGTGAATACTATTAATTGGGTTATCGTGAAGCTGGCAATGATTGTATGGGGGCATATACACATTCAATGCGTTGAAATTCGGAGGCGTGTACGCCATACGCTCACGGCTTGCTTGCCGGTAACTACATAGTGAGTAATCAGGATAGTCTGTGTGTGCAAATCCCTGACAAATTGGTGGCAGCGGTGGGATATTGTAAGATCTCGCCGATGCCTTCCCCCATAGTTCACTATCCAGCTACATCTAATTTTCCTACTTGTCAACTGGGCATTCTGCATATGGGCTGCTTAGATTGCCCTCTTTTGTCCTATTGCAAAAGAGGAGGTGAGAGGGGTGAAGGAATGCTCCTTTACTAGTGGCTTCAGAAATTGCAATATTTTCTATGACACGGTGCAATACCACATTATTATGCTATATAGTGAAAATACCAGTTTCCTTCAAAGCTCTGATTCAGATCAGTTCAAATATAGTCGAGACAGGGACCTTCAGCATGCCACCAGCTTTCATTTTAACTCATCGGCCTCATCCCAGAGTGCAAATGGGAGCCAGCGGCATTTAAATGGTTAACAGCTGCGGCCGAAACGAAGCTCTGACTGCGACTGTTAGAGATAAAATGTCAGCTATATAGAAAGGGTTGTCCACTACTCAAACAGCTCTCAATCACAATATTTCCTACATATAAAACAGCTATAATCACCTTTTGTGCTGTTGCTGTTCTACCCATGTCTGCGCTTAGTCTCCCAGGACTCGAGTGACCTCATATCACGCAGTCAGTAGCCATTTCACTCTCACTTCCTTCAGACGAAAGGGACACCCTAAAGAAGTGTAATCTGCTGCTGCTCTCTGGCTGTCAGTTCTGTTCAAAGGATGAGAGAGTGATGCAGTTGTAGCGCCCAGAGGGTTCGGTCGCTACAGGGGTATTGCACCTTAACCAGAGGTGTGATATTCCACTCCCAGGTAAGGATGGAGTATGGACCAAGGCTCAGTTAGCTGCATACACACACTCCTCATTTCTGGGGAACAGTTCGCAGATGCTCCCATTTATTGCAGGCACAACTGACCATGTCCCTGGCTGGAGTGGGGAGGGGGGAGAGAACCCAGTGATGCAGGAGCAGAAGGGGACGGTTTCTGGAGCATAGGAAGGAGCTCATTGGTTGCAGGTCACCTGAGCTCAGACACAGTGAAGCAGATAAAAGGTGGGGGCCATCTTAGGAGAGTGTTCAGTCGGTTAGTTCAGAGAGGGAAGAAGTTCAGCCAGAGAGGGCTGACAGGGAGCTGAGGCTCAGCTTGGGCTCAGCTCCACGAGGCAGGCCTAGAGAAGAGGCCGGGGCCAGGAAGGAGAAGGGGAGAAGGAGAAGGAAGGTGGAGAGAAAGAGGAGTAGAAAGGCTCCAGAAACAAGAAGGCAGAAGGGACCCTGAGAGAGAGAACTACATAACCGGACACTGGGATCCGAGGCTGTCAGGATTGCAAGCCCGGCAGCAGATAACCTACCTGCGAGGGATTTTAGATCCCTTGGCCTGAGAAGCCTGGAGGCTCCGCCACACAGAGGGACTGGTACAGCACAGAGAAGCAACATGTACCTAAGGCCAGAGTCGCAAGCCATACAGGCGTAGTACACGGCCAGCTCAGGGACGTGGGCTATCACACCACTAAAGGGGGAGATAGTCAGCAAGGGCAGAGAGAACGGTAGGCCTACCCACTCACCCTGACCAGTGGGGCTCACCTGAATGTTCACAGACACCCAGGCCCATTCCTACCCTGTACTCCTGTTGGGTCATAAGTACCACCTTCAATAAAGACCCTGGACTGTTTGAAGTAGACTCTGGACCTTTATTATTGCGGCCTGCACCATCACCCCCAGCATCCTATTACCTGCTCTGAGGCTACACTCTTCCCGTGGGGAGTTATCCTATCCCTGTGCTGCATATCTACATCAGCCTCAGCGGTCTGCCTTGCAGCGGCGGTCCTCCCTGACCGCAATCCACGGGTGGCGTAGTCTGACATTCAAAACCCTACAAATAGATTGTCACAACATTTGGTCTGACCACCCTGAGCCACGGGATCAGGTTGCCACTACTACCCCCATCATCACACTGAAGCCCGGTTCCAAGTGCCCCACGGCCCAGGGGGTGAGTCACAGTCACTGATCGGCTGCAGGGATCCTATGATTAGTCATGCATGTGACTCGCCCCCTGAGCCGTGGGGTACCCGGAACTAGGCCTTCTAGTGTACGGTGCTGATGGGGGTAGTAGTGGCAACCCGATCCCGTGGCTCAGGGTGGTCAGACCAAATGCTGTGGCAGTCTATTTATAGTTTTGTGAATGTCCGACTACGCCACCCGTGGATTGCGGTCAGAGATAACCGCCGCTGCGAGGCAGACCGCTGAGGCTGGTATTAGTGTGCAGCACAGGGATAGGATAACTCCCCATGGGAAAAGTGTAGCCTCAAGGCAGTGAAAGTGAATGCTGGGCGTGATGGTGCAGGCGCAGCATAAATGACACAGAGTCCAATGATGCAGTCCAGGGTGTTTTACTCACAGTTGATATCCAAGTCACTTCTGTCAGCAAGGACTGCCCGAGCCGTGCTGTGTCCACCAGGTGAGGAGCTCGGTCAACCCCCAGGCAATTCAGGAGTATGGCACAGGACCCCCTTCTGTCCTTTCTCTGGCCTCTCGTGCCCCACCAGTGTCCTGACTTCTGTCCGGCTACCGCGGACCGTGTCGGGTAAGCATTGGCCTTCACTTCCCGCTATCCTATATGGTGCCTCCCTAGCAGGTTTAGCGGGGGGGGGGTCGCACCAATAAATGGTCACAACCTCCGGTTCTTGGCTGAGGGTAGATTCGCCTCCACCAACTTAGGGATCCGGTACCTTTCCACGGCCTGACCCTTTCACCCGGTATAATGGGGTTTGCAATGGTTGCTGGCCGTTCTGCACTCTTAGGATCCCTCCTGCCTTCTTGTTTCTGGAGCCCTTCCACTCCTCTGTCTCTTCTCCTTCCTTCCTTCTTCTCTTCTTCTCTCTGGCCCCGGCCTACTCTCTAGGCCTGCCTCATGGAGCTGAGCTCAGGCTGAGCTGCTGCTCCCTGTCAGCTCTCTCTCTTACTACTCCTACTATTCTCCTAGACTTGAGATGGCTCCCACCTTATATCTGCTTCTCTGTGCTGAGCTCAGGTGACCTGCACCCAATGCGCTCCTTCCTATGCTGCAGAAACAGTCCCCTTCTGCTCCTACACCACTGGGTTCTCTACGCCCTCCCCACTCCAGCCAAGGACATGGTCAGTTGTGCCTGCAAAAATGGGAGCACCATCGAGCTTTCCCCCGGAAATGGGGAGTGTGTGCGTGTGCAGCTAACTGAGCCCTGGTCCACACTCCATCCTTACCTGGGAGTGGAATATCACACCTCTGGTTGAGGTGCAATACCCCTGTAGCAACCGAACCCTCAGGGTGCTACACATGCCCCAGGAGACCAGACACAGACATCACTGGAATGGCGTTGGCTGCAGGGTTCCCGTGATATGTCATGCATGCTCCAGGAGACCAGACGCCGACATCACTGGAATGGCGCCCGCACCAGAGGAGAGCATAGCTGCTATTTCACATGATTGAAACCGTAATTAAGAAGGGGTTGTCTGAGTAATGGACAACCCCTTTATTTCAGTCTGCATCAGACACGTGTGGAAGGAGTTCAGCTCCTGAGCCGCCTCCACATGCGTTCACCTCAGCGCGGACGTACAGTTACGCCCATATATGCAAAGGGGTCAAATTCATATAAAACATTAAATGTTATTCTGAATTTATCTGCCTTTCATTCATTTCTAACAGTAAATCCTCATAGTAGTTGGTGCTCAGTTTTTCAGATTCAGAGCTCCAAATTTTCATAAGCAAAATTAAAGGGGAGGCATCATAAAAAAAGTTTTCTTTAAATGCATTCAAAAAAGTTGGCAATATTTTCCCATATCAAAATTTATATTTAAAATTAGAAATCTTAGAATTTTTTACACTGACCCCTGAGGCTATTCTATGTTCATATGTCCTGTTCTTTCAGGAAATCTACATTAACAGCAATAAACTCACTTCGACACTATGGGCCTCATTCAAAGCCAGAATACTAGTGTAAAAAGCTTTGAAAAGTCACAAAGTTTTAGCACAACTCGAAGCTGGGCTGAAATTGTGACTTTTTAGCGTTCACACTCCATTTTCACCCAGCCCTGATAAAGTGGGCACCAGCAAAATTTTATAAGCTGTGGCATTCTCTGTGCGACATATCTTACTCCAGTCACTGACTGGAGTAAGATTATTGGCAAGGCACACATGGAGACACACAAGGCGCTCGCTAGTTCTCGGATAGTCCTGATTCATTGACCTCTGCATGACTCTAGCACACCGACCTCATCAAGATTAGCATGAACACCACCGGTCTGAAGTCAGGGCCTCTGTTTTGCATTGAAGCGTCTAATGAGCTTGTACAAAGATCATTGGGTGAAGGGGAGTAAGGTCAGGTGTGACATCAACTGTGATTGGTGGAACCTGCGTTATCAGCTGTATGTTACCGGTCATTGTAATCCGGCCTCTGATAAAAAGCTTTGCTGAAAATTCTTCCTGAAAGGACAGAAGTAAATGTCTAAAATAGCCCTGGTGGCCAGTGTGAAAACTGCAAGATTGTGAGAAGAAAGTATGAAAACATTAAAAAAACACACAGAAAACAAACTAATTGAAACATTTTCTGATGACTAGATCTGAGCGAATCCATTCAACGGGAATCAAGTTCATGTTGAATTTTTGTGCCTAAAATGAATGTCACCTTTTGAGACATTGCAGAAGATTGCATCAGTCAGAGAAGACGGGCTTTCCCAGAATGCCTTGCTGCCATCATATTAGGTCTCATCTGCATTGCACGCACGAGTTGTAGCAGTTTTAATGGATAGAACGTGTACTCAATGTATGGTGCTATTCACACACCAGTGTTTTTACACACCCCTTGTGTCCATACAGAACACACAGAGCCATGTCCATTTTTTTTCCGGCAGCACGGATGACACAGAGGTCCAATAGTGGTCTATGGGTCTGTCAGTGTGCCATCAGTGTCCTGTACAAGTTTAACATTGTATAGGAGAAGCTTTGTAATTTCTTTATCCATCGGTGAAAAACACTGATCGAAAACTGAGGACACCGGTACCATTTTTTCACGTACAGGTTTAAACCCTGCACATGTGAATGAGGCCTAACATAGTATAGCTCAGACAATTAAGAAGGACTATTATAGCAAGTATAAAAGCAGAAGCAGGAAAGGAAGCAGCCATTTTGTGGTGAACCTGGATAGAGAAAAGTACATCACAGCTCACAGCCTAGCCATAGAAATAGGGAGAGAAAGCCATGAAACATGATAGAAAACAGACAGACAGAGAGGGCGACATCAATGCAGTGAAGGGGATTAGTGTGTTAAGGAAAAAAGGGAATGGCGTCATACATGTTTTTCAGGGCAAGTAGAGGCTTTGGAAGACATTTGCAGAGAATGGAATTTCCTGGGAAAACTCTGCAAATGTAAGTTTCAAAAGTCTTGCTCATCTTTACTGATCGGTCATTATCCATTGGTGGCAGTTTTACCTATAGTATGTTCCCCTCCATACAGGGCAGTAACTCCCCTGTGGGCCTCATTGTTCCAGTTACCTTACACATCTTCCTTCCGTGTAGTGCACATTCCCATCATCTTCATGCTTTCCCATCCTGCACAGCCGGCTGCAGCGGAGGAGGATCAGGACAAATTCCTATCCTCCTCCTTGAGGGATAAGAGGGAATGTGGAGCCATCACCCTGCTCCATGCTGCTCTACTCCTCCAAGCTAATTACTCTAAAGGCAAACCTGGGACTGAGCTTTATATTAACTCTTCTCCTCCCGCCTTCTGGATGCTACATAGCTAATCTGTTGGGTTAACCCTGTAGTGTGTAAAGTGCTGAATTATACAACAGTGATATGTCTTCTACTCACAAAAATGGTGTAAGTGTGATGAGTGTTTTTGATCAGTTTCATCACAGTTTGGTCAGGGTTCATTAGCTTTTCTCAGCTGAAAATAAAACTGATGAATGTTTCTCCCCCTTCTCATAACCAACAGTCCATTTCATGACTGGCACACAGATGACATCCAAATGCTGTCCACATTTTTTGCGGACTAATAGACTTGCATTGGTGATACTGTATATAATTTTGTGTGGACCACTTAGGCCTCATTCAGACATCAGGTTTTTTCATGTACGAGAAAAATGGAGCGAGTTTAATCAGTGATTTTTACCTTAGGTTGGTCAGAATTACATCAGTACTTTTCCCATCGGTCAGTCAAAAACGGACAAACTTCATCCGAGTTCTGGCCCATCTTTTAACAGACCCGGACACTTTCATTGATGAATTTGATCTGACACTTGAATCAATATAAAACATATCTCAATGAAAAATCATGGGCATGTGAGCATCCCCATAGACTGTCATAGGTACACATGCTGCCTGTGAAAAAAAAAAAAAATAGCACAGAAACTAACAGGTGAATGAGCCCCAAGACTGTGAAAATACACTGGCATGTAAACAGGCCCATAGACATGGGTGTACATAGAAATCATGGGATCCCATAGCAGAAGTGCTAGTTGCCCCCCACCCAACAAAAAAAATAACATTCGACGGGGTCACAGAAGAGCAGATCTCACAACTTTCCAGCCTTTAGAAAGTAATTTTCCTCCTACTGAAGCCCCAGATTCCTCTTTCATTGCATGTTTAAAGTATGATACCAACAAAAGTGCCCAACAAACACAGTATGTGAATTCTTTCACAGTACCCTGGACATGCACATAATGATGACCCTACTGTACTCGACTTCAACTCCCCCGGCAAAGTATGGTGACCGTGACACAGTGTGATCCCCCAGCTTTGGCCCCCACACAGCCCTCTATAAAGTATAATAGGTCATCATACAGTATAATGGCCCCACACCTCGCCATGCTGTATAATGGCCCCCACTAGCTCTCCAAACAGTACAACCAAACAGTGCAATGACCCTCACGGCCCTCCACATGGTATGATGGTCCCCACTCAAACCTTCACACTGTATAATTGCTTGCATACAGTATATTGGCCCTCACATAGCCCTCCACAAAGTATAAAGGCTCCCACATAGCCCTTGAAATTTTATAATAGCCCCCACATAGCCCTCTATATACTATAATGGGCCCCATATTCCTCCATATTGTATAATGCAAAATCATAGTCTTTTATATAGTGTGCTGAACCCTATAGTCCTCCATATAGTATCATGCACTCCCCATAGTCTTCCATATAGTATAATGCACTCCCCATAGTCCTGCATATAGTATAATGCAATCCACATAGTCCTCCATACAGTATAATGCACCCCATATTCCTCCATATACTATAATGCACTTCCCATAATCCTCCATATAGTATAATGCACTCCCCATTGTTCTCCATATAGCATAATGCACTCTCCATAGTCCTCCATATAGCATAATGCACTCCTCCATATAGTAAAATGCACTCCTCATAGTGCTCCATACAGTAAGATGCACTCCTCATAGTCCTCCATATAGTATAATACACTCCCCATAGTCCTCCATACAGTATATGGCACTGCCGATAGTCCTCCATGTAGTATAATGCACTCCCCATAATCCGCCATATAGTATAATGCACTCCCATAGTCCTCCATATAGTATAACACACTCCCCATAGTCCTCCATATAGTATAATGCACTCCCCATGGTCCTATATAGTCCATACAGTATAATGCACTCCTCATAGTCCTCTATACAGTACTATGACCACCACAATGTGTTCATTGATTTAAAAAAAAAATACTCACCTCTCCTCCATGTTCTCCGCTGCTCAGGTCTATGCAGCAAGCATTCTGAAGTGCTTGCACATCTCAGGGCAGTGGATGCCATGTAATGATGTCATAGGGCCCGCTGTACTGAGACGTCAGATGCTGAGGAAGAATGACGAAGTAGGAAGTCACAGGCCCCATAGTACTCGCGTGGCCTATGTTCCAACAATGAGCTTTTGGTTTGCTTTTGACACTAATTGTTTTCTGTGGCAAAAACTGAGTGTTTTACAATTCAAGCAAAGTGGATGGAATTTATAAAAACCTCATGGCCACTGTGCTTTAATTTTATTCAGCGTAAACTGAGCTGCGGTGTGTGTATCAAATCCACATCATGTCAATTTCTCTTGTGAGTATGCTGAGTTTTATGTGTGGATTTTCCCCATAGATTTTCATTAGATGCCGAAAATCTGCAGGTAAAAACGCACATACATAGTCCTGCATATAGTATAGTGCAATCCACATAGTCCTCCATACTGTATAATGCACTCCACATAGACCTCTATATAGTATAATGCACCCCATATTCCGCCATATAGTATAATGCACTCCCCATAGTCCTCCACATAGTATAATGCACTCCCATAGTCCTCCACGTAGTGTAATGCACTCCCCATAGTCCTCAATGTAGTATAATGCACTTCCATAGTCCTCCATATTGTATAATGCACTACCCATAGCCCTCCATACAGTATAATGCACTACCCATAGTCCTCCATATAGTATAATACACTCCCCATAGTCCTCCATATAGTATAATGCACCTCCATCGTCCTCCATACAGTATAATGAATTCCCCATGGTCCTCTATACATTACTATGACTACCAAAATGTGCTCATTGATTTAAAAAAAAAAAATACTCACCTCTCCTCCTTGTTCCCCGCTGCTCTGGTCTATGCAGCAAGCATTCTGAAGCGCCTGCACATCTCAGGGCAGTGGGTGCCATGTAGTGATGTCATCAGGCCCGCTGTGCTGAGACGTCAGACGCTGAGGAAGAATGATAGAGGAGGAAGTCACAGGCCCCATAGTACTCTTGTGGGTTATGTTCCCACAATGAGCTTTCGGTTTGTTTTTGACAATATTTATTTGCTGTGGCAAAAACAGAGTGTTTTGCAGTTCAAGCAAAGTGGATGGGATTTTATAGAAACCTCATGGCCACTGTGCTTTAAAGGGGTTGTCCACTACTTTCACATTGATGCCATATCCATAGGATAGGGCATCAATTTATGTTTGCCCGGGGTCCCGCACACAGCACCCCCGCCATCAGCTGTTATCGGTGCCGGCGGTGGCCGCCGGCCGGAAGTGCTTACCTTCCGGTGACTGGTCGCCATGTTGTAGTGGTCGGCACTTGTTAGTGCACATCAAACTGCCATTCAATTGAATGGGAGGCGGATGTGCAGTACCCCGCGGCGGCCACTACAGATGGATGGCCAAACACCGCAGGCAAGTACTTCCGGCCGGTGGCCGCCGCCGCCAGCACCGATAACTTCTGATCGGCAGGGGTGCTGCGTGCAGGACCCCGGCCGATCATACATTGATGCCCTATCTTATGGATATGACTCGCCCCCTGGGCCGTGGGTTACCCGGAACCGGGCAATAAGGCAATAATGGGGGTAGTAGTGGCAACCCGGTCCATGGCTCAGGGTGGTCATACCAAATGTTGTGGCAGTCTATTTGTAGGGTTTTAAATGTCCGACTACGCCACCCGTGGATTGCGGTCAGGGTTAACCGCCGCTGCAGTGCAGACCGCTGGGGCAGATGTAGGTGTGCAGCACTAAGTAGTATAACTCCCCACGGGAGGAGTGTGGCCCCAGGGCAGTATATAGATGGATGATGGAGGGGATGATTCTGACCGCAATAGCCAGGAAACGGAGGCCTCTTAAACAGTTCAGGGTCTTTATTAGAACAGGTGAGACGACCCAAAAACAGTCCCGGCTAGGAGGGGGCCTGGATGTCTGAGAACAAGTGGGAAGCTGGCCCTGGTCAGGGTGAGGGTGAAGGCCTACCATGCTCTCTGTGCTCTTTCTGGCTATTTCCCTCCTTGTGGTGTAACAGCCCACGTTCCTGAGCTCACCGTGTCTTCTCGCCCGTATGGCTTGCAACTTGGGTCCCTTTCTACTCTTGGCCTGGTGCAGCTTTGCTGGTCCCTTCTGCTGTGGCGGAACCTCCGGGCTTCTTAGGCCAAGGAACATACAGTCCCCTGCAGGCTGGTTATTTGCTGTAGGACTTGGATTCCTAACAGCCTCGGACACCAAGTCCGGTAGATCAGTTTCTCTCTCAGCCAGGACAGGCTCTCCTCGCCTTCCGTCCCTGGCTCGTGGCTCCTCTACTGCCACACGACCTCCTCAGCTTCAGCTGAACTGGCTCTCCGTTCTCTGGGACACCTCTCACTCCAGAGACAGGTCGTCCAGAACTCTCTAACCCTGCCCCCAGTTCCAGCTTTTATAGGGTCAGCCTGCTCCCCCTACTGACTTGGGACAGGAGGTGCTGCATGCTAATGGTCCCTGACCGGAGAACCTCCCCCTTGCTCTCAGACACAGCTTTATTATACATTTGTGGCATCCAGGCCAGGGTGACACATTCCCCCCTAGTAAAACTTAGTACTCCGGGACTAACAGGAAACACAAATATAGGTTATAAACAACAACATAACATATGTACAAGTGCATTTTGTCCTTAAGGAAACGGCGCTTCCGCGACCGGGTATCCATTTCACCCAACAAGGCGAAGTCTTTGAGCGATGTGGGGACCTGTCCAAAGCAAACCCCAAACGTTGGGCGTGGCTGCAAGGCAAAACTACCTACTTTGGACCACACGGGGCCACGCCAGACAGGTTTTTCTTCCGTGGCCGTCTTCGCAAGAGGCACCAACTGCAACTATCTACATGATAGTTCCGGTTATTCATCGTCCATAACCTGTCAGTCCATGAGCTAGAAAAACTAGAAAAACATAATTAATAACCAGGGTACAACATAACACATTAAATACATACATTATCCACTTAGATCTTCCAGCGAGCTGGCATTTGCCCCTTAGTGCTTCGGGTTGACCTACGTAACCCACTGTCTGGTGGTGGTCTAACCTGGTTTTTCTCACTAGCGCTCGGGGTGCAGTCACTGGCTAAACTTACAGGCAGGGCAGGCAGCTGTCTGCGGGTCCTCTGGCTTACCGCAGGCATGGCAGGCTCACTGTCAGCAGAGGGTTGACTCTCCTGGGCTGCTGGTACAGGCCCTTCTGCCTCTGGAACTGCTTGTTCTTCTCCACCTTCCTGCTCTGGTGTAGGTTGTTGCTGAGCCGGTTGCAGGAAATGCAGGACGGGTACCACTATGGCACCGTTTATTCGAGTCCAGGACTGAGGGAATTCTCCGAGAATGGTGCTGATCATTTCTTCCTTGTCCTCTGCGGGTTCAAGGTCACTTTGATCCTCTTCTGCACTACGGAGTTGCTCGGGGCACATTTTTAGGTGGTCTCTGGAGACGGTACTAGTGGTTTCTCCTCCATCCTTAGTGACCACGCACACCTTCGGGTTGTCGTGATCAGACTGCAGTACTGTGTAGGGTTCCCTTTCCCACTGGTCATCCAGCTTGTGTAGCCTTCTCTTTCGCTTCAGAACCTGCTCACCAGGTTCCAGGGGACAAGCAGGGACGTGTTGGTTGAAGAGCCTCTCTTGCTTTTGTCTCGCCTGGGCCAGGCTCTTCTCCACACTCTCCTGTACCTTCTTGTACTGCAGTCGCCTTTCCGTATCCCAGTCCGCATCTGGGAAGGTGTCCTTGGGTGTTAGGACTCCCATCTCCAGGTCTATGGGCAGCTTACCTGGTCTGGCTCTCATCAGGTAAGCCGGGGTGCAGTTTGTAGCATTCACCGGGATATGGTTGTATAAGTCTATCAGGTCCGGCAGTTTTTCTGGCCACAGGCTGCATTCCTCCAGGGGCAACGTCTTCATGAGATCAATGACTATATTGTTCATTTTCTTACACATCCCGTTGGTTTGTGGGTGGTAAGGCGTTGTCCGAATCTTCTTACAGCCATAGAGGTTGCAGAACTCTTGGAAGATTTTGGCCTCGAATGCAGGACCTTGGTCTGTCAGGACCTGTTCTGGATACCCGTGTGGGTGGCAGAAGGTTTGCTGGAAGGCTCTGGCCGCCGTTTGAGCTGTCAAGTCTTTTACCGGGACCACCACTAGAAATCGGGAATAGTGGTCCATGATTGTCAGGGCATAAACGTATCCTGACCGGCTTGGAGCCAATTTGACGTGGTCCAGAGCTACCAGCTCAAGAGGCTGCTTGGTGACGATGGGCCTCAAGGGTGTCTTCTGGCTGGTGCGGTCCTTCCTCCTTAGATTACAAGGGCCACAGTCTCTGCACCACTTCTCTACAGCCCCTCTCATGCTGATCCAGAAGAACCGTCCTCTTAGCAGGAACTCCAGTTTCTTCCAGCCGAAGTGCCCCGCTCTGTCATGGTAAGCCTCCAGGACCACAGCTGCATCTCGCCTTGGGACGACTTGCCAGGTCAGCTCGTGCGTCCGGTGGTTGACGAGTCTTCTGCACAGCTTACCTTCATAGAGGAACAGCCTGCTCTTCTCTTTCCATAGCTGCTTGGCTTCCTCTGGGGCATCCGGATCTAGACGGACGTCTTCTCGGGTCAGCAGGTCTTTCACCATGCGGACTGCAGGGTCACTATCTTGGGTCTTGGCCCAGCTGTGGTGAGGTAGGGGATTGATCATGATGGTTGTTAAGTCTTCCTCCTTCACGCGGTGGGAATATTGAGTGGCCCCATACCGGTGGAATGCAGGGAGCTGTTATGAACTGCTACAAACACTAAGGAAAGAAAGGAAAACTGTCCCTACCATAGGACTAAGCTGATTCCCTACGATGCAGCGGGGGACCTGTTCCTTGTGAACAGACCCGCCTAAGTCCTCGGCTAGTCCGAACGCTGACCTATAGATATAAGGGAGGGGTCCCTACAAGAACTAAGGACTGGGATATAGTTGGACACCTCCTAGCAGAAATTGTAGCAGAGCAAAGACAAACAAACAAACAGAAGTACTAGTGGTCAAAAGACCAAGCAAAATACAGAGTAAGGTACAAGGCACCTGGCTAGCTTAAGAGTAAATGTAACACTGAAGTCCTGCAAGGCCAGGAGGGCGGAGCTGGATAATATAGGCAAAAAGTCATGTGACCAGCAAAATAGAACCCTCCTGTTAGTTTTTTCTAACAGTACCCCCTCTTCAATGAGGATCCTCCGGATCCTCCAGGCCCAGGTCTATCAGGAAACCTCCTGTGAAACGCTCCGACAAGTCTAGGAGCAGAGACATCATCCGCCCTTACCCAGGAGTTATCCTCGGGACCGAAACCCTTCCAAGCGACGAGATACTGCAATCTCCCTCTATGCCATCTAGAATTAAGAATGCGAGAAATTTCATATTCACCTTCTTCCTCCACCGGAGGAACAGAGACAGTGGCGTCCCTATCAGAAACATCAGCTTTTTTCAATAAGGAAACATGAAACACCGGATTAATCTTCCAGGAGGTAGGAACCTCCAACCTAACAGCAGATTGGTTAACTACCTGAAGCACCTTAAACGGACCTACAAACTTCGGGCCCAATTTCTTTGAAGGAATCCTCAACCGCAGATTCCTAGAGGACAACCAAACCATGTCACCAACAGTAAACAAAACCTCTTGACGTTTCCTGTCAAAGTACCTCTTGGATTTTTTGTTGGCCTCTTGAAGGTTACGACGTACATCAGTCCAAACTCTCTCCAAATCATCGGAAAAATTCTCCTCCTCCGGCACAGCCGATACCAATTTGGAGAATGACCCAAACGACGGATGTCTCCCAGTACAACAAAAAAAAGGAGAACACCCAGCAGAAGAGGATGTATGGTTGTTAAGAGCAAATTCAGCCAGTGGCAGAAACTCAGACCACCCCTCTTGATTGTCAGCCACAAAACAACGCAAAAACTGTTCAACATCCTGGTTCTTTCTTTCTGTCTGTCCATTAGACTCAGGATGATAACCAGACGAAAATGACAAATGGACTCCCAACCTGTCACAAAAGGCACGCCAAAAACGAGCCACGAACTGAGGTCCCCTATCGGAAACAATGTCGGAAGGAACGCCATGGAGCCTGACAATTTCTTTAACAAAAGCCTTAGCGAGTGTCCTGGCGCAGGGCAGTTTGATGAAGGGAACCAAGTGACACATCTTGCTAAAACGGTCCACGACCACCCAGATAACAGTGAAACCCTCAGAGGCAGGAAGGTCAGTAATAAAATCCATAGCAAGATGCGTCCAAGGAGCACTAGGAACCTCCAGAGGGCAAAGCAACCCCGCAGCAGGAGCATGTGAAGACTTAGATCTAGCACACACAGTACATTGACGCACCCACTTAATGACTTCCTTCTGCCACCCAGGCCACCAAAAACTGCGACCTACAAGTCTCTTAGTCTCCGAAATTCCTGGATGACCTGCCAACCGAGACTTATGACACTCCACAAACAAATCTCTCATAAAGTTCCTAGGCACAAACAACCTTCCATGGGGAGTGTTAGATGGGGCATCCTACTGGGCTTTCAGAATCCCATCTTCCAAAACGGAGTCCAATGCTGCTATCACAACACCTTCCTGTAAAATGCTCTCCTCCTCCTCGGTACCAACCATGGGAGAAAAACTGCGAGATAAAGCATCAGCTTTTACATTCTTGGTACACGGGATGTAAGTAACAGAAAAATTAAACCGCGAAAAAAAAAGTGCCCACCTAGCTTGACGGGCATTCAAGCGCTTGGCAGCATCAAGATAGATCAGATTCTTACGATCAGTAAAAACCTGAATGGTAAATTTAGCACCTTCCAAGAGATGACGCCAATGTTCAAATGCGAGTTTAATCGCCAGCAATTCCCGATTACCGACATCGTAATTAAGTTCGGTCTCAGAAAATTTTTTTGAAAAAAAAAGCACAGGGATGTACTCCATCCTTGTTTTCCTGAGACAAAACAGCACCGACCCCCACCGAAGAAGCATCAACCTCGACCAAAAAAGGCTTGGTCTCATCAGGCTGCATAAGGATGGGGGCAGAACTGAACCTCTCCTTGAGATACACAAAAGCTTCAATGGCCTCAGTAGTCCACTGAACCGTATTCGCACCTTTCCTGGTGAGATCGGTCAGCGGCTTAACAATTATAGAAAAATTCTTAATGAATTTTCTGCAATAATTGGCGAAACCCAAAAATCTCTGTATTGGTTTCAAACTAATAGGTCTAGGCCATTCCTGCACCGCCTGAACCTTCACCGGATCCATCTCAAAGCCCTCACTGGAGATAATGTAGCCCAAAAAACTAATTCTCTGCACAGCGAACTCACATTTCTCCAGCTTAGCAAAAAGTGAATTGTCGCTTAACAACTGCAATACCTCACGTGCGCTCTGCCAATGAGACTCCAGATCCGGCGCAAAAATCAAAATGTCATCCAAATACAACACCACATTCTTACCGATCAACGGTCTTAGGATGTCATTAATAAGGTTCTGAAAAAAAGCTGGTGCGTTGGTAAGACCAAAGGGCATAACCAGATTCTCAAAATGACCCACTGGAGTGTTAAAAGCAGTTTTCCACTCATCACCTTCCTTCATACGTAACAAATTGTATGCCCCCCGGAGATCAATCTTAGAGAACCACTTGGCCCCCACTAACTGGTTGAACAAGTCAGGAATTAATGGCAGTGGGTAGGAATTGCGTACTGTAATTTTATTAATTTCGCGAAAGTCCAGACATGGACTTAAACCACCGTCCTTTTTTTTTCCAAAAAAAAATCCAACAACCACAGGTGACTTAGAAGGTCTAATGTGACCGGCGGCCAAGCTTGTCTGTATGTATTCCTCCAAGGCCTTTCTCTCAGGGATAGTAAGATTAAATAAGCGACTCTTGGGAAGAGTTGCTCCAGGGACAAACTCAATAGTACAATCATAGTCCCTATGAGGAGGCAAAACTTGCAACTCCTCCTCTGAAAAAACCTTCCAAAAATCCTGAATAGGTACAGGTAATTCCCCTCTTTCCACAGCAGCAATGCAACCGTTACAACATCTATCATAACACTTAGGACTCCAAGACTTAATTTCATTGGTAGACCAGTCCAGTACAGGATTGTGCAATTTTAACCAAGGTAACCCCAAAACCACTGGAGCAGGCAAATTATTTAACCGGTTCCCGACCGCCCACTGTAGATAAACGTCGGCGCTTGCTGGGCTCTGTGCAGCGCCGACGTTTAAAAACGGTGGGTGGTCTCGCAGCGCTCAGGACCCCCAGGGTCCTGCAAGCGCTGCGATTCCGGTGCAGAGCGTTAGCTCTGACAGGGGACATCATCGGGACCTGATTGGATCAGGTCCCAGTGATGTTAACCCTTTGCTATGTTCTATATGCCGCGATCTATAGTGATCGCGGCATATAGAAGATAGACAGAGGAGAGGGGGTCGTCTTACTTACCTCTCCGACGACCCCTGATACCTTCCAGGACCTGGGGTAGCTATGGCAGCTGGAGGTCACATGACCAACTCCAGATCTGCCATATATGGTGTCCTGCCTGGCTCAGCCTGCAGCTGAAGCCTGGCAGGAGACACGGTGTGAAACAGTCAGCAAAGATCTCATGTAATGTAATACATGTCTATTACATTACATGAGATCAGTGATCAGAAAAATAAAAATTAATGTCCCATACAGGGACTAAGTAAAAATGTAAAAAAAAGTTAAAAAAAAGTTTTTAAACTGTTAAAAAAAAATCACAAAATAAATAAAATATTAAACCAATAAATCCGTATATTTTTACAAAACCAAAAAAAGTACACATATTTGGTATCACCGCGTCCGAAACAACCCAAGCTATAAAAGTGTCACACTAATTAACTCCTTCTGTGCACACCGTAATAAAAATAAATAAAAAACGGGGCAAAAAAATATGCTTTTTCATCATATCGCCAAACAAAAAGTGGAAAAAAATGCGATCAAAAAGCAAAATAGAAATAAAAATGGTACCGCTGAAAACGTCATCTTGTTCCGCAAAAAAAAAGCTGCCATACAGCTCCATCAGCCGAAAAATAAAAAAGTTATAGCGCTCAGAATAAAGCAATGCAAAAAAAATATTTTTTTCTATAAAATTGTTTTATTGTGTAAAAGCGCCAAAAAATAAAAAAAATACAGTAAGTGTAGCATCGCTGTAAATGTACTGACCCGAAGAATAACGCTGCCTGATCACTTTTACCACACGCAGAACGGCATAAAAAAAAACCCTCAAAAAACAATTCCTGAATTGTTGGTTTTTGTTAATTTTACCTCCCAAAAAACGGAATAGAAAGCGATCAAAAAATGTCACGTACCCAAAAATGGTACCAATAAAAATGTCAACTCGTCCCGCAAAAAACAAGCCATCACATAACTCTGTCAGCCAAAATATGGAAAAATTATAGCTCTCAAAATATGGTGATGCAAAAACTAGATTTTGCAAAAAAAAGCGTCTTTTAGTCTGTGACAGCTGTCAATCATAAAAACCCGATATGATTCTGGTATCGCTGTAATCACACCGACCCGAAGAATAAAGTAATCTAATCAGTTATATCACACGAGGAAAGGAGTAAAAAATAAATAAAACCAATTCTTCACCGGCTACTGATTTGTTTATTATGTCTCCCAAAGATCGCAGTAAGGCTCTGCCCACATTTATCCTGCGCTCTGCGCTGAGCGCTTACACAAGAGTTTCCGTGTAAATCTCTGAAATACGTGATTCAGACAAAACCCATGACGGAAGATTCCCTCTAATGAGGCAGATATAGGCCACTGTGGATGCCGTCTGGCCTGGGATCCCACGGTGTCATTTGTTTTAGGCGTGCATAAAAGTGCGGTTGGCCACAGTTTTGTGCACTTCTGAAAAAAAGGACACCGCTAAACAGAGGCCAGACGGAGTCCAGAGTAACTCTGCTGCCTCATTATAGTGAATGGATCCCGCAGGGGTTTCATCTGAATTACATCACTTGGAAATTTAGACGGAAACCCCGATGTAAGTGCTCAGCCTAGAGCGCCGGATAAATGTTACGTAAAATGTTCCCAATAAAAGCTTCAACTCAGTCCTCAAAAAAAGCTAGTCCCCACTCAGGTCCGTCATCTGTTAAAAATATAAGGGACTTCCAAGTTACTGGTAGCAGAAAGGCTCTGGAAAAGCGAAATGGCCCTTGCCCCCCAAAAGAAATTCAGAAAATGTTGTGCTCCCAAATTCAAATGCCTATTCTACAATAATTTGTTCTCCAATTGTCAAATAGCACTCCGTCCCCCCAGATCTCGCCGTATGGCTGAGCGGTACAATACAGCCACATATGGGGTATTGCCACTTTTAGAAGTAATTGTGTGACACATTTCGGCACCATTTTTACCCATTGCCCTGTGTGAAAATGTAAAATCTGAGGGTAAAACATTTTTTTGTGGTAAAAATATAATTATGCTTTTTTCACTGCCCAATGGTATAAATTTAAAAATTAAAAAATACTCACTACTTCCCTAGATGAATTCCTTGAGAGATGTAGTTTACAAAACGGGGTCACTTGTGGGGGTTTCTGCTGTTTAGGCATGTCAGCGACTCTTCAAATGTGACATGGTGTCTGCCACCTATCCCAGCCAACATAGCGCTCCTTTCTCTTCCGAACCCTGCCGTACACCAAAGCAGTGCTTTTCCCCCACATATGGGGTATCGGCGTACTCAGGAGAAATTGCACAACAAATTTCATGGTGCAATTTATCCTGTTACCCTTATGATAATGCAAAATTAGGGAATGAAAAACATTTTTTGTGGGAAAATTGTATTTTTACGGCTCAATATTATAAACTTCTGTGAAGCACTTGGGGTGCAAGGTGCTCACCACACATCTAGATAAGTTTCCTAAGGGGTCTAGTTTCCAAAATGGTGGCACTTGTGGGGGGTTTCCACTGTTTAGGCACATTAGGGGCCCCCCAAATGCGACATGGCGTCTGCTAATTATTCAAACAAATTTTCCATTCAAAAAGTCAAATGGCGCTCCTTCCCTTTCAAACCCTGCCATGCGCCCAAACAGTAATTTGCCTCCACATATGGGGTATCGGCGTGTTCAGGAGAAATTGCACAACAAATTTCATGGTGCAATTTATCCTATTACCCTTATGATAATGCAAAATTAAGGGATGAAAAACGGTTTTGTGGGAAAAATGTGAAAATTTTATTTTTACAGCTCAATATTATAAACTTCTGTGAAGCACCTTGGGGTTCAAGGTGCTCACCACACATCTAGATAAGTTCCCTAAGGGGTCTAGTATCCAAAATGGTGTCACTTGTGGGGGGGTTCCACTGTTTAGGCACATCAGGGGCTCCCCAAATGCAACATGGCGTCCGCTAATTATTCAAACAAATTTTACATTCAAAAAGTCAAATGGAGCTCCTTCCCTTTCAAACCCTGCCGTGCGCCCAAACAGTGGTTTGCCTCCACATATGGGGTATCGGCGTGTTCAGGAGAAACTGCACAATAAATTTCATGGTGCAATTTATCCTATTACCCTTATGATAATGCAAAATTAAGGGATATAAAACGTTTTTGTGGGAAAAATGTGAACATTTTATTTTTACAGCTCAATATTATAAACTTCTGTGAAGCACCTTGGGGTTCAAGGTGCTCACCTCACATCTAGATATGTTCCCTAAGGGGTCTAGTTTCCAAAATGGTGTCACTTGTGGGAGGTTTCCACTGTTTAGGAACATCAGGGGCTCTCCAAACGCAACATGGCGTCTGCTAATTATTCAGACAAATTTTACATTCAAAAAGTCTAATAGCGCTCCTTCCCTTCCGAACCCTGCAGTGCGCCCAAACAGTGGTTTTCCCTCACATATGGGGTATCAGCGCGCTCAAGAGAAATTGCACAAAAAATTTTGGGGTCCATTTTTTCCTGTTACCCCTGTGAAAATAAAAAAAATTAGGTCTAAAGTAACATTTTTGTGAAAAAAGTTAAATGTTAATTTTTTTCTTCCACATTCCAAAAATTCCTGTGAAGCACCTGAAGGGTTAATAAAGTTCTTGAATGTGGTTTTGAGCACCTTGAGGGGTGCAGTTTTTAGAATGGTGTCACTTTTGGGTATTTTCTGTCATAAAGACCCCTCAAAGTGACTTCAAATATGATATGGTCCCTAAAAAAATGTTTTTGTAAATTTTGTTGGAAAAATGAGAAATCGCTGGTCAACGTTTAACCCTTATAGCTCCCTAACAAAAAAAAAATTTTGGTTCCAAAATTGTGCTGATGTAAAGTAGACATGTGGGAAATGTTATTTATTAACTATTTTGTGTGACATATCTCTCTGATTTAAGGGCATGAAAATTCAAAGTTTGAAAATTGCAAAATTTTCAAAATTTTTGCCAAATTTCCGATTTTTTCACAAATTAACGCAAGTGATATCAAAGAAATTTTACCACTATCATGAAGTACAATATGTCACGAAAAAACAATCTCAGAATCAGGGGAATCCGTTGAAGCGTTCCAGAGTAATTACTTCATAAAGTGACAGTGGTCAGAATTGAAAAAATTGGCCCGGTCACGAAGGCAAAAACAGGCTCTGGAGCGAAGTGGTTAAAACATTATCTTTCTTATTATTCTAACATTTGGCAAATATTAAAAATTATGGTAATCCTAATTGACCTAAAACGGGAAAGGTTTATTCTTATTTCATGTCAGATTTTGAGAAAAACATGCATATGTGTCTTTTTATATAGTGTATGTAAACTTCTGGTTTCAACTGTATATATGTACAGTACAGACCAAAAGTTTGGACACACCTTCTCATTTAAAGATTTTTCTGTATTTTCATAACTATGAAAATTGTACATTCACACTGAAGGCATCAAAACTATGAATTAACACATGTGGAATTATATACTTAACAAAAAAGTGTGAAACAACTGAATATATGTCTTATATTCTAGGCTCTTCAAAGTAGCCACCTTTTGCTTTGATGACTGCTTTGCACACTCTTGGCATTCTCTTGATGAGCTTCAAGAGGTAGTCACCGGAAATGGTCTTCCAACAATCTTGAAGGAGTTCCCAGAGATGCTTAGCACTTGTTGGCCCTTTTGCTTTCACTCTGCGGTCCAGCTCACCCCAAACCATCTCGATTGGGACTGCGGAGGCCAGGTCATCTGGTGTAGCACTCCATCACTCTCCATCTTTGTCAAATAGCCCTTACACAGCCTGGAGGTGTGTTTGGGGTCATTGTCCTGTTGAAAAATAAATGATGGTCCAACTAAACGCAAACCGGATGGAAAAGCATGCCGCTGCAAGATGCTGTGGTAGCCATTCTGTTTCAGTATGCCTTCAGTTTTGAATAAATCCCCAACAGTGTCACCAGCAAAGCACCACCACTCCATCACACCTCCTCCTCCATGCTTCACAGTGGGAACCAGGCATGTAGAGTCCATCCGTTCACCTTTTCTGCGTCGCAGAAAGACACGGTGGTTGGAACCAAAGATCTCAAATTTGGACTCATTAGACCAAAACACAGATTTCCACTGGTCTAATGTCCATTCCTTGTGTTCTTTAGCCCAAACAAGTCTCTTCTGCTTGTTGCCTGTCCTTAGCAGTGGTTTCCTAGCAGCTATTTTACCATGAAGGCCTGCTGCACAAAGTCTCCTCTTAACAGTTGTTGTAGAGATGTGTCTGCTGCTAGAACTCTGTGTGGCATTGACCTGGTCTCTAATCTGAGCTGCTGTTAACCTGCGATTTCTGAGGGTGGTGACTCGAATAAACTTATCCTCAGAAGCAGAGGTGACTCTTGGTCTTCCTTTCCTGGGGCGGTCCTCATGTGAGCCAGTTTCTTTGTAGCGCTTGATGGTTTTTGCAACCGCACTTGGGGACACTATCAAAGTTCGCCCAATTTTTCGCACTGACTGACCTTCATTTCTTAAAAGTAATGATGGCCCCTTGTTTTTCTTTACTTAGCTGTTTTTTTCGTGCCATAATACAAATTCTAACAGTCTATTCAGTAGGACTATCAGCTGTGCATCCACCAGACTTCTGCACAACACAACTGATGGTCCCATCCCCATTTATAAGGCAAGAAATCCCACTTATTAAACCTGACAGGGCACACCTGTGAAGTGAAAACTATTTCCGGTGACTACCTCTTGAAGCTCATCAAGAGAATGCCAAGAGTGTGCAAAGCAGTCATCAAAGCAAAGGTGGCTGCTTTGAAGAACCTAGAATATAAGACATATTTTCAGTTGTTTCACACTTTTTTGTTAAGTATATAATTCCACATGTGTTAATTCATAGTTTTGATGCCTTCAGTGTGAATGTACAATTTTCATAGTCATGAAAATACAGAAAAATCTTTAAATGAGAAGGTGTGTCCAAACTTTTGGTCTGTACTGTATATATGTGCACATCTCATTGCTATAGCAAATCAGTGGGAGTCATCAACAGTGATAAAATAATAGAAAAAAAGGAAGAAAATTGAATCCTTAGAGGAAAAGTAAGATGATTTGTCTAAAAAATGCCAGTGTAAGGAGGCTCGTAAGCTCCCCGGGGAGCCATTGCATGGTTTATAAGCCTCCTTACTCTAGCATTTCACTCTCCTCACTAGGATCTAAGGGGTAAAGTTTTTCCTTCTGAAGTCTCTCACACAGCTAAATCAGATCTCATGCTTTGCACTGCTGAGGGGCAACACCCCGAAACACCCTGGCTGCAAATTGAGATTCTAGTTTCTTACAGACTGGACCAGTCATTGGGGAAGCCCTCACTGTTTCTTTCTGGATAGATTCCACTTCCTACCACTATGAAATGGAATAAATGCTATGTTTTAGAGAAATTAACAATAGTAATGGTAATAATCTGACACCATATGATAGCAAATCCAAGCAACATGCCGTCATTTGTAACAATGGGAAAGCCTTTTTTAAGAGGTTGTCCAGAATAAGGATGCCATATTTCATCGCTTTGTGGAAGAATAGGTAAATCGTTTCTCATGTTATATTCTCTGAACTGTAAATCATAAACGGTTTCACAAATTTGGTTGAATGCCAGTGGACCCAAAAAATGCTAATTTCTAATAGTAAATTTAAAAATGACTTTTTTTTACTTTTATTTATTTCCAGATAAAGTGAAAGATCGAGGCTCTAATACAATTGGGTCAAGATTGAACCGTGTCGAGGACAAGGTAAGAAAATAAGATAAAACCATATATATTTATATTATGCACAGCTACTACTTACACATACACACATGGAGTACAGGATATACAGACAATTACCACATACTACATACAGAATATTCCTCACTCTCTGAAAAAGTGTAAAATACATAATGGTGCATCCAGACACCAATTCTACAGCGCTGCTCACACACTGCAGAGAGTCTAAATACCTGTGGTCATCTGTGACTTGCACATACAAGTTAAGGTGGCCACACACAATAACTGAACGTTGATTGTTGGTTCGGCCGTCCACTACCTCTCCCAACTCTCATACACGAGAAGGTTTGGCTTGGTTAAATGTTCATGTGTTTTCAAAGTGGAGAACTGTGAAAATCACTGCCAAACGGCTCTGGCAGCAGCTTATCACCTGAATAACAAAAGGGTCAGGCATTAAGGGTCAGGCAGTTTGAATTTTACCTCCTCTGACCTCATCTGTCAGGGAAGAGTCTGGATGTCCCCTTAGACTATTAGCTTAGTCTATTGTGTATGGAGGCTTAAAGGGGTTTTCCATTACTCAGACAACTCCTTCTCAATCCATATGTGTGTCCCCCAGTAAAATAATAACACCTATACTCACCTCCAGTGCCAGCACTATTCCAGCGGTGTCTGCACTGGCTCTCCTGGGGATTGCGTGTGTCATGGGTGTGTCAGAAGTGACAGTCATCCTGCAGTTGGTTGCAGGAGATCTCTTCATTTGGCCTTACAGACAACTTCTTAGAATATGTATCTCTAGGACCCAGGGGCTAGCTTCCTCGGGCTAATTAACACCCTGGCCTGGATGTATAAATACCTGTTGTGAGCCAGAGGGAGGTGCCAGCGATATTCATTGCCCCTTGTGAAGGCTTGAGCAAGAGCAGTACTTCTATCTCTCTGGTGCTAGAGAACGTGTGCGCATTTGTCTGGAGTCGAGTAAAGCTAAGCGATTTTCCCTTGTTTATCCCCCCTTGTTGTCTTTAGTGTTCAGTGGGGATCAACTAGTGCTCATCCTTTCTGTTCCCTAGCCTGAGCCTAATGCCAGGGATAGACAGGCTGAGGTATGCGTGCGGCGATTGGTGAAGAACCAATAAAGGGACATTAGTGGAGACAGGGTGACACTAGATCAGCCTAGGAGTTCTCCACTCCCCACTTTCCCTAGTCTGGGTTCCCTTTCCGTTTTCCCTTTGTGTTGCACTTAGTCTTTCCCACACCTTGCGTGACAGCATGACATTATGTCTCATGATTCCTAGGGGCAATCAGTGCTGACTTTACTCTCCCCGCCTTTGGCCAACTTGCATACATCCAGAGGAAGTGAGAGATGTTGCTGCTCTTACTTCCTCCGGATGTACAGGTATGTGCTATAACTGGAGGCAGGAAGAGTGAAGCCAGCGCTGATTGGCAGCAGGGATCACTTGACATAACAATGTCACGTGATCCCAAGGAGAGCCAATGCCGACACGGCTGGAACACTGGAAGGGAATATAGGTGTTATTATTTTACTGAGGGCAAAAATATATATATGGAGAAGGAGATGTCCGAGTAGTAGAAAACCCCTTTAAGTGTTGGCTACTACTTTCATGGATGTGGACAGAAAGCTCTTTCTGAGTTCATTAAGTAGTTCAATCTGACAAAGGTTTCCAATAGAGTTGGTGCGAGTCAATTCGCAGGACCCAGTCCATTAGCCACATCCATAATCTGTGACGGCTGCATCGGAGCCCTGAGAACCACCTCCTACATCCCGGCATCCACAGCTGTTCTACTGATTAGCCGGCCTGATGCAATGTCACATATGCATCATGCTGTAACCATAAAGATGCAGCTAATCAGAAGAGAAGCAGGGAATCTTGGAAGGTAGAAGGCAGGTCTTGAGGCTCCTGTCCAGCATCCAAAGATTACTGACGTGGCTGATGGACCCAGTGCTGCGAAAAGAATCGCACCAACTATAGTTTTCAATTAAAACAACAATGTCTAAATGGCTAACCAATATTGCATTAAAGGATCTATCTACTTTATTTCTCCCCAAAACTGTGCCTCTCTTGTCCATGGGGTGTGTCTGGTATTGCAACTCAGTGCCCCATTGATTTGGTTAGGGATAAGCTACAATATCAGGCAGCGCTCATGGGTAGTGTAAAATGTGTATGGAGTGTGGTCTGTATCTATGCTATTTTCTTTGTTTGAATTTTTTTTTATATATTTGTAGGTAACTCAAATGGATCATAAACTCAATCTCATAACCGATATGATTCACCACCTGATAGCAAACCAACAAAGCGGTCAGTCTACCAACAGAACACCGCATCGGAGCAACTCTCTGAATGACGGGAGCAACCTCTCCAGTACTCTGCCTACCTACCAACAGTTAACAGTGCCAAGACGAGACCAAGATAATGCATCTTGATGAACAAACACAAACTAGTTCTTCTACTGTCCTCAATGCAGATATTCATTATTTTAATGAATGCATTTATAAGCAGAAAGTAAAATGAATGATGAAATTAGACTGAGTATGGAGTAAGTGTGTAACACTGTAAAGGACGTCTATTCTCTGTAGATCCTATCAGGGTTCATTGAAGGTTTCTTAGAGGAAGGGACATGGAACATATGTGTATTGCTCCATGTAGAAACATGCAAGAAAGCATCTGATACATTGATGAATCCTTTCTCAGGAAGATTGTAGCTCATCGGCCTGTGGGATCGTAAATCGCTACGGGTCGTGCTGTAAAACTGGCAATACAACTGAACAATTACCCTGATTTTTTTTATTGTATTAAAATACACTTTTTACATTGATTTTCAATTTTTGGGGGGCCTAAAATGAAAATTCATTTGAGAAAAATAGAAATAAATATTGTACTGTAGAAAATTACACTTCTTTTTTTTTACAATGTATTTTTGGTAAAAATGGTATTAAAGAGTTAATTTTTCTTTATGATTTCTGATCACAATTTTTTTTTTCAGGAATATTTTTTGACATCTGATCAAATGTATTGTATTTTCTCAAAAATGTTGATATTTGCACATTGATTGGTTTAAAACAGTGATGGCGAATCTTTTAGAGACCGAGTGCCCAAACTGCAATCCAAAACCCACTTATTTATCGCCAAGTGCCAACACGGCAATTTATCCTAAATATTGAGGTTTTACTGATACAAACAACTGATACAAAGAGCAGGCGAGGGCAGCATAGAGCAGCCACAGACAGGAGCAGGGGTAAGAGACTGCAGAAATAGAGAATGTGCTCACCCACATCCTGGTGTATAAGCTGGCCCTCCCCTCAATCCTGGTATATATGCTGGCCCTCCCCTCAATCCTGGTATATATGCTGGCCCTCCCCTCAATCCTGGTATATATGCTGGCCCTCCCCTCAATCCTGGTATATATGCTGGCCCTCCCCTCAATCCTGGTATATGTGCTGGCCCTCCCCTCAATCCTGGTATATATGCTGCCCCCCCCTCAATCCTGGTATATATGCTGGCCCTCCCCTCAATCGTGGTATATATGCCCCCCCCCTCAATCCTGGTATATATGCTGGTCCTCCCCTCAATCCTGGTATATATGCTGGCCCTCCCCTCAATCCTGGTATATATGCTGGCCCTCCCTTCAATCCTGGTATATATGTTGCCCCTCCCCTCAATCCTGGTATATATGCTGCCCCTCCCCTCAATCCTGGTATATATGCTGCCCCCCCCTCAATCCTGGTATATATGCTGGCCCTTCCCTCAATCCTGGTATATATGCTGGCCCTCCCCTCAATCCTGATATATATGCTGGCCCTCCCTTCAATCCTGGTATATATGTTGCCCCTCCCCTCAATCCTGGTATATATGCTGCCCCTCCCCTCAATCCTGGTATATATGCTGCCCCCCCTCAATCCTGGTATATATGCTGGCCCTTCCCTCAATCCTGGTATATATGGTGGGCCTCCCCTCAATCCTGGTATATATGCCGGCCCTCCCTTCAATCCTGGTATATATGCTGGCCCTCCCCTCAATCCTGGTATATATGCTGGCCCTCTCCTCAATCCTGGTATATATGCTGGCCCTCCCCTCAATCCTGGTATATATGCTGGCCCTCCCCTCAATCCTGGTATAAATGCTGGCCCTCCCCTCAATCCTGGTATATATGCTGCCCTCCCCTCAATCCTGGTATATATGCTGGCCCTCCCCTCAATCCTGGTATATATGCTGGCCCTCCCCTCAATCCTGGTATATATGCTGCCCTCTCCTCAATCCTGGTATATATGCTGGCCCTCCCCTCAATCCTGGTGTATATGCTGGCCCTCCCCTCAATCCTGGTATATATGCTGGCCCTCCCCTCAATCCTGATATATATGCTGGCCCTCCCTTCAATCCTGGTATATATGTTGCCCCTCCCCTCAATCCTGGTATATATGCTGCCCCTCCCCTCAATCCTGGTATATATGCTGCCCCCCCTCAATCCTGGTATATATGCTGGCCCTTCCCTCAATCCTGGTATATATGGTGGGCCTCCCCTCAATCCTGGTATATATGCCGGCCCTCCCTTCAATCCTGGTATATATGCTGGCCCTCCCCTCAATCCTGGTATATATGCTGGCCCTCCCCTGAATCCTGGTATATATGCTGGCCCTCCCTTCAATCCTGGTATATATGCTGGCCCTCCCCTCAATCCTGGTATATATGCTGGCCCTCCCTTCAATCCTGGTATATATGCTGGCCCTCTCTTCAATCCTGGTATATATGCTGGCCCTCTCTTCAATCCTGGTATATATGCTGGCCCTCTCCTCAATCCTGGTATATATGCTGCCCCTCCCCTCAATCCTGGTATATATGCTGCCCCCCCTCAATCCTGGTATATATGCTGGCCCTCCCCTCAATCCTGGTATATATGCTGGCCCTCTCCTCAATCCTGGTATATATGCTGCCCTCCTCTCAATCCTGGTATATATGCTGCCCTCCCCTCAATCCTGGTATATATGCTGGCCCTCCCTTCAATCCTGGTATATATGCTGGCCCTCTCTTCAATCCTGGTATATATGCTGGCCCTCTCCTTAATCCTGGAATATATGCTGGCCCTCCCCTCAATCCTGGTATATATGCTGGCCCTCCCCTCAATCCTGGTATAAATGCTGGCCCTCCCCTCAATCCTGGTATATATGCTGCCCTCCCCTCAATCCTGGTATATATGCTGGCCCTCTCCTCAATCCTGGTATATATGCTGGCCCTCCCCTCAATCCTGGTATATATGCTGCCCTCCCCTCAATCCTGGGATATATGCTGGCCCTCCCCTCAATCCTGGTGTATATGCTGGCCCTCCCCTCAATCCTGGTATATATGCTGGCCCTCCCCTCAATCCTGGTATATATGCTGGCCCTCCCTTCAATCCTGGTATATATGCTGGCCCTCTCCTCAATCCTGGTATATATGCTGGCCCTCCCCTCAATCCTGGTATAAATGCTGGCCCTCCCCTCAATCCTGGTATATATGCTGGCCCTCCCCTCAATCCTGGTATATATGCTGGCCCTCCCCTCAATCCTGGTATATATGCTGCTCTCCCCTCAATCCTGGTATATATGCTGCCCTCCCCTCAATCCTGGTATATATGCTGGCCCTCCCCTCAATCCTGGTGTATATGCTGGCCCTCCCCTCTATCCTGGTATATATGCTGGCCCTCCCCTCAATCCTGGTATATATGCTGGCCCTCCCTTCAATCCTGGTATATATGCTGGCCCTCCCCTCAATCCTGGTATATATGCTGGCCCTCCCCTCAATCCTGGTATATATGCTGGCCCTCCCCTCAATCCTGGTATAAATGCTGGCCCTCCCCTCAATCCTGGTATATATGCTGCCCTCCCCTCAATCCTGGTATATATGCTGGCCCTCCCCTCAATCCTGGTATATATGCTGGCCCTCCCCTCAATCCTGGTATATATGCTGGCCCTCCCCTCAATACTGGTATATATGCTGGCCCTCCCCTCATTCCTGGTATATATGCTGGCCCTCCCCTCAATACTGGTATATATGCTGGCCCTCCCCTCAATCCTGGTATATATTCTGGCCCTCCCTTCAATCCTCGTATATATGCTGGCCCTCCCCTCAATCCTCGTATATATGCTGGCCCTCCCCTCAATCCTGGTATATATGCTGGCCCTCCCCTCAATCCTAGTATATATGCTGGCCCTCCCCTCAATCCTCGTATATATGCTGGCCCTCCCCTCAATCCTGGTATATATGCTCCCCCCCTCAATCCTTGTATATATGCTGGCCCTCCCCTCAATCCTGGTATATATGCTGGCCCTCTCCTCAATCCTGGTATATATGCTGCCCTCCTCTCAATCCTGGTATATATGCTGCCCTCCCCTCAATCCTGGTATATATGCTGGCCCTCCCCTCAATCCTGGTATATATGCTGGCCCTCCCCTCAATCCTGGTATATATGCTGGCCCTCCCCTCAATCCTGGTATATATGCTGGCCCTCCCCTCAATCCTGGTATATATGCTCCTCTCCCCCCCCCCCCCAGCCATTGTGCATCCCATATTAAAAAAAAAAAAAAACACATAATAAACCCTCCTCCTCACCTTCCTTCTTCTCCCGCGCAGCGTCCTCTCCTGTAGTCGGCACATCTAGCTGAAGTGTATTGCTGCGCACGTACTAGCCAGGTCCGTGCGCGCTGCAGTACACGCTGCCGGCCAATCAGAGGCCAGCGGCCGATGGCCTCTGATTGGCCAGCCGACGTCATGCTGGCCTCTGATTCGCCGGCAGCCGCTTCTGATTGTCCGGAAGTCGCTAGCCTCTGATTGGCCGGCCAACGTCATGCTGGTCTCTGATTGGCCAGAAGCCGCAGGCCTCTGATTGGCCGGCCGAATTCATGCTGGCCTCTGATTGGAAGGAAGCCGCTGGCCTCTGATTGGCCGGCTGACGTCATGCTGGCCTCTGATTGGCCGGCAGACGCTGGCCTCTGATTGACCGGTCGACGTCATGCTGGCCTCTGATTGACCGGCCGACGTCATGCTGGCATCTGATTGGCCGGCAGCCGCTGGCCTCTGATTGGCCGGCAGCGTGTATTGCAGCGCTCGGGCCTGGCTAGTTCGTGCGCTGCAATACATTTCAGCTCGATGTGTTTCCGTCCGAGAGAGATCGCACATCTAGCTGCAGTAGCGGAGCTGGTGCCGGCACTCGGCGGCTCAGAGTTCTTCCCGCCGGCCCGATCCAGTAGCGCTAGTGCTGCGGCCATGGTGCCCCCCAGGAGGGCTCTGCTGCCCCCTCTGCACGCTGCCATAGGTTCCCAGCACTGGTGTAAAGCATTTCTTCTTCTACAGCTGACGACCCAAAATTGGTGATTTTCTGAAAAAATAAAATAAAATGTCCAGTCTGCATTATATATGGTGGAAGTGAGAATGTATCATCTGGATAAGGGGGTGGTCTTCACAGAGGGGTCTATGGAGAGATGTCACTTTATAAGGAGCACATAGCATGGAATACCGGGGGGAAGCCTTCTGGCTCCTTATGTTGCTCCAGTCCGGAATGCTCCACTATGGTCCATCCTTCTATAGTTCTTCTCTTACACTTTCTGCTGGTCGGTATATGGACGTATTCGCTCTATGCTGACAGGCGCTCCCTTAGTATAGCTCATGTAATGCACGGCACCACAATGTTGTAGGTTCTGACTACTGTGTAAAAAAACACCCACCCAGAGACCGGCCATAATCTTATAGTCTGGGTGTGAATACGCTGTAGGTAGAGCTACACTTTTGTTGTGGAAATTTTGGTAATTTTATTTACCTTCTTGCATTTAGGCTATGTGCCCACGATGCAGAAATGAAGCAGAAAATTTCTGCAGCATTTCTGCATCTCCCTGGCAGAAAAAACGCATGCAGATTGACAAGCGCTTTCCAGGCGATTTTAGCATCACATGGAAAGTGCTTGACAACTAGGTCACACTGTATAAATCCATGCAAACAGCATGGATTTATATAGTGTGAACCGTAAAAATGAAAACAAATAAAGCTATACTCACCCCTGATGCCCGACGTGGCTGCAGCGCTCGTTCCTGTCTGGTTCCTGGATGCCGGCATATCGCGAGACAGAGCGGTGAAGGGCCTGCGGTCACATGACTGTGACGTCACCGCAGGTCCTCAAGCGATGCCGGCATTCAGAGAGAAGCCGCCGGACAGGTGAATATAAACTTTATTTGTTTTTTTATTCTTTTTTTACAGGTACAAAGGTACAATGGTACCCAGGTCTGGAGGATTGTCTTCTCTCCTCCAGAACTGGGTACCATCCGCACATAGAGACGCATAGAAGCCGCTTGTAAAAATGTACAGTCGCGGTTTCTATGCGTCTCAATGCAAGTCAATGGCGGGAGTTCCGCTGCGCTTCTGCAAAATTAAATGACATGTTGCGGATTTTTGCATAGAACATGCGGAATCCCCTTGGGGACCATGGGGTGCGGATTACCTAGCGTTTCACAAGCGAAATTCCGCAGCATAAACGCTTGAAAAACGCTACGTGGGCACTCAGCCTTACCCGAATGAGGCTTGTGAGAAATCCTTAAATATGCAGCAGATTTCTCCTGTATGATGCTGACCAATCATAAGCAAGCAGCAACACTCAAAGAAAAGAAGAACACGCCCCCACCATAGATCAAAGCGGGTTTCTTAGGGTATAAAGCTACGTTCTCACTATGAGTTTTCAGTGAGTTTTTACGCTGCATATTTTAGAAATAATGCAAGTAACCTATCTTAATGGGTGCAGAAATTCTGCAACATCAAAAACTCACCAAAAGCTCATCGTGGGAACCTAGCCTAAGATGTGTAATGATGGAGAGTCCTGATCTCCTGGTCTACCCTTCTGCATGATTAGAAAGCAGAGGTAACAGCTCTTAGACAAGGAAGGAGCCGCACAGCTGAGTTTCTCTGTGTCACATTACAAACCCTTTTATTGACTCTCCTGATTATGGAGTGTGCCAGTATCACACTTATGTCTTCTGTGCTCAAGCAACTTGTATTCTTTCTGCAGTGATATTAGGCTGTTATTACACCTCACACAGGAGCAGTGTGTTCTGGGTTACTTCTATGGTGAAATGCAATGACAGTCTGCTCTAATCTCACTGCAGAATGAGTACAAGTTGAGCACAACGGATCTAAGTGTGATACTGACACTGTGCTCTCATTTCTGGACAGGCAGTTTGGGATAGGCGCAGAACAGCAGAGGTGAGAGTGCCATAAGAGGAGGAAAGCTGTTAGAAAGGTTTGTAATGTTGCACAACTAAACTCTCTTGTGCTGCCCCTTCACCCACAGAGACCTTAACTGAAAGGTATTAGTCAGTTGTGTGCTCTAATCATGCAGGAGGTTAGCCCAGGAGACCAGGTCTGTATCCTTACATCTTAGACACTGAGAAATCTGCTCTAAGCTATGGTGGGGATGTGATCATCTTTCTTTTCAGTGTTGTCGTCTGCTTATAATTGGTCAGCATCATGCAGGGAGAAGAATTTCGCACCCCCAGTGAAAACTCTGATAACATCTACTTGGACTTAATTTATTTTAACTCATTAGGTGCCAAATACTTTCATTGCTAATATCTCTGCAAATGAAAGATAAAATAGAAAGAGCATGGATGAGATACCAGGACACTGTGTGTGGCACTTTATTATTATTATTTATTATTCTAGCTCCATTTATTCCATGGTGCTTTACATGTGAAAAAGGGGTTATACATAGCAAACACAATTGCAAAAATCTTGAACAAAAACGCAATGGCAAACTGGTACTGGAGGAGAGATAACCCTACCTGCGATGTCTCACAATCTTCAAGGGATGGGTGAGGATACAGTAGGTGAGGGTAGAGCTGGTCATGCAGCGGTGTGGTGGAGCAATGATTACTGCAGGTTGTAGGCTTTTCGGAAGAGGTGGGTTTTCAGGTTCCTTTAGAAGGTTTCCACGGTAGGCGAGAGTCTGATGTTTTGGGGTAGAGAGTTCTAGAGTAGGGGGGATGCACGGGAGAAATCTTGTATGCAATTGTGAGAAGAAACGATAAGAGGGGAGTAGAGAAGGAGATCTTGTGAGGATCGTAGGTTGCGTGTAGGTGTGTACCGGGAGACTAGGTCACAGATGTATGGAGGAGACAGGTAGTGGATGGCTTGGTATGCCACGGTTAGGGTTTTGAACTGGAGTCTCTGGGCAATGGGGAGTCAGTGAAGCATTTGACAGAGAGGAGAGGCCGGGGAGTAGGCGGAAGGCAGGTGGATTAGTCGGGCAGCAGAGTTTAGGATAGATTGGAGGGGTACGGGAGTGTTAGCGGGGAGGCCACAGAGCAGGAGGTTGTAGTAGTCGAGGCGGGAGATGATGAGGGCGTGCACTAGTGTTTTTGCAGATTCATGGTTGAGGAATATGCGGATCCATGTTTTTGAGTTGGAGTCGGCAGGAGGAGGAAAGGGCTTTGATATGTGGCTTGAAGGAGAGGTTAGAGTCCAGGGTTACTCTGATGCAGCGAGCTTGTGGGACTGGGGAAAGTGGACAGCCATTGATTTTGATGGATAGGTCAGATGGGGAGGCTGAGTGAAATGGGGGAAAGATGATGAATTCTGTTTTATCCATGTTAAGTTTTAGAAATCTAGCAGAGAAGAAGGATGAGATAGCGAACAGACATTTTGGGGTTCTGGTTAGTAAGGAGGTGATATCAGGTCCAGAGAGGTAAATCTGTGTGTCGTTAGCATAGAGATGATACTGAAAGCCGTGGGACTCTATGAGCTGTCCCAGGCCGAAGGTTTAGATGGAGAAGAGCAGGGGTCCTATGACTTAACCTTGGGGAACACTGACAGATAGGATGCGAGATGAGGAGGTGGTGTGTGAGTGAGAAACACTGAAGGTTCTGTCTGTTAAGTATGAGTAGATCCAAGATTATTATGATCTGCAACATAAACTAGGGAAAGAAGGGGAGAGCTGTCCCCACAGTAAGACTAAGCTGAGTCCCTACGTTGTAGCAGGCAACCTGTTCCTTGTGAACAGACCCGCCTTCGTCCTCGGCTAGTCTGAACGGAGACCTATAGAGAAAGGAAGGGGTCCCTAAAAGAACTAAGGACTGGGACAAAAATGGGACACCTCCTAACAGAAGTTGTTGCAGAGCAAAAGAAAAACTGACAAAAGTACTAGAGGTCCAGAGGACCAAGCAAACTAGAGATAGATAGGCACAAAAGCACCTGGCTAGAAAGACAGTCTAAACAACACTGAAGTCTAGCAAGGCCAGAAGGGTGGAGCTGGAATAAATAGGAAGATGGTCACGTGACCGCAAAACACAAGATAGAAACAAAAACAAACAGGAGGGTTCTAACAGTACCCCCTCTTTTATGAGGATCCTCCGGATCCTCCAGGCCCAGGCCTATCTGGAAATCTCCTGTGGAAAGCTCTGACAAGTCTAGGGGCAGAGACATCATCCGCCTTAACCCAGGAGTTATTCCTCGGGACCGAAACCTTTCCAAGCGACGAGATACTGCAATCTCCCTCTATCCTCTCTGGAATTCAGGATACGAGAAATTTCATATTCGCCGTCTTCCACCACCGGAGGAACTGTGACAGTGGCCTCCCTATCCGATACATCAGCCTTTTTCAACAAGGAAACATGAAACACAGGATTAATCTTCCAGGAGGAGGGAACCTCCAACCTAACAGCAGACTGGTTAACCACCTGAAGCACCTTAAAAGGCCCCACAAACTTCGGACCCAATTTTTTAGAGGAAATCCTCAATCGCAGATTCTTTGAGGACAACCAAACCATGTCACCCACAGTAAACAAAACCTCTTTACATTTCCTGTTAAAATACTTCTTGGACTTTTTGTTAGCCTCTTGAAGGTTACAACGTACATTAGTCCAAACTCTCTCCAAGTCACCGGAAAAATTCTACTCCTCCGGCACCGCCGACCGCAATTTGGAGAAAGAACCAAAAGACGGATGTCTCCCAGTACAACAAAAAAAGAACACCCAGCAGAGGAGGATGTATGGTTGTTAAGAGCAAATTCTGCGAGTGGCAGAAACTCAGACCACCCCTCTTGATTGTCTGCCACAAATCAACGCAAAAACTGTTCCACATCCTGGTTCTTTCTTTCAGTCTGTCCATTAGACTCAGGATGATAACCAGACGAAAATGACAAATGGACTCCCAACCTGTCACAAAAAGCACGCCAAAAGCGAGCCACAAACTGAGGTCTCCTATCAGAAACAATGTTGGTGGGAACGCCATGGTGCCTGACAATTTCCTTAACAAACGCCTTAGCGAGTGTCTTAGCGCAGGGTAGCTTAATGAATGGAACCAAATGACACATCTTGCTAAAACGGTCCACGACCACCCAGATGTCAGTGAAACCCTCGGACACAGGAAGGTCAGTAATAAAATCCATTGCCAAATGCGTCCAAGGCGCACTAGGAACCTCCAGAGGTCAAAGCAACCCCGCAGCAGGGGTATGGGAAGCTTTTGACCTAGCACACACCGTACACTGACACACCCACTTGATGACTTCCTTCTGCCACCCGGGCCACCAAAAACTGCGACTGATAAGTCTCTTAGTCCCAGAAATTCCTGGATGACCTGCCAACTGAGACTCATGATACCCCACAAACAAATCTCTCCTAGAGGTTCTAGGCACAAACAATCTCCCATGAGGAGTGTTAGATGGGGCATCCTCTTGGGCTTTCAGAATCCCTTCTTCCAAAACAGAGTCTAATGCTGCTACCACAACTCCTTCCTGTAAAATGCTCTCCTCCTCCTCGGTACCAACCATGGGGGAAAAGCTGCGAGATAAAGCATCGGCTTTAACATTCCTAGTACCAGGGATATAGGTAACAGAAAAATTAAACCGAGAAAAAAAAAGTGCCCACCTAGCTTGACGGGCATTCAAGCGTTTGGCAGCATCCAGATAGATCAAATTCTTATGATCTGTGAAAACCTGAACAGGAAATTTAGCACTTTCCAAGAAATGATGCCAATGTTCAAACGCAAGTTTAATAGCCAACAATTCCCGATTACCAACATCGTAATTAAGTTTGGTTTCTGAAAATTTTTTTGAAAAAAAATCACAGGGATGTACTCCATCCTTGTTCTCCTGAGACAAAACTGCACCGACCCCCACCGAAGAAGCATCAACCTCGACCAAAAAAGGCTTGGTCTCATCAGGCTGCATAAGGATAGGGGCAGAACTGAACCTCTCCTTGAGATACACAAAAGCTTCAATGGCCTCAGTAGTCCACTGGACCGTATTCGCACCTTTCCTGGTGAGATCAGTCAGTGGCTTAACAATTATAGAAAAATTCTTAATGAATTTCCTGTAATAATTGGCGAAACCCAAAAATCTCTGTATCGATTTCAAACCAATAGGCCTAGGCCATTCCTGCACAGCTTGAACTTTCACCGGGTCCATCTCAAAGCCCTAGCTGGAGATAATGTAGCCCAAAAAACTAATTCTCTGCACAGCGAACTCACATTTCTCCAGCTTAGCAAAAAGTGAATTATCACTCAATAACTGCAACACCTCACGTACGCTCTGCCAATGGGAATCCAGATCTGGTGAATAAATCAGAATGTCATCCAAATACACAACCACATTCTTGCCAATCAAAGGTCTCAGGATGTCATTAATAAGGTTCTGAAAAAACGCGGGTGCATTGGTAAGACCGAAGGGCATCACCAGATTCACAAAATGACCTACCGGAGTGTTAAAAGCAGTTTTCCATTCATCACCCTCCTTCATTCGTAACAAATTGTATGCCCCCCGGAGATCAATTTTATAGAACCACTTGGTCCCCACTAACTGGTTAAACAAGTCTGGAATTAACGGCAATGGGTAGGAATTGCGTACGGTTATCTTATTAATTTCACGAAAGTCCAGACATGGACGTAAACCACCGTCTTTTTTTTTAACAAAGAAAAATCCAACGGCCACAGGCGACTTAGAAGGTCTAATGTGACCAGCAGCCAAGCTCGTCTGTATGTATTCCTCCAAGGCCTTTCTTTCAGGGATAGTCAGATTTAATAAGCGACTCTTGGGAAGAGTAGCTCCAGAAACAAACTCAATGGTGCAATCATAGTCCCTATGAGGAGGTAAAACTTGCGACTCCTCCTCTGAAAAAACCTTCCAAAAATCCTGAATAGGTACAGATAATTCCCCTTTTTCCACAGCAGCAATGCGACCATTACAACATTTATCATAACACTTAGGACTCCAAGACTTAATCTCATTAGTAGACCAGTCCAGTAAAGGATTGTGCAGTTTTAACCAAGGCAAACCTGCACATGCGGATTTCAATTGGGGAACATTGCTGCCCTTCTACCATGCGTTTTTCATGCGTTTCCGCGGCGTTTACGCAACTGCAAAAACGCCGCGGAAACGCATGAAAAACGCATCGTGTGAACTCAGCCTCAGGCTATGTGCCCACGTTGCAGAAATGAAGCAGAAAATTTCTGCTTCATTTCTGCAAGTCCTCTCCCGGAAAAACGCATGCGGAATTCCGCACGCGTTTATCGCGCGTTTTTCATGCGTTTATCTCGCGTTTTCCACATGCGGAATTGCCTTGCGTTTTTAATGCATTGCACAAGGCTTGCTTGCGGAAACGCAAAATTAATTGACATGCTGCGGATTTTTGAACGCAGCATAAAAGCTGCGGAAAAATCCGCAGCATGTGCATAGAACTTGCGGAATCCCCTTGGGGACCATGGGGTGCGGATTACCATGCGTTTTACAAGCATTTCCGCTGTGGAAATTCCGCATCAAAAACGCTTGTAATCCGCAACGTGGGCACGCAGCCTAAAAGCAAAAGTATAAATACTAATTATTTATCAAAGCTGGACAAAATCTAGAAACCATATAATAAAACTGGCATAAAATATAGTGCTGAACAAGAGTTTAGGGAGAGATGTACAACCGGCACTGGCCTTTAAAAGGGATTGTGTAATCGCACAAAACTAGCAAAAATGTAAAGTGCCTGTAAAACAAGGAACGTGCAATTTACCTCTTAGTAAAAATCCTATTCTTTCTCAAGAACGGGAGGAATTTTAATTTCATGATTTTTTTTTTAATCAAATAATTTTTATTGAAAAACTCCAAATACAAATTTTCCATCTTTCAAATAACATACATGACATAGTAATTCCATAGTATAAAACATGAACAAAGTATCTGAACTTCAATTCCCTAACCCACCCTAAACCCAAATCCCAACACTCCAGAGAGAACCATTTTCAGAGCAGTTCTAGAATAACGGACTACAGCATTCGTAGAAGGGGAAGAAGATAAAAAAGTGACTAACAAAGGGATAGCAGCGTTTTAATTTTATCATTTACTGCTTGATGCCTGAGCCGGGAAGTGCACGCTTGAAAACTGTTGCAGGCTGCTGTAATCACAGGACACAAGCAAACAGCATGGCATTTCCTATCAGCAGGGAGGAAGTAAAGGGAACAGTAATGAAAGTCTCCTCCTACTCCGCTCCATAATGAAATGAACAGTGTGCATCCTACAAATGCGATGCATACAGCAAACAATTCATTTTCCATACACAGGTTTTGAGTTGACCACTGGATATATACATGTGTATAACTAATTACCAGAACTGGAAATCGAAAAAAAAGACGAGCAAGTTTGGGGTGAATCCTGCCTTCATTACTGCACAGCCGCTCATAGAGGGATCGGTACTAGGAACAGCAGCAGTGCCGGCGATGTTCACAGATTTACCTGCTGTGGGACTGAAGGAGTCTGATAGTGTTCGGCTCTAAGCTTTTTACCTTGTTTACGACAGGAATAATTGAAAGCTGTGCTTCAAAGGCGAGGAAGAAGTTGGTCACTGTCTGCGCTTGAATACCCTTAAGGGGGGAAAAAAAATATATATACATATATACAAATACTGAAACATCTAAATGCATTAGAACATCAAACCTGGTGAAGCGGTAAATGACTTGTCCTCCAGGGATACAGGCTACTGTCATTCAGTAATTATTTAATAGGAATTTTACATTTTATGTGATCACCACGCTAGAATGTAAATGATGAAAACACAACACAACTCCTCACCATATGAAGATATTTTGTGTTTTAGGCTATGTGCCCACGATGCAGAAATGAAGCAGAAAATTTCTGCAGCATTTCTGCATCTCCCTGGCAGAAAAAAACGCATGCAGATTGTGCATGCGTTTTTCCTGCAGAATACATGCGGATCCACATGCGGATTCACATGCATTTCCGCATGCAGATTGACAAGCACTTTCCAGGCGATTAGCATCACTTGGAAAGTGCTTGACAACTAGGTCACACTGTATAAATCCATGGAAACAGCATGGATTTATACAGTGTGAACCGTAAAAATTAAAACAAATAAAGCTATACTCACCCCCGAGGCCCCGGCGTGGCTGCAGCGCTGCTTCCTGGCTGGTTCCCGGCTGCCGGCATATCGCGAGACAGAGCGGTGAAGGACCTGCGGTCACATGACTGTGACGTCACCGAAGGTCCTTCAGCGCTGCTGGCATTCAGAGAGAAGACGCCGGACAGGTGAATATAAACTTTATTTGTTATTTTATTCTTTTTTTTACAGGTACAATGGTACCCAGGTCTGGATCAGAGTCTCCTCTCCTCCAGAACTGGGTACCATCCGCACTTAGAGACGCATAGAAGCCGCTTGTAAAAATGTACAGTCGCGGTTTCTGTGCGTCTCAATGCAAGTCAATGGCGGGAATTCCGCTGCGCTTCCGCAAAATTAAATGACATGCTGCGGATTTTTGTACGCAGCATAAACGCTGCGGAAAAATCCGCAGCATGTGCATAGAACATGCGGAATCCCCTTGGGGACCATGGGGTGCTGATTACCTAGCGTTTTACAAGCGTTTCCGCTGCGGAAATTCCGCAGCATAAACGCTTGAAAAACGCTACGTGGGCACACAGCCTTATAGAACAGCATTTCTGTGGAATAACACGACTGATTTACTGTGTATGCACCATAGCCTTCATTTGATGTCACTTACTGTCACCTGTCACCTTGCCCCAACTCTGCAATCCCCAATATCAGTCCATGACCTCAATGGGGTCACTATAAAATTCTAAAGAGGACTGGTCATGTCTCTATTAGAAAATAGATAAACTTAGGATAGAAACAATATGAGCATATACCCTGCTATAAGTAAGTAAAAAGCAATAGTGAATATATATAATATAGGGTACTTAGTAAACATGGTTTTTGATTTAAAAAAAGCCATCCCACCCACACCAAGGTGTACCCAGTCAGTTATGTGAAATATATAATAAAATACACTTTAGTACAATATTAGTGTTTTGTCCCTTTAAATCTGCTGCTACTTCTGTCACCATGGTAACTGCATTCATACTCGGCCAATAGGATTGCTCGGTTTGAATTTGGAAAAAAAAAAAAAAGTCCTATATCGTCAGTTTGTTCCTTCTCATCTGAGTGTGAAGACAGACACCTGCGATCAGCGAGAGATTATAGGTATAAGACGTGATATAATATAACGGACGGAGCCACATCCCATCACACGCACTCAGCGACCACAACTCACAGGAATCAGCACATTTACCAGACAATAAGTTATTATTCCCCAACACATAATACGCTGAGACACCAGTGGGGGGCGCCGCACTCGTTACATCTCCCATCTGGATGGATCCAGCGACGAGATCCTGATATTTCCCCCCAGCTCCGCTCCTCCATAGGGAATGGCCCAGATGCACGCAGAACGGACCGAAGTGTAATACTGCTAGAACTCTGCATGATATCACATCCTCCATATATACCACATAATAAAGGGGTGCTCCCACTGGGACAGGTCATCACCTATCCAGAGATCAGTGATAACTTGTTCCAACTAGACATCCCCTTTAATGGAAGAGATCACATCTCTAACAGTCAATACGCTATTCATTCCCAATCTTCCCTGGCCCCAGTAATGCCCCTGAGTATATCGCCAATATGAGCCAATCATCAAACCCTCTGCTGACTGTTCCCGATGTTTTATAGAGTTTGGAGACGTTGTTACAAGAGAAGATATCAGCGGACACCATGGGGGTGGAGTATTCTGCCAGCGATGGAGCAGGTAGTATCCACCAGTCTGTGATATCTGACCTTCCTCCATATTCTGCTCTTACATGCGTTTCTTCAGCTTTACCCCTTCCCGACATAACCAATTTATGTTTTTTTTCTGTTTTTTCCTCCGCTTTTTCCAACTTTTCTAACTTTTTGATATCTGTCCACATAGTGTGAGGTCTTGTTATTTTGTAGGATGAGCTGTCCTTATAAATGACACCATTCATTTACCACATAGTGCTAGAAAACGGGAAAAACATTTCAAGTGCAGTAAAAGTGCGAAAAAAAAAGCCTGACATTGTTTTTCTGGGAACGGTTTTAACGGCGCACATTGTGTGGTAAAAATGACCTGGTAATAGGATCCTACTCCTCAGTGTGATTACAGCAAGACCAAACTTCTCCAATAGTTTTGGCAAAAGAAAAAAACTTTTTTTTGATGCTGTCACCATTTTTTCTGAGACCCGAAACATTTTCAGTTTCCGGGTTGATGGAGCTGTGTGGGGGCTTATTTTTTGAAGGGCAAGAGGACTTTATTGATAACATTTTGGGACACATATGTCATGGTCATCGCTTCTTACAGGATTTTCTGCAGTATTGAGGCGAACGAAAAAATGCAATTTTGTCTTTTTGAATTTTTTTCTGTGTTCACTGATCGTTTTTTTTTTATATTTTGATAGATTGTATTTCTCTGAAAGAGACCATACCACAAAATGTGTATATTTTTATTATCTTTATTTTTAGTGGGAGGTGAGTTGAACGTGTGGGGTTTTAATAAATATATATATACTTTTTTTCACTGTATTTGTATACATCATCTGATTGCTTGTGCTATATACAGCGATACCACAGTAATGCTCCATATAGCAAAACCACGGTCTTCTTTACAGCCCAAATGAAGCTTTATGATGACAGGCACGGAGGCTTCAGCAGACCCCCGGATGTCATAGCAGTCCATCGGCGCCCTATGATCGCGTCACAGGAGCGCCGGTGGGCGTATGGAATGACGCGTCCCAATGCTGGCGCGCTGTTAATGCTGCTGTTAGAGATTGACAGCAGCACTGAACAGGTTAACAGTGGTGGGCAGATCTTCGCTCCACTCGCAGCTGTTAGAGGCAGGTCCTGGTTGTTTGTCACAGCCATTATCTGCCATGTACGGGGCGAGCTGACCCTGCTCCATACACCCGCTACTGACTTATAGCATACATGTATGGCAGATGTTGGTAAGGAGTTAAAGCGGTTGTCCAGCTTTGGGGCCATTTTTTTTACTTTAATGCAAGTATTTGGGGCTAAAATCGATTTCTGTAATTGAGTTTCATTAAAAATGTTGCCTTCTGTAGCATCTGTGCTGCACTGTCTATTGCTGGCTGCAAAATTAGCTAACTGAGAATCTATCAGTGAGCTCCTTAGTCTTAAGGGAGAGTTTGTAGATCTTTAATCTGTTTTTTTTTCCTGAGTGCCTATTAGCTGATCTATGCCCAAAGAAAACACAAAACTTGAATGTGCAGGGAAACAATAAGTCTGTAATAGTCGGTGTAAAACACTTAATGAAACTTAAATGTAAAAAATTACTTTTAGTAGTAAATACATGACATGAGAAAATATACACTGCTCAAAAAAATAAAGGGAACACTTAAACAACAGAATATAACTCCAAGTAAGTTATTAGACGTGGAGGGGGCCATAGCAGGGCAACAACCCAGCAGCAGGACCCCTACCTCTGCCTTTGTGCAAGGAGGAACAGGAGGAGCACTTCCAGAGCCATGCAAAATGACCTCCAGCAGGCCACAAATGTGCATGTGTCTGCATAAACGGTTAGAAACCGACTCCATGAGAGTGGGATGAGGGCCAGACGTCCACAGATGGGGGTTGTGCCCAATGCCAGACCTCATGTGGCTGGAGTATGTCAGCAGTTCCTGCAAGATGAAGGCATTGAAGCTATGGACTAGCCCGCCCGTTCCCCAGACCTGAATCCCATTGAGCACATCTGGGACATCATGTCTCACTCCATCCACCAACGTCACGTAGCACCACAGACTGTCCAGGAGTTGGTGGATGCTTTAGTCCAGGTCTGGGAGGAGATCCCACAGGAGACCATCCTCAACCTCATCAGGAGCATGTCCAGGCGTTGTAGGGAGGTTATACAGGCACGTGGAGGCCACACACAATACTGAGCCTCATTTTGACTTGTTTTAAGGACATTACATCAAAGTTGGATCAGCCTGTAGTGTGTTTTTCCACTTTAATTTTGGGGGTGACTCCGAATCCAGGCATCCATTGGTTAATAAATTTGATTTCCATTGATGATTTTTGTGTGATTTTGTTGTCAACACATTCAACTTTGTACAGAACAAAGTATTCAATGAGAATATTTCATTCATTCAGATCTAGGATGTGTTATTTGAGTGTTCCCTTTATTTTTTTGAGCAGTGTGTATATATAATATAAATAATTACTGCAGCTTTAATGCTATTTATTACGTCTCAGGAGGAGGACGGAAGAGGAAGAGGACGGAAGAGGCGGAGGACGGAAGAGATGGAGGACGGAAGAGGCGGAGGACGGAAGAGGAGGACAGAAGAGGAGGAGGACGGAAAAGGAGGAGGACGGAAGAGGAGGAGGATGGAAGAGAAGGAGGACGGAAGAGGCGGAGGACGGAAGAGGCGGAGGATGGAAGAGGCAGAGGACAGAAGAGGCGGAGGACGGAAGAGGCGGAGGACGGAAGAGAAGGAGGACGGAAGAGGAGGAGGACGGAAGATGAGGAGGACCGAAGAGGAGGAGGACGTAAGAGGAAGAGGACGGAAGAGGAAGAGGACGAAAGAGGCGGAGGACAGAAAAGGCGGAGGATGGAAGAGGCGGAGGACAGAAGAGGCGGAGGACGGAAGAGGCGGAGGACAGAAGAGGAGGAGGACGGAAGAGAAGGAGGACGGAAGAGGAGGAGGACAGAAGAAGAGGAGGACAGAAGAGGAGGAGGACGGAAGAGGAAGAGGACGGAAGAGGAGGAGGACGAAAGTGGAGGAGGATGGAAGAGGAGGAGGACAGAATAGGAGGAGGAGGACAGAACTGCACCTTAAGATCCCTAGGGGGAAAGGGATGGTAGTAATATAGTGGTAGTATATCCGTATTAGTGTAATATGAGTAATAATACTAGTGATAATAGTAAGAAAGTAATAAAATAACAGTAGTAATAGTAGTAGGTAGAATAGCAGTGTGATCCAGGGTCCTAGGACTGATCGCCTTTTCTCGGGGTCAAGAAGGAATTTTTCCCCTGTGACACAAATTGGCTGAAGGTGTCCTGGGGTTTTTGCCTTCTTCTGGATCAACACTGTAGGTATAGGGCAGTATTAGTAGTGATAGGAAAGAAGAATAATACTGTAATAAGATAGCACAATGTAATAATAACCATATCAAATAGATTTATAAAAACAAATTAAAATAACTCCAGTAGTACAATAATTAGTGTAATATTATATAACTTGTAATAACATTAATAGGTTTGATCCAGGGTCCTAGGACTGATCGCCTTTTCCCGGGGTCAAGAAGGAATTTTTCCCCTGTGACACAAATTGGCTGAAGGTGTCCTGGGGTTTTTGCCTTCTTCTGGATCAACACTGTAGGTATAGGGCAGTATTAGTAGTGAAAGGAAAGAAGAATAATACTGTAATAAGATAGCACAATGTAATAATAACCATATCAAATAGATTTATAAAAACAAATTAAAATAACTCCAGTAGTACAATAATTAGTGTAATATTATATAACTTGTAATAACATTATTAGGCTTGATCCAGGGTCCTAGGACTGATCGCCTTTTCCCGGGGTCAAGAAGGAATTTTTCCCCTGTGACACAAATTGGCTGAAGGTGTCCTGGGGTTTTTGCCTTCTTCTGGATCAACAGCTTTAGGCATAGGGATTTTAGTAATACTATTATTAGAATCACAAGATTAATAAAAAAAAAATTAGAATTACATTTTTTTAATTCGTTTTATAACAGTTACAATTAATTGCATTAATGCAATAATAATAAATAGTAAAAATGGTGGTAATAATAATAATACAAAAAACTAGTCCCAGTTAGTAAGTTAGTGTAATGTTAGTGTAGGGACCCATCTGAAGAGGTCGCCTTGACGTTGGCAGATGGGCTCGCACAATTTGCTCAAAATGTGCGCTAAGAACCTCATATTTCTATGTACAGGAGATCTAGCAGTAATACCATTCAGGAGATATGTGTACACACATTTTGTTATATACTTTTGTGCAGCACACAGGGCAGGTATACAGGTACAGGGCGAGAGTGTTACAGTGATATTATAACTCGGCCTTAAGGATAAAATGCTGATAACTACAGATCCTGGAAACACATTCGAAACTAGACCTTGTAAGTAACTGGTTCCCAGCTAGTGGTAAATATGTACAGGGCAGTCCGGTACCAAGACCTGCTCTATAGGACACATTATCATCAGGCAGGTCCTTACAAGATCTGCGGCAGAAGTGTGGCTGTGTAACACAGTCCTGCTCCTGCCTCAGCTGCCCACAGTGGAGCCAACCTTGATCCTGGCAGCTTAATCCATTGTATGACACAGTAGGGGGCTTCCACAGCATTTAGGCACTTTAGACAGGAGAGGGAGGCATGATCATGGTGCCAATGAGTTTCTATGGCAGCTGAGATCTAACAATGGACCCCATGACGGCCATTTTACTGCTCCTATTAGACCCCGGCTGAGGAAAGGTCTATGAGGACACCGGTCAGACTTATGGCGCCTGCTCTGTACTTATTAGAAATACCTAGGGCTGATTAGTTTGCCATTTGTAAATCTGATCCAGCAGCGTTGGGCTACCACTGACGTGATCAGGGCTATTGAGCTCCTAGATTGGGCAGAGGAGCTCAGTATTCAGCAGGAGCTGGCCGAGGAGAGCAGAGCAACTTGCATGGGGCTGCTGCACAAGAAGCAACTCACAAGGTGGAGATTTACCCGGAGACGCTGTGCTCGGGCTGTGATCTGCTGTGCAGGCTGCATAGTAGATGCCTCGAAGGACCCGAACTTCACCCCTAACAGGCACAGCAGAGCTCGGACGGCTGCAAGTGAACAGAGAGCGGCTGATTAGTAACTGCTGCGTCCCCTGCAGCTCAGATAAGAGCCGCACAGAGCGGGGGTTCAGTAATGATGAATATGGGAAGTGTCCGCCCCTCACATGCCCTAAATGCGGCCTCCAGAGGTAAAGTTTCCCCTGTAACCAGCGCCTCCTCCCACCTTCTCTGCTGGCATGCTCCATTACTTAAAGGGGATGTCTGTAGAAAACAAGTTATCACTTATCCACAGGCTCGGTGATCACTTACTGATCGTGGGGTCTGACCGCTGCGAGCCATCGTCTGATCGGGAAGGAGTGGAAAGTCAGGGATCAACTGCTGCTCCATTCATTCTCTATGGGGCTCCGGAAAAGCCGAGCTCAGCGCTTGAATGCCACATAGGGAATGAATGGAGCGGATCCTGGAGTAATAACATGCCCTCCTCTCTTCAGCTTTCTGTCTGTGTAAGTGGCTCAGCCCTTGTCTCCCCTTCTGCTCCGGCTTCTGTGCTGGTCCTTGTGAGGAAGAGGAAACTCTCTGCCCTTCTGCTCCGGCTTCTGTGCTGGTCCCTGTGAGGAAGAGGAAACCCTCTGCCCTTCTGCTCTCAGTCCTCTGCGACTTTTCACAATCGCTCAGTGCACCCATTATATGTAATAAGGATCATTCTTCATCCCTTGTCCAGCTTTCATCCCCCCCAGTCTGACCAGCGGACAAGATAATAAACATGTGAGTGGAAGGTTCACAATTATTAGATGTGTTGTGAAAAGTCTCCACAGCATTATCCGGAGAAAACTGCAGGGTGACCGCTTGTGAAACCAGCACAAAATCCAGCGGACAGCGCTTCCCTGTCCCCCGCCGGTCTCCGTATCCTGGCATTCAGCTATTCCATTTGGTGCTTATTCTGGAAGGAAAACAAAAATATGATGTTCTTACACAGACGCCTGAAGACGCAGCTTTTCATCATCCATGTTGGGCTGTTGTATGACGTGTGGATTACTCTGCTTGCTGGATTCTTGCATTACCACAAACACTGCCTTTATTTTGTGATTTCTGTGCCGCTTCCCACTTCTATTGGCACTGTGATATATCAGCACGTGAGGGCTGCCACAATCATGTGTCAATAGGTTATTGCTGGAGCCTGTGATATAGAGACCATCCTGGACCAGGGAAGACTTGGTACAGAAGCACCTAGAGAGGGGGGTACAGGGGCTTCATTTCAATTTTAAACTTAGCTGGATTGTGTTTAGCTACAAGAATGGAAAGTAAAATAATAAAATCTTAATTTTTTTTTTCTATTTGGCAAAATCGTCCATCAGAGGTTTGGCCACTACCGAAAAGTTTTTGATGAACTTACAGTAGTAGCTGGCGAAACCCAAAAAACTTTGTAATGCCTTTAAGTCTTGAATATAATACCAATCCAGTACCGTCCGGACTTTGGCCAGATCCATGCAAAAACGGTGAATGATAAGAACTAACCCTGAATGGAGAACATACATTTCTCTGGTTTGACAAATAATTTATTATCTTTGAGTATCTGTAAGACCTGCCTGATATGTACCTGATGTGACTGGAGGTAAGTAAATTAATATGTCATCAAGATTGGTTTGTTGTGATCTACCTGCCAGATGACTAAAAATGTCACTAACAGTGTTGAAAGAAAGCGGGAGCATTAGTCAACCCAAATGCCATCACAAGCTTTTCATAGTGCCCCTCAGGAGTATTGAAGGCCATCTTCCACTCATCTCCTCAATGTGAATGAGATTATAAGCCCCCCTGAGGTCTAGTTTAATCAAATCGTAGGAGCCAAATTTTTTTCTAAAGAGGTCGGGGATGAGAGGGAGAGGATATGCATCCCAGACCGTGATCCGATTAAACTCGCGAAAATCAAGGCGGGGGCGCAACCCCCAGTCTTTTTTTTTGACAAATAAAAACCCCACTGCAACGGGAGATGAAGAACGTCTTATAGGGTCCAATGGTAGACTGACTGACTATTCTGTTCTGAACTGCCACCCTAAGATGGCTTCCCATTATATACCTACTGTATAAGTGCTCCCTCTAACGGCTTCCTCCACCCACACCCACTACTGGTTCCCCCTACCTTTGGGTTCCCCCCACTCCAGCCAGGGACAGGGCTCAGCAGCTGCACTCTGCATGTTGGATGCAGGTGTTTTGGGGGGTTCTGTGCAGCACTCCCATCTTACCTGAGTGAAGGGAGACACCACACCTCTGGGTGAGGTGCAGTACCACTGTGGCGACTGAACACTCAGGGGCGCCACATTCCCTCCCCCGGTAAAACACAGCATGTCCGCGGGCTGGAACAGAGCAAAACCAGGCATAACTGACATGCAAAATTTTTAAGATGCATCAGCATATTTGACCATAAAACAACATTTCTTCCCTTCATGGGAGGCACATTTCTTTTAACGTTACTGGTTACATTATAAAACATCATAAGAGTATTGTCATATAAAACAATTTTCAAGACAGTTCCAGCACCAGGGTGCAACAGTAGCAGCATGAGGGACCCGTCCACAAACCCTCAACGTAGGCCCTAGGCATGGCTGCAGGGCATAGACGATCCAATCCTGGACCTCGTCTTCCGCCACGCCAAACGGGTTTTTGTTCTGAGGTATATTTGTAATTATAAAACCAATAGGATGCACTTTAAGAAGTGCTAAACTATGTACAATGTCAACGTCCGGCTTCTCACAGTCCTCAGCCTGTCAGTCTCTGTACCCTGACGGGTAACTGGGTAGCAAACATGAAGTCAACTGCACCCTTCCGGGCAACTTATGTACAGTCCAGTTAACTAAAACAGTTTAACAGTGGGGCCCCCTCCGGGGGAACCCCTGGTTTCTGCAGGCTGATCCAGCCTGGTCATCAGCCTCAGGCTGCAGGGGGACCAGGGATGGAGCAGCGCCAGCCGCATTTGGGACAGGGACATCACTCCGACCTGCTCCCGTGACTGCGTCAGCTCGGCCTGACACCTCCCGGTCTTTACGCAGCTTCTCTCCACCACCTCTCCTCTTTCGGGGGCGGTCCCATGGCACTTTGCTGTCGGTCACTCCCTGTGTCGGCCTCCCCGCTTTGACGGACACATCTATGCGGACAGTCACTGTTGCAAGGGGCAGGGCCTGCTTTTGGAGCCATTCTGGGACCCGGCCCACGACGGGAGGTTCCATTCTGTTGTTCTTTAGTACGCACATAATGACGCCCGTTCTTCTGGGGCGGGCGCCACATTCAAGGCAGAAAACACTTCTTTAGGCGCACATTACCCGCAGATGGCAGGCTGGTCACGTATCCTGTTCGTGACGCCAAGTGGTGACTCGCTGCCCCCTGGGCCGCGGGGCACACGGCAGCCGGGCCGTATGGCTGCTTTGGGGAATATCACGGTGGCTGGCCCGGGGCGGTCAGTGCAAAAGGGATTATTTATAGGATTTGTCGTGAAGCCACCTGTGGTGTCTGGTGAGGATCACCAGCGCTGCAACAGTCCTCTGAGGCAGATGTTAGGGCAGCTAGAGATGGAACGGCTCCCCACAGGTGGAGCGGGCCTCAGGGCAGTGTAAATAGATGGAGGGTGCGCTGGGCGTTGTAGTGCAGGGAGGGAAATGGCACCAGTGAAGGAATAGACGGAGGCAACTCAGTGCAGTCGTCCAAGATTTTAATTCACAGTTCTTCAGGAAACACAAAAGTGCAAGTTACAGGTGAAGGCCTCCCACGTTGCGCCGTGTTCACCCTGGCAGGGGTTCAATCCTTCCTCAGGAAGTTTAGGAATGCTTGGCAGAACCCCACTTTCTCGTGTTCCTACTTTGACCGTCTTCACACTAGGTCCTTCTCCCTGCTGCCCTGCGCTGCCCACTCTCAATCCCGCTCGGGTATGCTGAAGTCCTTCCTGTACGTCGGATCCGGGACCAACCTGACCCCCTGGAGATTAGAATGGGGCAACCGGTCCCTCTGTCTTCTGACAGATGCGGGGCGTATGGGTGCTGTCCTGCACGCGCCGTACCCCTGGGATCCCTTCTTAGAATGGAGCCTACTCCCTTCTCCCCTCCGGGGCCTCTATCCCGGGCCCTTCTTGTGGAGCAGAGCTCCTGCTGAGCCTCTGCTCCCAGACAGTCCTCACTGACCGTCTGTACTGTACTGACTGACCATTCTGTTCTGAACTGCCACCCTAAGATTGCTTCCCATTATATACCTACTGTGTGCTCCTTCTAACTGCTTCCTCCACCCACACCCACTACTGGTTCCCCCTACCTTTGGGTTTCCCCCACTCCAGCCAGGGACAGGGCTCAGCAGCTGCGCTCTGCATGTTGCCCTTCCAGCCGGTCTGAAGCAGTGTAATGTTGGATGCAGGTGTTTTGGGGGGTTCTCTGCAGCACTCCCATCTTACCTGAGTGAAGGGAGACACCACACCTCTGGGTGAGGTGCAGTACCTCTGTGGCGACTGAACCCTCAGGGGCGCCACATGCCCACGATGCAGAAATGCTCCAGATTTTTCCTGAGTGTTTCTGCATCTCCCTGGCAGAAAAAACGCATGCAGATTTTATATGCGTTTTTCCTGCCAGGGACAAACGTAAGTGAAGCATTTTTCACATGCATGTCCGCATGCGGGTTGTCAACCGCTTTCCAAGCGATTTTAGCATCACTTGGAAAGTGCTTGACAACTTGGTCACACTATATAAATCCTTGCAACCGGCATGTATTTATATAGTGTGAACAAGTTAATAGTTGAAAAAAAGAATAAAAATGGTAAAAAAAAAAAAATAGAATTAGACTTACCGGTAATTCTGTTTCTAAGACCCTCCACGACAGCACACCTGGAGGTAGCCTCCCCATCCTAATTAGGGACAGGAAAACAAGATGTTAAATAGCCCCTCCCTGCTACAATCCCCAGTGTTTTCAAAGGACCACACAGTATGAATGCTCTAAATATTTATTAACACTAAGGATTTTTCCAATCAAAGAGATGGAGGGAACTACCCATGCTGTTGTGGAGGGTCTTAGAAACCGAATTAATGGTAAGTCTAATTCTATTTTTTCCAATCCCCTCCATGACAGCACACCTGGAGTAATACCAAAGAATGAATTTTAGGGAGCGACAACAGCCTGAAGGACTTTCCTTCCAAATGCTAAGTCTCTATTAGATATTACATCTAGTCTATAATGTTTAGCAAAGGTATGGACAGACGACCATGTAGCTGCCCTGCAAATCTGCTCAATGGATGCACTAGCTTTTTCCGCCCAGGAGACCCACATAGCTCTAGTAGAAAGAGCTTTCAAAGATTTCAGAGGAGGCAAATCTTGAACTATGTATGTTTCACAAATTGCTTTCTTAATCCAATTTGTTAGCATATTTTTGCAATTTTCTTTCCTTTATTGGGGCTTCCATATTGGACAAATAGGTTCTGATCCTTCCTCCAGGTTTCAGTCTGCCTCAAATAGCGGATTATAGTCCTTCTTACATCCAACGCGTGGAATTCTTCTTCCTTGCTATTTGATGGATTTTGACAGAATGACGGAAGAATTATTGGCTGAGACATATGAAAATTAGACAACACTTTAGGTAGAAAAGAAGGATCCAACTGGAGGATGATCCTGTCCTCCAAAATACGACAATAAGTCTCTCTGATAGACAGGGCTTGGATTTCACTCACTCTTCTGGCTGTAGTCAGAGCTATAAGCAATGCCGCTTTCCAAGACAATTTGTCTATGTGTGCCTCGGCTATTGGCTCGAAAGGATGCATAGTTAGGCCTCTAAGAACTACGTTGAGATCCCAAGGTGGAACTATTTTAGCTCTTGTTGGATTAATCCAAGAAGCAGCTATCATGAACCTCTTAATCCATCTGTTTTGGGCCAAATCAGCATCAAAATAGGAACTTAAAGGCGAGACTTGGACCTTCAGCGTGCTTGGTCTTAATCCTTTAGACAGACCGTTCTGTAGGAAATCCAAGATTCTGGCCACGTCAGGCCGAAAGGGATCTAATGGACGAGGCTCATACCATAGCTTGAAAGCTTTCTAGATTTTTCCATAGATGGAAATTGTGACTGGTTTTCTGCTTTTCTGCAGTGTATGTGACTCGCCCCCAGGGGTGTCGCGGGGCACCCGGCAGCCGGGCCTAAGACTGCCTGCGGGGATTATCGCGGTGGCTGGCCCAGGGCGGTCAGTGCCAAAAGGAATTATTTGTAGGGAATTTGTTGTGACGCCACCTGTGGTGTCTGGTGAGGATCACCAGCGCTGCAACAGTCCTCTGAGGCAGATGTCAGGACAGCTTGAGATGGAACGGCTCCCCACAGGTGGAGCAGGCCTCAGGGCAGTATAAATGATGCAGGTTGCGCTGAGCATTGTGGTGCAGGGAAAGCGATGGCACAGCAGGAGTAACGGACAGAGACAGGGGATTTGCTTCATTTCCTTTACTGGTACAGCTGTTAGGTACGGTCCAGGGTACTCCAGATGAAGGGCGCACTTTTGGACTTCTCCCCAGGGAGCAGGTATAGGGCCTCCTGATCCGTGTCTGTCCCTATGTATGCTCCTGGCCAGCCTGCAACTGGGCCTAGCTTATGTGTCCTGCTTTTACTTCACCAGATGCTCAGAAATAGGACCTCTGGTTGGTAACCACTTTCCCTGGACGTCGGGGCCTTCGTGGTTCCTGATCCTGTGTGTGTCTAGCCTTCAGGTTTGTCAGGGACTTGTAGTCCTCCTGTAGGCGCGGATCCAGTGTCCGGTAGATATAATGGGGTGAGCTTATTGTGCTCCTCTGCCCCCTTGGTTTCACTCCCCTTTTTCTCCTTGCCGTCGGCCACACTCGGGGCCCTCACTACTAGGCAGCTGACGTGCTGCGTCTTCACCGCTATCTGAGTGTCGGCACGCTCTCAGGCTCTCTCTCAGCCTGCCTGCTCTGCTCTGACTCTGAGCACTCACTAATCAACTGAGCTGCCTGGCTCCACCTTCCCTATATATATCCCTATCTGGGCTCCCTCTGCTGGTATGAGTTGGAAGGTAGAGGTGTTTGTATCTAGTGAGGGCCTCTTGTGGAGAAATCCATCCATGCACCCTTCTGGGTTCTGTGGCACCAATGCACAGCAGGGCGCCACATTTGGATCACCTGTACTGAGAAGCCTCTGGCTTTTCAGAGGGTGGTCTCAGAAGCCAAGCTGCTAGAGCCAAATTCTGAGGGGCCGGATGGAAAATCTGGCCCTAATGCAGCAGATCGTGGATTCGAGGAAGCATCAATGGATCATCCATTCTTAGACTGCTCAATGTTCCGAACCATGCTCTTTTTGGCCACATTGGAGCTATTAGGATAGTCTTGAGCCCTTCCGACCTGATTTTTTGTAAAGTCCTTGGTATTAACAGAATCAGGGGAAAAGCATTAGCGAGCCCAACTTTCCAAGGGTGAGCGAATGCATCTATCCCTGTTGCTGAATCCTCGGGTTTCAAAGAGAAAAAGGCTCTTACTTTTGCGTTTTCCTGGTTCGCAAACAGGTCCACATCTGGGTATTCCCACTTTTGAACAATCATCTGAAATATCTTCGAGTTCATGCTCCACTCCCCTGGATGAATGTATTTTCTGCTCAGAAGATCTGCATGATAGTTGTCGGAGCCCCTCAGATGCAGAGCCGATAAGGATAGTAGATTATGCTCCGCCCAGTGGAAGATCCTTTCGGAGATCATCTGTAACCTCCTGTTTCTTGTACTTCCCTGATGTCTCAAGTGGGCTATAGTTGTCATATTGTCCGAGTAGACTCTGACATTCGACCCCTGAAGCACAGTAGTGGCTGCCCATAGGGTTTCTTCCACCACTTTAATTTCTCTTAAGTTTGAGTACTGCTCTGCTATTTCTTGCGACCAGACCCCTTGGAAGGCCACGTGGGAGACTACTGCTCCCCATCCTCTTTTGCTTGCGTCTGTTTTGACGGATAACAAGGGAAGTTGAATCCATGCTGAACTTTTCTCCAGATTTCCTGGACAGAGCCACCAATTTAAAGATGCTTTCACCTTCTCTGGCAGATGAATTCTGTTGGAGAGGGAACTTGGAGATCTGTCCCAACAGGAAAGGATGTAGTTTTGAAGGACCCTTGAATGCGCTTGAGCCCAAGGTACCGCCTAAATAAATGAGGTCATGGACCCGAGGACGGACATGGCGAATCTTAATGACACTCCTCTCTGGTTCTTTAGTGCATAAACTTTCGACCTCAACTGAATCTGCTTCTCTTTTGGCAGAAAAGAGTCTTGTTGCTGAGAATCCAGGAGAATTCCCAAGGAGGTCTTCCTGGTGGAGGGAATCAGATCTGACTTTTGGTAGTTTATCAACCATCCCAAGGATTCCAGGATCTGGAGGGTCATCTGGAGGTCTCTTTCCAAACTTGAAACCGAGGGAACCATCACCAAAAAATTGTCTAAATATGGGACGATGCAGATATTCAGTTTCCTTAGATAAACCTACTACCTCTGCCATGATCTTTGTAAACAGGCGGGGTGCTGACGAAATGCCGAAGGGGAGTACATTGAATTGAAAATGAAGTACCTCTCGGTTCTGAGTTACAGCAAATCTGAGAAATTTTCTGTAATCCTGATGAATTGGCACGTGGTAGTAAGCCTCTGGCTGGTCTACTGTTGCCACGACAAATCCTTTTCCAATCAATAAGCTGCCATTGAGGAAGGAAGCTCGCAATTCTGCCTCCTACCTTCTTGGCGTCATTGTCTGTCCTGCCTAGAACCTTGAAAGATATTCCTACCTCTTCCCCCTTTTGTGTAACTCCAGCGACCAGTTTTACCCTTGCCTCTGTACTGAAATGCTTGCTGCTGTTGTTGTTGAGGGAGAAGAAATGGTCTCTTTCTGAAACTTTTTGGATTCTTTGGCTCTGGCAGAGACTTCTTCTTGTCGGATGCTTTCTCCAACAACTCGTCTAGCACCGCCCCAAACATATACTCTCCTTTAAATGGAATGGAACAAAGCTTAGATTTTGATGCGTTGTCCCCACTCCACATCTTCAACCACAGAGCTCTTCTCATAGAATTTGATAATGCTGCCGATCTTGCCGCAATCTTGACCGACTCCGCCAAGGCATCCGCTAGGAATCCAGTGGCCTTCTGCAGAAAAGGAAGAGATGCTAGGAGGTCCTCTTGAGTGGTACCTTTCCAGAGATGTTCCTCTAGTTGTTGGAGCCAGAGTAACATGGAACGAGCTACACAAGTTGAAGCGATATTAGTCTTCAGTGAAGCCGCCGATGTTTCCCATGCCTTCCTTAGAAGGCTGTCCATCTTCCTATCCATAGGATTTTTGAGCTGTGACGAGTCTTCAAAGGGAAGGGTTGTTTTCTTCGCAACCCTTGCCACCTGTACATCAACCTTCGGGACTTCCATCCATAGCTTAGCCGCCTTTTCATCTAGAGGGAATCTATCCTTCATTTCTCCTGCCATACTAAGCCTTTTCTCAGGTGACTCCCATTCATCCAAAATAAGACTCCAAATGTTGTCATGCACAGGGAACACTACCTTCTTCTTGGATTTCAGACCGCCAAACATTTCATCCTGAACTGTACGGGTTTCCTTCTCCTCTTCCACCTGCATCGTGTCTCTCACCTGCGACAACAATTCCTCCATATTCTCAGACGAAAAGTAATATTTCCTATCTTCCTCATGATCTTCACTTAAGACCCCTTCTTCCGGTTCCTCCATAGACCCTAATTCTGAATCAGAGGTCTCCCTAACCGTATATTTTCTCCTTTTGGGGGGAGATGGACCTTCAGCTCTGGCTTGTGAGAAGGAGGCTAGGGAAGATTGTATTTCCTGCCGAACCATTCCCCTGACTTCTTCCATAAGGGAAGGCTGTTCTTCCTTCACAATGTTGTCAGTGTATTTCCAGCATATGGGTTTCTTGTGCCCTGAAGCCAGCTTTTTTATACAGATGGCACATTTGCAAACTGTAGTGCTTTCTCCCACTGTCGGTGCCGGATCCTTGTCTCCCTAAATTAAAAATAAAAAAGGGGAGATTTAAAATATATTTAGGATCCTGCTCAAAAGAGAGTGGGGAATAACCTAGGACCTAGTACTTACTGGGGCCGGGTTAGCGCTGGGCTCTGCAGACGCAGGCTTTGGAACAGCACCCTCCATAGTAGCAGAATATTCTGTCCTACCTTAATGGAGTCTTCTCATCTGGGTCTTTTATAGGGGAGACCGAGATCCAGTGCCAAATTTTCACCTATCTGGTGAAGGATCCTCATTTTCAGGGCAAACCGCGGCTTCTCCTTTTGAATTTCCCGCCGCGGCCCCATGCGTTCCACGGTGGAACGCACCAGAAGTGACGTCCCGCTGGCCAAAAGCCTGACTTCCGGCACGCCGCCATGGAGGACAGAGGAGACTCCGGCCGGGGAGCTACAGGAGGCCCCCAGCCCCCAAAACCCTACTCGGCTTTACACGCAGGCGAGTGTGTGTGTGGGGGGTCCCGCTCTCAAGGAGACATGGGAGCTGCAGCCCGGCAGGTAAATTTAATAGGGCCCTGCTTGCCGGCTGCAGGCACCCCAGGTAACCTCTTCATCCCATAGGGACAGGAAAACACTGGGGATTGTAGCGGGAAGGGGCTATTTAACCTCTTGTTTTCCTGTCCCTAATTAGGATGGGGAGGCTACCTCCAGGTGTGCTGTCATGGAGGGGATTGGAGAAAATAACATTATACTTACCTTCTGATGGCCCCCGGTCTTTTCTCCACTGCGTCCGGTCTCTTGTACGGCTCGCGTTGGTGTGAAAGGACCTTCCATGACATCATTTAGTTATGTGACAGGTCACGCGACCGCCGTGACCAGTTGAACATCCGCAACAAGACCACAGAGAAACAAATCAAGAAGAAACGTCACACTCACCGGAGTGTTGATCAGGTTCAGGAGATACTTCTTTCCCTCGTAAGTGTAAAACAGAGACGCAGTCAGGGCCTTCACCGTAATCCCGCACTCCCTCTCCACCTGCAGCTTGTCCAGAACTTGCTTATTGGAGGAGGCTTTTGGCATACAACCTGAGGGAAGGAGCGAGACACCAGAATCCACACTGTTAGATCGTAGTGGCAGTGTGTCCCTCCATACTAGTCTGTCAATGGTAGCTTGTTTCTGTGTTTTATATATGTATTTTAGGTGTGTAAACCCTCTTCATGTGTACAGCAGCCTGGAATGAACGCTGCTTAAAAAATAAATAATAGAGTAAGGCCTCATTCAGACTTTCATCAGCTTTGTTTTGCATCCGAGAAGCTCTAAACTTTGATTTGGATCAAAGTCCGACAGGTCAACGTGTTTCGGTGAAAAATACGCGGTCCGCAGAAATATGTGAACAGCCCTAGACTATAATAGATATGAGCTCTGTGAAAAACATGGATCGAGCTCGTACGAAATCCAACATTTCATTCTATAAATCTACATAAATTAAGTAACGTGCCAAATTGCTTTTTTTTTGGTTTATGTTTTGTTTATGTACGGAGGGAAAGTTCCCAGTGCTAGTGTCTAGCTCACTGATTTTCCTTGCTTGGTGCCTGACGTCCCAAAAAACTGACAGTGAGCTATCAATCAAGATAAAGAGGCTGGTGCTGGGCAGGGAAGCAACCTTGGAAGGCTGAGGCTTGGTTAGTGCTCCGTTACACCCAGAGCACTCAGAAATGCAGCAACAGATAAAAGATATAGAGGTGTCTATGGATTTAGCTTTCCAAATCCTGCATGGTCATGAATGGGAATTGGAGGGAGGGGTATATCTGATGGATACCCTTAAATTGTTAATTGGCAATTGCAGTTCACATAGTTGCATATTACTTAATAATTAGAGCTACAAAAATTTGCACTTCAAGCACCAGTAAAACAGAGGCCAAAAAAGATTCCTTAGAGGCATCTGGTCACTATTAGTGATGATCGAGCGTGTTCTATCAACCCCTTCGGCGAGCACGCTCAGGTGCTCGCCGAGTATTTTGGCATGCTCGGCATTTCTTTTAAGGTCGCCGTGCCTGCAAGTGTCACGGCTGTTAGCGTGCTCGCTGAATTGGTTCATAGAACACGCTCAATCATCACTAGTCACTATACATTAGTATAGAATAAAAAAACACATATCACATAGTGAATAACACAGACACTATTCAATACAGCAGGGTTGAGGTGTACTTTGTGGGACAAAATTACAGCATTTTTGAAAGACGCCATTCACTTTACTGTGCAACATATAGAAAAAAAAAGGGCAATGAATTCCAAATAAAGTGAAATGGTGCAGAAGAAAACGAAAACATTTTACTGCTTTTAAAAAATTCTAAACTTTGCAAACAAATTGTTTGGCTTGTGTTTCAATTTTCTAAGACCGTTTTTAATACCATTTTGGGGTACAACTTTTTGATTGCTCCATCAAATGTATAGTCGTAAGTTACTTACCGGTAACGGGATTTTTCAGAGACAGCACCACGAGAGAGGGGATCCGCCCACCAAGGAGAGGAAACCTACAGGCTTAAAAGGGCGCCACCTCTCTCCCACCTCAGTTGGGATTACAGAGCATTGAGAGGAACGCCAGGTTAATAAACACAGCAAACAATCACAAAATTGCCATACCAGACGACACCTATTGAGTGTGATATTATAATTAATAAAAGGGGAGTGTTCCCACAAACGTGAAAGGAGGGAATATAAGGGTGCTGTCATGGTCTCCGAAAAATTCCATTACCGGTATGTAATTTAAGATTTTATCGGTCGACCATGACAGCACCACGAGAGAATTACAGAGATGAAGTAATCTATTGAAGGACCACAGCCTGGAACACTCTTCTCCCAAAGGTGAGGTCAGCCGATACACCCATATCTAACCTATCGTGTCTATGGAATGTAGAGGGACAGGACCAGGTAGCAGCCTTACATATGTCTTCTATCGAGACACCTGTCTTCTCAGCCCAGGAGGGGTGGGGTGGGATGAGCCTTCAGCCCTTCTGGCACTTCCTCGCCGCTAGATGTACAGACCAAAAGTTTGGACACATCTTCTCATTTAAAGATTCTTCTGTATTTTCATGACTATGAAAATTGTACATTCACACTGAAGACATCAAAACTATGAATTAACACATGTGGAATTATATACTTAACAAAAAAGTGTGAAACAACTGAAAATATGTCTTATATTCTAGGTTCTTCAAAGTAGCCACCTTTTGCTTTGATGACTGCTTTGCACACTCTTAGCATTCTCTTGATGAGCTTCAAGAGGTAGTCACCGGAAATTGTTTTCACTTCACAGGTATGCCTTGTCAGGTTTAATAAGTGGGATTTCTTGCCTTATAAATGGGGTTGGGACCATCAGTTGTGTTGTGCAGAAGTCTGGTGGATACACAGCTGATAGTCCTACTGAACAGACTGTTAGAATTTGTATTATGGCAAGAAAAAAGCATCTAAGTAAAGAAAAACGAGTGGCCATCATTACTTTAAGAAATGAAGGTCAGTCAGTCCGAAAAATTGGGAAAACTTTGAAAGTGTCCCCAAGTGCAGTTGCAAAAACCATCAAGCGCTACAAAGAAACTGGCTCACATGAGGACCGCCCCAGGAAAGCAAGACCAAGAGTCACCTCTGCTTCTGAGGATAAGTTTATCCGAGTCACCAGCTTCAGAAATCGCAGTTTAACAGCAGCTCAGATTAGAGACCAGTTCAATGCCACACAGAGTTCTAGCAGCAGACACATCTCTTCAACAACTGTTAAGAGGAGACTTTGTGCAGCAGGCCTTCATGGTAAAATAGCTGCTAGGAAACCACTGCTAAGGACGGGCAACAAGCAGAAGAGACTTGTTTGGGCTAAAGAACACAAGGAATGGACATTAGACCAGTGGAAATCTGTGCTTTGGTCTGATGAGTCCAAATTTGAGATCTTTGGTTCCAACCACCGTGTCTTTGTGCGACGCAGAAAAGGTGAACGGATGGACTCTACATGCCTGGTTCCCACCGTGAAGCATGGAGGAGGAGGTGTGATGGTGTGGGGGTGCTTTGCTGGTGACACGGTTGGGGATTTATTCAAAATTGAAGGCATACTGAACCAGCATGGCTACCACAGCATCTTGCAGCGGCATGCTATTCCACCTGGTTTGCGTTTAGTTGGACCATCATTTATTTTTCAACAGGACAATGACCCCAAACACACCTCCAGGCTGTGTAAGGGCTATTTGACCAAGAAGGAGAGTGATGGGGTGCTACGCCAGATAACCTGGCCTTCACAGTCACCAGACCTGAACCCAGTTGTTTCACACTTTTTTGTTAAATATATAATTCCACATGTGTTAATTCATAGTTTTGATGCCTTCAGTGTGAATGTACAATTTCCATAGTCAAGAAAATACAGAAAAATCTTTAAATGCGAAGGTGTGTCCAAACTTTTGGTCTATACTGTATATGATAGAGAAATGGCCTCCTAATTCCATCTAGCTATGCTGGACTTCGTGACCTTAGACCGTTCCTAGCCCCTTCGTAGGATATAAACAACGAGTTATCTTTCCTAAAGCTTTTGGTAACTGAATGGTACCTAACCACACATCTCCTCACTTCTAACGTATGTAACTCCACCTCTTTCTGGTTACTAGGATGTGGACAAAAGGAGGGTAGGAGGACTTCCTGAAGTCTGTGGAAACGAGTAGCTACCTTAGGGAGAGAGAGTGATTTTTAGACCGGATCCTGCCTATCATCCAGAATTTGAGTAAACGGCGAGGCCATTGACAGGGTCTGGATGTCACTAATGCTCCTGGCCGAGGTTAAAGATATTAAAGCGGTCTTAAGAGAGAGGGATTTAAGGGTTGCTGACTATTAGCTCAAACGGCGAGCTAGTCAAGGCCTTTAGAACCAAATTTAAATCCCAGGGAACCAAGCTGCTTTTAATAATGAGTCTAGATCTAAAAGCTGCCTTAATGAACCGAGAAACCCAGTAGCTACAAGCTGCATCACAGCTATATAGGGCACCCAAGGCAGAAATCTGTACTTTAAGGGTGCTGGTGGATAACCCTAGTTCAAGACCTTTTTGTAAAAACTCCAAAGATTTGTCCTATTGGCACCCCTTCCCCATCAACCCCAGAACCAGAGAAAGACAAAAACTTTCTCCAACTTGTGGCATAAATCTGGGTTGTAACAGGTTTTCTGCTGTGCAGGATGGTTACTAGACCTTTGGAAAAACCTTTCTGATTTGGCAGTGTCCTTTCAAGTTCCACACCGTCAAGTGGAGGCCAGTTGCTTGAGGATGGAATATCGGACCCCGGAGAAGGAGATATGGAATCTCTGGAAGAACCCAAGGATCAGAGATGGACATGTTCCTCAGGCATGAGAACCAGGGCCTCCTGGGCCAAAAGGGTGTGATCAGCAGAACCCTGGCCTTCTCCTCCCTGATCTTTCTTATTACCATGAGAAGAACAGCCAACCAGGGGGGGAGGAGTCATACGCCAGGCTGAAATACCAACGTATCAGGAAAGCGTCCACAGCTAGAGGATTTAGGGAACACAAGATCTTTGTCTTCCGATTTAGTTTTGTGGCAAACGGATCTACCTGACCGGAGGCCCCCCCATCTTCGGCTATTTGGGTAAAAATTCCTTGATTTAGTTCCCATTCCCCTTGCATCAGAGGATAGCAGCTTAGGAAATCTGCTCTCATGTTTTCTTTTTCCATTAAATGGAGGGCCATCAGGGAAAGGAGGTGACTTTCTGTAATCTGGAAGAGATGATCTGTCACTCTCATCAGCGATCTTGACCATGTATCCCCCTGGTGGTTCACATATGCTACCGCAACTAGATTATCCAAGAGGATCTTTACATTCTGGCCCTGAAGGAAAGGTAAGAAATTATTCACCGCCTTGTCTACCGCCAGAAGTTCTTTTGAATTGGAGGAGAGACCCTTTTCAATATCTGACCAGGTCCCCTGGGCTACCATATCTCCCAGATGGGCTCCCCAACCTCTCGGACTCGCATCTGTGGTAATTGTTCTAGTGACCCTAAGTACCCAGGGAACCCCTCGAGATAGGTTAGGCTCATCCTGCCACCACTATAAAGATTTTACTGACCGGGGTGATAAGGACATCTTCCAAGTGCCCCTTAAGAGAAACTTCATTATGTAGCACATCCCACTGTAGAACTGTGGCGCCCCTGAAGGTTCGACCGCCACAGGGATGCTGCACTTCTGTAATGGAGTGTAGTGTTCCTCCTCCGAGGTAAGAACAGCGTGATGGTCGGGACCCAACCTTTGCATCCAACGCCACATTTCTCCACCAGGGGGGCTAGTATGCACCAGGTGCTGCCCTCCTGGTTACAGGGAGACTGGGGAACCAAGAGTGAGGGGAACCAGTTAGTGGGTGAGGGTTGAGGACTTACAATTTAGTGACACTTTAAATTTCATATTTAATAAAAAGCCATCTTTGGTTTTGGTCTTTGTGCTGTTAATTACTGTGAGGTATTGTGATCTCCCACCCTGAACGTGGATCCTGTGTGGACCTGCAGTGGATGGAGACACAGCCCTGATACCCCAGCCTTGAGACGGGGGGCAGGTTGCAGACGAGGAATGTCTCAACCCGGTCAAGGACCACGACCAAGAAGGCCCGGAGCTTAAGAGTGTAGCTCCACAGCTAATGGATCCCGGGGAGGATGCAGACGGAGCAGTGTACGCCACCTGTCCTCACCATCTGATATATTCAGAGGGAGTCCGGCTGCAAGAGGGGTACCGGCCCCGACACCCGACCTTGCTTCTCCATGTCCTGGTTGGTAAAGCCTGGTAGGCCCAGAGGATCCCATCGGGTATCGGAAGGAGCGGAGCTGCCACCCGTGCCCTTGTTCTGAGAGGAGTTCAGAGGGAGACCCGGCCTATCTACACACACAGACAGGAGAGGATACGGTCTGTAGTTCAGGAACACTCTGGTGCGGGGTCCCGATTGAATGCTGGACTTGCTCGGAGGTTGTTGGACCCCCATCCCTGGTGACTGCAGGACTCCGTGGGGATCAGGGAGTCGCCTTCCTTCTGCCATCTCTAATGTGACTAAAGCCTTGGAAGTTCACCCCTATGGCCTCCGGACTGTTTATTCTGCGCTACACCGCGCGACGTGGCATCCGTTCTTCCTCCACTACTACCCCCTCCATCCTTCCTGTCCCTCTGCCCTGAGGCCTTGCTCCGCCTGTGGGGAGTAGTAATAACTCTGGCCGCCGTAACACTATGCCTCAGCGGACTGCAGCGGCGCTGGTGGCCTTCACCAGGTGCCACAGGTGGCGTAGTCGTAAATCAGCCACTCAACCCGGATAAGCCCACACCATCTCTTTTAATGTGACGGCCCTGAGCACGGGTCGGGTCCGGGCCACGGCTGCACCCCATCTCTCCATCACAGGACCCGACTCCGAGTCCCCCATCTCCCAGGGTAAAGAAAAGGGCTTTTTCGAGTAAGAGACGTCACGCTATCACTTGTGGGGGGTTTCTGCTGTTTTCGCATGTCAGGGGCTCTCCAAATGTGATATGGCATCCACTTTTTTCATATGGCATTTTGTTTTCATAATGGCATTACGGCATTCATTTTAATATGGTGATATGGCATTCAGTCTTTTTTGCGTTCAAAAAGTCGAAACGGTGCTCCTTCCCTTCCGAGCCCTGTCATGTGCCCAAACAATAGTTTTCCCCCACATATGGGGTATCAACATGCTCAGTAGAAATTACACAACAAATTTTGTGGTTCATTTTATCTTGTTACCCTTGTGAAAATAAAAAAATTGGGGCTATAGTAAAATTTTTGTGAAAAAAAGTAAAATGTTCATTTTTCTTTCCACATTGCTTTAGTTCCTTTTGGGTATTTTCTGTCATAAAGGCCCCTCAAAGTCACTTCAAATGTGATGTGGTCCCTAAAAAAATGGTTTTGTAAATTTTGTTGGAAAAATTAGAAATCGCTGGTCAACTTTTAAACCTTCTAACTTCCTAACAAAAAAAATGTTTTAAAAATTGTGCTGATGTAAAGTAAACATATGAGAAATGTTATTTATTAACTATTTTGTGTGACATAACTCTCTGGAATTAAAAGTTTGAAAATTGCAAAATTATCAAAATTTTCACCAAATTGTCGTATCAAAATTGGTTACCACTATCATGAAGTACAATATGTCACTAAACACAATCTCAGAATCAGTGGGATCCATTGTAAAATAAGAAGAAAATAATAAAATCCTTATACTCACATGTTCTATGTGTCCCTAGCTGTAATTCTCTGACCGCTGACGCTGAGGAGCCGAGGAGAATGAGCCGCTCCGGCGAGCGGGCCCCGAAGCTGAGCTCAGGAGCGGTGTCCTGTCACTCAGTGAGCGCAGCTCCGGGGCCACTATCCGGGGAACACTTAGGACCATAGGCAGATTATAATGAGGGCAATCTGGGCTACCGCCCGGGGCCCCGGGGCTCCGGGGAGCCCCGGGGGGTCCATGGCCAAGCTTAAAGGATCCCTCACTTTACACACTTAACATCTTTTATCCATTCTTAAAAAGCGTCATAGATTTCAAGCTTTTTTCATAGTGTTTTTCACCCTTGAATTTGTTCCAGAAAATGAAGTATTGCTCCTGGAAAATTAATGTAATTACACATGTGTTGGTATAGATATGTTTATTTCATTTGTATGTAATGGAACAACACAAAAAAACAAACAAAAAAGGCAAATTGGACATAATTTCACACAAAACTCCCAAAATGGGCCAAACCAAAATGTTGGCACTTTTCCAAAGTTGTAGGTAAACAACTTTGTTTCAAGCATATGATGCTCATTCAAACTCACCTGTGGCAAGTAACAGGTTTGAGCAATATGAAATCATACCTGAAACCAGATAAAAAGGTGAGAAATTTACATATTCTTTGCATTGTATGACTGTGTGTGCCAAACTAAGCATGGAGAACACAAAGAGGAGAAGAGAACTGTCTGAGGAGTTGAGAACCAAAATTGTTGAAAAATATCAACAATCTCAAGGTTACAAATTAATCTCCAGAGATCTTGATGTTCCTTTGTCCATGGTGCGCAACATTATCAAGAAGTTTACAACCCATGGCACTGTAGCTAATCTCTCTGGATGTGGACAGCCGAGAAAAATTGATGAAAGGTTGCAACGCAGGATAGTCCAAATGGTGGATAAGCAACCCCAATCAAGTTCCAAAGATATTCAAGCTGTCCTGCATGCTCAGGGTGCATCAGTGTCAGCGTGAACTATATGTAGTCTTTTGAATGAAATGAATCACCATGGCAGGAGACCCAGGAGGACCCCACTGCTGACATAGATACATAAAAAAGCTAGACTACAATTTACCAATATGTGCGTGAGTAAGCCTAAATCCTTGTGGGAAATCATCTTGTGGACAGATGAAACCAAGATAGAGCTTTTTGGTGAAGCACATCATTCTACTGTTTACCAAAAATGGAATGAGGACTGCAAAGAAAAGAACACAGTACCTACAGTCATATATGGTGGAGGTTCAAAGATGTTTTGGGGTTGTTTTGTTGCCTCTGGCACTCATTGCTTTGACTGCGTGCAAAGCATCATGAAATCTGAAGATTACCAAAGGATTTTGGGTCACAATGTAGTGTCTATTGTCAGAAAGCTGGGTTTGCGTCCTAGGTCATGGGACTTCGAGCAGGACAATTACCCCAAACATATTTCAAGAAGCACCAAGAAATGGATGGGAACAAAGTGCTGGAGAGTTCTGAAGTGGCAGCAATGAGTCCGGATCTAAATCCTTTTGAACACCTGTGGATTTAGATCCGGACTCATTGCTTAGTCCGGATCTAAATTGCTCTTAAAATTGCTCTTGGGAGGAGACACACTTCATATATGGGAGACCTGGGACAGTTTGCAAAAGAAGAGTGGTCTACATACTTTTATATATATATATATATATATATATATACATATATATATATATATATATATATGTATGTATAATACTTGACACCTAATGGGAGCCAAAGGCCAAAGAAGGGGGCATTGTCCTAAGTAGGGGCCACAGAGGGAGACATTATTTTAATTGGGGTCCAAGGAGGGGGACATTATTTTAAATGGGGGCCCCAAGAGGGGACATTATTGTAAATTTTGTCTAAAAAGGGGGGCATCATACCATGGGAGCAAAAGGGGAACATTATGATAAATGGTGGCCAAAGAAGGGGACTTTATTCTAAATGAGGACCAAAAAGAGAGACATTGTACTACAGGGGGCCAAAGAGAGTTATATATAATAATATTTTTTATTTAATTTCTATATTTAGTAGAGACATGTACAAACTGAATAAGACAATACAGATTATCACATAATTCATGACATACTAAGAGGAGTGAAGGCCCTGCTAACAAGCTTACAGTCTATGAAGATATAGGAGTGACACAAAAGATAAAAAGGTGCTTGTCATGTATGGTCCGGCCATGATTATTATAAACAGGGGAATTCAAATACCATTACATGAACCAGTCATCAGCCAGAATCTGTATAAGTACAGATACAAGGAGCTGTAGAGTGCATGGAGGCTGTGGATACAGATGAGTGAAGGGACCAGATTCTGGAGAAAATTAAGGAAGGGAGAACAGGGCATAGTTAGATTAACCATATTCTGTGGGATAGTGCATTCCAGAGAACTGCTGCAGCACAAGAGAAGTCCTGAAGATGGGGGTAGAAGGTTTTGATTACAGAGGATGCTAGTCTTAGGTAGATAGTTGATTTTACATTTCTGGATTCTGTAGATTTGTGATTTGTATTAAACAAAAAAAAAACAACAACAACAATCCGAGGTGTCAGTGACGCGCCCCCTGGGCCAGTGCTGTAGGGGATACCCGGAGCCGGATCTCGATGGGGGTAGTAGTCCTTGTGGCGGTGACCCGGTCCGTGCCCAGGGTGTCAAACTAAGTGGCAGTCTATGGCAGTAGATGTTAACTTGATTGTCGACTACGCCACCCGTTGAGTGCGGCTTTGAAGCCGCCGCTGCAGAGCAGTCCACTGAGGCCGGTGGTATATGTGCAGCAGTGATGGTATAACCCCCAACGGGAGGGGTATGGCCTCAGGGCAGCAGGTGTAGATGATGGGGGTTGTGATGATGCAAAAAGAAGATTCAGAGTCAGGAGATGCAGTTCAGGGTTTTTACTTACTGGTGTTCTCTTGGTCACTCTGGCCTTGAGCGACCACCCGAGCCGTGCTGCGTCCACCAGGTCCTGGACTCGGCCAACCCCCAGACAATTCCGGAGCGTGGTCCTGAGCTCCTTTCTGACTCTCCCTTCCTCTGGCCGTTCCCACCAGGGATCCACTTTTGGCCGGCTCCCTCGGGTCTCTTGGTGGTCAAGCCTCCTCTGGGCTCCCTGACCCTATGCTCGGTGTGCCTTTCTAGTGGATTTGGTGAGGGTCGTGGCAGATCCTGCCCACGACCTCCGGTTCCTGGCTAAGGTTCGTTTTGGGCCTCCGCCAGCTTGGGACCCGGTACCCTTGTCCGCCAACCCTTCACCCTTCTGTCCTTATTCTGGGATCTTGGGGTTCCTTCTTGTTTCCTCTCTGGGTCCTTCTCACTCCTCTCTCTCTCTCTGCAGGCTCTGCTCTGGAGCTGAGCCCAGCCGGAGCCACAGCTCCCTGTCAGCCCTCCTGGCTGAGCTCCTCTGCTCTGCTCCTCAGGCTAAAAAGACCCTGTCCTAAGATGGTGCCCACCATATATACTACCTCTATGTGTGAGCTCAGGTGACCAGCACCCAATGAGCTCCTAGCTTTACCCAGACTACTCCCCCTATCTGCCCCTACACTACTGGGATGTTCCACCCCCCTCCCACTCCAGCCAGGGACAGACGCTGTCGTACCTGCACATAAACTGGTGGGAGTACCGTTGATCTGTCCCCCGGAAATGGGATGTATGTAGTGCATGCAGCCTACTGAGCTCAGTTCCACACTCCATCCTTACCCGGGAGTGGAATACCACACCTCTGGAGTGAGGTGCAATACCCCTGTAGCAGCCGAATCCTCAGGGTGCTACATCAGTATTCTTTAATGAGGACATAGCCCTCATGGTTTGTAATTTCAGTGTGTGATGATTAAATAAATGTTGTGATTAATGTGCAGTTTGGCCCACAAAATACAGATGGTATCACCAAGCATAGAGATAAACAGAATGTAAATAAAGACAATACAGCTGTCCTTACCTGCAGTTGAAAGGTTGTATTGTCTTTATTTACATTCTGTTTATCTCTATGCTTGGTGATACCATCTGTATTTTGTGGGCCATGATTGACTTTGCCCTATATTGACACTTGTCTACCACTTGTGGGCTTTATGGCTTCTCTCTATATGACCTATTGACATATTTATAGATATATACTTTCATGGCATTTTGACTACATTTATCTATGCTGGATACTTTAAGGTATGTACTTGTTATCCACTAATGCTTACTAGATGAATGAATTTTGGATACTGATCCTTTTACTTATTTATTTATTTAATTCTTCATGTATTTATCACTGGGTTCATTGATATGATCTCCTTTTGTAAGTCTTGTTAAACAGAATAAATGATTGACTACCCTTGTTACTAGCACTGCAGGCACCTTCATTGGTTCACTTCCCCTTTATGTGTGTTTTATAAATTTCTTTTAAATAATTCAATAAAAGTTCCAAATCTTTTTATCAAACTTGTGCATCTATACTTCTTTGACCTGATTGAGTGTTACTCCCATTCTAGTAGCCACAATAACAACGTACAACTGAAGCAATAAAAAAATGCCTTTATTAAAAATAAATATAAAAACATAACAAAAGTAATTTCTAAAAATACCCATTAAATACCATGGGAAACAATTGAACTCCACAACAATAAATAAAGCTCATAGGATATGATGAAGGAGTCTATATATCATCTGATGTCTATACACATAGTATAGCACCTGCAGTATACAGGATAATATATGACTGGTATATGGTATACAGTGATTACAGAAGTCAGATATCATATACAGGATAATATGTGACTGTTATCTATTGTATAATTCCCAAATTTAACAGAAAGGAAAAAGGGACAAATTATTTGGCTTGCATAGTAGCAGAGTGCTTTGTGGAAAATTAATGACCATGCCTCGAACCATTTATTTCTATACAGATAAATGTACAAGGATGACCTGCATCTTCTAAAGCAGCAGAAGCCAAGGCATCCCGAAACAACTGCTGGGGTATCGGCCTGGGGGACATCCGTATACATAGCTAGTGTGACTGTGGATTAATTGATCTGTGATATACTGCAGTAACTGCACCTTAATCACAACATTTATTTAATCATCACACACTGGAATTACAAACCATGAGGGCTATGTCCTCATTAAAGAATACTGACACCTCGGATTGTTGTTGTTTTTTTTTTTTGTTTAATACAAATCACAAATCTACAGAATCCAGAAATGTAAAATCAACTATCTACCTAAGACTAGCATCCTCTGTAATCAAAACCTTCTACCCCCATCTTCAGGACTTCTCTTGTGCTGCAGCAGTTCTCTGGAATGCACTATCCCACAGAATATGGTTAATCTAACTATGCCCTGTTCTCCCTTCCTTAATTTTCTCCAGAATCTGGTCCCTTCACTCATCTGTATCCACAGCCTCCATGCACTCTACAGCTCCTTGTATCTGTACTTATACAGATTCTGGCTGATGACTGGTTCATGTAATGGTATTTGAATTCCCCTGTTTATAATAATCATGGCCGGACCATACATGACAAGCACCTTTTTATCTTTTGTGTCACTCCTATATCTTCATAGACTGTAAGCTTGTTAGCAGGGCCTTCACTCCTCTTAGTATGTCATGAATTATGTGATAATCTGTATTGTCTTATTCAGTTTGTACATGTCTCTACTAAATATAGAAATTAAATAAAAAATATTATTATATATAACTCTCTTTGGCCCCCTGTAGTACAATGTCTCTCTTTTTGGTCCTCATTTAGAATAAAGTCCCCTTCTTTGGCCACCATTTATCATAATGTTCCCCTTTTGCTCCCATGGTATGATGCCCCCCTTTTTAGACAAAATTTACAATAATGTCCCCTCTTGGGGCCCCCATTTAAAATAATGTCCCCCTCCTTGGACCCCAATTAAAATAATGTCTTCCTCTGTGGCCCCTACTTAGGACAATGCCCCCTTCTTTGGCCTTTGGCTCCCATTAGGTGTCAAGTATTATACATATATATATATATATATGTATATATATATATATGTATATATATATATATATATATATATATATATATATAAAAGTATGTAGACCACTCTTCTTTTGCAAACTGTCCCAGGTCTCCCATATGTGAAGTGTGTCTCCTCCCAAGAGCAATTTTAAGAGCAATTTAGATCCGGACTAAGCAATGAGTCCGGATCTAAATCCACAGGTGTTCAAAAGGATTTAGATCCGGACTCATTGCTGCCACTTCAGAACTCTCCAGCACTTTGTTCCCATCCATTTCTTGGTGCTTCTTGAAATATGTTTGGGGTAATTGTCCTGCTCGAAGTCCCATGACCTAGGACGCAAACCCAGCTTTCTGACAATAGACACTACATTGTGACCCAAAATCCTTTGGTAATCTTCAGATTTCATGATGCTTTGCACGCAGTCAAAGCAATGAGTGCCAGAGGCAACAAAACAACCCCAAAACATCTTTGAACCTCCACCATATATGACTGTAGGTACTGTGTTCTTTTCTTTGCAGTCCTCATTCCATTTTTGGTAAACAGTAGAATGATGTGCTTCACCAAAAAGCTCTATCTTGGTTTCAGCTGTCCACAAGATGATTTCCCAAAAGGATTTAGGCTTACTCACGCACATATTGGTAAATTGTAGTCTAGCTTTTTTATGTATCTATGTCAGCAGTGGGGTCCTCCTGGGTCTCCTGCCATGGTGATTCATTTCATTCAAAAGACTACATATAGTTCACGCTGACATTGATGCACCCTGAGCATGCAGGACAGCTTGAATATCTTTGGAACTTGATTGGGGTTGCTTATCCACCATTTGGACTATCCTGCGTTGCAACCTTTCATCAATTTTTCTCGGCTGTCCACATCCAGAGAGATTAGCTACAGTGCCATGGGTTGTAAACTTCTTGATAATGTTGCGCACCATGGATAAAGGAACATCAAGATCTCTGGAGATTAATTTGTAACCTTGAGATTGTTAATATTTTTCAACAATTTTGGTTCTCAACTCCTCAGACAGTTCTCTTCTCCTCTTTGTGTTCTCCATGCTTAGTTTGGCACACACAGTCATACAATGCAAAGAATATGTAAATTTCTCACCTTTTTATCTGGTTTCAGGTATGATTTCATATTGCTCAAACCTGTTACTTGCCACAGGTGAGTTTGAATGAGCATCATATGCTTGAAACAAAGTTGTTTACCTACAACTTTGGAAAAGTGCCAACATTTTGGTTTGGCCCATTTTGGGAGTTTTGTGTGAAATTATGTCCAATTTGCCTTTTTTGTTTGTTTTTTTGTGTTGTTCCATTACATACAAATGAAATAAACATATCTATACCAACATATGTGTAATTACATTAATTTTCCAGGAGCAATACTTCATTTTCTGGAACAAATTCAAGGGTGAAAAACACTATGAAAAAAGCTTGAAATCTATGACGCTTTTTAACAATGGATAAAAGATGTTAAGTGTGTAAAGTGAGGGATCCTTTAAGCTTGGCCATGGACTCCCCGGGGCTCCCCGGAGCCCCGGGGCCCCGGGCGGTAGCCCAGATTTCCCTCATTATAATCTGCCTATGGTCCTAAGTGTTCCCCGGATAGTGGCCCCGGAGCTGCGCTCACTAAGTGACAGGACACCGCTCCTGAGCTCAGCTTCGGGGCCCGCTCGCCGGAGCGGCTCATTCTCCTCGGCTCCTCAGCGTCAGCGGTCAGAGAATTACAGCTAGGGACACATAGGACATGTGAGTATAAGGATTTTATTATTTTCTTCTTATTTTACAATGGATCCCACTGATTCTGAGATTGTGTTTAGTGACATATTGTACTTCATGATAGTGGTAACCAATTTTGATACGACAATTTGGTGAAAATTTTGATAATTTTGCAATTTTCAAACTTTTAATTCCAGAGAGTTATGTCACACAAAATAGTTAATAAATAACATTTCTCATATGTTTACTTTACATCAGCACAATTTTTAAAACATTTTTTTTGTTAGGAAGTTAGAAGGTTTAAAAGTTGACCAGCGATTTCTAATTTTTCCAACAAAATTTACAAAACCATTTTTTTAGGGACCACATCACATTTGAAGTGACTTTGAGGGGCCTTTATGACAGAAAATACCCAAAAGGAACTAAAGCAATGTGGAAAGAAAAATGAACATTTTACTTTTTTTCACAAAAATTTTACTATAGCCCCAATTTTTTTATTTTCACAAGGGTAACAAGATAAAATGAACCACAAAATTTGTTGTGTAATTTCTACTGAGCATGTTGATACCCCATATGTGGGGGAAAACTATTGTTTGGGCACATGACAGGGCTCGGAAGGGAAGGAGCACCGTTTCGACTTTTTGAACGCAAAAAAGACTGAATGCCATATCACCATATTAAAATGAATGCCGTAATGCCATTATGAAAACAAAATGCCATATGAAAAAAGTGGATGCCATATCACATTTGGAGAGCCCCTGACATGCGAAAACAGCAGAAACCCCCCACAAGTGATAGCGTGACGTCTCTTATTCGAAAAAGCCCTTTTCTTTACCCTGGGAGATGGGGGACTCAGGGCCGTCACATTAAAAGAGATGGTGTGGGCTTATCCGGGTTGAGTGGCTGATTTACGACTACGCCACCTGTGGCACCTGGTGAAGGCCACCAGCGCCTCTGCAGTCCGCTGAGGCATAGTGTTACGGCGGCCAGAGTTATTACTACTCCCCACAGGCGGAGCAAGGCCTCAGGGCAGAGGGACAGGAAGGATGGAGGGGGTAGTAGTGGAGGAAGAACGGATGCCACGTCGCGCGGTGTAGCGCAGAATAAACAGTCCGGAGGCCATAGGGGTGAACTTCCAAGGCTTTACTCAAATTAGAGATGGCAGAAGGAAGGCGACTCCCTGATCCCCACGGAGTCCTGCAGTCACCAGGGATGGGGGTCCGACAACCTCCGAGCAAGTCCAGCATTCAATTGGGACCCCGCACCAGAGTGTTCCTGAACTACAGACCGTATCCTCTCCTGTCTGTGTGTGTAGATAGGCCAGGTCTCCCTCTGAACTCCTCTCAGAACAAGGGCACGGGTCGCAGCTCCGCTCCTTCCGATACCCGATGGGATCCTCTGGGCCTACCAGGCTTTACCAACCAGGACATGGAGAAGCAAGGTCGGGTGTCGGGGCCGGTACCCCTCTTGCAGCCGGACTCCCTCTGAATATATCAGATGGTGAGGACAGGTGGCGTACACTGCTCCATCTGCATCCTCCCCGGGATCCATTAGCTGTGGAGCTACACTCTTAAGCTCCGGGCCTTCTTGGTCGTGGTCCTTGACCGGGTTGAGACATTCCTCGTCTGCAACCTGCCCCCCGTCCCAAGGCTGGGGTATGAGGGCTGTGTCTCCATCCACTGCAGGTCCACACAGGATCCACGTTCAGGGTGGGAGATCACAATACCTCACAGTAATTAACAGCACAAAGACCAAAACCAAAGATGGCTTTTTATTAAATATGAAATTTAAAGTGTCACTAAATTGTAAGTCCTCAACCCTCACCCACTAACTGGTTCCCCTCACTCTTGGTTCCCCAGTCTCCATGTAACCAGGAGGGCAGCACCTGGTGCATACTAGCCCCCCTGGTGGAGAAATGTGGTGTTGGATGCAAAGGTTGGGTCCCGACCATCACGCTGTTCTTACCTCGGAGGAGGAACACTACACTCCATTACAGAAGTGCAGCATCCCTGTGGCGGTCGAACCTTCAGGGGCGCCACAGTTCTACAGTGGGATGTGCTACATAATGAAGTTTCTCTTAAGGGGCACTTGGAAGATGTCCTTATCACCCCGGTCAGTAAAATCTTTATAGTGGTGGCAGGATGAGCCTAACCTATCTCGAGGGGTTCCCTGGGTACTTAGGGTCACTAGAACAATTACCACAGATGCGAGTCCGAGAGGGTGGGGAGCCCATCTGGGAGATATGGTAGCCCAGGGGACCTGGTCAGATATTTAAAAGGGTCTCTCCTCCAATTCAAAAGAACTTCTGGCGGTAGACAAGGCGGTGAATAATTTCTTACCTTTCCTTCAGGGCCAGAATGTAAAGATCCTCTTGGATAATCTAGTTGCGGTAGCATATGTGAACCACCAGGGGGATACATGGTCAAGATCACTGATGAGAGTGACAGATCATCTCTTCCAGATTACAGAAAGTCACCTCCTTTCCCTGATGGCCCTCCATATAATGGAAAAAGAAAACATGAGAGCAGATTTCCTAAGCTGCTATCCTCTGATGCAAGGGGAATGGGAACTAAATCAAGGAATTTTTACCCAAATAGCCGAAGATGGGGGGGCCTCCGGTCAGGTAGATCCGTTTGCCACAAAACTAAATCGGAAGACAAAGATCTTGTGTTCCCTAAATCCTCTAGCTGTGGACGCTTTCCTGATACGTTGGTATTTCAGCCTGGCGTATGACTCCTCCCTCCCTGGTTGGCTGTTCTTCTCATGGTAATAAGAAAGATCAGGGAGGAGAAGGCCAGGGTTCTGCTGATCGCACCCTTTTGGCCCAGGAGGCCCTGGTTCTCATGCCTGAGGAACATGTCCATCTCTGATCCTTGGGTTCTTCCAGAGATTCCATATCTCCTTCTCCGGGGTCCGATATTCCATCCTCAAGCAACTGGCCTCCACTTGACGGTGTGGAACTTGAAAGGACACTGCCAAATCAGAAAGGTTTTTCCAAAGGTCTAGTAACCATCCTGCACAGCAGAAAACCTGTTACAACCAAGATTTATGCCACAAGTTGGAGAAAGTTTTTGTCTTTCTCTGGTTCTGGGGTTGATGGGGAAGGGGTGCCAATAGGACTCATTATTAAAAGCAGCTTGGTTCCCTGGGATTTAAATTTGGTTCTAAAGGCCTTGACTAGCTCGCCGTTTGTGCTAATAGTCAGCAACCCTTAAATCCCTCTCTCTTAAGACCGCTTTAATATCTTTAACCTCGGCCAGGAGCATTAGTGACATCCAGACCCTGTCTATGGCCTCGCCGTTTACTCAAATTCTGGATGATAGGCAGGATCTGGTCTAAAAATCACTCTCTCTCCCTAAGGTAGCTACTCGTTTCCACAGACTTCAGGAAGTCCTCCTACCCTCCTTTTGTCCACATCCTAGTAACCAGAAAGAGGTGGAGTTACATACGTTAGAAGTGAGGAGATGTGTGGTTAGGTACCATTCAGTTACCAAAAGCTTTAGGAAAGATAACTCGTTGTTTATATCCTACCAAGGGGCTAGGAATGGTCTAAGGTCACGAAGTCCACCATAGCTAGATGGAATTAGGAGGCCATTTCTCTATCATATACAGTATAGACCAAAAGTTTGGACACACCTTCGCATTTAAAGATTTTTCTGTATTTTCTTGACTATGGAAATTGTACATTCACACTGAAGGCATCAAAACTATGAATTAACACATGTGGAATTATATATTTAACAAAAAAGTGTGAAACAACTGGGTTCAGGTCTGGTGACTGTGAAGGCCAGGTTATCTGGCGTAGCACCCCATCACTCTCCTTCTTGGTCAAATAGCCCTTACACAGCCTGGAGGTGTGTTTGGGGTCATTGTCCTGTTGAAAAATAAATGATGGTCCAACTAAACGCAAACCAGATGGAATAGCATGCCGCTGCAAGATGCTGTGGTAGCCATGCTGGTTCAGTATGCCTTCAATTTTGAATAAATCCCCAACCGTGTCACCAGCAAAGCACCCCCACACCATCACACCTCCTCCTCCATGCTTCACGGTGGGAACCAGGCATGTAGAATCCATCCGTTCACCTTTTCTGCGTCGCACAAAGACACGGTGGTTGGAACCAAAGATCTCAAATTTGGACTCATCAGACCAAAGCACAGATTTCCACTGGTCTAATGTCCATTCCTTGTGTTCTTTAGCCCAAACAAGTCTCTTCTGCTTGTTGCCCGTCCTTAGCAGTGGTTTCCTAGCAGCTATTTTACCATGAAGGCCTGCTGCACAAAGTCTCCTCTTAACAGTTGTTGAAGAGATGTGTCTGCTGCTAGAACTCTGTGTGGCATTGAACTGGTCTCTAATCTGAGCTGCTGTTAAACTGCGATTTCTGAAGCTGGTGACTCGGATAAACTTATCCTCAGAAGCAGAGGTGACTCTTGGTCTTCCTTTCCTGGGGCGGTCCTCATGTGAGCCAGTTTCTTTGTAGCGCTTGATGGTTTTTGCAACTGCACTTGGGGACACTTTCAAAGTTTTCCCAATTTTTCGGACTGACTGACCTTCATTTCTTAAAGTAATGATGGCCACTCGTTTTTCTTTACTTAGCTGCTTTTTTCTTGCCATAATACAAATTCTAACAGTCTGTTCAGTAGGACTATCAGCTGTGTATCCAGCAGACTTCTGCACAACACAACTGATGGTCCCAACCCCATTTATAAGGCAAGAAATCCTACTTATTAAACCTGACAAGGCATACCTGTGAAGTGAAAACAATTTCCGGTGACTACCTCTTGAAGCTCATCAAGAGAATGCTAAGAGTGTGCAAAGCAGTCATCAAAGCAAAAGGTGGCTACTTTGAAGAACCTAGAATATAAGACATATTTTCAGCTGTTTCACAATTTTTTGTTAAGTATATAATTCCACATGTGTTAATTCATAGTTTTGATGTCTTCAGTGTGAATGTACAATTTTCATAGTCATGAAAATACAGAAGAATCTTTAAATGAGAAGATGTGTCCAAACTTTTGGTCTGTACATCTAGCGGCGAGGAAGTGCCAGAAGGGCTGAAGGCTCATCCCACCCCACCCCTCCTGGGCTGAGAAGACAGGTGTCTCGATAGAAGACATATGTAAGGCTGCTACCTGGTCCTGTCCCTCTACATTCCATAGACACGATAGGTTAGATATGGGTGTATCGGCTGACCTCACCTTTGGGAGAAGAGTGTTCCAGGCTGTGGTCCTTCAATAGATTACTTCATCTCTGTAATTCTCTCGTGGTGCTGTCATAGTCGACCGATAAAATCTTAAATTACATACCGGTAAAGGAATTTTTCGGAGACCATGACAGCACCCTTATATTTCCTCCTTTCACGTTTGTGGGAACACTCCCCTTTTATTAATTATAATATCACACTCAATAGGTGTCGTCTGGTATGGCAATTTTGTGATTGTTTGCTGTGTTTATTAACCTGGCAGTCCTCTCAATGCTCTGTAATCCCAACTGAGGCGGGAGAGAGGTGGCGCCCTTTTAAGCCTGTAGGTTTCCTCTCCTTGGTGGGCGGATCCCCTCTCTCGTGGTGCTGTCTCTGAAAAATCCCGTTACCGGTAAGTAACTTACGACTATACATTTGATGGAGCAATCAAAAAGTTGTACCCCAAAATGGTATTAAAAACGGTCTTAGAAAATTGAAACACAAGCCAAACAATTTGTTTGCAAAGTTTAGAATTTTTTAAAAGCAGTAAAATGTTTTCGTTTTCTTCTGCACCATTTCACTTTATTTGGAATTCATTGCCCTTTTTTTTCTATATGTTGCACAGTAAAGTGAATGGCGTCTTTCAAAAATGCTGTAATTTTGTCCCACAAAGTACACCTCAACCCTGCTGTATTGAATAGTGTCTGTGTTATTCACTATGTGATATGTGTTTTTTTATTGTATACTAATGTATAGTGACTAGTGATGATTGAGCGTGTTCTATGAACCCATTCAGCGAGCACGCTAACAGCCGTGACACTTGCAGGCACGGCGACCTTAAAAGAAATGCCGAGCATGCCAAAATACTCGGCGAGCACCTGAGCGTGCTCGCCGAAGGGGTTGATAGAACACGCTCGATCATCACTAATAGTGACCAGATGCCTCTAAGGAATCTTTTTTGGCCTCTGTTTTACTGGTGCTTGAAGTGCAAATTTTTGTAGCTCTAATGATTAAGTAATATGCAACTATGTGAACTGCAATTGCCAATTAACAATTTAAGGGTATCCATCAGATATACCCCTCCCTCCAATTCCCATTCATGACCATGCAGGATTTGGAAAGCTAAATCCATAGACACCTCTATATCTTTTATCTGTTGCTGCATTTCTGAGTGCTCTGGGTGTAACGGAGCACTAACCAAGCCTCAGCCTTCCAAGGTTGCTTCCCTGCCCAGCACCAGCCTCTTTATCTTGATTGATAGCTCACTGTCAGTTTTTTGGGACGTCAGGCACCAAGCAAGGAAAATCAGTGAGCTAGACACTAGCACTGGGAACTTTCCCTCCGTACATAAACAAAACATAAACCATTAAAAAAGCAATTTGGCACGTTACTTAATTTATGTAGATTTATAGAATGAAATGTTGGATTTCGTACGAGCTCGATCCATGTTTTTCACAGAGCTCATATCTTTTATAGTCTAGGGCTGTTCACATATTTCTGTGGACCGCGTATTTTTCACCGAAACACGTTGACCTGTCGGACTTTGATCCAAATCAAAGTTTAGAGCTTCTCGGATGCAAAACAAAGCTGATGAAAGTCTGAATGAGGCCTTACTCTATTATTTATTTTTTAAGCAGCGTTCATTCCAGGCTGCTGTACACATGAAGAGGGTTTACACACCTAAAATACATATATAAAACACAGAAACAAGCTACCATTGACAGACTAGTATGGAGGGAGACACTGCCACTACGATCTAACAGTGTGGATTCTGGTGTCTCGCTCCTTCCCTCAGGTTGTATGCCAAAAGCCTCCTCCAATAAGCAAGTTCTGCACAAGCTGCAGGTGGAGAGGGAGTGCGGGATTACGGTGAAGGCCCTGACTGCGTCTCTGTTTTACACTTACGAGGGAAAGAAGTATCTCCTGAACCTGATCAACACTCCGGTGAGTGTGACGTTTCTTCTTGATTTGTTTCTCTGTGGTCTTGTTGCGGATGTTCAACTGGTCACGGCGGTCGCGTGACCTGTCACATAACTAAATGATGTCATGGAAGGTCCTTTCACACCAACGCGAGCCGTACAAGAGACCGGACGCAGTGGAGAAAAGACCGGGGGCCATCAGAAGGTAAGTATAATGTTATTTTCTCCAATCCCCTCCATGACAGCACACCTGGAGGTAGCCTCCCCATCCTAATTAGGGACAGGAAAACAAGAGGTTAAATAGCCCCTTCCCGCTACAATCCCCAGTGTTTTCCTGTCCCTATGGGATGAAGAGGTTACCTGGGGTGCCTGCAGCCGGCAAGCAGGGCCCTATTAAATTTACCTGCCGGGCTGCAGGGAGCGATCGCCTCCAACCTTCCTTCCTTTGCAGCTCCCGTGTCTCCTTGAGAGCGGGACCCCCCACACACACACTCGCCTGCGTGTAAAGCCGAGTAGGGTTTTGGGGGCTGGGGGCCTCCTGTAGCTCCCCGGCCGGAGTCTCCTCTGTCCTCCATGGCGGCGTGCCGGAAGTCAGGCTTTTGGCCAGCGGGACGTCACTTCTGGTGCGTTTCACCGTGGAACGCATGGGGCCGCGGCGGGAAATTCAAAAGGAGAAGCCGCGGTTTGCCCTGAAAATGAGGATCCTTCACCAGATAGGTGAAAATTTGGCACTGGATCTCGGTCTCCCCTATAAAAGACCCAGATGAGAAGACTCCATTAAGGTAGGACAGAATATTCTGCTACTATGGAGGGTGCTGTTCCAAAGCCTGCGTCTGCAGAGCCCAGCGCTAACCCGGCCCCAGTAAGTACTAGGTCCTAGGTTATTCCCCACTCTCTTTTGAGCAGGATCCTAAATATATTTTAAATCTCCCCTTTTTTTATTTTTAATTTAGGGAGACAAGGATCCGGCACCGACAGTGGGAGAAAGCACTACAGTTTGCAAATGTGCCATCTGTATAAAAAAGCTGGCTTCAGGGCATAAGAAACCCCTATGCTGGAAATGCACTGACAACATTGTGAAGGAAGAACAGCCTTCCCTTATGGAAGAAGTCAGGGGAATGGTTCGGCAGGAAATACAATCTTCCCTAGCCTCCTTCTCACAAGCCAGAGCTGAAGGTCCATCTCCCCCCAAAAGGAGAAAATATACGGTTAGGGAGACCTCTGATTCAGAATTAGGGTCTATGGAGGAACCGGAAGAAGGGGTCCTAAGTGAAGATCATGAGGAAGATAGGAAATATTACTTTTCGTCTGAGAATATGGAGGAATTGTTGTCGCAGGTGAGAGACACGATGCAGGTGGAAGAGGAGAAGGAAACCCGTACAGTTCAGGATGAAATGTTTGGCGGTCTGAAATCCAAGAAGAAGGTAGTGTTCCCTGTGCATGACAACATTTGGAGTCTTATTTTGGATGAATGGGAGTCACCTGAGAAAAGGCTTAGTATGGCAGGAGAAATGAAGGATAGATTCCCTCTAGATGAAAAGGCGGCTAAGCTATGGATGGAAGTCCCGAAGGTTGATGTACAGGTGGCAAGGGTTGCGAAGAAAACAACCCTTCCCTTTGAAGACTCGTCACAGCTCAAAAATCCTATGGATAGGAAGATGGACAGCCTTCTAAGAAAGGCATGGGAAACATCGGCGGCTTCACTGAAGACTAATATCGCTTCAACTTGTGTAGCTCGTTCCATGTTCCTCTGGCTCCAACAACTAGAGGAACATCTCTGGAAAGGTACCACTCAAGAGGACCTCCTAGCATCTCTTCCTTTTCTGCAGAAGGCCACTGGATTCCTAGCGGATGCCTTGGCGGAGTCGGTCAAGATTGCGGCAAGATCGGCAGCATTATCAAATTCTATGAGAAGAGCTCTGTGGTTGAAGATGTGGAGTGGGGACAACGCATCAAAATCTAAGCTTTGTTCCATTCCATTTAAAGGAGAGTATATGTTTGGGGCGGTGCTAGACGAGTTGTTGGAGAAAGCATCCGACAAGAAGAAGTCTCTGCCAGAGCCAAAGAATCCAAAAAGTTTCAGAAAGAGACCATTTCTTCTCCCTCAACAACAACAGCAGCAAGCATTTCAGTACAGAGGCAAGGGTAAAACTGGTCGCTGGAGTTACACAAAAGGGGGAAGAGGTAGGAATATCTTTCAAGGTTCTAGGCAGGACAGACAATGACGCCAAGAAGGTAGGAGGCAGAATTGCGAGCTTCCTTCCTCAATGGCAGCTTATTGATTGGAAAAGGATTTGTCGTGGCAACAGTAGACCAGCCAGAGGCTTACTACCACGTGCCAATTCATCCGGATTACAGAAAATTTCTCAGATTTGCTGTAACTCAGAACCGAGAGGTACTTCATTTTCAATTCAATGTACTCCCCTTCGGCATTTCGTCAGCACCCAGCCTGTTTACAAAGATCATGGCAGAGGTAGTAGGTTTATCCAAGGAAACTGAATATCTGCATCGTCCCATATTTAGACAATTTTTTGGTGATGGTTCCCTCGGTTTCAAGTTTGGAAAGAGACCTCCAGATGACCCTCCAGATCCTGGAATCCTTGGGATGGTTGATAAACTACCAAAAGTCAGATCTGATTCCCTCCACCAGGAAGACCTCCTTGGGAATTCTCCTGGATTCTCAGCAACAAGCCTCTTTTCTGCCAAAAGAGAAGCAGATTCAGTTGAGGTCGAAAGTTTATGCACTAAAGAACCAGAGAGGAGTGTCATTAAGATTCGCCATGTCCGTCCTCGGGTCCATGACCTCATTTATTTAGGCGGTACCTTGGGCTCAAGCGCATTCAAGGGTCCTTCAAAACTACATCCTTTCCTGTTGGGACAGATCTCCAAGTTCCCTCTCCAACAGAATTCATCTGCCAGAGAAGGTGAAAGCATCTTTAAATTGGTGGCTCTGTCCAGGAAATCTGGAGAAAAGTTCAGCATGGATTCAACTTCCCTTTGTTATCCATCAAAACAGACGCAAGCAAAAGAGGATGGGGAGCAGTAGTCTCCCACGTGGCCTTCCAAGGGGTCTGGTCGCAAGAAATAGCAGAGCAGTACTCAAACTTAAGAGAAATGAAAGTGGTGGAAGAAACCCTATGGGCAGCCACTACTGTGCTTCAGGGGTCGAATGTCAGAGTCTACTCGGACAATATGACAACTATAGCCCACTTGAGACATCAGGGAAGTACAAGAAACAGGAGGTTACAGATGATCTCCGAAAGGATCTTCCCCTGGGCGGAGCATAATCTACTATCCTTATCGGCTCTGCATCTGAGGGGCTCCGACAACTATCATGCAGATCTTCTGAGCAGAAAATACATTCATCCAGGGGAGTGGAGCATGAACTCGAAGATATTTCAAATGATTGTTCAAAAGTGGGAATACCCAGATGTGGACATGTTTGCGAACCAGGAAAATGCAAAAGTAAGAGCCTTTTTCTCTTTGAAACCCGAGGATTCAGCAACAGGGATAGATGCATTCGCTCACCCTTGGAAAGTTGGGCTCGCTAATGCTTTTCCCCTGATTCTGTTAATACCAAGGACTTTACAAAAAATCAGGTCGGAAGGGCTCAAGACTATCCTAATAGCTCCAATGTGGCCAAAAAGAGCATGGTTCGGAACATTGAGCAGTCTAAGAATGGATGATCCATTGATGCTTCCTCGAATCCACGATCTGCTGCATTAGGGCCAGATTTTCCATCCGGCCCCTCAGAATTTGGCTCTAGCAGCTTGGCTTCTGAGACCACCCTCTGAAAAGCCAGAGGCTTCTCAGTACAGGTGATCCAAATGTGGCGCCCTGCTGTGCATTGGTGCCACAGAACCCAGAAGGGTGCATGGATGGATTTCTCCACAAGAGGCCCTCACTAGATACAAACACATCTACCTTCCAACTCATACCAGCAGAGGGAGCCCAGATAGGGATATATATAGGGAAGGTGGAGCCAGGCAGCTCAGTTGATTAGTGAGTGCTCAGAGTCAGAGCAGAGCAGGCAGGCTGAGAGAGAGCCTGAGAGCGTGCCGACACTCAGATAGCGGTGAAGACGCAGCACGTCAGCTGCCTAGTAGTGAGGGCCCCGAGTGTGGCCGACGGCAAGGAGAAAAAGGGGAGTGAAACCAAGGGGGCAGAGGAGCACAATAAGCTCACCCCATTATATCTACCGGACACCGGATCCGCGCCTACAGGGACCCTTTACACCCAGTGGGGATAACCGGAATCCCAGGAGGACTACAAGTCCCTGACAAACCTGAAGGCTAGACACAGACAGGATCAGGAACCACGAAGGCCCCGACGTCCAGGGAAAGTGGTTACCAACCAGAGGTCCTATTTCTGAGCATCTGGTGAAGTAAAAGCAGGACACATAAGCTAGGCCCAGTTGCAGGCTGGCCAGGAGCATACATAGGGACAGACACGGATCAGGAGGCCCTATACCTGCTCCCTGGGGAGAAGTCCAAAAGTGCGCCCTTCATCTGGAGTACCCTGGACCGTACCTAACAGCTGTACCAGTAAAGGAAATGAAGCAAATCCCCTGTCTCTGTCCGTTACTCCTGCTGTGCCATCGCTTTCCCTGCACCACAATGCTCAACCTGCATCATTTATACTGCCCTGAGGCCTGCTCCACCTGTGGGGAGCCGTTCCATCTCAAGCTGTCCTGACATCTGCCTCAGAGGACTGTTGCAGCGCTGGTGATCCTCACCAGACACCACAGGTGGCGTCACAACAAATTCCCTACAAATAATTCCTTTTGGCACTGACCGCCCTGGGCCAGCCACCGCGATAATCCCCGCAGGCAGTCTTAGGCCCGGCTGCCGGGTGCCCCGCGACACCCCTGGGGGCGAGTCACATACACTGCAGAAAAGCAGAAAACCAGTCACAATTTCCATCTATGGAAAAATCTAGAAAGCTTTCAAGCTATGGTATGAGCCTCGTCCATTAGATCCCTTTCGGCCTGACGTGGCCAGAATCTTGGATTTCCTACAGAACGGTCTGTCTAAAGGATTAAGACCAAGCACGCTGAAGGTCCAAGTCTCGCCTTTAAGTTCCTATTTTGATGCTGATTTGGCCCAAAACAGATGGATTAAGAGGTTCATGATAGCTGCTTCTTGGATTAATCCAACAAGAGCTAAAATAGTTCCACCTTGGGATCTCAACGTAGTTCTTAGAGGCCTAACTATGCATTCTTTCGAGCCAATAGCCGAGGCACACATAGACAAATTGTCTTGGAAAGCGGCATTGCTTATAGCTCTGACTACAGCCAGAAGAGTGAGTGAAATCCAAGCCCTGTCTATCAGAGAGACTTATTGTCGTATTTTGGAGGACAGGATCATCCTCCAGTTGGATCCTTCTTTTCTACCTAAAGTGTCGTCTAATTTTCATATGTCTCAGCCAATAATTCTTCCGTCATTCTGTCAAAATCCATCAAATAGCAAGGAAGAAGAATTCCACGCGTTGGATGTAAGAAGGACTATAATCCGCTATTTGAGGCAGACTGAAACCTGGAGGAAGGATCAGAACCTATTTGTCCAATATGGAAGTGTGGCACCCCAGGGGTCTGGTTTCCACAGTAACAGCAATGTTATGTCTGAGAGCAGGTGGGAGGTCTCTTGGTCAGGGATCCTATGCATGCCACACCTCCTGCGCAGTCCTGGGAGGGGAAGAACTTCCCCTATATAAACCTAGGGCTGAGGCAGGGTTAGTGTGTAGAGAAGAAGTAGAGACAGAGAAGAGCAGTGCTATAAGGAGTCAGGGGCTGGCAGCTGCAGAGCTCGCCCTGACTGAGAAGCTATCACCGGACCCGGAGTCCGAGGCTGTGGGGACTAATCTTTACCCAGCAGCAGAAACCGCCCGGCAGGGGATTTCAGGTCCTCTGGCCAAGAAACCCGAAGGCACGGTCACACGCGTGGGACCAGCACCGCCGTCGTGGAGCGGACGCCACTAGAAGGCCCCGAGTCACCGGCCATACGGGTGAGCACCACACGGTACACTCAGGGACGTGGGCTACTTATACCCGCCTCTAGCAAGGTAGCCAGAAGAGTACAGTCAGTTTGGGAGGCCTACAACTCCGCCTGGCCAGGGGAGATCCCATCTGCTCAAGGACTGACCAGGCCCCGATCACTAGCCAGTACTCCGGGAGGGTCTATCTTTATCACCAGTAAAGACCCTGAACTACACCGCATCGTCTCTGAGTGATTCCTGCTACCCCCATCATCCACGTCGGCTGCCCTGAGGCCATACCCCTCCCGTTGGGGGTGATACTATCACGCTGCACAATCCTACCACCGGCCTCAGCGGTCTGCCCTGCAGCGGCAGCTCCTTCGCTGCATTCAACGGGTGGCGTAGTCGTCCAACATCTACCGCTAATACAACGCCACTTAGTCTGACTCCCTGGGCACGGACCGGGTCACCGCCACGAGACTACAACCCTCAACAGACCGGCTTCGGGTAAGCTCCTGCATGCGCAACGCTGTGCGACACAGGCCCAGGGGTGCGTCAGAAGCCCCAAAAAAGGAAAGAAAATTGCAAAAATATGCTAGCAAATTGGATTAAGAAAGCAATTTGTGAAACATACATAGTTCAAGATTTGCCTCCTCTGAAATCTTTGAAAGCTCTTTCTACTAGAGCTATGTGGGTCTCCTGGGCGGAAAAAGCTAGTGCATCCATTGAGCAGATTTGCAGGGCAGCTACATGGTCGTCTGTCCATACCTTTGCTAAACATTATAGACTAGATGTAATATCTAATAGAGACTTAGCATTTGGAAGGAAAGTCCTTCAGGCTGTTGTCGCTCCCTAAAATTCATTCTTTGGTATTACTCCAGGTGTGCTGTCATGGAGGGGATTGGAGAAAATAGAATTAGACTTACCAGTAATTCGGTTTCTAAGACCCTCCACAACAGCATGGGTAGTTCCCTCCATCTCTTTATTGATTGGAAAAATCCTTAGTGTTAATAAATATTTAGAGCATTCACACTGTGTGGTCCTTTGAAAACACTGGGGATTGTAGCAGGGAGGGGCTATTTAACATCTTGTTTTCCTGTCCTAATTAGGATGGGGAGGCTACCTCCAGGTGTGCTGTCGTGGAGGGTCTTAGAAACAGAATTACCGGTAAGTCTAATTCTATTTTTTTTTTTTTTACCATTTTTATTCTTTTTTTCAACTATTAACTTGTTCACACTATATAAATACATGCCGGTTGCAAGGATTTATATAGTGTGACCAAGTTGTCAAGCACTTTCCAAGTGATGCTAAAATCGCTTGGAAAGCGGTTGACAACCCGCATGCGGACATGCATGTGAAAAACGCTTCACTTACGTTTGTCCCTGGCAGGAAAAACGCATGTAAAATCTGCATGCGTTTTTTCTGCCAGGGAGATGCAGAAACACTCAGGAAAAATCCGGAGCATTTCTGCATCGTGGGCATGTGGCGCCCCTGAGGGTTCAGTCGCCACAGAGGTACTGCACCTCACCCAGAGGTGTGGTGTCTCCCTTCACTCAGGTAAGATGGGAGTGCTGCAGAGAACCCCCCAAAACACCTGCATCCAACATTACACTGCTTCAGATCGGCTGGAAGGGCAACATGCAGAGCGCAGCTGCTGAGCCCTGTCCCTGGCTGGAGTGGGGGAAACCCAAAGGTAGGGGGAACCAGTAGTGGGTGTGGGTGGAGGAAGCAGTTAGAAGGAGCACACAGTAGGTATATAATGGGAAGCAATCTTAGGGTGGCAGTTCAGAACAGAATGGTCAGTCAGTACAGTACAGACGGTCAGTGAGGACTGTCTGGGAGCAGAGGCTCAGCAGGAGCTCTGCTCCACAAGAAGGGCCCGGGATAGAGGCCCCGGAGGGGAGAAGGGAGTAGGCTCCATTCTAAGAAGGGATCCCAGAGGTACGGCGCGTGCAGGACAGCACCCATACACCCCGCATCTGTCAGAAGACAGAGGGATCGGTTGCCCCATTCTAATCTCCAGGGGGTCAGGTTGGTCCCGGATCCGACGTACAGGAAGGACTTCAGCATACCCGAGCGGGATTGAGAGTGGGCAGCGCAGGGCAGCAGGGAGAAGGACCTAGTGTGAAGACGGTCAAAGTAGGAACACGAGAAAGTGGGGTTCTGCCAAGCATTCCTAAACTTCCTGAGGAAGGATTGAACCCCTGTCAGGGTGAACATGGCGCAACGTGGGAGGCCTTCACCTGTAACTTGCACTTTTGTGTTTCCTGAAGAACTGTGAATTAAAATCTTGGACGACTGCACTGAGTTGCCTCCGTCTATTCCTTCACTGGTGCCATTTCCCTCCCTGCACTACAACGCCCAGCGCACCCTCCATCTATTTACACTGCCCTGAGGCCCGCTCCACCTGTGGGGAGCCGTTCCATCTCTAGCTGCCCTAATATCTGCCTCAGAGGACTGTTGCAGCGCTGGTGATCCTCACCAGACACCACAGGTGGCTTCACGACAAATCCTATAAATAATCCCTTTTGCACTGACCGCCCCGGGCCAGCCACCGTGATATTCCCCAAAGCAGCCATACGGCCCGGCTGCCGTGTGCCCCGCGGCCCAGGGGGCAGCGAGTCACCACTTGGCATCACGAACAGGATACGTGACCAGCCTGCCATCTGCGGGTAATGTGCGCCTAAAGAAGTGTTTTCTGCCTTGAATGTGGCGCCCGCCCCAGAAGAACGGGCGCCATTATGTGCGTGCTAAAGAACAACAGAATGGAACCTCCCGTCGTGGGCCGGGTCCCAGAATGGCTCCAAAAGCAGGCCCTGCCCCTTGCAACAGTGACTGTCCGCATAGATGTGTCCGTCAAAGCGGGGAGGCCGACACAGGGAGTGACCGACAGCAAAGTGCCATGGGACCGCCCCCGAAAGAGGAGAGGCGGTGGAGAGAAGCTGTGTAAAGACCGGGAGGTGTCAGGCCGAGCTGACGCAGTCGCGGGAGCAGGTCGGAGTGATGTCCCTGTCCCAAATGCGGCTGGCGCTGCTCCATCCCTGGTCCCCCTGCAGCCTGAGGCTGATGACCAGGCTGGGTCAGCCTGCAGAAACCAGGGGTTCCCCCGGAGGGGGCCCCACTGTTAAACTGTTTTAGTTAACTGGACTGTACATAAGTTGCCCGGAAGGGTGCAGTTGACTTCATGTTTGCTACCCAGTTACCCGTCAGGGTACAGAGACTGACAGGCTGAGGACTGTGAGAAGCCGGACGTTGACATTGTACATAGTTTAGCACTTCTTAAAGTGCATCCTATTGGTTTTATAATTACAAATATACCTCAGAACAAAAACCCGTTTGGCGTGGCGGAAGACGAGGTCCAGGATTGGATCGTCTATGCCCTGCAGCCATGCCCAGGGCCTACGTTGAGGGTTTGTGGACGGGTCCCTCATGCTGCTACTGTTGCACCCTGGTGCTGGAACTGTCTTGAAAATTGTTTTATATGACAATACTCTTATGATGTTTTATAATGTAACCAGTAACGTTAAAAGAAATGTGCCTCCCATAAAGGGAAGAAATGTTGTTTTATGGTCAAATATGCTGATGCATCTTAAAAATTTTGCATGTCAGTTATGCCTGGTTTTGCTCTGTTCCAGCCCGCGGACGTGCTGCGTTTTACCGGGAAGGGGGGAATGTGGCGCCCCTGAGTGTTCAGTCGCCACAGTGGTACTGCACCTCACCCAGAGGTGTGGTGTCTCCCTTCACTCAGGTAAGATGGGAGTGCTGCACAGAACCCCCCAAATCACCTGCATCCAACATGCAGAGTGCAGCTGCTGAGCCCTGTCCCTGGCTGGAGTGGGGGGAACCCAAAGGTAGGGGGAACCAGTAGTGGGTGTGGGTGGAGAAAGCCATTAGAGGGAGCACTTATACAGTAGGTATATAATGGGAAGCCATCTTAGGGTGGCAGTTCAGAACAGAATGGTCAGTCAGTCTACCATTGGGCCCTATAAGACGTTCTTCATCTCCCGTTGCAGTGGGGTTTTTATTTGTCAAAAAAAAAGACTGGGGGTTGCGCCCCCGCCTTGATTTTCGCGAGTTTAATCGGATCACGGTCTGGGATGCATATCCTCTCCCTCTCATCCCCGACCTCTTTAGAAAAAAATTTGGCTCCTACGATTTGATTAAACTAGACCTCAGGGGGGCTTATAATCTCATTCACATTGAGGAGATGAGTGGAAGATGGCCTTCAATACTCCTGAGGGGCACTATGAAAAGCTTGTGATGGCATTTGGGTTGACTAATGCTCCCGCTTTCTTTCAACACTGTTAGTGACATTTTTAGTCATCTGGCAGGTAGATCACAACAAACCAATCTTGATGACATATTAATTTACTTACCTCCAGTCACATCAGGTACATATCAGGCAGGTCTTACAGATACTCAAAGATAATGAATTATTTGTCAAACCAGAGAAATGTATGTTCTCCATTCAGGGTTAGTTCTTATCATTCACCGTTTTTGCATGGATCTGGCCAAAGTCCGGACGGTACTGGATTGGTATTATATTCAAGACTTAAAGGCATTACAAAGTTTTTTGGGTTTCGCCAGCTACTACTGTAAGTTCATCAAAAACTTTTTGGTAGTGGCCAAACCTCTGATGGACGATTTTGCCAAATAGAAAAAAAAAATTAAGATTTTATTATTTTACTCTCCATTCTTGTAGCTAAACACAATCCAGCTAAGTTTAAAATTGAAATGAAGCCCCTGTACCCCCCTCTCTAGGTGCTTCTGTACCAAGTCTTCCCTGGTCCAGGATGGTCTCTATATCACAGGCTCCAGCAATAACCTATTGACACATGATTGTGGCAGCCCTCACGTGCTGATATATCACAGTGCCAATAGAAGTGGGAAGCGGCACAGAAATCACAAAATAAAGGCAGTGTTTGTGGTAATGCAAGAATCCAGCAAGCAGAGTAATCCACACGTCATACAACAGCCCAACATGGATGATGAAAAGCTGCGTCTTCAGGCGTCTGTGTAAGAACATCACATTTTTGTTTTCCTTCCAGAATAAGCACCAAATGGAATAGCTGAATGCCAGGATACGGAGACCGGCGGGGGACAGGGAAGCGCTGTCCGCTGGATTTTGTGCTGGTTTCACAAGCGGTCACCCTGCAGTTTTCTCCGGATAATGCTGTGGAGACTTTTCACAACACATCTAATAATTGTGAACCTTCCACTCACATGTTTATTATCTTGTCCGCTGGTCAGACTGGGGGGGATGAAAGCTGGACAAGGGATGAAGAATGATCCTTATTACATATAATGGGTGCACTGAGCGATTGTGAAAAGTCGCAGAGGACTGAGAGCAGAAGGGCAGAGGGTTTCCTCTTCCTCACAGGGACCAGCACAGAAGCCGGAGCAGAAGGGCAGAGGGTTTCCTCTTCCTCACAAGGACCAGCACAGAAGCCGGAGCAGAAGGGGAGACAAGGGCTGAGCCACTTACACAGACAGAAAGCTGAGGAGAGGAGGGCATGTTATTACTCCAGGATCCGCTCCATTCATTCCCTATGTGGCATTCAAGCGCTGAGCTCGGCTTTTCCGGAGCCCCATAGAGAATGAATGGAGCAGCAGTTGATCCCTGACTTTCCACTCCTTCCCGATCAGACGATGGCTCGCAGCGGTCAGACCCCACGATCAGTAAGTGATCACCGAGCCTGTGGATAAGTGATAACTTGTTTTCTACAGACATCCCCTTTAAGTAATGGAGCATGCCAGCAGAGAAGGTGGGAGGAGGCGCTGGTTACAGGGGAAACTTTACCTCTGGAGGCCGCATTTAGGGCATGTGAGGGGCGGACACTTCCCATATTCATCATTACTGAACCCCCGCTCTGTGCGGCTCTTATCTGAGCTGCAGGAGACGCAGCAGTTACTAATCAGCCGCTCTCTGTTCACTTGCAGCCGTCCGAGCTCTGCTGTGCCTGTTAGGGGTGAAGTTCGGGTCCTTCGAGGCATCTACTATGCAGCCTGCACAGCAGATCACAGCCCGAGCACAGCGTCTCCGGGTAAATCTCCACCTTGTGAGTTGCTTCTTGTGCAGCAGCCCCATGCAAGTTGCTCTGCTCTCCTCGGCCAGCTCCTGCTGAATACTGAGCTCCTCTGCCCAATCTAGGAGCTCAATAGCCCTGATCACGTCAGTGGTAGCCCAACGCTGCTGGATCAGATTTACAAATGGCAAACTAATCAGCCCTAGGTATTTCTAATATGTGCAGAGCAGGCGACATAAGTCTGACCGGTGTCCTCATAGACCTTTCCTCAGCCGGGGTCTAATAGGAGCAGTAAAATGGCCGTCATGGGGTCCATTGTTAGATCTCAGCTGCCATAGAAACTCATTGGCACCATGATCATGCCTCCCTCTCCTGTCTAAAGTGCCTAAATGCTGTGGAAGCCCCCTACTGTGTCATACAATGGATTAAGCTGCCAGGATCAAGGTTGGCTCCACTGTGGGCAGCTGAGGCAGGAGCAGGACTGTGTTACACAGCCACACTTCTGCCGCAGATCTTGTAAGGACCTGCCTGATGATAATGTGTCCTATAGAGCAGGTCTTGGTACCGGACTGCCCTGTACATATTTACCACTAGCTGGGAACCAGTTACTTACAAGGTCTAGTTTCGAATGTGTTTCCAGGATCTGTAGTTATCAGCATTTTATCCTTAAGGCCGAGTTATAATATCACTGTAACACTCTCGCCCTGTACCTGTATACCTGCCCTGTGTGCTGCACAAAAGTATATAACAAAATGTGTGTACACAGATATCTCCTGAATGGTATTACTGCTAGATCTCCTGTACATAGAAATATGAGGTTCTTAGTGCACATTTTGAGCAAATTGTGCGAGCCCATCTGCCAACGTCAAGGCGACCTCTTCAGATGGGTCCCTACACTAACATTACACTAACTTACTAACTGGGACTAGTTTTTTGTATTATTATTATTACCACCATTTTTACTATTTATTATTATTGCATTAATGCAATTAATTGTAACTGTTATAAAACGAATTAAAAAAATGTAATTCTAATTTTTTTTTATTAATCTTGTGATTCTAATAATGGTATTACTAAAATCCCTATGCCTAAAGCTGTTGATCCAGAAGAAGGCAAAAACCCCAGGACACCTTCAGCCAATTTGTGTCACAGGGGAAAAATTCCTTCTTGACCCCGGGAAAAGGCGATCAGTCCTAGGACCCTGGATCAAACCTAATAATGTTATTACAAGTTATATAATATTACACTAATTATTGTACTACTGGAGTTATTTTAATTTGTTTTTATAAATCTATTTGATATGGTTATTATTACATTGTGCTATCTTATTACAGTATTATTCTTCTTTCCTTTCACTACTAATACTGCCCTATACCTACAGTGTTGATCCAGAAGAAGGCAAAAACCCCAGGACACCTTCAGCCAATTTGTGTCACAGGGGAAAAATTCCTTCTTGACCCCGGGAAAAGGCGATCAGTCCTAGGACCCTGGATCAAACCTATTAATGTTATTACAAGTTATATAATATTACACTAATTATTGTACTACTGGAGTTATTTTAATTTGTTTTTATAAATCTATTTGATATGGTTATTATTACATTGTGCTATCTTATTACAGTATTATTCTTCTTTCCTATCACTACTAATACTGCCCTATACCTACAGTGTTGATCCAGAAGAAGGCAAAAACCCCAGGACACCTTCAGCCAATTTGTGTCACAGGGGAAAAATTCCTTCTTGACCCCGAGAAAAGGCGATCAGTCCTAGGACCCTGGATCACACTGCTATTCTACCTACTACTATTACTACTGTTATTTTATTACTTTCTTACTATTATCACTAGTATTATTACTCATATTACACTAATACGGATATACTACCACTATATTACTACCATCCCTTTCCCCCTAGGGATCTTAAGGTGCAGTTCTGTCCTCCTCCTCCTATTCTGTCCTCCTCCTCTTCCATCCTCCTCCACTTTCGTCCTCCTCCTCTTCCGTCCTCTTCCTCTTCCGTCCTCCTCCTCTTCTGTCCTCCTCCTCTTCTGTCCTCCTCCTCTTCCATCCTCCTTCTCTCCCGTCCTCCTCCTCTTCTGTCCTCCGCCTCTTCCGTCCTCCGCCTCTTCTGTCCTCCGCCTCTTCCGTCCTCCGCCTTTTCTGTCCTCCGCCTCTTTCGTCCTCTTCCTCTTCCGTCCTCTTCCTCTTCCGTCCTCCTCCTCTTCGGTCCTCCTCATCTTCCGTCCTCCTCCTCTTCCGTCCTCCTTCTCTTCCGTCCTCCGCCTCTTCCGTCCTCCGCCTCTTCTGTCCTCTGCCTCTTCCATCCTTCGCCTCTTCCGTCCTCCGCCTCTTCCGTCCTCCTTCTCTTCCATCCTCCTCCTCTTCCGTCCTCCTCCTTTTCCGTCCTCCTCCTCTTCTGTCCTCCTCCTCTTCCGTCCTCCGCCTCTTCCGTCCTCCATCTCTTCCGTCCTCCGCCTCTTCCGTCCTCTTCCTCTTCCGTCCTCCTCCTGAGACGTAATAAATAGCATTAAAGCTGCAGTAATTATTTATATTATATATACACACTGCTCAAAAAAATAAAGGGAACACTCAAATAACACATCCTAGATCTGAATGAATGAAATATTCTCATTGAATACTTTGTTCTGTACAAAGTTGAATGTGTTGACAACAAAATCACACAAAAATCATCAATGGAAATCAAATTTATTAACCAATGGAGGCCTGGATTCGGAGTCACCCCCAAAATTAAAGTGGAAAAACACACTACAGGCTGATCCAACTTTGATGTAATGTCCTTAAAACAAGTCAAAATGAGGCTCAGTATTGTGTGTGGCCTCCACGTGCCTGTATAACCTCCCTACAACGCCTGGACATGCTCCTGATGAGGTTGCGGATGGTCTCCTGTGGGATCTCCTCCCAGACCTGGACTAAAGCATCCACCAACACCTGGACAGTCTGTGGTGCTACGTGACGTTGGTGGATGGAGTGAGACATGATGTCCCAGATGTGCTCAATGGGATTCAGGTCTGGGGAACGGGCGGGCTAGTCCATAGCTTCAATGCCTTCATCTTGCAGGAACTGCTGACATACTCCAGCCACATGAGGTCTGGCATTGGGCACAACCCCCATCTGTGGACGTCTGGCCCTCATCCCACTCTCATGGAGTCGGTTTCTAACCGTTTATGCAGACACATGCACATTTGTGGCCTGCTGGAGGTCATTTTGCATGGCTCTGGAAGTGCTCCTCCTGTTCCTCCTTGCACAAAGGCAGAGGTAGGGGTCCTGCTGCTGGGTTGTTGCCCTGCTATGGCCCCCTCCACGTCTCCTGGTGTACTGGCCTGTCTCCTGGTAGCGCCTCCAGCCTCTGGACACTACGCTGACAGACGCAGCAAACCTTCTTGCCACAGCTCGCAATGATGTGCCATCCTGGATGAGCTGCACTACCTGAGCAACTTCTGTGGGTTGTAGAGTCCGTCTCATGCTACCACGAGTGTGAAAGCACAACCAACATTCAAAAGTGACCAAAACATCAGCCAGAAAGAATTGGTACTGAGATGTGGTCTGTGGTCTCCACCTGCAGAACCACTCCTTTATTGAGTGTGTCTTGATAATTGCCAATAATTTCCATCTATTGTCTTCCATTTGCACAACAGCATGTGAAATTGATTGTCAATCAGTGTTGCTTCCTAAGTGGACAGTTTGATTTCACAGAAGTTTGATTTACTTGGAGTTATATTCTGTTGTTTAAGTGTTCCCTTTATTTTTTTGAGCAGTGTATATTTTCTCATGTCATGTATTTACTACTAAAAGTAATTTTTTACATTTAGGTTTCATTAAGTGTTTTACACCGACTATTACAGACTTATTGTTTCCCTGCACAAGTTTTGTGTTTTCTTTGGGCATAGATCAGCTAATAGGCACTCAGGAAAAAAAAACAGATTAAAGATCTACAAACTCTCCCTTAAGACTAAGGAGCTCACTGATAGATTCTCAGTTAGCTAATTTTGCAGCCAGCAATAGACAGTGCAGCACAGATGCTACAGAAGGCAACATTTTTAATGAAACTCAATTACAGAAATCGATTTTAGCCCCAAATACTTGCATTAAAGTAAAAAAAATGGCCCCAAAGCTGGACAACCGCTTTAACTCCTTACCAACATCTGCCGTACATGTATGGTATAAGTCAGTAGCGGGTGTATGGAGCAGGGTCAGCTCGCCCCGTACATGGCAGATAATGGCTGTGACAAACAACCAGGACCTGCCTCTAACAGCTGCGAGTGGAGCGAAGATCTGCCCACCACTGTTAACCTGTTCAGTGCTGCTGTCAATCTCTAACAGCAGCATTAACAGTGCGCCAGCATTGGGACGCGTCATTCCATACGCCCACCGGCGCTCCTGTGACGCGATCATAGGGCGCCGATGGACTGCTATGACATCCGGGGGTCTGCTGAAGCCTCCGTGCTTGTCATCATAAAGCTTCATTTGGGCTGTAAAGAAGACCGTGGTTTTGCTATATGGAGCATTACTGTGGTATCGCTGTATATAGCACAAGCAATCAGATGATGTATACAAATACAGTGAAAAAAAGTATATATATATTTATTAAAACCCCACACGTTCAACTCACCTCCCACTAAAAATAAAGATAATAAAAATATACACATTTTGTGGTTTGGTCTCTTTCAGAGAAATACAATCTATCAAAATATAAAAAAAAAAACGATCAGTGAACACAGAAAAAAATTCAAAAAGACAAAATTGCATTTTTTTCGTTCGCCTCAATACTGCAGAAAATCCTGTAAGAAGCGATGACCATGACATATGTGTCCCAAAATGTTATCAATAAAGTCCTCTTGCCCTTCAAAAAATAAGTCCCCACACAGCTCCATCAACCCGGAAACTGAAAATGTTACGGGTCTCAGAAAAAATGGTGACAGCATCAAAAAAAAGTTCTTTTCTTTTGCCAAAACTATTGGAGAAGTTTGGTCTTGCTGTAATCACACTGAGGAGTAGGATCCTATTACCAGGTCATTTTTACCACACAATGTACGCCGTTAAAACCGTTCCCAGAAAAACAATGTCAGGCTTTTTTTTTCGCACTTTTACTGCACTTGAAATGTTTTTCCCGTTTTCTAGCACTATGTGGTAAATGAATGGTGTCATTTATAAGGACAGCTCATCCTACAAAATAACAAGACCTCACACTATGTGGACAGATATCAAAAAGTTAGAAAAGTTGGAAAAAGCGGAGGAAAAAACAGAAAATAAACATAAATTGGTTATGTCGGGAAGGGGTAAAGCTGAAGAAACGCATGTAAGAGCAGAATATGGAGGAAGGTCAGATATCACAGACTGGTGGATACTACCTGCTCCATCGCTGGCAGAATACTCCACCCCCATGGTGTCCGCTGATATCTTCTCTTGTAGCAACGTCTCCAAACTCTATAAAACATCGGGAACAGTCAGCAGAGGGTTTGATGATTGGCTCATATTGGCGATATACTCAGGGGCATTACTGGGGCCAGGGAAGATTGGGAATGAATAGCGTATTGACTGTTAGAGATGTGATCTCTTCCATTAAAGGGGATGTCTAGTTGGAACAAGTTATCATTGATCTCTGGATAGGTGATGACCTGTCCCAGTGGGAGCACCCCTTTATTATGTGGTATATATGGAGGATGTGATATCATGCAGAGTTCTAGCAGTATTACACTTCGGTCCGTTCTGCGTGCATCTGGGCCATTCCCTATGGAGGAGCGGAGCTGGGGGGAAATATCAGGATCTCGTCGCTGGATCCATCCAGATGGGAGATGTAACGAGTGCGGCGCCCCCCACTGGTGTCTCAGCGTATTATGTGTTGGGGAATAATAACTTATTGTCTGGTAAATGTGCTGATTCCTGTGAGTTGTGGTCGCTGAGTGCGTGTGATGGGATGTGGCTCCGTCCGTTATATTATATCACGTCTTATACCTATAATCTCTCGCTGATCGCAGGTGTCTGTCTTCACACTCAGATGAGAAGGAACAAACAGACGATATAGGACTCTTTTTTTTTTCCCAAATTCAAACCGAGCAATCCTATTGGCCGAGTATGAATGCAGTTACCATGGTGACAGAAGTAGCAGCAGATTTAAAGGGACAAAACACTAATATTGTACTAAAGTGTATTTTATTATATATTTCACATAACTGACTGGGTACACCTTGGTGTGGGTGGGATGGCTTTTTTTAAATCAAAAACCATGTTTACTAAGTACCCTATATTATATATATTCACTATTGCTTTTTACTTACTTATAGCAGGGTATATGCTCATATTGTTTCTATCCTAAGTTTATCTATTTTCTAATAGAGACATGACCAGTCCTCTTTAGAATTTTATAGTGACCCCATTGAGGTCATGGACTGATATTGGGGATTGCAGAGTTGGGGCAAGGTGACAGGTGACAGTAAGTGACATCAAATGAAGGCTATGGTGCATACACAGTAAATCAGTCGTGTTATTCCACAGAAATGCTGTTCTATAAGGCTGTGTGCCCACGTAGCATTTTTCAAGCGTTTATGCTGCGGAATTTCCGCAGCGGAAACGCTTGTAAAACGCTAGGTAATCCGCACCCCATGGTCCCCAAGGGAATTCCGCATGTTCTATGCACATGCTGTGGATTTTTGCGCAGCGTTTATGCTGCGTACAAAAATCCGCAGCATGTCATTTAATTTTGCGGAAGCGCAGCGGAATTCCCGCCATTGACTTGCATTGAGACGCACAGAATCCGCGACTGTACATTTTTACAAGCGGCTTCTATGCGTCTCTAAGTGCGGATGGTACCCAGTTCTGGAGGAGAGGAGACTCTGATCCAGACCTGGGTACCATTGTACCTGTAAAAAAAAGAATAAAATAACAAATAAAGTTTATATTCACCTGTCCGGCGTCTTCTCTCTGAATGCCAGCAGCGCTGAAGGACCTTCGGTGACGTCACAGTCATGTGACCGCAGGCCCTTCACCGCTCTGTCTCGCGATATGCCGGCAGCCGGGAACCAGCCAGGAAGCAGAGCTGCAGCCACGCCGGGGCCTCGGGGGTGAGTATAGCTTTATTTGTTTTAATTTTTGCGGTTCACACTGTATAAATCCATGCTGTTTCCATGGATTTATACAGTGTGACCTAGTTGTCAAGCACTTTCCAAGTGATGCTAATCGCCTGGAAAGTGCTTGTCAATCTGCATGCGGAAATGCATGTGAATCCGCATGTGGATCCGCATGTATTCTGCAGGAAAAACGCATGCACAATCTGCATGTACAATCTGCATGCGTTTTTTTCTGCCAGGGAGATGCAGAAATGCTGCAGAAATTTTCTGCTTCATTTCTGCATCGTGGGCACATAGCCTAAAACACAAAATATCTTCATATGGTGAGGAGTTGTGTTGTGTTTTCATCATTTACATTCTAGCGTGGTGATCACATAAAATGTAAAATTCCTATTAAATAATTACTGAATGACAGTAGCCTGTATCCCTGGAGGACAAGTCATTTACCGCTTCACCAGGTTTGATGTTCTAATGCATTTAGATGTTTCAGTATTTGTATATATGTATATATATTTTTTTCCCCCCTTAAGGGTATTCAAGCGCAGACAGTGACCAACTTCTTCCTCACCTTTGAAGCACAGCTTTCAATTATTCCTGTCGTAAACAAGGTAAAAAGCTTCGAGCCGAACACTATCAGAGTCCTTCAGTCCCGCAGCAGGTAAATCTGTGAACATCGCCGGCACTGCTGCTGTTCCTAGTACCGATCCCTCTATGAGCGGCTGTGCAGTAATGAAGGCAGGATTCACCCCAAACTTGCTCGTCTTTTTTTTCGATTTCCAGTTCTGGTAATTAGTTATACACATGTGTATATCCAGTGGTCAACTCACAACCTGTGTATGGAAAATGAATTGTTTGCTGTATGCATCGCATTTGTAGGATGCACACTGTTCATTTCATTATGGAGCGGAGTAGGAGGAGACTTTCATTACTGTTCCCTTTACTTCCTCCCTGCTGATAGGAAATGCCATGCTGTTTGCTTGTGTCCTGTGATTACAGCAGCCTGCAACAGTTTTCAAGCGTGCACTTCCCGGCTCAGGCATCAAGCAGTAAATGATAAAATTAAAACGCTGCTATCCCTTTGTTAGTCACTTTTTTATCTTCTTCCCCCTTCTACGAATGCTGTAGTCCATTATTCTAGAACTGCTCTAAAATGGTTCTCTCTGTAGTGTTGGGATTTGGGTTTAGGGTGGGTTAGGGAATTGAAGTTCAGATACTTTGTTCATGTTTTATACTATGGAATTACTATGTCATGTATGTTATTTGAAAGATGGAAAATTTGTATTTGGAGTTTTTCAATAAAAATTATTTGATTAAAAAAAAATCATGAAATTAAAATTCCTCCCGTTCTTGAGAAAGAATAGGATTTTTACTAAGAGGTAAATTGCACGTTCCTTGTTTTACAGGCACTTTACATTTTTGCTAGTTTTGTGCGATTACACAATTCCTTTTAAAGGCCAGTGCCAGTTGTACATCTCTCCCTAAACTAAGTCCTAAGTTCAGCACTATATTTTATGCCAGTTTTATTATATGGTTTCTAGATTTTGTCCAGCTTTGATAAATAATTAGTATTTATACTTTTGCTTTTAGGCTGCGTGCCCACGTTGCGGATTACAAGCGTTTTTGATGCGGAATTTCCGCAGCGGAAATGCTTGTAAAACGCATGGTAATCCGCACCCCATGGTCCCCAAGGGGATTCCGCAAGTTCTATGCACATGCTGCGGATTTTTCCGCAGCTTTTATGCTGCGTTCAAAAATCCGCAGCATGTCAATTAATTTTGCGTTTCCGCAAGCGGAATTGCCTTGTGCAATGCATTAAAAACGCAAGGCAATTCCGCATGTGGAAAACGCGAGATAAACGCATGAAAAACGCGCGATAAACGCGTGCGGAATTCCGCATGCGTTTTTCCGGGAGAGGACTTGCAGAAATGAAGCAGAAATTTTCTGCTTCATTTCTGCAACGTGGGCACATAGCCTGAGGCTGAGTTCACATGATGCGTTTTTCATGCGTTTCCGCGGCGTTTTTGCAGTTGCGTAAACGCCGCGGAAACGCATGAAAAACGCATGGTAGAAGGGCAGCAATGTTCCCCAATTGAAATCCGCATGTGCAGGTTTGCCTTGGTTAAAACTGCACAATCCTTTACTGGACTGGTCTACTAATGAGATTAAGTCTTGGAGTCCTAAGTGCTATGATAAATGTTGTAATGGTCGCATTGCGGCTGTGGAAAAAGGGGAATTACCTGTACCTATTCAGGATTTTTGGAAGGTTTTTTCAGAGGAGGAGTCGCAAGTTTTACCTCCTCATAAGAACTATGATTGCACCATTGAGTTTGTTTCTGGAGCTACTCTTCCCAAGAGTCGCTTATTAAATCTGACTATCCCTGAAAGAAAGGCCTTGGAGGAATACATACAGACGAGCTTGGCTGCTGGTCACATTAGACCTTCTAAGTCGCCTGTGGCCGTTGGATTTTTCATTGTTAAAAAAAAAGACGGTGGTTTACGTCCATGTCTGGACTTTCGTGAAATTAATAAGATAACCGTACGCAATTCCTACCCATTGCCGTTAATTCCAGACTTGTTTAACCAGTTAGTGGGGACCAAGTGGTTCTATAAAATTGATCTCCGGGGGGCATACAATTTGTTACGAATGAAGGAGGGTGATGAATGGAAAACTGCTTTTAACACTCCGGTAGGTCATTTTGTGAATCTGGTGATGCCCTTCAGTCTTACCAATGCACCCGCGTTTTTTCAGAACCTTATTAATGACATCCTGAGACCTTTGATTGGCAAGAATGTGGTTGTGTATTTGGATGACATTCTGATTTATTCACCAGATCTGGATTCCCATTGGCAGAGCGTACGTGAGGTGTTGCAGTTATTGAGTGATAATTCGCTTTTTGCTAAGCTGGAGAAATGTGAGTTCGCTGTGCAGAGAATTAGTTTTTTGGGCTACATTATCTCCAGCGAGGGCTTTGAGATGGACCCGGTGAAAGTTCAGGCTGTGCAGGAATGGCCTAGGCCTATTGGTTTGAAATCGATACAGAGATTTTTGGGTTTCGCCAATTAGTACAGGAAATTCATTAAGAATTTTTCTATAATTGTTAAGCCACTGACTGATCTCACCAGGAAAGGTGCGAATACGGTCCAGTGGACTACTGAGGCCATTGAAGCTTTTGTGTATCTCAAGGAGAGGTTCAGTTCTGCACCCATCCTTATGCAGCCTGATGAGACCAAGCCTTTTTTGGTCGAGGTTGATGCTTCTTCGGTGGGGGTCGGTGCAGTTTTGTCTCAGGAGAACAAGGATGGAGTACATCCCTGTGATTTTTTTTCAAAAAAATTTTCAGAAACCGAACTTAATTACGATGTTGGTAATCGGGAATTGTTGGCTATTAAACTTGCGTTTGAACATTGGCATCATTTCTTGGAAAGTGCTAAATTTCCTGTTCACAGATCATAAGAATTTGATCTATCTTGGATGCTGCCAAACGCTTGAATGCCCGTCAAGCTAGGTGGGCACTTTTTTTTTCTCGGTTTAATTTTTCTGTTACCTATATCCCTGGTACTAGGAATGTTAAAGCCGATGCTTTATCTCGCAGCTTTTCCCCCATGGTTGGTACCGAGGAGGAGGAGAGCATTTTACAGGAAGGAGTTGTGGTAGCAGCATTAGACTCTGTTTTGGAAGAAGGGATTCTGAAAGCCCAAGAGGATGCCCCATCTAACACTCCTCATGGGAGATTGTTTGTGCCTAGAACCTCTAGGAGAGATTTGTTTGTGGGGTATCATGAGTCTTGGTTGGCAGGTCATCCAGGAATTTCTGGGACTAAGAGACTTATCAGTCGCAGTTTTTGGTGGCCCGGGTGGCAGAAGGAAGTCATCAAGTGGGTGCGTCAGTGTACGGTGTGTGCTAGGTCAAAGGCTTCCCATACCCCTGCTGCGGGGTTGCTTTGACCTCTGGAGGTTCCTAGTGCGCCTTGGACGCATTTGGCAATGGATTTTATTACTGACCTTCCTGTGTCCGAGGGTTTCACTGACATCTGGGTGGTCGTGGACCGTTTTAGCAAGATGTGTCATTTGGTTCCATTCATTAAGCTACCCTGCGCTAAGACACTCGCTAAGGCGTTTGTTAAGGAAATTGTCAGGCACCATGGCGTTCCCACCAACATTGTTTCTGATAGGAGACCTCAGTTTGTGGCTCGCTTTTGGCGTGCTTTTTGTGACAGGTTGGGAGTCCATTTGTCATTTTCGTCTGGTTGTCATCCTGAGTCTAATGGACAGACTGAAAGAAAGAACCAGGATGTGGAACAGTTTTTGCGTTGATTTGTGGCAGACAATCAAGAGGGGTGGTCTGAGTTTCTGCCACTCGCAGAATTTGCTCTTAACAACCATACATCCTCCTCTGCTGGGTGTTCTTTTTTTGTTGTACTGGGAGACATCCGTCTTTTGGTTCGTTCTCCAAATTGCGGTCGGCGGTGCCGGAGGAGTAGAATTTTTCCGGTGACTTGGAGAGAGTTTGGACTAATGTACATTGTAACCTTCAAGAGGCTAACAAAAAGTCCAAGAAGTATTTTAACAGGAAATGTAAAGAGGTTTTGTTTACTGTGGGTGACATGGTTTGGTTGTCCTCAAAGAATCTGCGATTGAGGATTTCCTCTAAAAAATTGGGTCCGAAGTTTGTGGGGCCTTTTAAGGTGCTTCAGGTGGTTAACCAGTCTGCTGTTAGGTTGGAGGTTCCCTCCTCCTGGAAGATTAATCCTGTGTTTCATGTTTCCTTGTTGAAAAAGGCTGATGTATCGGATAGGGAGGCCACTGTCACAGTTCCTCCGGTAGTGGAAGACGGCGAATATGAAATTTCTCGTATCCTGAATTCCAGAGAGCATAGAGGGAGATTGCAGTATCTCGTTGCTTGGAAAGGTTTCGGTCCCGAGGAATAACTCCTGGGTTAAGGCGGATGATGTCTCTGCCCCTAGACTTGTCAGAGCTTTCCACAGGAGATTTCCAGATAGGCCTGGGCCTGGAGGATCCGGAGGATCCTCAGAAAAGAGGGGGTACTGTTAGAACCCTCCTGTTTGTTTTTGTTTCTATCTTGTGTTTTGCGGTCACGTGACCATCTTCCTATTTATTCCAGCTCCACCCTTCTGGCCTTGCTAGACTTCAGTGTTGTTTAGACTGTCTTTCTAGCCAGGTGCTTTTGTGCCTATCTATCTCTAGTTTGCTTGGTCCTCTGGACCTCTAGTACTTTTGTCAGTTTTTCTTTTGCTCTGCAACAACTTCTGTTAGGAGGTGTCCCATTTTTGTCCCAGTCCTTAGTTCTTTTAGGGACCCCTTCCTTTCTCTATAGGTCTCCGTTCAGACTAGCCGAGGACGAAGGCGGGTCTGTTCACAAGGAACAGGTTGCCTGCTACAACGTAGGGACTCAGCTTAGTCTTACTGTGGGGACAGCTCTCCCCTTCTTTCCCTAGTTTATGTTGCAGATCATAATAATCTTGGATCTACTCATACTTAACAGACAGAACCTTCAGTGTTTCTCACTCACACACCACCTCCTCATCTCGCATCCTATCTGTCAGTGTTCCCCAAGGTTAAGTCATAGGACCCCTGCTCTTCTCCATCTACACCTTCGGCCTGGGACAGCTCATAGAGTCCCACGGCTTTCAGTATCATCTCTATGCTAACGACACACAGATTTACCTCTCTGGACCTGATATCACCTCCTTACTAACCAGAACCCCAAAATGTCTGTTCGCTATCTCATCCTTCTTCTCTGCTAGATTTCTAAAACTTAACATGGATAAAACAGAATTCATCATCTTTCCCCCATTTCACTCAGCCTCCCCATCTGACCTATCCATCAAAATCAATGGCTGTCCACTTTCCCCAGTCCCACAAGCTCGCTGCATCAGAGTAACCCTGGACTCTAACCTCTCCTTCAAGCCACATATCAAAGCCCTTTCCTCCTCCTGCCGACTCCAACTCAAAAACATGGATCCGCATATTCCTCAACCATGAATCTGCAAAAACACTAGTGCACGCCCTCATCATCTCCCGCCTCGACTACTACAACCTCCTGCTCTGTGGCCTCCCCGCTAACACTCCCGTACCCCTCCAATCTATCCTAAACTCTGCTGCCCGACTAATCCACCTGCCTTCCGCCTACTCCCCGGCCTCTCCTCTCTGTCAAATGCTTCACTGACTCCTCATTGCCCAGAGACTCCAGTTCAAAACCCTAACCGTGGCATACCAAGCCATCCACTACCTGTCTCCTCCATACATCTGTGACCTAGTCTCCCGGTACACACCTACACGCAACCTACGATCCTCACAAGATCTCCTTCTCTACTCCCCTCTTATCGTTTCTTCTCACAATTGCATACAAGATTTCTCCCGTGCATCCCCCCTACTCTAGAACTCTCTACCCCAAAACATCAGACTCTCGCCTACCGTGGAAACCTTCTAAAGGAACCTGAAAACCCACCTCTTCCGAAAAGCCTACAACCTGCAGTAATCATTGCTCCACCACACCGCTGCATGACCAGCTCTACCCTCACCTACTGTATCCTCACCCATCCCTTGAAGATTGTGAGACATCGCAGGTAGGGTTCTCTCTCCTCCAGTACCAGTTTGCCATTGCGTTTTTGTTCAAGATTTTTGCAATTGTGTTTGCTATGTATACCCCCTTTTTCACATGTAAAGCACCATGGAATAAATGGAGCTAGAATAATAAATAATAATAATAAAGTGCCACACACAGTGTCCTGGTATCTCATCCATGCTCTTTCTATTTTATCTTTCATTTGCAGAGATATTAGCAATGAAAGTATTTGGCGCCTAATGAGTTAAAAAAAATTAAGTCCAAGTAGATGTTATCAGAGTTTTCACTGGGGGTGCGAAATTCTTCTCCCTGCATGATGCTGACCAATTATAAGCAGACGACAACACTGAAAAGAAAGATGATCACATCCCCACCATAGCTTAGAGCAGATTTCTCAGTGTCTAAGATGTAAGGATACAGACCTGGTCTCCTGGGCTAACCTCCTGCATGATTAGAGCACACAACTGACTAATACCTTTCAGTTAAGGTCTCTGTGGGTGAAGGGGCAGCACAAGAGAGTTTAGTTGTGCAACATTACAAACCTTTCTAATAGCTTTCCTCCTCTTATGGCACTCTCACCTCTGCTGTTCTGCACCTATCCCAAACTGCCTGTCCAGAAATGAGAGCACAGTGTCAGTATCACACTTAGATCCGTTGTGCTCAACTTGTACTCATTCTGCAGTGAGATTAGAGCAGACTGTCATTGCATTTCACCATAGAAGTAACCCAGAACACACTGCTCCTGTGTGAGGTGTAATAACAGCCTAATATCACTGCAGAAAGAATACAAGTTGCTTGAGCACAGAAGACATAAGTGTGATACTGGCACACTCCATAATCAGGAGAGTCAATAAAAGGGTTTGTAATGTGACACAGAGAAACTCAGCTGTGCGGCTCCTTACTTGTCTAAGAGCTGTTACCTCTGCTTTCTAATCATGCAGAAGGTTAGACCAGGAGATCAGGACTCTCCATCATTACACATCTTAGGCTAGGTTCCCACGATGAGCTTTTGGTGAGTTTTTGATGTTGCAGAATTTCTGCACCCATTAAGATAGGTTACTTGCATTATTTCTAAAATATGCAGCGTAAAAACTCACTAAAAACTCATAGTGAGAACGTAGCTTTATACCCTAAGAAACCCGCTTTGAGCTATGGTGGGGGCGTGTTCTTCTTTTCTTTGAGTGTTGCTGCTTGCTTATGATTGGGCAGCATCATACAGGAGAAATCTGCAGCATATTTCAGGATTTCTCACAAGCCTCATTCGGGTAAGGCTGGGTGCCCACGTAGCGTTTTTCAAGCGTTTATGCTGCGGAATTTCCGCAGCATAAACGCTTGTGAAACGCTAGGTAATCCGCACCCCATGGTCCCCAAGGGGATTCCGCATGTTCTATGCACATGTTTCGGATTTTTCCGCAGCGTTTATGCTGCGTACAAAAATCCGCAGCATGTCATTTAATTTTGCAGAAGCGCAGCGGAACTCCCGCCATTGACTTGCATTGAGACGCATAGAAACCGCGACTGTACATTTTTACAAGCGGCTTCTATGCGTCTCTATGTGCGGATGGTACCCAGTTCTGGAGGAGAGGAGACTCTGATCCAGACCTGGGTACCATTGTACCTGTAAAAAAAGAATAAAAAAACAAATAAAGTTTATATTCACCTGTCCGGCGGCTTCTCTCTGAATGCCGGCATCGCTTGAGGACCTGCGGTGACGTCACAGTCATGTGACCGCAGGCCCTTCACCGCTCTGTCTCGCGATATGCCGGCATCCAGGAACCAGACAGGAAGCAGCGCTGCAGCCACGTCGGGCATCAGGGGTGAGTATAGCTTTATTTGTTTTCATTTTTACGGTTCACACTATATAAATCCATGCTGTTTCCATGAATTTATACAGTGTGACCTAGTTGTGAAGCACTTTCCAAGTGATGCTAAAATCGCCTGGAATGCGCTTGTCAATCTGCATGCGTTTTTTCTGCCAGGGAGATGCAGAAATGCTGCAGAAATTTTCTGCTTCATTTCTGCATTGTGGGCACATAGCCTAAATGCAAAAAGGTAAATAAAATTACCAAAATTTCCACAACAAAAGTGTAGCTCTACCTACAGCATATTCACACCCAGACTATAAGATTATGGCAGGTCTCTGGGTGGGTGTTTTTTTACACAGTAGTCAGAACCTACAACATTGTGGTGCCGTGCATTACATGGGCTATACTAAGGGAGCGCCTGTCAGCATAGAGCGAATACGTCCATATACCGACCAGCAGAAAGTGTAAGAGAAGAACTATAGAAGGATGGACCATAGTGGAGCATTCCGGACTGGAGCAACATAAGGAGCCAGAAGGCTTCCCCCCGGTATTCCATGCTATGTGCTCCTTATAAAGTGACATCTCTCCATAGACCCCTCTGTGAAGACCACCCCCTTATCCAGATGATACATTCTCACTTCCACCATATATAATGCATACTGGCCATTTTATTTTTTTTTTCAGAAAATCCCCAATTTTGGGTCGTCAGCTGTAAAAGAAGAAATGCTTTACACCAGTGCTGGGAACCTATGGCAGCGTGCAGAGGGGGCAGCAGAGCCCTCCTGGGGGGCATCATGGCCGCAGCACTAGCGCTACTGGATCGGGCCGGCGGGGAGAACTCTGAGCCGCCGAGTGCCGGCATCAGCTCCGCTACTGCAGCTAGATGTGCGATCTCTCTCGGACGGAAACACATCGAGCTGAAGTGTATTGCAGCGCACGAACTAGCCAGGCCCGTACGCTGCAATACACGCTGCCGGCCAATCAGAGGCCAGCGGCTGCCGGCCAATCAGAGGCCAGCATGACGTCGGCCGGTCAATCAGAGGCCAGCGGCTTCCTTCCAATCAGAGGCCAGCATGAATTCGGCCGGCCAATCAGAGGCCTGCGGCTTCTGGCCAATCAGAGACCAGCATGACGTTGGCCGGCCAATCAGAGGCTAGCGACTTCCGGACAATCAGAAGCGGCTGCCGGCAAATCAGAGGCCAGCATGACGTCGGCTGGCCAATCAGAGGCCAGCGGTCGCTGGCCTCTGATTGGCCGGCAGCGTGTACTGCAGCGCGCACGGACCTGGCTAGTACGTGCGCTGCAATACACTTCAGCTAGATGTGCCGACTACAGGAGAGGATGCTGCGCGGGAGAAGAAGGAAGGTGAGGAGGAGGGTTTATTATGTGTTTTTTTTTTTTTTTTAATATGGGATGCACAATGGCTGGGGGGGAGAGGGAGCATGTATACCAGGACTGAGGGGAGGGCCAGCATATATACCAGGATTGAGGGGAGGGCCAGCATATATACCAGGATTGAGGGGAGGGCCAGGATATATACGAGGATTGAGGGGAGGGCCAGCATATATACCAGTATTGAGGGGAGGGCCAGCATATACACCAGGATTGAGGGGAGGGCCAGCATATATACCAGGATTGAGGGGAGGGCCAGCATATATACCAGGATTGAGGGGAGGGCAGCATATATACCAGGATTGAGGGGAGGGCCAGCATTTATACCAGGATTGAGGGGAGGGACAGCATATATACCAGGATTGAGGGGAGGGCCAGCATATATACCAGGATTGAGGGGAGGGCCAGCATATATACCAGGATTGAGGAGAGGGACAGCATATATACCAGGATTGAAGGGAGGGCCAGCATATATACGAGGATTGAGGGGAGGGCCAGCATATATACAAGGATTGAGAGGAGGGCCAGCATATATACCAGGATTGAGGGGAGGGCCAGCATATATACCAGGATTAAGGGGAGGGCCAGCATATATACCAGGATTGAGGGGAGGGCCAGCATATATACGAGGATTGAGGGGAGGGCCAGCATATATACGAGGATTGAGGGGAGGGCCAGCATATATACCAGTATTGAGGGGAGGGTCAGCATATACACCAGGATTGAGGGGAGGGCCAGCATATATACCAGGATTGAGGGGAGGGCCAGCATATATACCAGGATTGAGGGGAGGGCAGCGTATATACCAGGATTGAGGGGAGGGCCAGCATTTTTACCAGGATTGAGGGGAGGGCCAGCATATATACCAGGATTGAGGGGAGGGCCAGCATATATACCAGGATTGAGGGGAGGGCCAGCATATATACCAGGATTGAGGAGAGGGCCAGCATATATACCAGGATTGAAGGGAGGGCCAGCATATATACCAGGATTGAGGGGAGGGCCAGCATATATACCAGGATTGAGGGGAGGGCCAGCATATATACCAGGATTGAGGGGAGGGCCAGCATATACACCAGGATTGAGGGGAGGGCCAGCATATATACCAGGATTGAGGGGAGGGCAGCATATATACCAGGATTGAGGGGAGGGCCAGCATATATACCAGGATTGAGGGGAGGGCCAGCATATATACCAGGATTGAGGGGAGGGCCAGAATTTATACCAGGATTGAGGGGAGGGCCAGCATATATACCAGGATTGAGGGGAGGGCCAGCATATATACCAGGATTGAGGAGAGGGCCAGCATATATACCAGGATTGAAGAGAGGGCCAGCATATATACCAGGATTGAGGGGAGGGCCAGCATATATACCAGGATTGAGGGGAGGGCCAGCATATATACGAGGATTGAGGGGAGGGCCAGCATATATACGAGGATTGAGGGGAGGGCCAGCATATATACCAGTATTGAGGGGAGGGCCAGCATATACACCAGGATTGAGGGGAGGGCCAGCATATATACCAGGATTGAGGGGAGGGCCAGCATATATACCATGATTGAGGGGAGGGCAGCATATATACCAGGATTGAGGGGAGGGCCAGCATTTATACCAGGATTGAGGGGAGGGCCAGCATATATACCAGGATTGAGGGGAGGGCCAGCATATATACCAGGATTGAGGAGAGGGCCAGCATATATACCAGGATTGAAGGGAGGGCCAGCATATATACCAGGATTGAGGGGAGGGCCAGCATATATACCAGGATTGAGGGGAGGGCCAGCATATATACCAGGATTGAGGGGAGGGCCAGCATATACACCAGGATTGAGGGGAGGGCCAGCATATATACCAGGATTGAGGGGAGGGTAGCATATATACCAGGATTGAGGGGAGGGCCAGCATATATACCAGGATTGAGGGGAGGGCCAGCATATATACCAGGATTGAGGGGAGGGCAGCATATATACCAGGATTGAGGGGAGGGCCAGCATTTATACCAGGATTGAGGGGAGGGCCAGCATATATACCAGGATTGAGGGGAGGGCCAGCATATATACCAGGATTGAGGAGAGGGCCAGCATATATACCAGGATTGAAGAGAGGGCCAGCATATATACCAGGATTGAAGGGAGGGCCAGCATATATACCAGGATTGAGGGGAGGGCCAGCATATATACCAGGATTGAAGGGAGGGCCAGCATATATACCAGGATTGAGGGGAGGGCAGCATTTATACCAGGATTGAGGGGAGGGCCAGCATATATACCAGGATTGAGGGGAGGGCCAGCATATATACCAGGATTGAGGAGAGGGCCAGCATATATACCAGGATTGAAGAGAGGGCCAGTGTAGTGCCGGCGTCCCTGCCCTCTGCTAGGCAGGGACGCTGCTCCTCTCACCGCTCTGCTCCGTGCCCGGCTTCCTCCCCCCGCTCTGCTGTCAGCGCGCGCTCCTTCCCGGCGTCCTCCTCCTGCTCTGCTCTCAGCGCGCGCTCCTTCCCGGCCCCTGTGCTTAGGGCGCGCGCGCGCGCGCTCCCCTCCTCTTAAAGGGGCCGCGCGCGCCGCCCTAAAGAGTCCCCGGCCAATGACCGGAGGACTTCATCATATATAAGGCACCTCCTCCAAAATGGAGGTGCCCGAGCAATGTTGTTTGCACCTGTGTCTCACCTGTGCTTCAGCCCTCAGGTCCCGTTGCCAGTTACCTGCCAGTTTCCTGCCAGTTTCCTGCTAGTTACCTGCCAGTACCTGCCAGTTACCTGCCTGATTCCTGCCCGAATACTTGTTACCTGTCTGCCAGTCTGAGGTCCGACGGTCTGCCTTACTACTCCTGTCAGTCTGTCTAAAGGACCAGCCTGCCCGCTCACCTGGGAGCGCATATCAGCTACCTGCCTGCTTGCCTGAGGTCCGACGGTCTGCCTTACTACTCCGGTCAGTCTGTCTATGGACCAGCCTGCCCGCTCACCTGGGAGCGCTTCTCCGTTATCTGCCTGCTTGCCAGCCCGGAGGCTCCGTTGTCACGTGCTGTGACCACCAGCTATTCCAGAGACTCTTGCCCGCTCACCTGGGAGCGCTTCTCCGTTACCTACCTGCCTGCCAGCCCGGAGGTTCCGCCGTCACGTGCCGTGACCACCTGCTATTCCAGAGACTCTCGCTTGCTCACCTGGGAGCACACATCTACCACCTGCCTGCTAGCCTACCCGGAGGCTCTGCCATCACAGGTCGTACCTACCCCTTACCCAGAGACTGCCCTGATCACTTGCCGTAACTCCCTGTCCGTTCACCCAGAGACTGCCACCCGCTCCCTTACAAGGGCCGCCCCCTTGTATAGTAGCTCAGAGGTTCCGCCTCCCTGACCCGTTACAGTCCGCCTCCCGGACCCGTTACAGTTTGCTCGGGCCATGGAACCCGGTGGCACCCAAGCTCCCTCGCTCTCGGACCTCGGTCTTGAACTGTCCCGTCAGAGGTCCCAACAGGAGGCCATCCTGGGTCACCTGCGGAATGTTAATACTCGCCTGAACACTCTGTCTGATCCACCAACAACCTCCGCCAGTGCCATATCTTGCAATCCGGCGGCTCCGCTGCTCACTAATACTATGGTATCCTACCCCGGACCCCGGCTTTCTGCACCTCCTCGCTTCGGAGGCGACCCCGTCCAGGCTCGGGGCTTCTTGAATCAGTGCACCCTGCATTTTGAACTTTTGTCCTACCAGTTTAACTCCGACCGGGCCAAAATTGCCTTCATCATGTCCCATCTCACCGGGGAGGCCCTGGCCTGGCTGAATCCTCTATGGGAGAGAGGAGACCCCCTGGTGTCCAACTTGCCTGCTTTTCTCACGGCTTTCCGGAAAGTCTTCGACGAACCCGGACGGAAGACCTCATCTGCATCATCGTTGCTACGCCTCCGTCAGGGGAGTCTCACCGTGGGCCAATATGCCATACGGTTCCGTACCCTTGCCTCGGAGCTGGCCTGGGATAACGACGCTCTGGTTTCCGTCTTCTGGGAGGGTCTGTCCGGCCGTATTAAAGATGAACTTGCCGGTCGGGACATTCCTACCACTCTCGATGACTTAATAACTCTTGCCACCCGAATTGACCTACGGTTTCAGGAGCGTGCCAAAGAGGTCACCCGTGAGAGAAGGATTCCACGTTTAGCTCCTACTTTCCAGAAACCCGTCATTCCCTCCATCTCTCCCCAGGTACACTCTCCTGAGCCTATGCAGGTCGACCAGACCAAGATGGTCAAAACCCGTCAGGACTCACGCCGTGCCGAGGGGAGCTGCTTCTACTGTGGCAGTAAGGAGCACCGGATCCGTGCCTGCCCGGAGAGGTCGGGAAACGCCTGTGTCTAGGTTCGCTCAGAGAGGTCCACCTAGACAAGAATAAATCCTCTCCATCCCTGCTGTTGTCAGTTTCGATCATCTACGGGGAGAACCGTTATTTCGAACTAGCCCAACTTGACTCTGGAGCAGCCGGGAACCTTATTTCACAGTCCCTGGTTGAGAAATACCGCATCCCCACCAAACCTCTGGCTGTACCCTTGTCTGTCGCTGCCGTGGATGGGGGCCTCTTACCTCGCCCCATTCAACTCATCACTGAATCCATTACCCTGCAGGTGGGAATGCTGCATTCTGAAAGTATCTCCTTTCATGTTCTGCCTGGACTCTCTCACGCCCTCTTGCTAGGTCTGCCCTGGCTCCAGAGACATGCACCCGTGCTAGACTGGCAAACCGGAGAGGTCCTTCGCTGGGGACAAGACTGTCATAAAACCTGCCTGGTTCCCGTCCATCCCGTCCGTCCCTCTCCTACCCCAGCTAATCTACCTGGACTTCCGATTCCTTATTGGTCTTATGCAGATGTCTTTAATAAAAAGGAGGCAGAGACATTACCACCACATAGACCATACGACTGTCCCATCGATCTGCTACCCGGTACTACTCCTCCCCGTGGGCGTATCTATCCTTTATCCGCTGCTGAGACCCGGTCAATGTCCGAATATATTGAGGAGAATCTGGCCAGAGGATTCATCCGGAAATCTACCTCCCCGGCGGGAGCAGGCTTCTTTTTCGTCAAAAAGAAGGACGGCTCTCTCCGTCCCTGTATAGACTATAGAGGCCTAAACCAGATCACGGTGAAGAATAAGTACCCCCTTCCGCTCATTCCAGAATTATTTGATCGTCTGAGGGGGGCTAGGATCTTCACCAAACTGGACCTTCGTGGGGCGTACAACCTGGTTCGTATTCGTCAGGGGGATGAATGGAAGACGGCATTCAACACCCGGGACGGCCACTATGAATACCTGGTAATGCCCTTTGGTCTCTGTAACGCTCCTGCCGTCTTTCAAGAGTTGGTCAATGACATCTTCCGGGACCTTCTCTACTCCTGCGTAGTGGTGTACCTGGACGACATCTTGGTCTTCTCTCCGGATCTCCAGACTCACCGGAGGGACGTTCGTCAGGTCCTGCTCAGGCTAAGGCAGAACCATCTCTACGCTAAATTTGAGAAGTGCCTCTTTGAGCAGACCTCGCTTCCGTTTCTGGGCTACATTATCTCTCAGACCGGCCTTCAAATGGATCCTGAGAAACTGTCTGCCATCGAGAAATGGCCCCGACCGGAGGGGTTGAAGGCCATTCAGCGTTTCCTGGGCTTCGCCAACTACTACCGCCTCTTCATACCACACTTCTCTTCCCGGACGGCCCCAATTTCTGCGCTCACCCGTAAAGGTACTAATCCCAAAGAGTGGCCACCCGAAGCAGAGGAGGCCTTTCTTTCCCTTAAACAGGCCTTCTCTTCCGCCCCGGTGCTGCATCGCCCAGATGGCAACAAGCAGTTCTTCCTGGAAGTTGACGCCTCCTCCTCTGGAGCCGGAGCGGTACTTACTCAAAAATCATCTTCCGGGAGGATGGTAACTTGTGGCTTCTTCTCTAAACTCTTCTCCTCCTCTGAGCGCAACTATTCCATAGGAGACCGAGAGTTATTGGCCATCAAACTGGCATTGGAGGAGTGGCGTTACCTGCTCGAGGGGGCTCTTCACCCGGTAATAATTTACACTGACCACAAGAACTTGGCTTACCTCCAGCATGCCCAGAGACTTAACCCGCGCCAAGCCCGGTGGTCCTTGTTTTTTGCTCGTTTTGATTTTGTCCTTCATTTTCGCCCGGCTGACAAAAACGTCAAGGCGGATGCCTTGTCTCGATCCTTTCTGGTGTCTGATCTCGAGGAGGATCCGAAACATATCATCGATCCCGCCAGAGTAATGCAGGTGGCTCCCGTGAGTCTAAATCGTCTTCCTCCTGGTAAGACGTTCGTACCAGTACCTGATCGGGAGAAGATTCTACACTGGGGTCATTCGTCTAAACTAGCTGGCCACGCCGGTCAGAAAAAGACCCTCCAGCTTATTACCCGGCACTACTGGTGGCCTAACCTGCACAAGGATGTAATAGACTTTGTTTCTGCCTGTGTGTCCTGCGCCCGCAACAAAGTTCCGAGACACCTGCCGGCCGGCCGCCTCCTACCTCTGTCAGTACCTGCTGCCCCCTGGCAGCATATAGCGATGGACTTCATTACTGATCTGCCCGTCTCTGCCGGTTGTACGGTCATTTGGGTGGTCGCTGACCGCTTCTCCAAGATGGCTCACTTCATTCCACTGCCAGGTCTTCCGTCTGCACCCGAGCTGGCTAAAGACTTTATCCGCCACATCTTCCGTCTTCATGGCCTGCCCCGTCACATCGTGTCGGATCGTGGGGTACAGTTCACTTCCCGTTTCTGGAGAGCCACTTGTAAATTGCTGGACGTCACCCTGGACTTCTCCTCCGCTTACCACCCACAGTCTAATGGTCAAGTGGAGCGGATCAATCAGAACCTGACCAGTTACCTTTGGCACTTCGTTAATGCCCACCATTCTGACTGGGTGGATCTCCTGCCATGGGCCGAATTCTCGTACAACAATCACGAGAGCGAGTCTTCCTCCAAATCCCCGTTTTTTGTAGTCTACGGTCAGCATCCTCGGATCCCGTTTCCCGTCTCCACCTCGGCGGACAATCCGGCTGCGGAATCTCTTGTTAACAAATTTTCCTCCATATGGGAGAGTACCCGGTCCGCACTCCTTCTGTCATCCGAGCGTATGAAAAGACACGCTGACAAAAAACGTCTGGACCCTCCTCAATTCCGCCCTGGGGATAAAGTCTGGCTCTCGTCCAAATATGTCCGGCTCAAGATCCCTTCCTATAAGTTAGGGCCTCGGTTCATCGGCCCACTGGAGGTCATCAGTCAGATCAACCCGGTGGCCTATAAATTGAAACTCCCGGCCAACTTACGGATCCCTAACTCCTTCCATGTGTCTCTCCTCAAACCTGTGGTACTTAACTCTTTTTCCAAGTCTACAGGTACGCCTCCTGCTCCGGTTTCTGCTGAGGACGAGTTTGAGGTAGAGAACATTCTTGCCACCAAAAGGGTAAGAGGAAAGACCTTTTTCCTGGTAGATTGGAGGGGGTTTGGTCCTGAGGAGAGAACGTGGGAGCCCCGGGAGAACATCCATGCCCCTCTCATCCTAGCTAAATTTCTGTCTGGCCTAAAAAAGGGGGGGCCTAAAGGGGGGGGTACTGTAGTGCCGGCGTCCCTGCCCTCTGCTAGGCAGGGACGCTGCTCCTCTCACCGCTCTGCTCCGTGCCCGGCTTCCTCCCCCCGCTCTGCTGTCAGCGCGCGCTCCGTCCCGGCGTCCTCCTCCTGCTCTGCTCTCAGCGCGCGCTCCTTCCCGGCCCCTGTGCTTAGGGCGCGCGCGCGCGCGCTCCCCTCCTCTTAAAGGGGCCGCGCGCGCCGCCCTAAAGAGTCCCCGGCCAATGACCGGAGGACTTCATCATATATAAGGCACCTCCTCCAAAATGGAGGTGCCCGAGCAATGTTGTTTGCACCTGTGTCTCACCTGTGCTTCAGCCCTCAGGTCCCGTTGCCAGTTACCTGCCAGTTTCCTGCCAGTTTCCTGCTAGTTACCTGCCAGTACCTGCCAGTTACCTGCCTGATTCCTGCCTGAATACTTGTTACCTGTCTGCCAGTCTGAGGTCCGACGGTCTGCCTTACTACTCCTGTCAGTCTGTCTAAAGGACCAGCCTGCCCGCTCACCTGGGAGCGCATATCAGCTACCTGCCTGCTTGCCTGAGGTCCGACGGTCTGCCTTACTACTCCGGTCAGTCTGTCTATGGACCAGCCTGCCCGCTCACCTGGGAGCGCTTCTCCGTTATCTGCCTGCTTGCCAGCCCGGAGGCTCCGTTGTCACGTGCTGTGACCACCAGCTATTCCAGAGACTCTTGCCCGCTCACCTGGGAGCGCTTCTCCGTTACCTACCTGCCTGCCAGCCCGGAGGTTCCGCCGTCACGTGCCGTGACCACCTGCTATTCCAGAGACTCTCGCTTGCTCACCTGGGAGCACACATCTACCACCTGCCTGCTAGCCTACCCGGAGGCTCTGCCATCACAGGTCGTACCTACCCCTTACCCAGAGACTGCCCTGATCACTTGCCGTAACTCCCTGTCCGTTCACCCAGAGACTGCCACCCGCTCCCTTACAAGGGCCGCCCCCTTGTATAGTAGCTCAGAGGTTCCGCCTCCCTGACCCGTTACAGTCCGCCTCCCGGACCCGTTACAGCCAGCATATATACCAGGATTGAAGGGAGGGCCAGCATATATACCAGGATTGAGGGGAGGGCCAGCATATATACCAGGATTGAGGGGAGGGCCAGCATATATACCAGGATTGAGGGGAGGGCCAGCATATATACCAGGATTGAGGGGAGGGCCAGCATATACACCAGGATTGAGGGGAGGGCCAGCATATATACCAGGATTGAGGGGAGGGCAGCATATATACCAGGATTGAGTGGAGGGCCAGCATATATACCAGGATTGAGGGGAGGGCCAGCATATATACCAGGATTGAGGGGAGGGCAGCATATATACCAGGATTGAGGGGAGGGCCAGCATTTATACCAGGATTGAGGGGAGGGCCAGCATATATACCAGGATTGAGGGGAGGGCCAGCATATATACCAGGATTGAGGAGAGGGCCAGCATATATACCAGGATTGAAGAGAGGGCCAGCATATATACCAGGATTAAAGGGAGGGCCAGCATATATACCAGGATTGAGGGGAGGGCCAGCATATATACCAGGATTGAAGGGAGGGCCAGCATATATACCAGGATTGAGGGGAGGGCCAGCATATATACCAGGATTGAAGGGAGGGCCAGCATATATACCAGGATTGAGGGGAGGCCCACCATATATACCAGGATTGAGGGGAGGGCCAGCATATATACCAGGATTGAGGGGGGCAGCATATATACCAGGATTGAGGGGAGGGGCAGCATATATACCAGGATTGAGGAGAGGGCCAGCATATATACCAGGATTGAAGAGAGGGCCAGCATATATACCAGGATTGAAGGGAGGGCCAGCATATATACCAGGATTGAGGGGAGGGCCAGCATATATACCAGGATTGAAGGGAGGGCCAGCATATATACCAGGATTCAGGGGAGGGCCAGCATATATACCAGAATTGAGGGGAGGGCCGGCATATATACCAGGATTGAGGGGAGGGCCTGCATATATACCAGGATTGACGGGAGGGCCACCATATATACCAGGATTGAGGGGAGGGCCAGCACATATACCAGGATTGAGGGGGGGGGCAGCATATATACCAGGATTGAGGGGGGGCCAACATATATATCAGGATTGAGGGGAGGGCCAGCATATATACCAGGATTGAGGGGAGGGCCAGCATATATACCAGGATTGAGGGGGGGGCCAGCACATATACCAGGATTGAGGGGAGGGCCAGCATATATACCAGGATTGAGGGGAGGGCCAGCACATATACCAGGATTGAGGGGAGGGCCAGCATATATACCAGGATTGAGGGGAGGGCCGGCATATATACCAGGATGTGGGCGAGCACATTCTTTATTTCTGCAGTCTCTTACCCCTGCTCCTGTCTGTGGCTACTCTATGCTGCCCTCGCCTGCTCTTTGTATCAGTTGTTTGTATCAGTAAAACCTCAATATTTAGGATAAATTGCCGTGTTGGCACTTGGCGATAAATAAGTGGGTTTTGGATTGCAGTTTGGGCACTCGGTCTCTAAAAGATTCGCCATCACTGTTTTAAACCAATCAATGTGCAAATATCAACATTTTTGAGAAAATACAATACATTTGATCAGATGTCAAAAAATATTTCAGAAAAAAAAAATTGTGATCAGAAATCATAAAGAAAAATTAACTCTTTAATACCATTTTTACCAAAAATACATTGTAAAAAAAAAGAAGTGTAATTTTCTACAGTACAATATTTATTTCTATTTTTCTCAAATGAATTTTCATTTTAGGCCCCCCAAAAATTGAAAATCAATGTAAAAAGTGTATTTTAATACAATAAAAAAAATCAGGGTAATTGTTCAGTTGTATTGCCAGTTTTACAGCACGACCCGTAGCGATTTACGATCCCACAGTCCGATGAGCTACAATCTTCCTGAGAAAGGATTCATCAATGTATCAGATGCTTTCTTGCATGTTTCTACATGGAGCAATACACATATGTTCCATGTCCCTTCCTCTAAGAAACCTTCAATGAACCCTGATAGGATCTACAGAGAATAGACAAGACGTCCTTTACAGTGTTACACACTTACTCGATACTCAGTCTAATTTCATCATTCATTTTACTTTCTGCTTATAAATGCATTCATTAAAATAATGAATATCTGCATTGAGGACAGTAGAAGAACGAGTTTGTGTTTGTTCATCAAGATGCATTATCTTGGTTTCGTCTTGGCACTGTTAACTGTTGGTAGGTAGGCAGAGTACTGGAGAGGTTGCTCCCGTCGTTCAGAGAGTTGCTCCGGTGCGGTGTTCTGTTGGTAGACTGACCGCTTTGTTGGTTTGCTATCAGGTGGTGAATCATATAGGTTATGAGATTGAGTTTATGATCCATTTGAGTTACCTACAAATATATAAAAAAAAATTCAAACAAAGAAAATAGCATAGATACAGACCACACTCCATACACATTTTACACTACCCATGAGCGCTGCCTGATATTGTAGCTTATCCCTAACCAAATCAATGGGGCACTGAGTTGCAATACCAGACACACCCCATGGACAAGAGAGGCACAGTTTTGGGGAGAAATAAAGTAGATAGATCCTTTAATGCAATATTGGTTAGCCATTTAGACATTGTTGTTTTATTTGAAAACTAGAGTTGGTGCGATTCGTTTCGCAGCACTGGGTCCATCAGCCACGTCAGTAATCTTTGGATGCTGGACAGGAGCCTCAAGACCTGCCTTCTACCTTCCAAGATCCCTGCTTCTCTTCTGATTAGCTGCATCTTTATGGTTACAGCAAGATGCATATGTGACATTGCATCAGGCCGGCTAATCAGTAGAACAGCTGTGGATGCCGGGATGTAGGAGGTGGTTCTCAGGGCTCCGATGCAGCCGTCACAGATTATGGATGTGGCTGATGGACTGGGTCCTGCGAATTGACTCGCACCAACTCTATTGGAAACCTTTGTCAGATTGAACTACTTAATGAACTCAGAAAGAGCTTTCTGTCCACATCCATGAAAGTAGTAGCCAACACTTAAAGGGGTTTTCTACTACTCGGACATCTCCTTCTCCATATATATATTTTTGCCCTCAGTAAAATAATAACACCTATACTCCCTTCCAGTATTCCAGCCGTGTCGGCATTGGCTCTCCTTGGGATCACGTGACATTGTTATGTCAAGTGATCCCTGCTGCCAATCAGCGCTGGCTTCACTCTTCCTGCCTCCAGTTTTAGCACATACCTGTACATCCGGAGGAAGTAAGAGCAGCAACATCTCTCACTTCCTCTGGATGTATGCAAGTTGGTCAAAGGCGGGGAGAGTAAAGTCAGCACTGATTGCCCCTAGGAATCATGAGACATAATGTCATGCTGTCACGCAAGGTGTGGGAAAGACTAAGTGCAACACAAAGGGAAAACGGAAAGGGAACCCAGACTAGGGAAAGTGGGGAGTGGAGAACTCCTAGGCTGATCTAGTGTCACCCTGTCTCCACTAATGTCCCTTTATTGGTTCTTCACCAATCGCCGCACGCATACCTCAGCCTGTCTATCCCTGGCATTAGGCTCAGGCTAGGGAGCAGAAAGGATGAGCACTAGTTGATCCCCACTGAACACTAAAGACAACAAGGGGGGACAAACAAGGGAAAATCGCTTAGCTTTACTCGACTCCAGACAAATGCGCACACGTTCTCTAGCACCAGAGAGATAGAAGTACTGCTCTTGCTCAAGCCTTCACAAGGGGCAATGAATATCGCTGGCACCTCCCTCTGGCTCACAACAGGTATTTATACATCCAGGCCAGGGTGTTAATTAGCCCGAGGAAGCTAGCCCCTGGGTCCTAGAGATACATATTCTAAGAAGTTGTCTGTAAGGCCAAATGAAGAGATCTCCTGCAACCAACTGCAGGATGACTGTCTGTCACTTCTGACACACCCATGACACACGCAATCCCCAGGAGAGCCAGTGCAGACACCGCTGGAATAGTGCTGGCACTGGAGGTGAGTATAGGTGTTATTATTTTACTGGGGGACACACATATGGATTGAGAAGGAGTTGTCTGAGTAATGGAAAACCCCTTTAAGCCTCCATACACAATAGACTAAGCTAATAGTCTAAGGGGACATCCAGACTCTTCCCTGACAGATGAGGTCAGAGGAGGTAAAATTCAAACTGCCTGACCCTTAATGCCTGACCCTTTTGTTATTCAGGTGATAAGCTGCTGCCAGAGCCGTTTGGCAGTGATTTTCACAGTTCTCCACTTTGAAAACACATGAACATTTAACCAAGCCAAACCTTCTCGTGTATGAGAGTTGGGAGAGGTAGTGGACGGCCGAACCAGCAATCAACTTTCAGTTATTGTGTGTGGCCACCTTAACTTGTGTGTGCAAGTCACAGATGACCACAGGTATTTAGACTCTTTGCAGTGTATGAGCAGCGCTGTAGAATTGGTGTCTGGATGCACCATTATGTATTTTACACTTTTTCAGAGAGTGAGGAATATTCTGTATGTAGTATGTGGTAATTGTCTGTATATCCTGTACTCCATGTGTGTATGTGTAAGTAGTAGCTGTGCATAATATAAATATATATGGTTTTATCTTATTTTCTTACCTTGTCCTCGACACGGTTCAATCTTGACCCAATTGTATTAGTGCCTCGATCTTTCACTTTATCTGGAAATAAATAAAAGTAAAAAAAAGTCATTTTTAAATTTACTATTAGAAATTAGCATTTTTTTGGGTCCACTGGCATTCAACCAAATTTGTGAAACTGTTTACGATTTACAGTTCAGAGAATATAACATGAGAAACGATTTACCTATTTTTCCACAAAGCGATGAAATATGGCATCCTTATTCTGGACAACCTCTTAAAAAAAGGCTTTCCCATTGTTACAAATGACGGCATGTTGCTTGGATTTGCCATCATATGGTGTCAGATTATTACCATTACTATTGTTAATTTCTCTAAAACATAGCATTTATTCCATTTCATAGTGGTAGGAAGTGGAATCTATCCAGAAAGAAACAGTGAGGGCTTCCCCAATGACTGGTCCAGTCTGTAAGAAAGGAAAAAAATCACTGGTGTAATCAAAAAGTATTTTTATTGAAGAGAAATTCCACCTAAAACTTGCAAACTGTCTCTTCCAGTGCCACCTATTGGAAGTAGCAATCCTAAAAGTCAATATCAACCTTTTAACAAGCCTTTCCACATGATTTAGGATAAATGGTAAACTAGAATCTCAATTTGCAGCCATGGTGTTTCGGGGTGTTGCCCCTCAGCAGTGCAAAGCATGAGATCTGATTTAGCTGTGTGAGAGACTTCAGAAGGAAAAACTTTACCCCTTAGATCCTAGTGAGGAGAGTGAAATGCCAGAGTAAGGAGGCTTATAAACCATGCAATGGGGAGCTTACGAGCCTCTTTACACTGGCATTTTTTAGACAAATCATCTTACTTTTCCTCTAAGGATTCAATTTTCTTCCTTTTTTTCTATTATTTTATCACTGTTGATGACTCCCACTGATTTGCTATAGCAATGAGATGTGCACATATATACATATATACAGTTGAAACCAGAAGTTTACATACACTATATAAAAAGACACATATGCATGTTTTTCTCAAAATCTGACATGAAATAAGAATAAACCTTTCCCGTTTTAGGTCAATTAGGATTACCATAATTTTTAATATTTGCCAAATGTTAGAATAATAAGAAAGATAATGTTTTAACCACTTCGCTCCAGAGCCTGTTTTTGCCTTCGTGACCGGGCCAATTTTTTCAATTCTGACCACTGTCACTTTATGAAGTAATTACTCTGGAACGCTTCAACGGATTCCCCTGATTCTGAGATTGTTTTTTCGTGACATATTGTACTTCATGATAGTGGTAAAATTTCTTTGATATCACTTGTGTTTATTTGTGAAAAAATCGGAAATTTGGCAAAAATTTTGAAAATTTTGCAATTTTCAAACTTTGAATTTTCATGCCCTTAAATCAGAGAGATATGTCACACAAAATAGTTAATAAATAACATTTCCCACATGTCTACTTTACATCAGCACAATTTTGGAACCAAAATTTTTTTTTTGTTAGGGAGCTATAAGGGTTAAAAGTTGACCAGCGATTTCTCATTTTTCCAACAAAATTTACAAAAACATTTTTTTAGGGACCATATCATATTTGAAGTCACTTTGAGGGGTCTTTATGACAGAAAATACCCAAAAGTGACACCATTCTAAAAACTGCACCCCTCAAGGTGCTCAAAACCACATTCAAGAACTTTATTAACCCTTCAGGTGCTTCACAGGAATTTTTGGAATGTGGAAGAAAAAAATTAACATTTAACTTTTTTCACAAAAATGTTACTTTAGACCTAATTTTTTTTATTTTCACAGGGGTAACAGGAAAAAATGGACCCCAAAATTTTTTGTGCAATTTCTCTTGAGCGCGCTGATACCCCATATGTGAGGGAAAACCACTGTTTGGGCGCACTGCAGGGTTCGGAAGGGAAGGAGCGCTATTAGACTTTTTGAATGTAAAATTTGTCTGAATAATTAGCAGACGCCATGTTGCGTTTGGAGAGCCCCTGATGTTCCTAAACAGTGGAAACCTCCCACAAGTGACACCATTTTGGAAACTAGACCCCTTAGGGAACATATCTAGATGTGAGGTGAGCACCTTGAACCCCAAGGTGCTTCACAGAAGTTTATAATATTGAGCTGTAAAAATAAAATGTTCACATTTTTCCCACAAAAACGTTTTATATCCCTTAATTTTGCATTATCATAAGGGTAATAGGATAAATTGCACCATGAAATTTATTGTGCAGTTTCTCCTGAACACGCCGATACCCCATATGTGGAGGCAAACCACTGTTTGGGCGCACGGCAGGGTTTGAAAGGGAAGGAGCTCCATTTGACTTTTTGAATGTAAAATTTGTTTGAATAATTAGCGGACGCCATGTTGCATTTGGGGAGCCCCTGATGTGCCTAAACAGTGGAAACCCCCCACAAGTGACACCATTTTGGATACTAGACCCCTTAGGGAACTTATCTAGATGTGTGGTGAGCACCTTGAACCCCAAGGTGCTTCACAGAAGTTTATAATATTGAGCTGTAAAAATAAAATTTTCACATTTTTCCCACAAAACCGTTTTTCATCCCTTAATTTTGCATTATCATAAGGGTAATAGGATAAATTGCACCATGAAATTTGTTGTGCAATTTCTCCTGAACACGCCGATACCCCATATGTGGAGGCAAATTACTGTTTGGGCGCATGGCAGGGTTTGAAAGGGAAGGAGCGCCATTTGACTTTTTGAATGGAAAATTTGTTTGAATAATTAGCAGACGCCATGTCGCATTTGGGGGGCCCCTAATGTGCCTAAACAGTGGAAACCCCCCACAAGTGCCACCATTTTGGAAACTAGACCCCTTAGGAAACTTATCTAGATGTGTGGTGAGCACCTTGCACCCCAAGTGCTTCACAGAAGTTTATAATATTGAGCCGTAAAAATACAATTTTCACATTTTTCCCACAAAAAATGTTTTTCATTCCCTAATTTTGCATTATCATAAGGGTAACAGGATAAATTGCACTGAGTACGCCGATACCCCATATGTGGGGGAAAACCACTGCTTTGGTGTACGGCAGGGTTCGGAAGAGAAAGGAGCGCTATGTTGGCTGGGATAGGTGGCAGACACCATGTCACATTTGAAGAGTCGCTGACATGCCAAAACAGCAGAAACCCCCACAAGTGACCCCATTTTGTAAACTACATCTCTCAAGGAATTCATCTAGGGAAGTAGTGAATATTTTTTAATTTTTAAATTTATACCATTGGGCAGTGAAAAAAGCATAATTATATTTTTACCACAAAAAAATGTTTTACCCTCAGATTTTACATTTTCACACAGGGCAATGGGTAAAAATGGTGCCGAAATGTGTCACACAATTTCTACTAAAAGTGGCAATACCCCATATGTGGCTGTATTGTACCGCTCAGCCATACGGCGAGATCTGGGGGTGACGGAGTGCTATTTGACAATTGGAGAACAAATTATTGTAGAATAGGCATTTGAATTTGGGAGCACAACATTTTCTGAATTTCTTTTGGGGGGCAAGGGCCATTTCGCTTTTCCAGAGCCTTTCTGCTACCAGTAACTTGGAAGTCCCTTATATTTTTAACAGATGACGGACCTGAGTGGGGGCTAGCTTTTTTTGAGGACTGAGTTGAAGCTTTTATTGGGAACATTTTACGTAACATTTATCCGGCGCTCTAGGCTGAGCACTTACATCGGGGTTTCCATCTAAATTTCCAAGTGATGTAATTCAGATGAAACCCCTGCGGGATCCATTCACTATAATGAGGCAGCAGAGTTACTCTGGACTCCGTCTGGCCTCTGTTTAGCGGTGTCCTTTTTTTCAGAAGTGCACAAAACTGTGGCCAACCGCACTTTTATGCACGCCTAAAACAAATGACACCGTGGGATCCCAGGCCAGACGGCATCCACAGTGGCCTATATCTGCCTCATTAGAGGGAATCTTCCGTCATGGGTTTTGTCTGAATCACGTATTTCAGAGATTTACACGGAAACTCTTGTGTAAGCGCTCAGCGCAGAGCGCAGGATAAATGTGGGCAGAGCCTTACTGCGATCTTTGGGAGACATAATAAACAAATCAGTAGCCGGTGAAGAATTGGTTTTATTTATTTTTTACTCCTTTCCTCGTGTGATATAACTGATTAGATTACTTTATTCTTCGGGTCGGTGTGATTACAGCGATACCAGAATCATATCGGGTTTTTATGATTGACAGCTGTCACAGACTAAAAGACGCTTTTTTTTGCAAAATCTAGTTTTTGCATCACCTATTTTGAGAGCTATAATTTTTCCATATTTTGGCTGACAGAGTCATGTGATGGCTTGTTTTTTGCGGGACGAGTTGACATTTTTATTGGTACCATTTTTGGGTACGTGACATTTTTTGATCGCTTTCTATTCCGTTTTTTGGGAGGTAAAATTAACAAAAACCAACAATTCAGGAATTGTTTTTTGAGGGTTTTTTTTTATGCCGTTCTGCGTGTGGTAAAAGTGATCAGGCAGCGTTATTCTTCGGGTCAGTACATTTACAGCGATGCTACACTTACTGTATTTTTTTTATTTTTTGGCGCTTTTACACAATAAAACAATTTTATGCTTTATTCTGAGCGCTATAACTTTTTTATTTTTCGGCTGATGGAGCTGTATGGCGGCTTTTTTTTGCGGAACAAGATGACGTTTTCAGCGGTACCATTTTTATTTCTATTTTGCTTTTTGATCGCATTTTTTTCCACTTTTTGTTTGGCGATATGATGAAAAAGCATATTTTTTTGCCACGTTTTTTATTTATTTTTATTACGGTGTGCACAGAAGGAGTTAATTAGTGTGACACTTTTATAGCTTGGGTTGTGTACTTTTTTTGGTTTTGTAAAAATATACGGATTTATTGGTTTAATATTTTATTTATTTTTTATTTATTTTGTGATTTTTTTTAAACAGTTTAAAAACTTTTTTTTAACTTTTTTTTTACATTTTTACTTAGTCCTTGTATGGGACATTAATTTTTATTTTTCTGATCACTGATCTCATGTAATGTAATAGACATGTATTACATTACATGAGATCTTTGCTGACTGTTTCACACCGTGTCTCCTGCCAGGCTTCAGCTGCAGGCTGAGCCAGGCAGGACACCATATATGGCAGATCTGGAGGTGGTCATGTGACCTCCAGCTGCCATAGCTACCCCAGGTCCTGGAAGGTATCAGGGGTCGTCGGAGAGGTAAGTAAGACGACCCCCTCTCCTCTGTCTATCTTCTATATGCCGCGATCACTATAGATCGCGGCATATAGAACATAGCAAAGGGTTAACATCACTGGGACCTGATCCAATCAGGTCCCGATGATGTCCCCTGTCAGAGCTAACGCTCTGCACCGGAATCGCAGCGCTTGCAGGACCCTGGGGGTCCTGAGCGCTGCGAGACCACCCACCGTTTTTAAACGTCGGCGCTGCACAGAGCCCAGCAAGCGCCGACGTTTATCTACAGTGGGCGGTCGGGAACCGGTTAAATAATTTGCCTGCTCCAGTGGTTTTGGGGTTACCTTGGTTAAAATTGCACAATCCTGTACTGGACTGGTCTACCAATGAAATTAAGTCTTGGAGTCCTAAGTGTTATGATAGATGTTGTAACGGTCGCATTGCTGCTGTGGAAAGAGGGGAATTACCTGTACCTATTCAGGATTTTTGGAAGGTTTTTTCAGAGGAGGAGTTGCAAGTTTTGCCTCCTCATAGGGACTATGATTGTACTATTGAGTTTGTCCCTGGAGCAACTCTTCCCAAGAGTCGCTTATTTAATCTTACTATCCCTGAGAGAAAGGCCTTGGAGGAATACATACAGACAAGCTTGGCCGCCGGTCACATTAGACCTTCTAAGTCACCTGTGGTTGTTGGATTTTTTTTTGGAAAAAAAAAGGACGGCGGTTTACGTCCATGTCTGGACTTTCGCGAAATTAATAAAATTACAGTACGCAATTCCTATTCACTGCCATTAATTCCTGACTTGTTCAACCAGTTAGTGGGGGCCAAGTGGTTCTCTAAGATTGATCTCCGGGGGGCATACAATTTGTTACGTATGAAGGAAGGTGATGAGTGGAAAACTGCTTTTAACACTCCAGTGGGTCATTTTGAGAATCTGGTTATGCCCTTTGGTCTTACCAACGCACCAGCTTTTTTTCAGAACCTTATTAATGACATCCTAAGACCGTTGATCGGTAAGAATGTGGTGTTGTATTTGGATGACATTTTGATTTTTGCGCCGGATCTGGAGTCTCATTGGCAGAGCGCACGTGAGGTATTGCAGTTGTTAAGCGACAATTCACTTTTTGCTAAGCTGGAGAAATGTGAGTTCGCTGTGCAGAGAATTAGTTTTTTGGGCTACATTATCTCCAGTGAGGGCTTTGAGATGGATCCGGTGAAGGTTCAGGCGGTGCAGGAATGGCCTAGGCCTATTAGTTTGAAACCAATACAGAGATTTTTGGGTTTCGCCAATTATTGCAGAAAATTCATTAAGAATTTTTCTATAATTGTTAAGCCGCTGACCGATCTCACCAGGAAAGGTGCGAATACGGTTCAGTGGACTACTGAGGCCATTGAAGCTTTTGTGTATCTCAAGGAGAGGTTCAGTTCTGCCCCCATCCTTATGCAGCCTGATGAGACCAAGCCTTTTTTGGTCGAGGTTGATGCTTCTTCGGTGGGGGTCGGTGCTGTTTTGTCTCAGGAAAACAAGGAAGGAGTACATCCCTGTGCCTTTTTTTTCAAAAAAATTTTCTGAGACCGAACTTAATTCCGATGTCGGTAATCGGGAATTGCTGGCGATTAAACTCGCATTTGAACATTGGCGTCATCTCTTGGAAGGTGCTAAATTTACCATTCAGGTTTTTACTGATCGTAAGAATCTGATCTATCTTGATGCTGCCAAGCGCTTGAATGCCCGTCAAGCTAGGTGGGCACTTTTTTTTTCGCGGTTTAATTTTTCTGTTACTTACATCCCGTGTACCAAGAATGTAAAAGCTGATGCTTTATCTCTCAGTTTTTCTCCCATGGTTGGTAGCGAGGAGGAGGAGAGCATTTTACAGGAAGGTGTTGTGATAGCAGCATTGGACTCCGTTTTGGAAGATGGGATTCTGAAAGCCCAGGAGTATGCCCCATCTAACACTCCCCATGGAAGGTTGTTTGTGCCTTGGAACTTTATGAGAGATTTGTTTGTGGAGTGTCATAAGTCTCGGTTGGCAGGTCATCCAGGAATTTCGGAGACTAAGAGACTTGTAGGTCGCAGTTTTTGGTGGCCTGGGTGGCAGAAGGAAGTCATTAAGTGGGTGCGTCAATGTACTGTGTGTGCTAGATCTAAGTCTTCACATGCTCCTGCTGCGGGGTTGCTTTGCCCTCTGGAGGTTCCTAGTGCTCCTTGGACGCATCTTGCTATGGATTTTATTACTGACCTTCCTGCCTCTGAGGGTTTCACTGTTATCTGGGTGGTCGTGGACCGTTTTAGCAAGATGTGTCACTTGGTTCCCTTCATCAAACTGCCCTTCGCCAGGACACTCGCTAAGGCTTTTGTTAAAGAAATTGTCAGGCTCCATGGCGTTCCTTCCGACATTGTTTCCGATAGGGGACCTCAGTTCGTGGCTCGTTTTTGGCGTGCCTTTTGTGACAGGTTGGGAGTCCATTTGTCATTTTCGTCTGGTTATCATCCTGAGTCTAATGGACAGACAGAAAGAAAGAACCAGGATGTTGAACAGTTTTTGCGTTGTTTTGTGGCTGACAATCAAGAGGGGTGGTCTGAGTTTCTGCCACTGGCTGAATTTGCTCTTAACAACCATACATCCTCTTCTGCTGGGTGTTCTCCTTTTTTTTGTTGTACTGGGAGACATCCGTCGTTTGGGTCATTCTCCAAATTGGTATCGGCTGTGCCGGAGGAGGAGAATTTTTCCGATGATTTGGAGAGAGTTTGGACTGATGTACGTCGTAACCTTCAAGAGGCCAACAAAAAATCCAAGAGGTACTTTGACAGGAAACGTCAAGAGGTTTTGTTTACTGTTGGTGACATGGTTTGGTTGTCCTCTAGGAATCTGCGGTTGAGGATTCCTTCTAAGAAATTGGGCCCGAAGTTTGTAGGTCCGTTTAAGGTGCTTCAGGTAGTTAACCAATCTGCTGTTAGGTTGGAGGTTCCTACCTCCTGGAAGATTAATCCGGTGTTTCATGTTTCCTTATTGAAAAAAGCTGATGTTTCTGATAGGGACGCCACTGTCTCTGTTCCTCCGGTGGAGGAAGAAGGTGAATATGAAATTTCTCGCATTCTTAATTCTAGATGGCATAGAGGGAGATTGCAGTATCTCGTCGCTTGGAAGGGTTTCGGTCCCGAGGATAACTCCTGGGTAAGGGCGGATGATGTCTCTGCTCCTAGACTTGTCGGAGCGTTTCACAGGAGGTTTCCTGATAGACCTGGGCCTGGAGGATCCGGAGGATCCTCATTGAAGAGGGGGTACTGTTAGAACCCTCCTGTTAGTTTTTTCTATTTTGCTGGTCACATGACTTTTTGCCTATATAATCCAGCTCCGCCCTCCTGGCCTTGCAGGACTTCAGTGTTACATTTACTCTTAAGCTAGCCAGGTGCCTTGTACCTTACTCTGTAGTTTGCTTGGTCTTTTGACCACTAGTACTTCTGTTTGTTTGTTTGTCTTTGCTCTGCTACAATTTCTGCTAGGAGGTGTCCAACTATATCCCAGTCCTTAGTTCTTGTAGGGACCCCTCCCTTATATCTATAGGTCAGCGTTCGGACTAGCCGGGGACTTAGGCGGGTCTGTTCACAAGGAACAGGTCCCCCGCTGCATCGTAGGGAATCAGCTTAGTCCTATGGTAGGGACAGTTTTCCTTTCTTTCCTTAGTGTTTGTAGCAGTTCATAACAGCTCCCTGCATTCCACCGGTATGGGGCCACTCAATATTCCCACCGCGTGAAGGAGGAAGACTTAACAACCATCATGATCAATCCCCTACCTCACCACAGCTGGGCCAAGACCCAAGATAGTGACCCTGCAGTCCGCATGGTGAAAGACCTGCTGACCCGAGAAGACGTCCGTCTAGATCCGGATGCCCCAAAGGAAGCCAAGCAGCTATGGAAAGAGAAGAGCAGGCTGTTCCTCTATGAAGGTAAGCTGTGCAGAAGACTCGTCAACCACCGGACGCACGAGCTGACCTGGCAAGTCGTCCCAAGGCGAGATGCAGCTATGGTCCTGGAGGCTTACCATGACAGAGCGGGGCACTTCGGCTGGAAGAAACTGGAGTTCCTGCTAAGAGGACGGTTCTTCTGGATCAGCATGAGAGGGGCTGTAGAGAAGTGGTGCAGAGACTGTGGCCCTTGTAATCTAAGGAGGAAGGACCGCACCAGCCAGAAGACACCCTTGAGGCCCATCGTCACCAAGCAGCCTCTTGATCTGGTAGCTCTGGACCACGTCAAATTGGCTCCAAGCCGGTCAGGATACGTTTATGCCCTGACAATCATGGACCACTATTCCCGATTTCTAGTGGTGGTCCCGGTAAAAGACTTGACAGCTCAAACGGCGGCCAGAGCCTTCCAGCAAACCTTCTGCCACCCACACGGGTATCCAGAACAGGTCCTGACAGACCAAGGTCCTGGATTCGAGGCCAAAATCTTCCAAGAGTTCTGCAACCTCTATGGCTGTAAGAAGATTCGGACAACGCCTTACCACCCACAAACCAAAGGGATGTGTGAGAAAATGAACAATATAGTCATTGATCTCATGAAGACGTTGCCCCTGGAGGAATGCAGCCTGTGGCCAGAAAAACTGCCGGACCTGATAGACTTATACAACCATATCCCGGTGAATGCTACAAACTGCACCCCGGCTTACCTGATGAGAGCCAGACCAGGTAAGCTGCCCATAGACCTGGAGATGGGAGTCCTAACACCCAAGGACACCTCCCCAGATGCGGACTGGGATACGGAAAGGCGACTGCAGTACAAGAAGGTACAGGAGAGTGTGGAGAAGAGCCTGGCCCAGGCGAGACAAAAACAAGAGAGGCTCTTCAACCAACACGTCCCTGCTTGTCCCCTGGAACCTGGTGAGCAGGTTCTGAAGCGAAAGAGAAGGCTACATAAGCTGGATGACCAGTGGGAAAGGGAACCCTACACAGTACTGCAGTCTGATCACGACAACCCGAAGGTGTGCGTGGTCACTAAGGATGGAGGAGAAACCACTAGTACCGTCTCCAGAGACCACCTAAAAATGTGCCCCGAGCAACTCCGTAGTGCAGAAGAGGATCAAAGTGACCTTGAACCCGCAGAGGACAAGGAAGAAATGATCAGCACCATTCTCGGAGAATTCCCTCAGTCCTGGACTCGAATAAACGGTGCCATAGTGGTACCCGTCCTGCATTTCCTGCAACCGGCTCAGCAACAACCTACACCAGAGCAGGAAGGTGGAGAAGAACAAGCAGTTCCAGAGGCAGAAGGGCCTGTACCAGCAGCCCAGGAGAGTCAACCCTCTGCTGACAGTGAGCCTGCCATGCCTGCGGTAAGCCAGAGGACCCGCAGACAGCTGCCTGCCCTGCCTGTAAGTTTAGCCAGTGACTGCACCCCGAGCGCTAGTGAGAAAAACCAGGTTAGACCACCACCAGACAGTGGGTTACGTAGGTCAACCCGAAGCACTAAGGGGCAAATGCCAGCTCGCTGGAAGATCTAAGTGGATAATGTATGTATTTAATGTGTTATGTTGTACCCTGGTTATTAATTATGTTTTTCTAGTTTTTCTAGCTCATGGACTGACAGGTTATGGACGATGAATAACCGGAACTATCATGTAGATAGTTGCAGTTGGTGCCTCTTGCGAAGACGGCCACGGAAGAAAAACCTGTCTGGCGTGGCCCCGTGTGGTCCAAAGTAGGTAGTTTTGCCTTGCAGCCACGCCCAACGTTTGGGGTTTGCTTTGGACAGGTCCCCACATCGCTCAAAGACTTCGCCTTGTTGGGTGAAATGGACACCCGGTCGCGGAAGCGCCGTTTCCTTAAGGACAAAATGCACTTGTACATATGTTATGTTGTTGTTTATAACCTATATTTGTGTTTCCTGTTAGTCCCGGAGTACTAAGTTTTACTAGGGGGGAATGTGTCACCCTGGCCTGGATGCCACAAATGTATAATAAAGCTGTGTCTGAGAGCAAGGGGGAGGTTCTCTGGTCAGGGACCATTAGCATGCAGCACCTCCTGTCCCAAGTCAGTAGGGGGAGCAGGCTGACCCTATAAAAGCTGGAACTGGGGGCAGGGTTAGAGAGTTCTGGACGACCTGTCTCTGGAGTGAGAGGTGTCCCAGAGAAGGGAGAGCCAGTTCAGCTGAAGCTGAGGAGGTCGTGTGGCAGTAGAGGAGCCACGAGCCAGGGACGGAAGGCGAGGAGAGCCTGTCCTGGCTGAGAGAGAAACTGATCTACCGGACTTGGTGTCCGAGGCTGTTAGGAATCCAAGTCCTACAGCAAATAACCAGCCCGCAGGGGACTGTATGTTCCTTGGCCTAAGAAGCCCGGAGGTTCCGCCACAGCAGAAGGGACCAGCAAAGCTGCACCAGGCCAAGAGTAGAAAGGGACCCAAGTTGCAAGCCATACGGGCGAGAAGACACGGTGAGCTCAGGAACGTGGGCTGTTACACCACAAGGAGGGAAATAGCCAGAAAGAGCGCAGAGAGCATGGTAGGCCTTCACCCTCACCCTGACCAGGGCCAGCTTCCCACTTGTTCTCAGACATCCAGGCCCCCTCCTAGCCGGGACTGTTTTTGGGTCGTCTCACCTGTTCTAATAAAGACCCTGAACTGTTTAAGAGGCCTCCGTTTCCTGGCTATTGCGGTCAGAATCATCCCCTCCATCATCCATCTATATACTGCCCTGGGGCCACACTCCTCCCGTGCGGAGTTATACTACTTAGTGCTGCACACCTACATCTGCCCCAGCGGTCTGCACTGCAGCGGCGGTTAACCCTGACCGCAATCCACGGGTGGCGTAGTCGGACATTTAAAACCCTACAAATAGACTGCCACAACATTTGGTATGACCACCCTGAGCCATGGACCGGGTTGCCACTACTACCCCCATTATTGCCCTATTGCCCGGTTCCGGGTAACCCACGGCCCAGGGGGCGAGTCATATCCATAAGATAGGGCATCAATGTATGATCGGCCGGGGTCCTGCACGCAGCACCCCTGCCGATCAGAAGTTATCGGTGCTGGCGGCGGCGGCCACAGGCCGGAAGTACTTGCCTGCGGTGTTTGGCCATCCATCTGTAGTGGCCGCCGCGGGGTACTGCACATCCGCCTCCCATTCAATTGAGTGGCAGTTTGATGTGCACTAACAAGTGCCGACCACTACAACATGGCGACGAGTCACCGGAAGGTAAGCACTTCCGGCCGGCGGCCACCGCCGGCACCGATAACAGCTGATGGCGGGGGTGCTGTGTGCGGGACCCCGGGCAAACATAAATTGATGCCCTATCCTATGCATATGGCATCAATGTGAAAGTAGTGGACAACCCCTTTAAAGCACAGTGGCCATGAGGTTTCTATAAAATCCCATCCACTTTGCTTGAACTGCAAAACACTCTGTTTTTGCCACAGCAAATAAATATTGTCAAAAACAAACCGAAAGCTCATTGTGGGAACATAACCCACAAGAGTACTATGGGGCCTGTGACTTCCTCCTCTATCATTCTTCCTCAGCGTCTGACGTCTCAGCACAGCGGGCCTGATGACATCACTACATGGCACCCACTGCCCTGAGATGTGCAGGCGCTTCAGAATGCTTGCTGCATAGACCGGAGCAGCGGGGAACAAGGAGGAGAGGTGAGTATTTTTTTTTTAAATCAATGAACACATTGTGGTGGTCATAGTACTGTATAGAGGACTATGAGGAGTGCATTATACTGTATGGACTATATAGGACCATGGGGAGTGCATTATACTATATGGAGGACTATGGGGAGTGTGTTATACTATATGGAGGACTATGGGAGTGCATTATACTATATGGCGGATTATGGGGAGTGCATTATACTACATGGAGGACTATCGGCAGTGCCATATACTGTATGGAGGACTATGGGGAGTGTATTATACTATATGGAGGACTATGAGGAGTGCATCTTACTGTATGGAGCACTATGAGGAGTGCATTTTACTATATGGAGGAGTGCATTATGCTATATGGAGGACTATGGAGAGTGCATTATGCTATATGGAGAACAATGGGGAGTGCATTATACTATATGGAGGATTATGGGAAGTGCATTATAGTATATGGAGGAATATGGGGTGCATTATACTGTATGGAGGACTATGTGGATTGCATTATACTATATGCAGGACTATGGGGAGTGCATTATACTATATGGAAGACTATGGGGAGTGCATGATACTATATCGAGGACTATAGGGTTCAGCACACTATATAAAAGATTATGATTTTGCATTATACAATATGGAGGAATATGGGGCCCATTATAGTATATAGAGGGCTATGTGGGGGCTATTATAATATTTCGAGGGCTATGTGGGAGCCTTTATACTTTGTGGAGGGCTATATGAGGGCCAATATACTGTATGCAAGCAATTATACAGTGTGAAGGTTTGAGTGGGGACCATCATACCATGTGGAGGGCCGTGAGGGTCATTGCACTGTTTGGTTGTACTGTTTGGAGAGCTAGTGGGGGCCATTATACAGCATGGCGAGGTGTGGGGCCATTATACTGTATGATGACCTATTATACTTTATAGAGGGCTGTGTGGGGGCCAAAGCTGGGGGATCACACTGTGTCACGGTCACCATACTTTGCCGGGGGAGTTGAAGTCGAGTACAGTAGGGTCATCATTATGTGCATGTCCAGGGTACTGTGAAAGAATTCACATACTGTGTTTGTTGGGCACTTTTGTTGGTATCATACTTTAAACATGCAATGAAAGAGGAATCTGGGGCTTCAGTAGGAGGAAAATTACTTTCTAAAGGCTGGAAAGCTGTGAGATATGCTCTTCTGTGACCCCGTCGAATGTTATTTTTTTTGTTGGGTGGGGGGCAACTAGCACTTCTGCTATGGGATCCCATGATTTCTATGTACACCCATGTCTATGGGCCTGTTTACATGCCAGTGTATTTTCACAGTCTTGGGGCTCATTCACCTGTTAGTTTCTGTGCTATTTTTTATTTTTTTCACAGGTAGCATGTGTACCTATGACAGTCTATGGGAATGCTCACATGTCCATGATTTTTCATTGAGATATGTTTTATATTGATTCAAGTGTCAGATCAAATTCATCAATGAAAGTGTCCGGGTCTGTTAAAAGATGGGCCAGAACTCGGATGAAGTTTGTCCGTGTTTGACTGACCGATGGGAAAAGTACTGATGTAATTCTGACCAACCTAAGGTAAAAATCACTGATTAAACTCGCTCCATTTTTCTCGTACATGAAAAAACCTGATGTCTGAATGAGGCCTAAGTGGTCCACACAAAATTATATACAGTATCACCAATGCAAGTCTATTAGGCCGCAAAAAATGTGGACAGCATTTGGATGTCATCTGTGTGCCAGTCATGAAATGGACTGTTGGTTATGAGAAGGGGGAGAAACATTCATCAGTTTTATTTTCAGCTGAGAAAAGCTAATGAACCCTGACCAAACTGTGATGAAACTGATCAAAAACACTCATCACACTTACACCATTTTTGTGAGTAGAAGACATATCACTGTTGTATAATTCAGCACTTTACACACTACAGGGTTAACCCAACAGATTAGCTATGTAGCATCCAGAAGGCGGGAGGAGAAGAGTTAATATAAAGCTCAGTCCCAGGTTTGCCTTTAGAGTAATTAGCTTGGAGGAGCAGAGCAGCATGGAGCAGGGTGATGGCTCCACATTCCCTCTTATCCCTCAAGGAGGAGGATAGGAATTTGTCCTGATCCTCCTCTGCTGCAGCCGGCTGTGCAGGATGGGAAAGCATGAAGATGATGGGAATGTGCACTACACGGAAGGAAGATGTGTAAGGTAACTGGAACAATGAGGCCCACAGGGGAGTTATTGCCCTGTATGGAGGGGAACATACTATAGGTAAAACTGCCACCAATGGATAATGACCGATCAGTAAAGATGAGCAAGACTTTTGAAACTTACATTTGCAGAGTTTTCCCAGGAAATTCCATTCTCTGCAAATGTCTTCCAAAGCCTCTACTTGCCCTGAAAAACATGTATGACGCCATTCCCTTTTTTCCTTAACACACTAATCCCCTTCACTGCATTGATGTCGCCCTCTCTGTCTGTCTGTTTTCTATCATGTTTCATGGCTTTCTCTCCCTATTTCTATGGCTAGGCTGTGAGCTGTGATGTACTTTTCTCTATCCAGGTTCACCACAAAATGGCTGCTTCCTTTCCTGCTTCTGCTTTTATACTTGCTATAATAGTCCTTCTTAATTGTCTGAGCTATACTATGTTAGGCCTCATTCACATGTGCAGGGTTTAAACCTATACGTGAAAAAATGGTACCGGTGTCCTCAGTTTTCGATCAGTGTTTTTCACCGATGGATAAAGAAATTACAAAGCTTCTCCTATACAATGTTAAACTTGTACAGGACACTGATGGCACACTGACCGACCCATAGACCACTATTGGACCTCCGTGTCATCCGTGCTGCCGGAAAAAAAATGGACATGGCCCTGTGTGTTCTGTATGGACACAAGGGGTGTGTAAAAACACTGGTGTGTGTGAATAGCACCATACATTGAGTACACGTTCTATCCATTAAAACTGCTACAACTCGTGCGTGCAATGCAGATGAGACCTAATATGATGGCAGCAAGGCATTCTGGGAAAGCCCGTCTTCTCTGACTGATGCAATCTTCTGCAATGTCTCAAAAGGTGACATTCATTTTAGGCACAAAAATTCAACATGAGCTTGATTCCCGTTGAATCGATTCGCTCAGATCTAGTCATCAGAAAATGTTTAAATTAGTTTGTTTTCCGTGTGTTTTTTTTAATGTTTTCATACTTTCTTCTCACAATCTTGCAGTTTTCACACTGGCCACCAGGGCTATTTTAGACATTTACTTCTGTCCTTTCTGGAAGAATTTTCAGCAAAGCTTTTTATCAGAGGCCGGATTACAATGACAGGTAACATACAGCTGATAACGCAGGTTCCACCAATCACAGTTGATGTCACACCTGACCTTACTCTCCTTCACCCAATGATCTTTGTACAAGCTCATTGGACGCTTCAATGCAAAATAGAGGCCCTGACTTCAGACCGGTGGTGTTCATGCTAATCTTGATGAGGTCGGTGTGCTAGAGTCATGCAGAGGTCAATGAATCAGGACTATCAGAGAACTAGCGAGCGCCTTGTGTGTCTCCATGTGTGCCTTGCCAATAATCTTACTCCAGTCAGTGACTGGAGTAAGATATGTCGCACAGAGAATGCCACAGCTTATAAAATTTTGCTGGTGCCCACTTTATCAGGGCTGGGTGAAAATGGAGTGTGAACGCTAAAAAGTCACAATTTCAGCCCAGCTTCGAGTTGCGCTAAAACTTTGTGACTTTTCAAAGCTTTTTACACTAGTATTCTGGCTTTGAATGAGGCCCATAGTGTCTAAGTGAGTTTATTGCTGTTAATGTAGATTTCCTGAAAGAACAGGACATATGAACATAGAATAGCCTCAGGGGTCAGTGTAAAAAATTCTAAGATTTCTAATTTTAAATATAAATTTTGATATGGGAAAATATCGCCAACTTTTTTGAATGCATTTAAAGTAAACTTTTTTTATGATGCCTCCCCTTTAATTTTGCTTATGAAAATTTGGAGCTCTGAATCTGAAAAACTGAGCACCAACTACTATGAGGATTTACTGTTAGAAATGAATGAAAGGCAGATAAATTCAGAATAACATTTAATGTTTTATATGAATTTGACCCCTTTGCATATATGGGCGTAACTGTACGTCCGCGCTGAGGTGAACGCATGTGGAGGGGGCTCAGGAGCTGAACTCCTTCCACACGTGTCTGATGCAGACTGAAATAAAGGGGTTGTCCATTACTCAGACAACCCCTTCTTAATTACGGTTTCAATCATGTGAAATAGCAGCTATGCTCTCCTCTGGTGCGGGCGCCATTCCAGTGATGTCGGCGTCTGGTCTCCTGGAGCATGCATGACATATCACGGGAACCCTGCAGCCGACGCCATTCCAGTGATGTCTGTGTCTGGTCTCCTGGGGCATGTGTAGCACCCCGAGGGTTCGGTTGCTACAGGGGTATTGCACCTCAACCAGAGGTGTGATATTCCACTCCCAGGTAAGGATGGAGTGTGGACCAGGGCACAGTTAGCTGCACACGCACACTCCCCATTTCCGGGGGAAAGCTCGATGGTGCTCCCATTTTTGCAGGCACAACTGACCATGTCCCTGGCTGGAGTGGGGAGGGGGTAGAGAACCCAGTGGTGTAGGAGCAGAAGGGGACGGTTTCTGGAGCATAGGAAGGAGCGCATTGGGTGCAGGTCACCTGAGCTCAGCACAGAGAAGCAGATATAAGGTGGGAGCCATCTCAAGTCTAGGAGAATAGTAGGAGTAGTAAGAGAGAGAGCTGACAGGTGACAGGGAGCAGCAGCTCAGCCTGAGCTCAGCTCCATGAGGCAGGCCTAGAGAGAAGGCCGGGGCCAGAGAGAAGAAGAGAAGAAGGAAGGAAGGAGAAGAGACAGAGGAGTGGAAGGGTTCCAGAAACAAGAAGGCAGGAGGGATCCTAAGAGTGCAGAACGGCCAGCAACCATTGCAAACCCCATTATACCGGGTGAAAGGGTCAGGCCGTGGAAAGGTACCGGATCCCTAAGTTGGTGGAGGCGAATCTACCCTCAGCCAAGAACCGGAGGTTGTGACCATTTATTGGTGCGACCCCCCCGCTAAACCTGCTAGGGAGGCACCATATAGGATAGCGGGAAGTGAAGGCCAATGCTTACCCGACACGGTCCGCGGTAGCCGGACAGAAGTCAGGACACTGGTGGGGCACGAGAGGCCAGAGAAAGGACAGAAGGGGGTCCTGTGCCATACTCCTGAATTGCCTGGGGGTTGACCGAGCTCCTCACTTGGTGGACACAGCACGGCTCGGGCAGTCCTTGCTGACAGAAGTGACTTGGATATCAACTGTGAGTAAAACACCCTGGACTGCATCATTGGACTCTGTGTCATTTATGCTGCGCCTGCACCATCACCCCCAGCATTCATTTTCACTGCCCTGAGGCTACACTTTTCCCATGGGGAGTTATCCTATCCCTGTGCTGCACACTAATACCAGCCTCAGCGGTCTGCCTCGCAGCGGCGGTTATCTCTGACCGCAATCCACGGGTGGCGTAGTCGGACATTCACAAAACTATAAATAGACTGCCACAGCATTTGGTCTGACCACCCTGAGCCACGGGATCGGGTTGCCACTACTACCCCCATCAGCACCGTACACTAGAAGGCCTAGTTCCGGGTACCCCACGGCTCAGGGGGCGAGTCACATGCATGACTAATCATAGGATCCCTGCAGCCAATCAGTGACTGTGACTCACCCCCTGGGCCGTGGGGCACTTGGAACCGGGCTTCAGTGTGATGATGGGGGTAGTAGTGGCAACCTGATCCCGTGGCTCAGGGTGGTCAGACCAAATGTTGTGACAATCTATTTGTAGGGTTTTGAATGTCAGACTACGCCACCTGTGGATTGCGGTCAGGGAGGACCGCCGCTGCAAGGCAGACCGCTGAGGCTGATGTAGATATGCAGCACAGGGATAGGATAACTCCCCACGGGAAGAGTGTAGCCTCAGAGCAGGTAATAGGATGCTGGGGGTGATGGTGCAGGCCGCAATAATAAAGGTCCAGAGTCTACTTCAAACAGTCCAGGGTCTTTATTGTAGGTGGTACTTATGACCCAACAGGAGTACAGGGTAGGAATGGGCCTGGGTGTCTGAGAACATTCAGGCGAGCCCCACTGGTCAGGGTGAGTGGGTAGGCCTACCGTTCTCTCTGCCCTTGCTGACTATTGTTATGCACACGCCCGGGCTAAGCGGCGTGTGCGTGTGATTGTAGTGATTCCACTGGACCGTGCCGGAGAGTGAATGCCTGGAGGGGCGTGACTAAGTATTCACCCGATCCGACCAGGGTCGCACAACGGCATACGACGCCAGTGCACCAAGGAGGAACCGAGCAGAGGGACCAGGTGCTACTCCAGGACAGACCCCGGACACGGCTGTTGACCCACACAGGGAAATACAGGAACAGGCTGGTAGGCTGGCACACAGACTGGAGGGTATAGGCAGGCACGACTGGTATGCAGGCAGGCGGGTATGCAGGCAGGGGGGTAAAGGCAAGCACAGCTAGAGTGCAGACAGGGAGGCACTAGCAGGTAGGAACACAGGCGGGATAGGACCCAGTACACACCGGGACTCAGGAACAATACAGGCAGAGGGTTACAGGCAAGCACAGCTAGAGTGCAGACAAGGCAGAGCAGGGAGGACAGGGCTCTGTTCACACGGAACAGACAGGAAGGGAAAGACAGAGCCAGATACTCACACAGTACTTGCAGAAGCAACAAGCAGGAGTTATGTACGAGTTCAGACTCTGCAGAAAAAGGAAGGGAACGGACATAGAGGCAAAACAGGTAAAGGACAGGAGAGAGTTCAGACTGGAACTGAGTGTACGGAGGAGACCGACACTGCAGCGGGATACAGGAGCGGGTCTGGGAATACGGCCCCCAGAGAGGCGGAACGAACAGGCAAGGAGCGTGTTCAGACAGGACAGACCAGAAACAGGAGCGGGTCTAGGAAATCGGCCACTAGAAGGCGGAACGAACAGGCAAGGAGCGTGTTCAGACAGGACAGACAAGAGAACACAGAAAGGACTCAGTTCAGACACGGGAACTAATACCGCAAAGCAGGAGACATACAGGACTTAGTTCAGACACGGGAACTAATACCGCAAAGCAGGAGACATACAGGACACAGTTCAGACACGGGAGCTGATACCGCAAAGCAGGAGACATACAGGACTCAGTTCAGACACGGGAACTGATACAAAAAGCAGGAGACATACAGGACTCAGTTCAGACACGGGAACTGATACAAAAAGCAGGAGACATACAGGACTTAGTTCAGACACGGGAACTAATACCGCAAAGCAGGAGAAATACAGGACTTAGTTCAGACACGGGAACTAATACCGCAAAGCAGGAGACATACAGGACTAAGTTCAGACAGGCCTGGAAATACAGCCTCCAGGAAAGGCAGACAAGGAAACAAAGACGGGACCTGGCACCTTCAGAGTGCAAGCACACACTGAAGGAAAACACTTATGCTCAGGCAGGGATAGAAGGGAGCTGCTGAGCTATATACCAAGTGTCAGACAGCAATAGGCTGAGGACGCACAAGGGGTGTGACCCACAGCAGGTACAAAAAGCAGGAAGTGATCGGGCGCCGCCCTTAAGCAGCAGAGACAGACACAAACAGACAGCATGGAGGGAAGCCAGAGAGACATTCCGGACAGGAGATCAAGTGCGCGCTCCTGCACAGTGGGAAATGGACCACTATGCAAGGACGCCGCCAGGTATGTTACAACTATCTCACCCTTTAGTGGTGTGATAGCCCACGTCCCTGAGCTGGCCGTGTACTACGCCTGTATGGCTTGCGACTCGGGCCTTAGGTACCTGTTGCTTCTCTGTGCTGTACCAGTCCCTCTGTGTGGCGGAGCCTCCAGGCTTCTCAGGCCCAGGGATCTAAAATCCCTCGCAGGTAGGTTATCTGCTGCCGGGCTTGCAACCCTGACAGCCTCGGATCCCAGTGTCCGGTTATGTAGTTCTCTCTCTCAGGGTCCCTTCTGCCTTCTTGTTTCTGGAGCCTTTCTACTCCTCTTTCTCTCCACCTTCCTTCTCCTTCTCCTCTTCTCCTTCCTGGCCCCGGCCTCTTCTCTAGGCCTGCCTCGTGGAGCTGAGCCCAAGCTGAGCCTCAGCTCCCTGTCAGCCCTCTCTGGCTGAACTTCTTCCCTCTCTGAACTAACCGACTGAACACTCTCCTAAGATGGCCCCCACCTTTTATCTGCTTCACTGTGTCTGAGCTCAGGTGACCTGCAACCAATGAGCTCCTTCCTATGCTCCAGAAACCGTCCCCTTCTGCTCCTGCATCACCGGGTTCTCTCCCCCCTCCCCACTCCAGCCAGGGACATGGTCAGTTGTGCCTGCAATAAATGGGAGCATCTGCGAACTGTCCCCCGGAAATGAGGAGTGTGTGTATGCAGCTAACTGAGCCCTGGTCCATACTCCATCCTTACCTGGGAGTGGAATATCACACCTCTGGTTAAGGTGCAATACCCTTGTAGCAACCGAACCCTCTGGGCGCTACAACTGCATCACTCTCTCATCCTTTGAACAGAACTGACAGCCAGAGAGCAGCAGCAGATTACACTTCTTTAGGGTGTCCCTTTCGTCTGAAGGAAGTGAGAGCGAAATGGCTACTGACTGCGTGATATGAGGTCACTCGAGTCCTGGGAGACTAAGCGCAGACTTGGGTAGAACAGCAACAGCACAAAAGGTGATTATAGCTGTTTTATATGTAGGAAATATTGTGATTGAGAGCTGTTTGAGTAGTGGACAACCCTTTCTATATAGCTGACATTTTATCTCTAACAGTCGCAGTCAGAGCTTCGTTTCGGCCGCAGCTGTTAACCATTTAAATGCCGCTGGCTCCCATTGGCGCTCTGGGATGAGGCCGATGAGTTAAAATGAAAGCTGGTGGCATGCTGAAGGTCCCTGTCTCGACTATATTTGAACTGATCTGAATCAGAGCTTTGAAGGAAACTGGTATTTTCACTATATAGCATAATAATGTGGTATTGCACCGTGTCATAGAAAATATTGCAATTTCTGAAGCCACTAGTAAAGGGGCATTCCTTCACCCCTCTCACCTCCTCTTTTGCAATAGGACAAAAGAGGGCAATCTAAGCAGCCCATATGCAGAATGCCCAGTTGACAAGTAGGAAAATTAGATGTAGCTGGATAGTGAACTATGGGGGAAGGCATCGGCGAGATCTTACAATATCCCACCGCTGCCACCAATTTGTCAGGGATTTGCACACACAGACTATCCTGATTACTCACTATGTAGTTACCGGCAAGCAAGCCGTGAGCGTATGGCGTACACGCCTCCGAATTTCAACGCATTGAATGTGTATATGCCCCCATACAATCATTGCCAGCTTCACGATAACCCAATTAATAGTATTCACTGCCACCACCGATCAGTTCTAAATACAGGCCTGATCGGACTCCTGCTTTCTGGTAGCGTATGGCTTCGGGGGAGGAATGATTACAGAACAGAAGAAACAGGACTAATACATTTTATATTTAATCCAAAGGGAGGCAAGGTTTATGAAAAAATATACAAAGGATTTTACAAAGAGGGACAGTACAATACATATACAGTTACACAAAATAAAAGGTATTAATGGAAGAACTTACTAGACAGATCAGAGACTATTCAATTTACCTGGAGGAGAGGTGCTCCAATGGACTGTTATGGAGCAGGACCTGTGCTTACAAATATGTATCTCACGGCATGAGTATAGACCCATATTCAGCTGGATCTTTTATGTTGAAGGGGTGGCCCTGCCCACACACTCCCCTGTGATGACCTCACGTGGGCTCATCTCTGTCCTTCATGGTTTTATGAAATCTATAATTTCTGCAATAACTTCTCACTGGTTGATCACAGAAGTTAGCAAGTGATGCCATCTTTTTTTAATGTGATTTTGCCTTGAGAAGAATATTGAAAATTTAACCCCATGTCAATCATTGTGCCCTGTTTGGCGGGATTATAGAGGTCTACAGCATACAGTTGTAACTGGACACTTCTGCAGCTAAGAAGGGAGGGGGCAGAGAGGCAGCGAGTGACAAATGTCTCACAGCAGCTCTCAGCCAAGAAGCTGCCACAGCAAGACCCCCTTTGGACCCCAGCCATGCAGCATGCCCTTTGTGTCAGATACAGTATTCCCATAACTCTGTATTGAATTATAGCATGTCCTAGTTATTCATAATCTAGATTTTCGAGATCCCAAGAGAATGGGAAATGTCACGGTCATAGAAATATTGAGAATCTTTCTCCCCCTCCGAAATCCCACTCACTCTTCCCTCCTCCCCTATCTACCATTTGTCAAAGGAGCAAGAGCTTACACTCTTCCCAATTGCCCATATGCAAATAGCGGGATCCACCAAGTGTTCAGGCTAATCACCATATAAAATGGAGACAGGAGTGATGAATTGACACCTGGGTGAAAAGGATACAGCTCCTAGAATTCCTTTGAAGCTTAGCTCATCTCCATTTGCACATGTATTCAAGCTGCAGTCTGGTAGGCACTGAAATGAAATATGGAATATCAGAGTTTCTATAACGCTGATTGTGATAGGATACATATTTTTAGTGGCAGGGTTAGCTAAGGAACAATATACATATTTTTCCTTATCTGAGAACAGTACGGGTGCGCTATGATGCAAGAAGGAAGATATGTCATGTCTAGTCTCTAAAGAAAGGTAAATTTGTAATAAGAAATGTGATATTACATGGAAACTTCTGCGATCAACCAGCGAGGAGTTATTGTGGAAGTTAGAGATCTTAATAAAACCATGAAGTGGTGCCAAGCCCACAGTGAGGTCATGACAGGGGAATGTGTGGGCAGGGCCCCTTTCAGCATAAAAGTTCCAGCTGTAGTTGAGAATATAGTCATGCCGGGAATTATATATTTTATAAGCAGAGGTCCCATTGTCTGTGTAGAACTGTACCAATCTGACCTTACACGTCCTCGAGGGGGTGCGGAATGTCACGATGGTGCAAATGACAGATCCGTACCACATGCTCCGTCTCACGTAATTGTGACGTCAGGCAGGTGGTGGGGTGTGGATTCATCAGTTCCGACAGTGGTAGGATTCTGTGGGGTCCCTCCTGCTGCCAATTTCTTTGCATTGGTGGCAAGCGGTGGGATCAAGATAATAGTGTGTGTGTGTAACGCATACTCAGACACTTAAGATCAGCTCAGCACTAGACAGTCCGAGTGCAAATACTGTAAGGTGTGTGTGGGTGCATCAGGTGGCAGTTCGGTGTCACTGACCATAGAGTGCAAGGATGGCCAGTGGCACCAGGGCCAAAACCAAGGAGATGGCCAATGCACCGTATGGTGTTGAGGAGGTGGAAGACCACGTCACTCTAAGAGAAGGGGAGTCCAACTTAGGCCCCCCCAGAGAGAGATTCACCAGTGGTCGGTCCCGCAGTGGGCTACCCACCACCTGACCCCCCTCATACAAGTTTCCCTAGCGAGTCTCCAGGTTGGAGACAGGGCCACCTATGAGACCCTCATAGCAGAACGTCAGCGGGAGCACGAGCACCAGAAAGATGTGTTCCAGCTCCAACTGCAGGCCCCAGCCAGTCGCACGTCCCCCGAGATCCGAGTCCCGAAGCTATGGACGAATGACTTCTCCCTTCTGCACAAAGGAGGGGGCTTGGACACTTTCTTGCTGGCATTTGAAAAAAACTGCCATCAGTACCATCTGCCTGAGGAACAGTGGGTCCGGTTCCTAACCCCTCAGCTTAGGGGTAAGGCCCTGGAAATCTTTGGGTACTTGCACAGTGAGACCACCCTGAGCTATGAGGACATCAAGCAGGCTCTGGTCTGGCAGTACAACTTGACTCCTGAGTCATACCGGAAGAAGCTCCAGAGTATGCAGTGGTGTCCTGCAGACTGCTGGGTCGATCACATGTGGGCCCTAATGAGAGCAGTTGATCCTCGTCCCAGAATCTGTCCACTGTTTTGTGTGTGAGTGGGGGTGGTGGGAGGTCCCTTGACAACTTTCAGACTGTTACCATAGGCCACGCCAGAGCAATGGGACTGTGAGACACCGGTGCTGAGATGACCCTTGTGCGGCCCGAACTGGTGTCACCCTAGGATTTGATACCTGATAAAACTTTCGCCGGCTCCGGGATTGGAGGCATCAAGCCGGCGCTGTCCATCGCCAAGGTGTATGTGATCAATGCTGCATGCTGTATGAAGTTGTATTCAAACGTTCAAGTAAAGTTCTTTTTTATAAAATGGAGTGGAAGTTCCCTAATGTGTGTGCGGTGGTTCCTGAGGTGGAAGAACCGAAGACTGCAGAGATCTGCGACCAAAACGTGAGTGTTACACACCACATACAGAGCACAGGAGAATTGGGACATGTGTCTTTATCAGGGAGCCAGAGTGTGGGAACACAGCAGCCCCTCACCACAACTACCACCCTGAGCCCCTAACACCTTTCTCCCCATGGGGGACGAGATCAATCAAGTCAGCTGTGATGAGGCCTCAGAATGTGGCCATACGGCAGGCTGGAGAAATTTGTCCTGTGAGGTTGTTGCAGAGGGGGCAGACAAGGGGCAAACAGCTGCAGAGGGGGAGCATGCCATGGAGGGTGGGGCAGTTCCAGGAGAGATAGGGCTCCCAGGTAAGGCCGCATGGTAGGGTTCCTCCACAACCAGGATGTTAGAAGGCCAGGGTAGTCCTTTTAGACCAGATGCTTGGTCAGAAGCAGAGGAGAAACTGGCGCTACCCGCGGTCTCAGCGGCCGTAGCCACTGTTGCTTGCAGTGGCGGCACCCGGGCCCTAGTGGCCCCTCGGGAGTCCGACGGCTTCTCCCCTTCCGACCAAGTGGCTGCCGGGTCAGACGGAGGCCAGGAGATGTGGCAGGTTTGTCTATTCTGGCCATGTCCAGTCAGGGGTTTCAGGTGGTGGTAGAGACTGACAGCCTGAAGCCTCGTGAGGAGCGGGCGGCACAGCCTCCCTCGAACTCGGTCCTCCAGTGGGTGGTCTGGGACCAAGGATGGCTATACCGGGTAACAGTCCAGCGAGGCTCACCGGAGGCGTGGCCCAGGGATCGACAGTTAGTGGTACCCTATCCGTTCAGGGTGGAGTTTGTTGCAGATGGCACACGAAATTCCGATGGCTGGACATCTAGGGATCCATAAGACCAAGGCCAGGCTAGCCCAGCATTTCTAATGGCCAAGGTTGGGGGCTGAGGTAACTGTCTACTGCCGTTCGTGTTACACCTGTCAGAGGGTGGGGAAGGTGGGGCGGTGGCCCAAAGCCCCACTGGTAACTCTGCCCATCATCGAAGAGCCTTTCAGGAGGGTGGCTGTGGATTTGGCTGGCCCGATGGCCACTCCCAGCAGCTCCAGGAAACTCTTCATACTGATGGTAGTAGACTATGCCACCCGGTACCCAGAAGCGGTAGCCTTGTCATCCATTCGGGCAGACAAGGTGGCTATCGCCTTACTGAAGATGTTCTCCCGAGTGTGTTTTCCCCAGGAAATGCTCACCGACCGGGGAACCCAGTTCATGTCGCAGCTGATGGAGACCCTCTGTAAGCAAATACAGGTGCAAAATCTGGTGACCAGCCCATACCACCCACAGACCAATGGCCTGTGCGAACTGGCACTCTGAAGCAGATGCTTAAGATGTTGGTTGACTCCTAGGGGCACGACTGGGCGCGGTACCTCCCACACCTGCTCCTTGCCTACCGGGAGGTTCCACGGGCCTCAACGGGGTTCTCCCTTTTGAGCTCCTGTACGACTGGCGTGCGCGGGGCACCTGGCTCTGGTGAAGGAGGTCTGGGAAGGGGACTTGGCCTCCCCTGGAGTGTCAGTCATTGAATGTCTTACGCTTCCATGACAAAATGCAGGCCTTGGCACAGCTGGTGCACGACAATGACGCGAGCCCAGGCCGACCAGAAGCAATAGTACGACCAAAATGCTTGTGAAAGGACCTACCAGCCCTCCATGTGCTCGCCAGAGGTAGCCTGACCGCCATTAGGTACCGAGATGAGATCCTCAGACCCCTTGTGAGACCTTATGCTGGTGCCCTGGGTGAAACCTAATGCAGGACAATGCCAGACCTCATGTGGCTGGAGTGTCAGCAGTTCCTGCAAGATGAAGGCATTGAAGCTATGGACTGGCCCGCTCATTCCCCAGACCGGAATCCGATTGAGCACATCTGGGACATCATGTCTGGCTCCATCCACCAACGTCACGTTGCACCACAGACTGTCCAGGAGTTGGAGGATGCTTTAGTCCAGGTCTGGGAGGAGATCCCACAGGAGACCATCCGCAACCTCATCAGTAGCATGCCCAGGCTTTGTAGGGAGGTCATACAGGCACGTGGAGGCCACACACAATACTGAGCCTCATTTTGACTTGTTTTAAGGACATTACATCAAAGTTGGATCAGCCTGTAGTGTGTTTTTCCACTTTAATTTTGGGGGTGACTCCATATCCAGGCCTCTATTGGTTAATAAATTTGATTTCCATTGATGATTTTTGTGTGATTTTGTTGTCAGCACATTCAACTTTGTACAGAACTAAGTATTCAATGAGAATATTTCATTCATTCAGATCTAGGAGGTGTTATTTGAGTGTTCCCTTTATTTTTTTGAGCAGTGTAGTATAAATATGCTCCAAGATAATTCTGCAGTATTTCACAGTCAAATCCAATGGGAGTAAAATATAAAAAATAACCTTTATTCAATATTTTAAAAAGATTTTAAGTGTCCAAAATCCGTCACAAATTTCCTAAAATTATCCTAAACATAGGACTATTGTGAATGGTTTTAATTTATCTCACCGGCTAACCATTTATATATATTGTCTTGTTGGGAGGCCAGGGATTAGTCACAATTCCTAGGGGTATCTCTTTATTTATATGTATAACTCCCTTTTCAATTTGGCCTCTGGCTATTAGAAATCATGCCATCTCATTTCTCCTCATTGTGAGTCTGCAGTCTGATAATGGCATTAATAATATTCATTTTACCATGTCCTGTGCTATTCTCTTCAGAACGGCTTTATAGTGCTGCCGTCATATACCGGTGCGGTGCTTGTTTCTCCTGATCTAGGAGCTTTATATTGAGGTAGCCTGGCTAATCATCTCTTGTAGTACTTTCTATAGAAATGCTCAGCCCTACGCGTTTCATCATTCTTATGAGACTCTCATGGTCATCAGGGGCTCACAGTCTATGATCTTTTTTGGTTTGATAGTACGATAGTTTTGTAATAAACTTATCGGCAGGGTTGCCGGCAGCGTCTGGCGGCTAAACCAGCGTGACTTTATAGGAAAGTTGGTGCCACCTCTTGTGCGCCCCCCTTCTGTCATCCAATCGAGTGACTAGGGTGCGTTGCAGGCGTATCATGTTGCGATCATATAATCATGCAGGGACTCGTCTCATTCTTCCAGGAGGATCTTTTTCTCAGAGATGTCTTGGCTGCACTGCGATCTCACAGTATTAATATGTCTTTTATATCTAGGGAAGGAGACTGGTATATTGCATTGCATCTTATAATGTCGTCTCTACGAGTTTGTTGCGATATGAGTTGTTAATAGTGTTTGTTCGTAGTTTGTCATTTGTTTACAGACAGATCTGCCTGTTTCATGTGCTACCTCGTCCCACCTACACTTAGATTGATGCAGAACTTCCTTTCATCGTGACCAATGCCATCTGGCTATGTCACTGCTTCCGCACCAGCAAACGCTTGCGGACGTCTATTTCCTCAAAGTTCATTTCATTTGATCGTATCAATATGTCCATAATAATAGACATTGGGATGACTTTTATCCTGATTGTATCAGTGTGTCTGATTGTATCGATGTATCTGTATTATTAAGTCTTCAGATGAGTATTTTATAATCTAAAAACAAAGGAAGAAATTCTGATGAAATTTGTCCAATTGTTATTAAAGTTCAATTTGTTCAAGAGGTCATTTTGTGATTTTAAAGTATAATAACTTTAATAGTTTTGGTCCTATATGGCGCTGATTTGATAGTTATGTGGACCAATATCCATTATGAAGAACATGGACTGGATTCTACATATTATATTTTAGAGAGTTTTTAGCGAGGTTCAAGAGGTTTCATAGGGGGTGAAAATGTTATTATGTGTCAATGAAACATGAGAAGGACAATGTTTCATTTATGTAGTGTGGGTTATAGGATTTCATTCTATGGATCCATCTACTTTCTTTCTGAAGCAGCAGTTGGTCCCAATTACCTCCTCTCGGGGGGCGTACTACTTCGATGGCTTGAAAGTATAAAGAAAACGGGTCCAAGGTGTGTTTCTCACGCATGTGTCTCGAGAGAGTTGTCCTCCCTACGTCTGACATAACCGATATGGTGCAATATCCGTCTCCGGAACTCTTTGGTTTTGCCGATGTAGTTCATCGGACATTGGCGAGTTGCCATATAGATTACTCCTTGCGTCTTGCAGTTTGTGAATTCGCGATTTTGGTCTTCTAGTTTGGTTGTGGCACTGATAAATTTCTTGCTTTTCCAGATGTATTTGCAGGCTTTGCAGTCACCACATCTATAAGTCCCCGTGGTGTCACTGCTCAGCCACGTTGTTTTGCCCGTGTTGTCCTCCACAAAGTGGCTGCGCACAAGGTGATCTCGAAGGTTCCTGCCTCTCCTGTATGTGACCCTGGGGCTCTCAGGGACCACATCTTGCAGATCTTTATCTGATCTCAAAATTGCTGAAAGATCATAGAGTATGTTCATCACCCCCTGATTTCGGTCGTCGTAGGTTCCTATTAGATGGATCTCATTATCTTGTTGTTCTCGTGCTTTAGGGGTCAATAGAGAATTTCTGTCTCTTGTAAGGGCGTTGGCCTAGCACTTTTTTAGGACATCCCTTTTGTAGGAAGCGTTTTTGTAATTCCCTCGATTTTATCATGTACTCATTCACCGTTGAGCAATTTCTCCTTAGGCGTATATATTGGCTTTTCGGTATTCCTCTACGTAGGGGAGCCGGATGGTAGCTCTGCCAGGATAGTAACCCACTTGTGGCTGTCAGTTTTCAGTGTTGTGGTAACTGGCCTTGGTTGGTATTTATTATTGTAATGTCAAGGAAGTTTAAATTGTGTTTTTGAATCTCACTGGTAAAATACAAGCCTAACTGGTTCTGCTCTCACTGTTCTACTTCAATACATCTACATTGGGCTGTGGAGATCTATGAATGATGACTTGAGTCAGGTAACCTAATGACTAGTAGATTCACAGCCATCTGGATAAAAAATCCTGTTATGTGACCTTGTGCTGCCACCTAGTGGCTTCCCATTCTTTTACATAACCGTCTACACCACAGGTCTCAAACACGTGGCCCGCGGGCCACATGTGCACAAAGGAAGCAGAGGGAACGGAGGACAGGTGAAAGGAATCTTTTTTTTCTTTTTCTTAATCTTTGTGTGTGTGAAGAACAGCGCAGAGGACAATTCTACCAGATGGGGACAAGAATGAGGCTTATTACTGCAAGATGGGGACCACCAGGATGGGGCATATTACTGCAAGACGGGGACCACCAGGATGGGGCATATTACTGCAAGACGGGGACCACCAGGATGGGGCATATTACTGCAAGACGGGGACCACCAGGATGGGGCATATTAATGCAAGACGGGGACCACCAGGATGGGGTACATTACTGCAAGATGGGGACCACTAGAATGGGGCATATTACTACAAGATGGGGACCACTGGGATGGGGCACATTACTACAAGGTGGGGACCAGAATGGGGCACATTACTACAAGATGGAGACCACCAGGATGGGGCACATTACTACAAGATGGAGACCACCAGGATGGGGCACATTACTACAAGGTGGGGACCAGAATGGGGCACATTACTGCAAGGTGGGGACCAGAATGGGGCATATTACTACAAGATGGGAAACACTAGGATGGGGCACATTACTGCAAGATGGGAACAACTAGAATGGGGCACACTGCTACAAGATGGGGACCACCAGGATGGGACACATTACTGCAAGATGGGGACCACCAGGATGGGGTACATAACTGCAAGATGGGGACCACCAGAATGGGGCATATTACTACAAAATGGGGACCACCAGAATGGGGCATATTACTACAAGATGGGGACCACTGGGATGGGGCACATTACTACAAGGTGGGGACCAGAATGGGGCACATTACTACAAGATGGGGACCACCAGGATGGGGCACATTACTGCAAGATGGGGACCACCAGGATGGGGCACATTACTGCAAGATGGGGACCACCAGGATGGGGCACATTACTACAAGATGGGGACCACCAGCATGGGGCACATTACTACAAGATGGGGACAACCAGCATGGGGCACATTACTACAAGATGGGGACAACCAGGATGGGGCATATTACTACAAGATGGGGACCACCAGGATGGGGCACATTACTACAAGGTGGGAACCAGAATAGGGCACATTACTACAAAATGGGGACCACCAGGATGGGCCACATTACTGCAAGATGGGGTCCACCAGGATGGGGTACATTACTGCAAGATGGGGACCACCAGGATGGGGCACATTACTGCAAGATGGGGACCACCAGGATGGGGCACATTACTACAGGATGGGGACCACCAGGATGGGGCATATTACTACAGGATGGGGACCACCAGGATGGGGCATATTACTACAAAATGGGGACCACTAGAATGGGGCATATTACTACAAGATGGCGACGACTAGAATGGGGCACATTACTGCAAGATGGGAACAACTAGAATGGGGCACACTGCTACACGATGGGGACCACCAGGATGGGACACATTACTACAAAATGGGGACCACCAGAATGGGGCATATTACTACAAGATGGGGACCACTGGGATGGGGCACATTACTACAAGGTGGGGACCAGTATGGGGCACATTACTACAAGATGGGGACCACCAGAATGGGGCACATTACTACAAGATGGGGACCACCAGGATGGGGCACATTACTACAAGGTGGGGACCAGAATGGGGCACATTACTACAAGATGGGTACCACCAGGATGGGGCATATTACTACAAAATGGATACCACTATGATGGGGCACATTACTGCAAGATAGGGACCACTAGAATGGGGCACATTGCTACAAAATGGGGACCACCAGGATGGGCCACATTACTGCAAGATGGGGACCACCAGGATGGGCCACATTACTGCAAGATGGGGACCACCAGGATGGGCCACATTACTGCAAGATGGGGACCACCAGGATGGGCCACATTACTGCAAGATGGGGACCACCAGGATGGGCCACATTACTGCAAGATGGGGACCACCAGGATGGGCCACATTACTGCAAGATGGGGACCACCAGGATGGGCCACATTACTGCAAGATGGGGACCACCAGGATGGGCCACATTACTGCCAGATGGGGACCACCTGGATGGGGCACATTACTGCCAGATGGGGACCACCTGGATGGGGCACATTACTGCCAGATGGGGACCACCTGGATGGGGCACATTACTAGATGTTTGACAGAATTACTATATATGGTGCTAATTCTGAAACTATATTACTCTGTGGCCAAAAGAGGGAAACAAAATTGTAAAAATAAAAATAAAGCATGAAAAAATATTTTGCCACTAAAAATGCTGCTTTATATATAAAGTAAAGTAAACACAAAAAGTGCACATTTATTATCGCCACATCCGTAACGACCCAAGCTATAAAAAAATAAAATAAACACAGCAAAAATGTTCAGACGGTGTATACAAAAAAAGATGGTATCCCTAAATTCTAACTTTTTCCATATGCGGCCCATATACCCAGCCGAGTTTGAGACCCCTGCTCTACACTGTCCGTGTGGAATGTCCATTGGACGCACACATTTTTGGATGTCGTTATATTTACAATGTGATTGGACATTTTTGCTAATATTTATAAGCTGTATGTAGAAACAGGAGGTCAGTTTTCCTTGTATGAGTCATAAGTCACTGCAAAAGTCCCTGGCAGGGGGATGAGAGCGGCTGGGTCAGGAGGGGAATGATTTTTGCAGGGAATAGTCTTCCTAATTCTACAGAGAGCAGAGAAAAGAGAATAATTAGCCCAGTAGAAAGGTATAATGAGCAGCTGTAAGTGCAGTGCTGTATAATCTGATTACAATATAGTAAGAGGATAAGCTCTGATGGGAGAGGTTCTTTAAGCCGGTCATGTATTGGGTAATGAGTTGGGGTGTCAGTCTCCATCAGTGCTGGCTGAACACTGACTATCCTGCTCAGATTACTACACATGGCGCTGCGCCTCCTCCCTGTAGTATGGGCTCCGCAGGACGGTGCCGAGGCTCCAGATTCTACCTGCACAGCAACAAGGTCCCAACACTTCTACCTCTATAACTTGCGTAATGCAGACGCAAACCTGCAGCCTTTCCACTGAGATCTTGTCGGCCTTCTACACTGCCATGGCTTTGTCTGCACAATGTAGCTTAAAGGGAATGTCCACTTCTTAAGCATCCTAGAAGTCTACAATATAAGGTCGGTATTCCTCTAACCCTCTGCCTTATTTGGCTGCCATTGAAGGCAGTCAGCGAAATGGGTTCAATTTTCTATAGAAGTGGCAGAATTTAACCCCTTCCTGACCATGTTATTTCCCGTCTCTGCATTTTTCTTATTCTTCTAAGAGCAGTAGCTTTATTTTTCTGTCCATACAGCCATATGAGGGTTTTTGTTTTTATGCCGTTCACTGATCAGGTTAATTATTTTTATATTTTGATTGGATAACGCCCATATGTTTTATTTTAAAATGGGTCATAGAGGGGCAGGAGTGATTTGAATGTTCAGATTAAACTTTTTCCTTTTTGTCCCCTTAGGCTGTGTGCCCACGATTCCTTTTTAAGTGTTTCCGCAGCGGCAAAAACGCTGCAGAAACGCTTAAAAACCGCATGGTAGAAGGCCTGCCATGTTCCCCAATGATAATCCGCATGTGCTGTGCACATGCTGTGGAAATTTCCGCTGCGGATTATCATTGCGGAAAAAAAACAGCACTACCAATTATTTTGTGGAAGTGCTGCGTTTTCGCTGCCATTGACTTGCATTAGAACGCGTGGACTATGCATCACTGTATATGTAGATGCGCAATCCACGTGTTCCAATGTGCGGATGGTACCCAGGTGTAGAGGAGAGGAGACTCTCCTCCGGACCCAGGTACCATAAAAACTGTGAAAAAAAGAATAAAATAAAAAATATGATACTTGCCTTCTGGCAGCCCCCATTGCGCTCCTCCTCTCATGCTGGCAAATCGCGATGGACTGAAGCACCTGCGCTGACGTCATATTCTTGTGACGGGTCACGCGACGCTGATGTCGGCAGGTCCTTCAGCGCAGTGTACCGCGATCTGCCGGCAGTCAGCACCGAGTGAAGCAAGTAGTTCTATGAGCGCCCACGCGGGGTAGTTCCCATGAGCGCCCACGCGGGGTAGTTCCCATGAGCGCCCACGCGGGGTAGTTCCCATGAGCGCCCACGCGGGGTAGTTCCCATGAGCGCCCACGCGGGGTAGTTCCCATGAGCGCCCACGCGGGGTAGTTCCCATGAGCGCCCACGCGGGGTAGTTCCCATGAGCGCCCACGCGGGGTAGTTCCTATGAGCGCCCACGCGGGGTAGTTCTATGAGCGCCCACGCGGGGTAGTTCTATGAGCGCCCACGCGGGGTAGTTCTATGAGCGCCCACGCGGGGTAGTTCTAGAACTGCAAACTAGGAGTATTTCTAGAAGCTCCCACCGGCACCAGGGGTAGTTCTTGAACTGCTCACTGGAAGTACTTCTAGAACCACCCACCAGGAGCAGTTCTTGAACTGCTCACTGGAAGTACTTCTAGAACCACCCACCAGGAGCATTATTAGAACTGCACACTAGAAGAAGTTCTAGAACCACTTACGGCACCAGGAGTAGTTCAAGAACTGCACACTAGGAGTAGCTGTAGAAGCACCCAAAATGGGTAGTACTAGAAGCGTCCACCGGCAACAGGGGTAGTTCTAGAACCGCAACCAAACACAAGGAGTAGTTCTAGAAGCGCCCACCAGGAACGTTATTAGAACTGCAGACTAGTAGAAGTTCTAGAACCACTCACGGCACCAGGGGTAGTTTCAGAACCGCCCACCAGGGGTAGTTTCAGAAGCGCCCGCCTGGGGTAGCTATAGAAGCACACTATGACACCAGGGGTGGTTCTAGAAGCGCCCACCAGGGGTAGTTCTAGAACCGGCCACCGTTCCCAGGGGTAGCTCTGACTGCCTACCTGGGGTAGTTCTAGAACCGCCCGTCGGAGTAGTATTAGAACTGCACACCAAGGGTTTTCTACAAGCACACACCAGGGGTAGTTCTAGAAGCGCCCATCGGCACCAGTAGTTTCAGAACCACCCACCAGGGGTAGTTCTAGAAGTGCCCACCAGCACAATGGGTAGTACTAGGACTGCCCACCAGGGGTAGTATTAGAACCGCCCACCACGGGTAGTTCTAGAAGCGCCCACCAGGAGCAGTATTAGAACCGCAAACTAGAAGAAGTTCTAGAACCGATCATGGCACCAGGGGTAGTTCTAGAACCACCCACCAGGGGTAGTTCTAGAAGCGCACACCGGCACCAGCGGTAGCTCTAGAGCCGTACACTAGGAGTACTTCTAGAAGCGCCCACCGGGGGTAGTTCTGTAAGCGCCCACCGGAGGTAGTTCTATAAGCGCCCATCGGCACCGGGGGTTGTTCTAAAAGTGCCCACCAGGAGCAGTATTAGAACTGCACACTAGAAGTTCCAGAACCGCTCACGGCACTGCAGGTAGTTTTAGAACTGCACACTAGGAGTACTTCTAGAAGCGCCCATGAGGGGTAGTTCTAGAAGCGCCCATCGGCACCGGGGGTAGTTCTAGAACTGCACACTAAGAGTACCTCTAGAAGCGCCCACCACGGGTAGTTCTAAAAGCGCCCACCATGAGCAGTATTAGAACTGCACACTAGAAGTTCTAGAACCGCACATGGCACTGCGGATAGTTCTAGAACTGCACACTAAGAGTACTAATAGAAGCGCCCACCGGGGATAGTTCTAGAAGCGCCCACCAGGGGTAGTTTCAGAACCGCTCACCGGCACTAGGTGTAGTTCTAGAAGCGCCCACGAGGGGTAGGTCTAGAAGCACCCCCAGGGGTAGTTCTAGAGCTGCATACTAGGAGTACTTCTAGAACTGCCCACCAGGGAAAGTTCTAAAAGCGCCCACCAGGAGCAGTATTAGAACCGCACACTAAAAGAAGTTCTAGAACTGCTCACGGCACCAGGGGTAGTTCTATAACCGCCCACCAGGTGTAGCTCTAGAACCGCCCACAGACACCAGGTGTAGTTCTAGAACTGCCCACCAGGAGTAGTTCTAGTACCGCTCACGGCACGGGGGTAGTTCTAGAACTGCAAACTAAGAGTACTTCTAGAAGCGCTCACTATGGGTAGTTGTAGAACCCCCAAGGGCACAAGGGGTAGTTCTAGAACTGCATATTAGCAGTAGTTCTAGAATCGCCCACCTGCACCATGGGCAGTTCTAGAACCGCACACGAGAAGTACTTCTAGAAGCGCCCATCAGGGGGTAGTTCTAGAAGCGCCCAATGACACCAGGGGTGGTTCTAGAACTGCATACTAGGAGTACTTCTAGAACCGCTCACCAGGGGAAGTTCTAAAAGCACCCACCAGGAGCAGTACTAGAACTCCACACTAAAAGAAGTTCTAGAACTCCTCACGGCACCAGGTGTAGTTCTAGAACCGCCCACCAGGAGTAGTTCTAGTACCGCTCTCGGCACCGGGAGTAGGTCTAGAACTGCACACTAAGAGTACCTCTAAAAGCGCCCACCATGAGCAGTATTAGAACTGCACACTAGAAGTTCTAGAACCGCTCATGGCACTGCGGGTAGTTCTAGAAGCGCCCACCGGGGGTAGTTCTAGAAGAGTCCACCGGCACCAGGGGTATTTCTAGAACTGCTCACTAGAGTACTTCTAGAACCACCTACCAGGAGCATTATTAGAACTGCACACTAGTAGAAGTTCAAGAACCACTCACGGCACCAGGGGGTAGTTCTAGAACCGCCCACCGGCACCAGGTGTAGATCTAGAACCGCCCACCAGGGGTAGTTCTAGAACTGCATACTAGGAGTACTTCTAGAACCGCCCACCAGGGGAAGTTCTAAAAGCGCCCACCAGGAGCAGTATTAGAACCGCACACTAGAAGAAGTTCTAGAACCGCTCACGACACCAGGTGTAGTTCTAGTACCGCTCACGGCACCGGGGTAGTTCTAAAACTGCACACTAAGAGTGCTTCTAGAAGCACCCACCAGGGGTAGTTCTAGAACCCCCCCACGGGCACCAGGGGTATTTCTAGAACTGCATATTAGCAGTAGTTCGAGAACTGCACAATAGAGGTAGTTCTAGAACCGCCCACCTGCAGCAGGGGTAGTTCTAGAACTGCACACTAGGAGTACTTCTAGAAGCGCCCACAAGATGTAGTTCTAGAAGCGCCCACCTGGAACAGTATTAGAACCGCACACTACACTGTGGGTAGTTTTATAATCGCCCACCAGGGGTAGGTCTAGAAGCGCCCACGCTGGGGCTAGTTCTAAAAACGCCCACCAGGAGCAGTATTAGAACTGCCCTCCAGGGGTAGTTCTAGAAGCGCCCACCTGGAGTCGTTCTAGAAGTGCACTCTGGCACCGGGGGTAGTTCTAGAAGCGCCCAACAGGAGCAGTATTAGAACTGCACACTAAAAAGTTCTAGAACTGCTCACGGCACCAGGGGTAGTTCTAGAACCCCCACGGGCACCAGGGGTAGTTCTAGCACTGCATATTAGAAGTAGTTCTAGAACTGCACACTAGAGGTAGTTCTAGAACCGCACACTAGGAGTACTTCTAGAAGCACCAACAAGATGTAGTTCTAGAAACACCCACAATGGGTAGTTCTAGAAGCACCCACCGGCACCAGGGGTAGTTATAGGACTGCATACTAAGAATACTTCTAAATCCGCCCACCAGGGGTAGTTCCAGAAGCGCCCACCAGGGGTAGTTCCAGAAGCGCCCACCGGCACCAGGGACAGTTTTAGAACCGCACAAAGGGGGGGGGGGGGGAGTTCCAGGAGCACCCACCAGCACCAGGGGTAGTTCTAGAACCGCACACTAAGAGTACTTTCAAAAGCTGCCACCGTGTTGACGGGCCCCGATCACCTGTCCCTGGTGGGCAGACGGGCCCCGATCACCTGTCCCTGGTGGGCAGACGGGCCCCGATCACCTGTCCCTGGTGGGCAGACGGGCCCCGATCACCTGTCCCTGGTGGGCAGACGGGCCCCGATCACCTGTCCCTGGTGGGCAGACGGGCCCCGATCACCTGTCCCTGGTGGGCAGACGGGCCCCGATCACCTGTCCCTGGTGGGCAGACGGGCCCCGATCACCTGTCCCTGGTGGGCAGACGGGCCCCGATCACCTGTCCCTGGTGGGCAGACGGGCCCCGATCACCTGTCCCTGGTGGGCAGACGGGCCCCGATCACCTGTCCCTGGTGGGCAGACGGGCCCCGATCACCTGTCCCGGTGGGCAGACGGGCCCCGATCACCTGTCCCGGTGGGCAGACGGGCCCCGATCACCTGTCCCGGTGGGCAGACGGGCCCCGATCACCTGTCCCGGTGGGCAGACGGGCCCCGATCACCTGTCCCTGGTGGGCAGACGGGCCCCGATCACCTGTCCCTGGTGGGCAGACGGGCCCCGATCACCTGTCCCGGTGGGCAGACGGGCCCCGATCACCTGTCCCGGTGGGCAGACGGGCCCCGATCACCTGTCCCGGTGGGCAGACGGGCCCCGATCACCTGTCCCTGGTGGGCAGACGGGCCCCGATCACCTGTCCCTGGTGGGCAGACGGGCCCCGATCACCTGTCCCTGGTGGGCAGACGGGCCCCGATCACCTGTCCCTGGTGGGCAGACGGGCCCCGATCACCTGTCCCTGGTGGGCAGACGGGCCCCGATCACCTGTCCCTGGTGGGCAGACGGGCCCCGATCACCTGTCCCTGGTGGGCAGACGGGCCCCGATCACCTGTCCCTGGTGGGCAGACGGGCCCCGATCACCTGTCCCTGGTGGGCAGACGGGCCCCGATCACCTGTCCCTGGTGGGCAGACGGGCCCCGATCACCTGTCCCTGGTGGGCAGACGGGCCCCGATCACCTGTCCCTGGTGGGCAGACGGGCCCCGATCACCTGTCCCTGGTGGGCAGACGGGCCCCGATCACCTGTCCCTGGTGGGCAGACGGGCCCCGATCACCTGTCCCTGGTGGGCAGACGGGCCCCGATCACCTGTCCCTGGTGGGCAGACGGGCCCCGATCACCTGTCCCTGGTGGGCAGACGGGCCCCGATCACCTGTCCCTGGTGGGCAGACGGGCCCCGATCACCTGTCCCTGGTGGGCAGACGGGCCCCGATCACCTGTCCCTGGTGGGCAGACGGGCCCCGATCACCTGTCCCTGGTGGGCAGACGGGCCCCGATCACCTGTCCCTGGTGGGCAGACGGGCCCCGATCACCTGTCCCTGGTGGGCAGACGGGCCCCGATCACCTGTCCCTGGTGGGCAGACGGGCCCCGATCACCTGTCCCTGGTGGGCAGACGGGCCCCGATCACCTGTCCCTGGTGGGCAGACGGGCCCCGATCACCTGTCCCTGGTGGGCAGACGGGCCCCGATCACCTGTCCCTGGTGGGCAGACGGGCCCCGATCACCTGTCCCTGGTGGGCAGACGGGCCCCGATCACCTGTCCCTGGTGGGCAGACGGGCCCCGATCACCTGTCCCTGGTGGGCAGACGGGCCCCGATCACCTGTCCCTGGTGGGCAGACGGGCCCCGATCACCTGTCCCTGGTGGGCAGACGGGCCCCGATCACCTGTCCCTGGTGGGCAGACGGGCCCCGATCACCTGTCCCTGGTGGGCAGACGGGCCCCGATCACCTGTCCCTGGTGGGCAGACGGGCCCCGATCACCTGTCCCTGGTGGGCAGACGGGCCCCGATCACCTGTCCCTGGTGGGCAGACGGGCCCCGATCACCTGTCCCTGGTGGGCAGACGGGCCCCGATCACCTGTCCCTGGTGGGCAGACGGGCCCCGATCACCTGTCCCTGGTGGGCAGACGGGCCCCGATCACCTGTCCCTGGTGGGCAGACGGGCCCCGATCACCTGTCCCTGGTGGGCAGACGGGCCCCGATCACCTGTCCCTGGTGGGCAGACGGGCCCCGATCACCTGTCCCTGGTGGGCAGACGGGCCCCGATCACCTGTCCCTGGTGGGCAGACGGGCCCCGATCACCTGTCCCTGGTGGGCAGACGGGCCCCGATCACCTGTCCCTGGTGGGCAGACGGGCCCCGATCACCTGTCCCTGGTGGGCAGACGGGCCCCGATCACCTGTCCCTGGTGGGCAGACGGGCCCCGATCACCTGTCCCTGGTGGGCAGACGGGCCCCGATCCGATTTCAACGGTATAAAAATTTAAAACGCGGAAGTATCATTTAATCCAATCGCCATATAAAAATGTTAAATTATTGAACCCATAATAGCACCATAACAAGTATTTACCCTTTTAATAACCATATAACCTACCCAAATAATGATTTTAAAAAACAATCAAAATCTTCTATGTTCCCCAAACTTTTGTCAATAAAAACATGAGCTTCACTCACACAAACTAAATCCTCATTTTGCTTTACCAATAGGAAAATATTTGGCCACAGAAAACAATGGGAAACGAGGAATTTTCTTTGTTGCAAAATGAAATAAAATAAAATGTTTTCACCACTAAGATAAAAACAAACTATACAACTATATATTTATCATAGGTCTGAAATGTGGAGAGAAACAAAATCTGTGTTGGGATGAAATAATGAGATAAAAGCAATTCCACTATTGTCTTGTAAGGATTTGTTTTTAGAATATAATATAATTCTCCAGGTCATTGAGATAACCGCAATACCAAACTCAAGGTGTTTTATCTCCCACGGTGGTTAAACAACGATGTAACAACACTAAAGAAATTGGTTTGGGTCACCATATTCTGAGACCTTTTACATTTTTTTTTCTGTTGATGGACCTTTGTGAGGGCGTGATTTTGCGTAGCTTTTATTGATACAATTTTGGGGTATATTAAAAGGTTTGCCCAGGTTTGGGGCGCCATCTGCAGTCAGACTTGTGGCTCCTTAAAGTGCACAGTGTGCGAGCGGACAGAATTACTCTAGTACTGGCGCCGCAAGATTGCAATTTGCATACACGCTATCACGTGCCGACTGGATGTGTTCGGCCTCTCTCAATACAAGTGAATTGACCTGTTTTTGATACCTTTTTGGGTTGCATTAAATGTCATTGCTTTTGATTGTGTTTTTTGTGAAGAAGAGCATTTCATTTTTTGTTTTGGGGCGAATTTTAACATAATGGTTGAAGTATAATTTAAACGTTCATATTTTTCAAAACTTTTTCAATTTTTACTTTATTTTTAAGTTAACTTAGTGGACTTATGTGATCATTTAACCTCTTATACCAGTGGTCCCCAACCTTTTTTGCACCAGGGACCGGCTTGAAGCAAGATCATTTTTCCATGGCCCAGCAAGGAGGGGGTGGGGTGGGCGGGGCTTTGGTCATATGGGGGCGGGGTAATGGAGGGATTTGGAGTTTAGTGCATACTTATCATATAGTGTAGACCAGGTCCCCGCCAGGAGCTATGCCAGGAGCCCCACATAATGTGCTGTGCCAGGAGCCGCATCACTGAGGCCCCATCACGCCCTGCAGCAGGACAGGGCAGCTGTCCTGACAGCTGCTGTTCAGCTGCATTTACTTCATCCCAGGGGCGGACACAGACTGTAGTGGGCCCCTGTGCAAGAAATTTTTGGGGGCCCCCCCCGCCCTTCATAAGGCAACAAAGTTATGTAAACATAACCCCCCCCATGTGCATCTCTCATCTCTCCCCTCCCTCCCATGTGCATCTCTCATCTCTCCCCTCCCCCAATGTGCATCTCTCATCTCTCCCCTCCCCCCATGTGCATCTCTCATCTCTCCCCTCCCCCCATGTGCATCTCTCATCTCTCCCCTCCCCCCCATGTGGATCTCTCATCTCTCCCCTCCCCCCCATGTGGATCTCTCATCTCTCCCCTCCCCCCCATGTGGATCTCTCATCTCTCCCCTCCCCCCCATGTGCATCTCTCATCTCTCCCCTCCCCCATGTGCATCTCTCATCTCTCCCCTCCCCCCATGTGCATCTCCCATTCCCCCCACTCCTAGTTAATTGTATTTAAAAAAAAATAAAACTTGTTATACTTACCCCCATGCGATCCCTGCAGAATCCTGGCGCTCGTCCAAATCGCTGACACCAGGTTCTCCTGACTTCCGGCCATGTGACGGCGCCGTCACATGACCGGAAGTCAGGGGAATCATGAAGGTGCTGCCGCAGCAGCGCAGCGCTAAGATGTCCCGGACCCGGCGCTTAGCATGCGGCCGGGGGCCCCATGAGGAGAGAGACGCACAAGAGGGGGGCTCCGAGGGGGCTCCTACCGGCCGGGCCCCATACTGGAGTCAGGGCAGTCATGCCCTGATGGCGGCCCTGCTGGAGGCTGGAGGGGCCCCCTCTCCCCGCGGACCGGCTGAAAAACCCCAACGGCCCGGTCCTGGTCCGCGGACCGGCGGTTGGGGACCTCTGTCTTATACTATATTTAGTAATTTTGTATTATTGCAGTATATACATGTAGTTTAATTGACATTCTCTTGTGAAGCCGAGCTTTATAGGAGTACTAAGATGGCAGTGATTGAATCCTTCTTTAAGGCCCCTGACTGCCATGGTAAATCTTCGACAATCACTTCTATGGGGCAATGGGAAGAGGTACATGAGTGAAGTAGCTACCAGGACACTTAAATGCCCCTGTTAGTGATTAACCATGGTATTGACTGACGGCAGCATTTAATGCTCCCTCCCTCCTGCATCTGACACAGTGGGCACGATGACGACACTTCATCGCACTCCATGCTGTGTCAGATAGTGTAGCTGCTGAGGTGAGTATATGCGCTGCAGAGACTGAAGCAGTGGGGGAACAAGGAGTGGTGAGTATTGTATTTTTCTTAAAAAAATTCAGTGAGTACGTGGTGCCCATAATAATGGAAAACTGTGGACTGCGTTTTACCCTATGGAGGGGTGGATATTACTGTGTGGAGGACCATGGGGAGTGTATTATACTGTGAGGAGGACCATGGGGAAGTGAATTATGCTCTGTGGAGGACTATAGTGAGTATTTTATTGTATGGAGGATTATGGTGGCGTGTTATACTATATGGGGCCATTATAATATTTGAAGGGTTATGTGCGGGGCCATTATACAGTATGCAAGCAATTATACAGTGTTAAGGTTTGTGTGGGGTCCATCATGCTTGGATTGAAGTGAATATCCAGCTCCAGTAAAAAAACAAATGGATTGTTGTGACACCATTTAGCTGTAGTTGGGGGTTTGGAAGGTGCAGAAAATGTGCAACACCGAACGCGTTTCAAACACTCTGCATGTTCTTAGACTCATATTTTCTGCACCTTCCAAACCCCCAACTACACCTAAATGGTGTGTCACAACAATGCCATTGTTTCAATCATTCTTATAAAGACTTTTTTTGTACTGGATTTGGATGCACCTTGCTTCTACATCTGGCAGAGACTGGATCCTGTGCTTCGTTATATGGAACCCACTGGGAATCCTTCAAGGGTGAGCTGAATATTACTCTGACCTATGTGGTGTCCATCATACTGTTTGGAGGGCTAGTGCAGACGATTATACAGTGTGGGGCCATTATACTGTATGTAGGCCCATTACACTGCATGGAGGGCTGTGTGGGGGTCACAGTTGGGGGATTACTGTGTTGTGGTCACCTTACTTTGCCTTTGGAGTTGAGGGGGAGGGGGGAAAGTTTGATGACCCTACTGTACATGTGGAGGCTAAGGTAGAGGAATTCACCATGGGGGGTATCATACTGTTTTTGGGGGCACTTTTGTTGCCATCATACGTTATGGTGGGAATGAGAGGGGAATCTAGGACTTCAGCAGGGGGAAAATTACTATGTAAAGGCTGGAAAGTTGTGACACTGACAAATATAATTTTTTTTTACATTTCTTTTGAAGGGGGAGACCTCAACTCAAACTTCTGCTATGGGCCCCGATGATTTCTATGTACGCCCCTGCCCCACAGCATCAATATACGCGCACAGCACTGCTACAGCAATACACAGAATTAACAAAATGAAGGTGAGTGACCCCCTAACCTATTAGCCCCCTGTGCAGCTGCTCTGGTTGCACCAATGATATCCACTTAGTCTAGTAAAATCTGTCATCCCTTATCAAAGCTGAACAACAAACTCTCCTAGTTACCCATAGCAATCAGAGATTAAAAGGGTATTCCCATCTCCAAGATCCTATCCCAATATGTAGTAGGTGTAATAATAATATTAGAAAAAACCTCAATTAGAAATGTAGAATAGTTTTTCTGCTTCGCTGTCTCTTTCCTCATGTGCAGGCATTGCAGGACCTTAGGTATCCATGGTTACGACCACTAGCAACTAGATAACTGGTGGTTGTAAGCATGGATATCTAATATTATTATTATTACACCTACTACATATTGGGAGAGGATTTTGGAGATGGGAATACCCCTTTAATAAAAGCTGAGCTCTGACTGGTTGCTATGGGTAACGAGAATAGTTGTAATGCTGCTACATAATCTACATAATTTCTCCCCTTTCTCATCAGTCAGGTGGATGTGACGGGGTCCTGGGTCTCCTCCTCCGCTTCCATCCGCTCAGTCTCGTCATGGCTCAGTGAAGGCTAAGAAGCGGGTTATTCTGTTCTTCTTGGCTTCTCCTGTCCCTATTCTCCAATCGATTCTTCTTGCCTTCCTTGTGGTTTGTGAGCTCCCGTGTGTCTCCTCTAACCTGCGCTCCTGTGTATGTAGGCGCCTGCCATTGTGATGTCATCGCTATGTCATGGATTCCACATTCCGGCACCTGCCATTGTGATGTCATCGCTATGTCATGGATTCCACATTCCGGCACCTGCCATTGTGATGTCATCGCTATGTCGCCATGCTTCCACATGCTGGTATGTGCCTCTGTGATATCACAGCTTTGGCCAATATGGCTGTAGTCCTGGGGCAGCATAAGTCACATGACTGGTACAAGTCGTATGGTTCAGGACATTGCAGTCCAATTGAAGAAATCATTGCTTGATTACAATCCGGTTTTCCACACAATTTACCTCACACACATTATTTACACCAGTGCATTATTAATGGCCGTACAGAACTAGGCCTCAAAAAGGCTGGGTTTATTGAGGTCCTGACAAGACCAGGTAATGAAGGGTTTATTACAGGGTTTGATATGGAGGTTGGATGTGGAACTAGGAATGTGATAGGCTGGTGGTGGAGTTCTAGTGAGATTTATATAATAGGAGGGCAGCCATCTTTGGCGTGACATTCAGCGCTGGCTTCACTTTCCTCTCCTACAGACATCATTGACATCTGGAGGAAGTGGGAGAGCAGCTGCAGCGGTCAATTCCTCCAAAGTACGAGAGAGTGAAGACACCTCTGATTGGCCGCAGGGATCGCGGACCCCGGGAGAGCCAGTGCTGACACTGCTGGAATGGCACAGAGTAGAATAGTTATTATTTTACTCAGGGGAAACAGTGATTGAGAAGTTGTCTGAATAGTGGAAAAGCCTTTTAAGTTTGGGGGTGGCGCGTTCTCATGAAGCCTCAGCACCTCCTGATGGTGTTTAGGTTTTCTACAATAGGGGGCTAGTTAATGTTGTGACTTCATTGCCACCTGCTGGTCATTTGGTGCAATGCAGCATTTACTTTTTTATTATTATTATTTTTCATTATTGCAGGCTTCATCAGAGGTCGTTAATCCAGAAGATACTTTGCATCAGGTCCTCAGAGTGCCCAGAGTCAGTTAGGATGGACCATTAGTGGGTTGTGGTGATGACCTCCGGTGAGACATGCCAGTTACACGCTTTCACACCTCACGTACGGTAACCTGGGTACATCTTTTAGGCCACCGGGTGTTGCAGTTGGGACCACAGTGTGAGGGGCCTGTAGCAGCATGGTCTGTTAGGGTTGATGATGCGGAAGGATGTGTTGGGACTTGGCCAGTGGCAGCAGAGACTGTTACCAAAAATAGGCTTGTCCGTCTGCAACAAAGTCTGACTTGGGAGCGTGTGTGTATGCTTTCAAGGACCATTAGGGCCTCATTTAAAAAATGGAAGTTAAAAATATTTGGAAAAGGAAAACTGCAGCTATATCTACTTTACTGCCTCTTGAGTGTTTCATCACTGAAATGTGGGAGCAGGGAAAAAGCATAGGGAGGTGGAGGGTGAGCAATGTAGGAGGGACTTTTGGAAATTGGCTACAGGCATTTATTATTCTCGGCAGGGTGCTAGGTGAGCAGAATCCTGAGCACTGTTCAGATCTGTTCTGTAGTGATAAGCTAACGTGCTCAGCTAAGGCGTTATCCGAGTATTCTCGGGTGCTAAGAGTATCTTCGGCGTGCTTGAAAAATGTTTGCGTCACCGCGGCTGCATGTCTCACGGCTGTTAGACCGCCGCAATACATGCAGGGCTTGCCAGTTTGTGTGCAGCCGCGGCGACGTGAACATATTTTTCGAGCAAGCAAAAGATAATTTGTTAGCACCCGAGCATGCTCAGATGACACCTTATCCAAGCACGTCTGCGCAACACTACTGTTCTGTTATCTTGATGCCAATTGGGAGGCTTATAGTGTGTATAATAATGATACTGGCCACTGGATGCCATACCATAATGATACTGGCCACTGGATGCCGTACCATAATGATACTGGCCACTGGATGCCATACCATAATGCTACTGGCCACTGGATGCCGTACCATAATGCTACTGGCCACTGGATGCCGTACCATAATGCTACTGGCCACTGGATGCCGTACCATAATGCTACTGGCCACTGGATGCCGTACCATAATGCTACTGGCCACTGGATGCCGTACCATAATGCTACTGGCCACTGGATGCCGTACCATAATGCTACTGGCCACTGGATGCCGTACCATAATGCTACTGGCCACTGGATGCCGTACCATAATGCTACTGGCCACTGGATGCCGTACCATAATGCTACTGGCCACTGGATGCCGTACCATAATGCTACTGGCCACTGGATGCCGTACCATAATGCTACTGGCCACTGGATGCCGTACCATAATGCTACTGGCCACTGGATGCCGTACCATAATGCTACTGGCCACTGGATGCCGTACCATAATGCTACTGGCCACTGGATGCCGTACCATAATGCTACTGGCCACTGGATGCCGTACCATAATGCTACTGGCCACTGGATGCCGTACCATAATGCTACTGGCCACTGGATGCCGTACCATAATGCTACTGGCCACTGGATGCCGTACCATAATGCTACTGGCCACTGGATGCCGTACCATAATGCTACTGGCCACTGGATGCCGTACCATAATGCTACTGGCCACTGGATGCCGTACCATAATGCTACTGGCCACTGGATGCCGTACCATAATGCTACTGGCCACTGGATGCCGTACCATAATGCTACTGGCCACTGGATGCCGTACCATAATGCTACTGGCCACTGGATGCCGTACCATAATGCTACTGGCCACTGGATGCCGTACCATAATGCTACTGGCCACTGGATGCCGTACCATAATGCTACCGGCCACTGGATGCCGTACCATAATGCTACCGGCCACTGGATGCCGTACCATAATGCTACCGGCCACTGGATGCCGTACCATAATGCTACCGGCCACTGGATGCCGTACCATAATGCTACCGGCCACTGGATGCCGTACCATAATGCTACCGGCCACTGGATGCCGTACCATAATGCTACCGGCCACTGGATGCCGTACCATAATGCTACCGGCCACTGGATGAGGTACCATAATGCTACCGGCCACTGGATGAGCTTGATAGCAGATGTCGGTGCAGACTTCTGGACAAACCAGGTCTTCATAGGTAATTGAATAAAATGGAGGTTAATTTAGAATAAACTTACAATTAAGAAAGTTATAGATAAGGCTAAGATATAAAAACACTTCTACAGAAACCTCTATGAATGAGGAGTGGGTCGGCCTTCTTGCAAAAGGGTGAAGTATATAAATGTAAATTTCTCTCCTGCATGGAGTTTCCACGCACGCCCAGACAATATAATGAAATGACATGGAAATCTGTATTCCAAGCAAAACATCCATATTCACAGGTGATTAGAATGAGAGAAAAATGTATTTTGAATAATAGTTACAGTTCAGAGATGGAGATGAGACATAAATTGTGTATACAGGACCCCTATGAATGAGAGAGGGACCTACTCTGTTACAGAAGAGTGCAGTATCTAAACCAAAGTTCTGGCTCACAGTAACAAAGTTTCCATGCATGTTCAGATTAAACATTACAATTCTTAGTTCTCAAGGATAAGTCTGTTGCAGGAGACCTCCAGACACCTGGTTTCTGTGAGTACATTTTATCTGTAGAATAACATGGTACAGAACTTTCTAACAATATCTGCAGGCTCAGCCTCGATTTCCTTTACAGAAACAAAACATGATTTAATAAAGCTAGACTATATCAGACGTATCACAAGTAATATAACATATTGGAATATTATGGATTATAATTACTGTATTGATTATTTTCTTTATTAGAAATATTTAAAGTAAAATATAATTAGTTCTTAAGCATAAATCTGACAAGGAGGCTTCCAGGCGGTTTGTTTCTGGAAGAATATCTGATCTATAGAGCAATGTCTTACAGAACCTTCTGACCATATCTGCAAGCTTAGCACAGAGGCAGATCTGTTTTCCGGCACCCGGAGCAGGAATTCAGTTTGGCGCCCCCCACACACACCGCTCATGCAGTTTGAATAGTAGTCATGTGACCGCTCATCTACGATTTGCTTTTTGACAGTCACGTGACTAGCTACTCTTCCTAATTCTCTCAATTTCAGTCAAAAACTACAGCCCCTATTTCATGAAGAGAAGCAGGATTAAAGGCTAGTTGTCACATAACCGTAAGTATGGAAATCACATACGAGTGGTCATGTGGTGTCTGCTGGACCCAGCTAGCAGAGCTGAATCCTGACATTGAGTATATTACACGCTCTTAGGATTGGGCATGCTACAGTACTTAATTGTATAATTGAAAGGGTTGTCCAGGTTTGTGATTAAAGTCGGAAGAACTCTAGGTGACTGCAGACTTCTGAATACTCGCAGCGCATGCACTGCACACTTTCACCTTTCCTCCAGTACAGGAGAATCCTGAAAGGTCATGTGCGTGCAAGTATGAGATTTTCATACTTCTGGCCACATTCCAACTAAACGTGACCAGCCTCACTCAAGTAATTTGTATAGAATGAGGCCACGCATGTCTAGTCGGCATGTGATCATGTGTATGCAATTCGCATAATTGTGGTTTCAAGACTTCCTGCTCTCACCACTAGCACCAGAGAATCCTGACCGCATGCAGTGCACATGCGCACGATGAGAATTCAGAGGTATGCTGTCAGTGATTGCAGACTTTCATCACAAACTTGAACAAACCCTTTAATTTTCCTAAAACAAATAAAAACAGTAACTCTTCTCAGACAGCACAACACTTTATTAACATGGCCATGTATCATGTAATCTTACAAGTTATGGACTGTTCCATGTGTACAGGATCAGAACCAATAACTGCACAAAAAGACATCAATAGAACTACCAGCAGTATGCAGAAATACAGCATCACAACCCTCATCAGTACAGTACAACATCACTAGAACCACCATCAGTACATGTACTGTCTCCTTTGGTATGCCCTCACACTGTCTCTTCATGTTACCCCTTTCCCCACATTACCCAGTCTCTATTATGTGCCCGCACAAACTTTTCTCCCCCTACTCTGTCTCCTGACACATCCCTCCCTGTTCCTTATATTATTTCCACACACCCATTCCCCCTTGCTCCTCACCCCCGCTCACTATGCTGGGGGTGAGGAAAGGGCAGCAGTGTTTTCCTGGCCAGATCTTCAAAGCCAAATGCACTACCAGGATGCAGCAGACCCACATAAAGATGGCGGATATGTGTGACGCTGGAAGCCCTACCCTGGGGGTTGGGGGACTCGGAGCCGGGTCCTATATTGTCGATGGGGTGCAGCCATGGCCCGGACCCGCTCCGTGCCCAGTGCTCAGGGCCGTCACATTAAAAAGGATGGTACGGGCTTATCCGGGTTGAGTGGCTGATCTTGACTACGCCACCTGTGGCGCCTGGTGAAGGCCACCAGCGCTGCTGCAGTCCGCTGAGGCAGGATGTTATGGCAGCCGTCGTTGGTACTACTCCACACAAGCGGAGCAGGGCCTCAGGGCAGAGAGACAGGATGGGTTGTAGTATAGGAGGCCTGGTGCTGCGTAGTGCGGTGTAATGCAGAATAAAGAGTCCGGAGGCCATAGGGGTTAACTTCCAGGGTTTTTACTCACTGTGGAGATTGCAGTTGAAAGGCTTCTCCCTGCTCCTCGCGGAGTTCTGCGGTCACCAGAGACGGGGGGGGTCCGACAACCTCCGAGTAAGTCCAGTGTTCAATCAGAACCCCGCACCAGAGTGTTCTTAGACTTCAGACAGAGTCCTTTCCTGTCTGTGTGTAGATAGGCTGGATCTCTATCTGAACTTCACTCAGAAAAAGGGTACGGGTGGCAGCTCCGCTCCTTCCGTTACCCGGTGGGATCCTCAGGGCCTGCCGGGCTTCCCTGACCAGGACATAGAGTAGCAAGGTCAGGTGTCGGGTGCCGGTACCCCTCTTGCAGCCGGAATCCCTCTGAATAGATCAGGTTGGCGAGGACAGGTGGCGTATACCGCTCCGTCTGCATCCCCCCGGGATCCATTTGCGGTGGAACTACACTCCTAAGCTCCAGGCCTTCTTGGTCATGGTCCTTGACCGGGCTGAGGCATACATTATCTGCAACCTGCCCCTCGACCCAAGGCCAAGATACGAGGGCCGTGTCTCCATCCTCTGCAGGTCCACACAGGGAGGGAGATCACGATCAAAGAACCCAGAACCAAAAATGGCTGTGTATTAAATATGAAATTTAAAGTGTCACTAAAATGTGAATCCTCCACCCTCACCCACTAAGTGGTTCCCCTATCTCTTGGTTCCTCAGTCTCCCAACTTCCAGTAGGGGCAGCACCTAGTGCCAAATAGGCCCCTCTGGTGGGAGAAGTGTGGTGTTGGATGTGAAGCTGGGGTCCTGACCATCGCACTGTTCTTACCTCAAAGGAGGAACACTACACCCCATTAAAGAGGTGCAGCATCCCTGTGGCGGTCGAACCCTCAGGGGCGCCACAGATACACAGGTGCAAAATACTGATGAAACAATCACTCGCAACCTACCATTTCATGGAGGGGGTGACTGCCTAGTATTAGAATTGCACAAAGATAGGCTTTTATAGGGTGCTGTTCACACTAGGGTAGTGCACAGTATCTGGCTTACAGCCTATTAGTTACGCCCATACTATTCGACTAGGCGGGCTGCCCGGTACTATCCAAGTGCACCCCCTAGTACCGGGAAGCCCGCCTAGTCGAATAGTATGGGCGTAACTAATAGGCTGTAAGCCGGATACTGTGCACTACCCTAGTGTGAACAGCACCCTATAAAAGCCTATCTTTGTGCAATTCTAATACTAGGCAGTCACCCCCTCCATGAAATGGTAGGTTGTGAGTGATTGTTTCATCAGTATTTTGCACCTGTGTATCCGCCATCTTAAAATGGGAGACCCAAAAAAAAATGACGTGGGGTCCCCCTATTTTAATAGCTAGCAAAGGCTAGGCAGACAGCTGTGGGCTGATATTAATAGCCCAGGAAGGGTGCCATGAATATTGGCCCCCTCCCAGGCTAGAAACACCATCCCTCAGCCGCCCCAGAAATGACGCATCCATAGGATACGCCAATTCTGGAACTTAGCCTCGCTCTTCCCACTGCCCTGTAGCGGTGGCAGTGGGGTAATAGGGCTGGCGTTGATGTCAGCTTATAATGCCAGCTGACATCAAGCCCAGGTTAGTAATGAGGAGGTGTCTATAAGACGCGCCCATTACTAACCCCATAGTGAAAGTGAATAAAACACCAACACCCAGAATAAAATCTTTTAATTGAAATAAACACAATACTTTAATATCCTAAATTAAACTCTACTTACCGTCACGCCCATTCCAGCTGAAGCCAATGTCTCCTGCAATAGCTGTAAAATAATTAACGAACCTCATCTTTACCTTTCCATGGTTCCCACGATGGCTCCAGCTCTGCTACATTGAGATGGCAGGCTGGATCGTAGCAGAACGCTGCCATCCAGCCTGTCATCCCGGAGACACTGAGAAGCCTATCCATAGTAATATGGAAACTACTAAACAAATATTGACGCCTCACTGTTTTATATAGTATAAATATGCTCCAAGATAATTCTGCAGTATTTCACAGTCAAATCCAATGGGAGTAAAATATAAAAAATAACCTTTATTCAAAATTTTAAAAAGATTTTTTTTAAGTGTCCAAAATCCGTGACAAATTTCCTAAAATTATCCTAAACCTAGCACTATTGTGTATGGTTTTAATTTATCTCACCGGCTAACCATTTATATATATGGTCTTGTTGGGAGGCCAGGGATTAGTCACAATTCCTAGGGGTATCTCTTTATTTATATTTATAACTCCCTTTTCAATTTAGCCTCTGGCTATTAGAAATCATGCCATCTCATTTCTCCTCATTGTGAGTCTGCAGTCTGATAATGGCATTAATAACATTCATTTTACCATGTCCTGTGCTATTCTCTTCAGAACGGCTTTATAGTGCTGCCGTCATATACCGGTGCGGTGCTTGTTTCTCCTGATCTAGGAGCTTTATATTGAGGTAGCCTGGCTAATCATCTCTTGTAGTACTTTCTATAGAAATGCTCAGCCCTACGCGTTTCATCATTCTTATATGAGACTCTCATGGTCATCAGGGGCTCACAGTCTATGATTTTTTGGTTTGATAGTACGATAGTTTTGTAATAAACTTATCGGCAGGGTTGCCGGCAGCGTCTGGCGGCTAAACCAGCGTGACTTTATAGGAAAGTTGGTGCCACCTCTTGTGCGCCCCCCTTCTGTCATCCAATCGAGTGACTCGGGTGCGTTGCAGGCGTATCATGTTGCGATCATATAATCATGCAGGGACTCGTCTCATTCTTCCAGGAGGATCTTTTTCTCACAGAGATGTCTTGGCTGCGCTGCGATCTCACAGTATTAATATGTCTTTTATATCTAGGGAAGGAGACTGGTATATTGCATTGCATCTTATAATGTCGTCTCTACGAGTTTGTTGCGATATGAGTTGTTAATAGTGTTTGTTCGTAGTTTGTCATTTGTTTACAGACAGATCTGCCTGTTTCATGTGCTGCCTCGTCCCACCTACACTTAGATCGATGCAGAACTTCTTTTCATCGTGACAAATGCCATCTGGCTATGTCACTGCTTCCGCACCAGCAAACGCTTGCGGACGTCTATTTCCTCAAAGTTCATTTCATTTGATCGTATCAATATGTCCATAATAATAGACATTGGGATGACTTTTATTCTGATTGTATCAGTGTCTGATTGTATCGATGTATCTGTATTATTAAGTCTTCAGATGAGTATTTTATAATCTAAAAACAAAGGAAGAAATTCTGATGAAATTTGTCCAATTGTTATTAAACTTCAATTTGTTCAAGAGGTCATTTTGTGATTTTAAAGTATAATAACTTTAATAGTTTTGGTCCTATAAGGCGCTGATTTGATAGTTATGTGGACCAATATCCATTATGAAGAACATGGACTGGATTCTACATATTATATTTTAGAGAGTTTTTAGCGAGGTTCAAGAGGTTTCATAGGGGGTGAAAATGTTATTATGTGTCAATGAAACATGAGAAGGACAATGTTTCATTTATGTAGTGTGGGTTATAGGATTTCATTCTATGGATCCATCTACTTTCTTTCTGAAGCAGCAGTTGGTCCCAATTACCTCCTCTCGGGGGGGCGTACTACTTCGATGGCTTGAAAGTATAAAGAAAACGGGTCCAAGGTGTGTTTCTCAAGCATGTGTCTTGAGAGAGTTGTGTCCTCCCTACGTCTGACATAACCGATATGGTGCAATATCCGTCTCCGGAACTCTTTTGGTTTTGCCGATGTAGTTCATCGGACATTGGCGAGTTGCCATATAGATTACTCCTTGCGTCTTGCGGTTTGTGAATTCGTGATTTTGGTCTTCTAGTTTGGTTGTGGCACTGATACATTTCTTGCTTTTACAGATGTATTTGCAGGCTTTGCAGTCACCACATCTATAAGTCCCTGTGGTGTCACTGCTCAGCCACGTTGTTTTGCCCGTGTTGTCCTCCACAAAGTGGCTGCGCACAAGGTGATCTCTAAGGTTCCTGCCTCTCCTGTATGTGACCCTGGGGCTCCCAGGGACCACATCTTGCAGATCTTTATCTGATCTCAAAATTGCCCAAAGATCATAGAGTATGTTCATCACCCCCTGATTTCGGTCGTCGTAGGTTCCTATTAGATGGATCTCATTATCTTGTTGTTCTCGTGCTTTAGGGGTCAATAGAGAATTTCTGTCTCTTGTAAGGGCGTTGGCCTAGCACTTTTTTAGGACATCCCTTTTGTAGGAAGCGTTTTTGTAATTCCCTCGATTTTATCATGTACTCATTCACCGTTGAGCAATTTCTCCTTAGGCGTATATATTGGCTTTTCGGTATTCCTCTACGTAGGGGAGCCGGATGGTAGCTCTGCCAGGATAGTAACCCACTTGTGGCTGTCAGTTTTCAGTGTTGTGGTAACCGGCCTTGGTTGGTATTTATTATTGTAATGTCAAGGAAGTTTAAATTGTGTTTTTGAATCTCACTGGTAAAATACAAGCCTAACTGGTTCTGGTCTCACTGTTCTACTTCAATACATCTACATTGGGCTGTGGAGATCTATGAATGATTACTTGAGTCAGGTAACCTAATGACTAGTAGATTCACAGCCATCTGGATAAAAAATCCTGTTATGTGACGTTGTGCTGCCACCTAGTGGCTTCCCATTCTTTTACATAACCGTCTACACCACAGGTCTCAAACATGCGGCCCGCGGACCACATGTGCACAAAGGAAGCAGAGGGAACGGAGGACAGGTGAAAGGAATCTTTTTTTTTTTTTTACTTTTTTATGTGTGTGAAGAACAGCGCAGAGGACAATTCTACTAGATGGGGACCTGGATGGGGCACATTACTACAAGATGGGGACCACAAATATGGGGCATATTACTACAAGATGGGGACCACCAGGATGGGGCATATTACTGCAAGATGAGGACCACCAGGATGGGGCATATTACTGCAAGATGGGGACCACCAGGATGGGGCATATTACTGCAAGATGGGGACCACCAGGATGGGGCATATTACTACAAGATGGGGACCACCAGGATGGGGCATATTACTGCAAGATGAGGACCACCAGGATGGGGCATATTACTAAAAGATGGGGACCACCAGGATGGGGCATATTACTGCAAGATGGGGACCACCAGGATGGGGCATATTACTACAAGATGGGGACCACCAGGATGGGGCACATTACTACAAGATGGGGACCACTAGGATGGGGCACATTACTACAAGGTGGGGACAAGAATGGGGCACATTACTACAAGATGGGGACCACCAGGATGGGGCACATTACTACAAGATGGGGACTACCAGGATGGGCATATTACTGCAAGATGGGGACCACCAGGATGGGCCACATTACTGCAAGATGGGGGCCACATTACTGCAAGATGGGGACCACCAGGATGGGCCACATTACTGCAAGATGGGGGCCACATTACTGCAAGATGGGGACCACCAGGATGGGGCACATTACTGCAAGATGGGGACCACCAGGATGGGCATATTACTGCAAGATGGGGACCACCAGGATGGGGCACGTTACTTCAAGATGGGGACCACCAGGATGGGGCATATTACTGCAAGATGGGGGCCACATTACTGCAAGATGGGGACCACCAGGATGGGGCACATTACTGCAAGATGGGGACCACCAGGATGGGCATATTACTGCAAGATGGGGACCACCAGGATGGGCCACATTACTGCAAGATGGGGACCACCAGGATGGGCATATTACTGCAAGATGGGGACCACCAGGATGGGCCACATTACTGCAAGATGGGGACCACCAGGATGGGCCACATTACTGCAAGATGGGGACCACCAGAATGGGCCACATTACTGCAAGATGGGGACCACCAGGATGGGGCACGTTACTTCAAGATGGGGACCACCAGGATGGGGCATATTACTACAAGGTGGGGACCAGGATGGGGCAAATTACTAGATGTTTGCCAGAATTACTATATATGGTGCTAATTCTGAAACTATATTACTCTGTGGCCAAAAGAGGGAAACAAAATTGTAAAAATAAAAATAAAGCATGAAAAAATATTTTGCCACTAAAAATGCTGCTTTATATATAAACTAAATATATAAACTAAAGTAAACACAAAAAGTGCACATTTATTATCGCCACATCCGTAACGACCCAAGCTATAAAAAAAATAAAATAAACACAGCAAAAATGTTCAGACGGTGTATACAAAAAAAATGGTATCACTAAAAATGTCACTTTGACCTGCAAAGAATGCGGCCCCCCAAATTCCAATTTTTTCCATATGCGGCCCATATACCCAGCCGAGTTTGAGACCCCTGCTCTACACGGTCCGTGTGGAATGTCCATTGGACGCACACATTTTTGGATGTCGTTATATTTACAATGTGATTGGACATTCTTGCTAATATTTATAAGCTGTATGTAGAAACAGGAGGTCAGTTTTCCTTGTATGAGTCATAAGTCCCTGCAAAAGTCCCTGGCAGGGGGATGAGAGCAGCTGGGTCAGGAGGGGACCCAGCTAATTCTACATAGAGCAGAGAAAAGAGAATAATTAGCCCAGTAGAAAGGTATAATGAGCAGCTGTAAGTACAGTGCTGTATAATCTGATTACAATATAGTAAGAGGATAAGCTCTGATGGGAGAGGTTCTTTAAGCCGGTCATGTATTGGGTAATGAGTTGGGGTGTCAGTCTCCATCAGTGCTGGCTGAACACTGACTATCCTGCTCAGATTACTACACATGGCGCTGCGCCTCCTCCCTGTAGTATGGGCTCCGCAGGACGGGGCCGAGGCTCCAGATTCTACCTGCACAGCAACAAGGTCCCAACACTTCTACCTCTATAACTTGCCTAATGCAGACGCAAACCTGCAGCCTTTCCACTGAGATCTTGTCGGCCTTCTACACTGCCATGGCTTTGTCTGCACAATGTAGCTTAAAGGGAATGTCCACTTCTTAAGCATCCTAGAAGTCTACAATATAAGGTCGGTGTTCCTCTAACCCTCTGCCTTATTTGGCTGCCATTGAAGGCAGTCAGCGAAATGGGTTCAATTTTCTATAGAAGTGGCAGAATTTAACCCCTTCCTGACCATGTTATTTCCCGTCTCTGCATTTTTCTTATTCTTCTAAGAGCAGTTGCTTTATTTTTCTGTCCATACAGCCATATGAGGGTGGTTTTTGTTTTTATGCCGTTCACTGATCAGGTTAATTATTTTTATATTTTGATTGGATAACGCCCATATGTTTTATTTTAAAATGGGTCATAGAGGGGCAGGAGTGATTTGAATGTTCAGATTAAACTTTTTCCTTTTTGTCCCCTTAGGCTGTGTGCCCACGATTCCTTTTTAAGCGTTTCCGTAGCGGCAAAAACGCTGCAGAAATGCTTAAAAAACGCATGGTAGAAGGCCTGCCATGTTCCCCAATGATGATCCGCATGTGCTGGGCACATGCTGTGGAAATTTCTGCTGCGGATTATCATTGCGGAAAAAAAAACAGCACTACCAATTATTTTGCGGAAGTGCTGCGTTTTCGCCACCATTATATAGTAACATAGTTTTTAAGGTTGAAGGAAGACTAAGTCCATCTAGTTCAACCCATAGCCTAACATCTTGATCCAGAGGAAGGCAAAAAAAAAACCATGTGGCAAACACCAAGCTCCACATTGGGGAAAAAAATTCCTTCCCGACTCCATACGACAATCAGACTAGTTCCCTGGATCAACGCCCTATCAAGGAATCTAGTATTTATAACCTGCAATATTGTACTTTTCAAGAAAGGCATCCATGCCCTTCTTAAATTTTAACAGTGAATCACTCGTTACAACATCATGCGGCAGAGAGCTCCATAGTCTCACTGCTCTTACAGTAAAGAATCCCCGTCTGTGATTATGATTAAACCTTCTTTCCTCCAGACGTAGAAGATGCCCCCTTGTCCCCGTCTCAGGCCTCAGAGTAAAAAGATCAGTAGAAAGGTCTTTGTACTGTCCCCTCATATACTTGTATATAGTAATAAGATCACCTCTAAGCCTTCTTTTTTCCACAGTAAATAACCCCAAGTGTAATAACCTGTCTTGGTATTGCAGACCCCCCAGTCCTCTAATAACCTTGGTCGCTCTTCTCTGCACCTGCTCTAGTTCAGCCATGTCTTTCTTATATACCGGAGACCAGTACACAGTATTCTAAGTGTGGTCGCACTAGTGACTTGTATAGAGGTAAAATTATGTTCTCCTCATGAGCATCTATGCCTCTTTTAATGCATCCCATTATTTTATTTGCCTTTGCAGCAGCTGCCTGACACTGGCCACTAAACGTGAGCTTGTCGTCCACCAATACACCCAGGTCTTTTTCAGTTCCAGTTTTGCACAGTGTTTTACAATTAAGCATATAATTATACATTTTATTTACTCTGCCCAAGTGCATTACCTTACATTTATCCCCATTAAAGCTCATTTGCCATTTATCAGCCCAAGCTTCTAGTTTACATAGATCCTCCTGTAATATAAAATTGTCCTCCTCTGTATTGATTACCCTGCAGAGTTTAGTGTCATCTGCAAATATTGAAATATTACTCTATATGCCCCCTACAAGGTCATTAATAAATGTTAAAAAGAAGGGGGCCCAATACTGACCCCTGTGGTACCCCACTGTTAACTGAGACCCAGTCTGAGTGTTTTCCATTAATAACCACCCTTTGTTTCCTATCACTGAGCCAATTCTTAACCCACATACATATATTTTCCCCTATCCCCAATGTTCTCATTTTATGTATCAACCTTTTGTGTGGAACCGTATCAAAAGCTTTTGAAAAGTCCATATACACAACATTCACTGCATTTCCTTGGTCCAGTCCAGAACTTGCCTCCTCATAAAAACTGATCAGATTAGTTTGACAGGAACGGTCCCTCATAAACCCATGTTGATATTGGGTCATGAGGTTATTCTTCTTCAGATACTGTATCATAGCATATCTTAGGAAACCCTCCAGGATTTTACCCACAGTAGAGGTTAAGCTTACTGGCCTATAATTTCCAAGTTCAGTTTTTGTCCCCTTTTTGAATATTGGCACCACATTTGCTATACGCCATTGACTTGCATTAGAAAGCATGGACTACGCATCACTGTATTTGTAGATGCGCAATCCACGTGTTCCAATGTGCGGATGGTACCCAGGTCTAGAGGAGAGAAGACTCTCCTCCAGACCCAGGTACCATAGAAACTGTGAAAAAAAGAATAAAATAAAAAATAAATATGATACTTACCTTCTGGCGGCCCCCGTTGCGCTCCTCCTCTCATGCCGGCAAATCGCGATGGACTGAAGGACCTGCGCTGACGTCATATTCTTGTGACTGGTCACGCGACGCTGACGTCGGCAGGTCCTTCAGTGCACTGTACCGCGATCTGCCGGCAGTCAGCACCGAGTGAAGCAAGACTCCGGGGGCCATCGCAAGGTAAGTATAGATTTATTTTTTATTTTTTTGACATTCTCTCGGGTCACACTCCATTTGCATGGATTTATATAGTGTGACCAAGTTGACAAGCACTTTCCAAGTGATGCTAAAATCGCTTGAAAAGCGCTTGTCAACCCGCATGCAGAAATGCATGTGAAGAACGCTTCACATCCGCATGTCCCTGGCAGGAAAAACGCATGTACAATCCGCATGTACTATCCGCATGCGTTTTGTCTGCCAGGAGAGATGCAGAAAGGCTCAGGAAAAATCCGGAGCATTTCTGCATCGTGGGCACATAGCCTTAGGGGACGTGAACATGCAATCATCTGGTTTCTTGTGTTATGTACAGCAATACTGCAGTATATAGCCAGCATTCACAGATCTGTCATGACAGGCATGGGTCTTTTCAGCAGACTCCTTCCTGGCAGTGATGGCATCCCACGATCGTGTTACAGGGGCACAGTTGGGCACATGGCATGACTCCCTTCTCAGTTCGCTGTTAATGCTGCTGTCCATCTCTAACAGGTGGAGCTTTGCTCTACATGTGGCTATTAAAGGCAGATGATGGCTAAATATCACAGCCATCATCTTCCAGGCAAGAAGTCAGAGCTGGCATATGATGTAACTGCAAATCATGTTGGTAAGGGGTTAAAGTGCCACTTCAGTGGGGTTTTGACACGTGAAATACTTTTAGTGCAGAAATGACGTAGTCCTTTTGGGCATGAGGGTTGGGTGCTGGGATTACTAGTACACCTGACATCCAGGTGGGCATAATTCTGTTCCTTGTGTATTGGAAGACTTTTGCCTCTGCAGCTTTGGTGTTGGCAATCTTTCACTTTCATGCCCATTGATGCTCCACATGGTTGGCTCAGGAACCGTCCTCACATGATCTATATTTCCCTAAAGTAAAGTCACTTGTCAAAAGCCACCAGGACAAAGTGCGCAGTTCTGTATCATGTGGGAAAACATCAAGAAAAGCTCTAGGAAATGTCAACAAGCAAGTAATGACCCAGAAGAACGGGCAGCCTCTGAAAGGAGACCGGAAAGTGCCAAAGCCTGCGCCAATTGTTATACAGGTATAATGTATTACCGCAGCTCGGATCATACACCGCTCTTGTGTTCTCCCCTGTACTGATGTACAGACTTGTATCTACATAAAATTTGTTGTGCAATTTCCCCTGGGCACGCAGATACCCCATATGTGGGGAAAAAACACTGTTTGGGCTCACGGCAGGGCTTGGAAGGGAAGGAGCGCCATTTGACTTTTTGATTGTAAAATTTGCTTGAATAATTAGCGGACGCCATATTGTGTTTGGAGAGCCCCTGATGTGCCCAAACATTGGAGCTCCCCCACAAAGTGACCCCATTTTGGAAACTAGACCCCCCAAGGCACCTATCTAGATGCATAGTGAGCAGTTGGAACCCCCAGGTGCTTCACAAATTGATTCGTAAAAATAAAAAAGTGGAAAAAAAATACTTTTCCATTTTTATGAATCAATTTGTGAAGCACCTAAGGGTTCCAAGTGCTCACTATGCATCTAGATAGGTGCCTTGGGGGGTCTAGTTTCCAAAATGGGGTCACTTGTGGGGGAGCTCCAATGTTTGGGCACACAGGGACTCTCCAAATGCAACATGGTGTCCGCTAACAATTTGAGCCGACAATTTGTTAGTGGACACCATGTTGCATTTGGAGGTACGACACAGAATTTGATAACATTAGGTCATCATATTGAATAAGTTGTCATTAGTCTTGAGCGCAAGTGCTCGCTACTTGAGTTTGCATCGGGTACTCAGGTATGCACCATGTACTGCGTGTGCTTGAGTGAAATGCTCGAGTCCCCGCCCGGATGTTTCACGGTTATTAGACACCCAAAAAAAAACATGCAGGGATCGCTCGTGCATGGCAGGCAATCCCCGCAAAGTTTTTTGGGCCGTGAAGCATATGGGGCGGAGACTCGAGCATGTCACTCAAATACCCACGATACTCAATGCATACCAGAACACCCGATGCAAACTCAAGTAGCGAGCACTTGCGCTCAACACTAGTCGCCATATCGTCATCTTTTTTTCTTACTTTTGAAAAAAATCCCAACCCCATCACAACCCTAACCGTAGCACAACCCTAACCGTAGCACAACCCTAACCCTAGCACAACTCGAGAGTTTATTTTTTACGCCGTTCCTCATGCGGTATAAGTGATTAGATGACCTTATTCTTCAGGTCGGTGTGATTACAGAGATACCAGAATCATATGGGGTTTTTATGACTGACAGCTGTCACACACTAAAAGACGCATTTTTTGTAAAATCTAGTTTTTGCATCGCCATATTTTGAGAGCTATAATTTTTCCAGATTTTGGCAGACAGTCATTTGACGGCTTTTTTTTTGCGGGATGAGTTGACGACGTTATTGGTGCCATTTTCAGGCACGTGACATTTTTTGATCGCTTTCTATTCCGATTTTTGGAGGCAGAATAAACAAAAAACAACAATTCAGGAATTGTTTTTTTTGTTTTTTTTTTATTCTGTTCCGCGTGTGGTAAAATTGATAAGGCAGCTTTATTCTTCGGGTCAGTACGTTTACAGCGGTACCACATTTATATCGTATTTCTATGTTTTGCACTTTTACATAATAAAAGCAATTTTATAGAAAAAATTATTTTTTAGCATAGCTTTATTCTGAGAGCTATAACTTTTTTATTTTTTGGCTGATGGAGCTGTATGGCAGCTTGTTTTTTGCGGGACGAGATGACTTTTTCAGCGGTACCATTTTTATTTATATTTGTCTTTTTGATCGCGTGTTATTCCATTTTTTGTTTGGCGGTATGATGATAAAGCATTGTTTTTTTGCTTCGTTTTTTATTTTTATTTTTTAACGTGTTCACTGAAGGGGTTAACTAGTGGGACAGTTTTATAGGTCAGGTTGTTCCGGACGTGGCGATACCAAATATGTGTACTTTTATTGTTGTTTTTTTTTTTTTTATATATATATAATAATATTCATTGATGGGTACATTATATTTTTATTTTTGGTGGATTATTTTTTATTTTTTTATTTTGTATATATATATTTTTACAATTTTTTTTTATTTTTTTTTTCACTTTCGGGTCATCATGGCAACATCCTGGAAGCCACGGCAGACAGCGCTGGAAGCCGGAAGAGGAGGTGAGTATCTGCGATCACCTCCCCTTGCCACCGCAATGCTGCGATTGACTTCGATCGCAGCATCGCGGGGGTTAATGTGCTGGGAGCGGTGCGTGACCGCTCCTTGCACATAGTACCGGGTGTCAGCTGTGACAATCGGTTGACACCCGGCGGCGATCGCGCCCGCACAGCCATGACGTACTAATACGGGTCTGGCTCTTAAGTCCCAGGGCACAGACGCGTATTAGTACGTCAAATGTTAAGGGGTTAACAATGCACATGACTGTCACAAACACATGGACCACATTTTTGGGATGCTCACCTTTTTCCAGTTATGATGTATCTTTCATAACTGGGAAACCACCAGAAACCTAGGAAATGGGTTCTGAGCTTCTGAACATCATAGAAATATCAAATTTGATATCAATCTCCGTGAATATTGGTGACGGCAAACATGATGTATCCATCTTGGATGTGGGCCCCCCCATACCAAGATATGGAAGATGAAGGATTTTTATGTCTTGTGCAGCTGGGTGGGTTCACAAAACCGAGCCCCCGTGTGAGGTAAACAACATGGGTGTGTCCTAGTGTTTTGCCTCCTTACTAAAAACCAGAACGTCCATGTTGGCTCATTCCGACCCAGGGACGTCAGATGCAAGCACTCCTAGCTGCGTGGAGGAATCACACCTAATTTCCGGGGAGCCGTCCCCCCCACAGAATCTGAGACCATCACCTCGTGGCGCAGGTTTTGCTATTATTTACCCCTTTTATTTTAATAACTGTTTTGTGCATATATGTAAATTGTCTTTTATAATATCTTGTATATCTTTTGCAAACACTGCCAACTTTCAGGAGTAAATTATTATTTACTAGCTTCGTTCTTCTTGTCCTATGTTGAGCAAACCCGTTCCTCACCCGCTAATTCACGTTACCGAACGGGTACCCGATCCACCTGTTAAGAGATCGGTGGTGGCAGCATACGGTGTATTTGTGATATTGTGGTTGAGGGTGGTGGGATTGAGGTATATATACGTTCCTGGACGGAACTGGTGGTATATATACATCCTGTCACATCACGTGCCGCAATAGTCGACATAAATGAGAGCAGCTGCGCCCTGTTGCTTATCCTCGGTCAATACCGTGTTTCACCAGCAGGATAAGGGGGTGCCAGAGTGCTGCAAGGTCTGACCAAGTTTTCCTGACAATTGGTGGCAAGCGGTGGGATCATAGGACATTAGTGATCTGGTTTGAGCAATCATTCCTCTCACTAAAAACTTGCACGGTTCTTACCTGGACCCTGCACAAAAGTTTTGAAGATTGAACTCAGTGTTTATTAGATCTGAGACAATACTGTATGTGCAGCAGTCACCCCTACCCTTCTTCGTTTTTTCTTTCTATTTGTATTTTGGTGATCAAGGTCATTGTTGGGGAGTTCTGGTACAGCCAGCAGAAAATGGACACTCTTATTGGAATATGTATAACCAAAGGCATGGACCCCCTCGGCAAAAACAAAGAACAAATGGCTGCTGCGCTGGCGCAACTGGAGGCAGAGCAAGCCCTTCTCCAGACCTCAGCAGGGCCAGGGGTCAGCCAAGATATGGACAGTACTGCTGCAGGGGTCCCACCTGTAGACGCATGCCGCGTCAGCGACCAGGGCAGCCTGGACCCTTATCTGCAGATGGCTCTACAGCAACTTCCTGCAGAGGATCATGAAGGACGGCTGAAAGTAATTCAGCAGCACCAGGAGGCTGACGAGCGGAGGCCCAAGCCCAGTCAGAGGCAGAGAGAGCCGAGCGGCAGGCCCAAGCTCAGAAGGCCCATGAACTGCAGATGGCCCAGCTCAGGATCTCACCATCCACCTCACGGAACGGTGAGACCAACAATGCGACCCTGTTTAAACCCCGTCCAGAGCATTTTCCTGTGATGTTAAAGGACAGCGACCTCGACACCTTTCTGAGGGGTTTTGAAAAGACTTGCAGACAGTACCAGCTGCCTGTGGACCAGTGGGCCCGGTACTTAACTGCAGGGCTGCGAGGTAAAGCTCTGGATGTGTTTGTGGCTCTTCCTCAGGGCCTAGATGGGAACTATGATGCCATTAAGCAGGCCCTAATCCAGAGGTTCCAACTGACTCCTGAGGTGTACTGTAAAAAGTTCCGGAACCTCCAACGTGGACCGCACGACAGTTACAGCGATGTGGTGCATGGGCTCAGAACCAACTTCAAGCAGTGGATCCAAGGACTGTCAGCGACCACCTTTGAGCAGCTAAAGGACCTGATGGTGAAAGACCAGTTCCTGCATCTGTGTCCGACTGAGGTAATGGATCGGGAGCCACCAGATGCCAATAAAGCAGCGCAGATCGCAGACACCTACAAGGCCAACCGGAGGTGCGGAAGCCGGGCGTTGCCAGCTGGAAAGGGGGTAAGCCATCAACCGCCATCCCTGCCCCAGCATCCGACCTTCTGGAGGCCTTGTCCCCATTACCAACGCCCGGCCTGCATCTGATGCCCGCAAGTGTTATTTCTGCAACCAGACTTGTCATCTCAGCGCCACTTGCCCAGAGAAGCAGAGGAAGAACCCCCCATCCAAGGTCCCAGGGCCTAATGCATCAATTCTTTTGGTGGGTGGGCCGGTTGGGAGGGCCTGTGAAAACTTGCAGTCTGTCACTGTGGTGGATACTGTCACTGTAGGCCTCAAGGACACTGGGGCCGAACGAACCCTCATCCGACCCGAAATGGAGTCCGCTGAAGAGCTTATTCCAGGAAAGACCCTGACTGTCACCGGGATTGGTGGTGTCCGATGCCCCTTGCCCAGGTTTTTATTGATTAGGGTGTGGGGAGTGGGGTGAAGGAAGTGGGAGTATCTGAAAACCTGCCTGCAAATGTTTTGTTGGGATCTGATTTGGGGAGGATATTTGCTTATTATATCCCTGACACCCCTGCCCGATCTGATACAGTTGTTAAGGTTAATGCTGATAATGTGAATGTCAAAGCTTTACCTGATGATGATGTATTTGAAGGTACAGGAGAACTCAGCCATGTCACGCTGCAGGGTGATATTGCTGAAGATCCCCTAGCAGGAGCAAGTGTCAGTGCTATGGGTAATGGAGAGAGGCACGGGGACCATGAAGCAGGTGGTGCTGTGCCAGCGACCAGTGTCACAACAGACGGTGATCTGGCTGATGCTAGCTGCCCCATAAGTAGCACTGCGCCTGAGGTAATGGGGGAGGATGGGGAAGTGGCACGCATAGCCGCGCAGGCCGATGGGACGGTGTTATTCCCCGGGGAGACGGCCTATATAGCCGCTGTTACCCGCAGTCAGAGTGCCCAGAATGCAAGTAACGCCCTGCCTTCTGGACCCTCCTCGGACAGAGGAATAACGGAATCAGTTAGGGACCCAGAGCCGGTCCCAGTGAGGACGTGGCCTTAACCTCACTTCTGGCTTCCTCCAGCCAGGAGTTTCAAGCAGCTCTGCACTCAGATGCTAGCCTAGAGGCGTTAAGGAGCCTCGCTGAGAAACCCACCTCCGAGTCGGATAAGGAGAGGGTATTGTGGGACCATAGGAGGTTGTACTGGGAGACAGTTCCCTGTACACCCCAACAGGAGTGGCTGAGGGGAAGACAGCTGGTCGTCCCCCAGCTTTTTGCCCCCAGATGTTTTGGCCCCAAATTAGGCAGGGAATTTCGGCCTTGTGTTTTAGCCCTATGACCTCTTTCACAGTAGGCACTTTCCCAAGTGCTAAGCACTGGAAAATTGCTAAGAAGATTGCCAATTTTGAATATATAAGTCAATGGCTGGAAAAGCGAGGTGTTGTTTCGGCCAGCTCTTTTTATTTTATTACAGGATCTATTTTTGAGCACTTAGCGTTCATCAATAGCCTGTATCTTATGGGTCATTACCGAGAGCGCTCACAAAAGTGCTCTCAAAAATGCTAGTAAAGCACGTGCTTTGGAGTTCTAAAACAGTGGCAGCATAAGGGTGCTTTCACACTTCCACTACATATGTACTACAGGCCTCCTGTTCGCTTCTGTAATGCCGCCGTTCCGCTAACCTGCAGCGGAATGAAAAGAAGAAAATGCTTTTCTTTTTGTTCTGACACTGATAGCGGAATGCGGTATTACGAAAGCGAACGGGCGGCTGCAGATCGCGGAACCCAGCCGTTCACATCTATAGGCAATGCAAGCATTCTGCCAGCATTGCCCCGGGGTCAGCTGGATGTCAGATCCAGAGCGGATCGACCTCTGGCGGCCCCAAACACAAGTGTGAAACCACTCTAAAATTACAGTGTGCAAGAGGCCTAATATCAAAACCATTTTGAACTTTTACCTGACCCAGCACGGGCCTGCTTTGTTGCAAGTTTTGTTGCAGATGTAACAAGTAGCAGGTCAGGTGTCCTGCAAGTTACATTAGACTAGCTTTTATTCCATTTGTACATCAGAATATAGCAGTGTCTGAAATCTCCATAAAGAGAGAAGTGTACTGCCACAAAAAATCAGTCTGCTTCCACAGCAATTCACTTTCTACAACTATGAATTCAGTTCTGTCCAAACGTGGAAGGAGGAAGTTGGTCCATGAGAATCACATTTACTTATTTTCCAAACGAACCGCTGATGATGTCCATTCCATCTGGGTATGTGAAAAACGGTCGACTTGCATGGGACGTGTTTGGACCAATGAAGAATCTGACAAAGTTGTGAAAGTAGTCAATCTTCACAGTCACGCAGCACCAGCTGCAAGACCTGAAGCAATCCGACTTGTTAATGTGGCAGTCACCAGGGCAAGGACAACACGGGAGACACCACAACAGATTCTCACAGACGTCGTTTCAGGAGCCCATTCTAATGTTGTAGCACTTCTCCCAAGGAAAGCATCACTGAAGAGAACAATACGATTAGCAAGGCAGCTTGGCAATATCCCAAGGTTCCCTCAAACCCTTGATCAACTTGTTATCCCCCAGGAGTTTCAGGAGATCAGTATTGATGGTGTCCAGCAGCAGTACCTTCTGCATGACTCTGGTAAGCTACTTAACTATTTAACATTGTATTAAAACAATTCCATTATGCATCATTTTTTTTTAAACAAAAATATATCATTTTCCACTGGGACAATATATGTTGTCAAAAAGTATTGGTTGGCCCCTTTACACTAGATTTTGCTTCAGTTATGAAATCAGAAAATCTGGAGCAAAATGTGAGTTTTTAATGTGAGATATGAACAGAGGCTTCTGATTAGGATATTTTATTTTGTGAATTCATCCCAAAATTATCTGTCTGATGCTTGTTACACTTTTTCTGTTATTTCCTCTACTAATACTTTCATTTTAAATTCGGAAATGGACACAGCCGTATGTTGATATTTGGAACAAGAGACAATCTCCATCTACTGGCACAAACTAAAGAGTGGTTTGCTGATGGCATGTTTTTCACTACACCAGCCTTGTTTAACACTAGGACTACTGGACTCGTGACCCCGCCTAGAACTACTGAAAGGAGTCATTTTGACTCCTTGCTTGTTTTCGTTTATTTTTAGAGTTTCATTTGTGGTTATTTATTAATAATTATATTTTTTGTAATGTATTATTATTGTGAGATCCAACAGTAATGCTTTTGATTGTTTTTTTTCTGCTTTTCTTATTTTTCTACAGAAAATAACAATAATTATAATAGACGTTTTTCAAACATTTTTTTTTTATTCAAGTGCACACATATAAACAACAACTGAAGAACAAAAAGCAGAGAAAATGTAGGTGGAGGAGCATAAAAATGAAAATATGGCGCAGAATTCACCTTCTAAACATTTGGTGTTTCGCATTTTAGTCATTGCCTTTGATTTATGGCAGTACATTGCCCACACAAAGACTTACTACAAGTCTTACAATTTCCGACAGATCTATTTTTCTTGCACTTTTCTTTGATCTGGCAAAATTTTGTTTGAATCTTCACTTCTGAGCATATAGAAACTTGGGATGTGGAACCCTTTTCCCTATCTGTGACATAAGGACCACTCAACTCTCTCACAAGCGTTTGCAAAAATGCCTTTCGTGACATTTTTTGGTGGGTAATCTCCTTGAATATTATCCATGCATTTATACCCGCAAAGTCTAAGGCATTTTCAAATGCATGAACAGGCCATCTCCTTGTGCATGTTCGTGTGGTATATTTTCGTGCCATCTGATCCACTACATCTGCTCCATATTTTGTTTCATTGTAAAACTTTACCGTTTCTGGAGTTTTTTTAGCGGAATCAGACGCAACAACAACATCTGGATGGACGGAACTCAAAATGACAACATTTTTGTTGGGCTTTCCTTGATATACTGTAAGTGTAAAATTGTCTTCATTTCTAAACACTTTAGTGTTGTACAATTCCTCTTTCATGGATTTTATTTCTTTAGGCACTTCTCGCCTTATCTTGTTCAGTGTTCCCACGATGGTTGTTCCTTTGCTTTTTAGCTGTTTAGCTAATTTTACTGAAGTAAAATAATTATCGGTTGTAACATTGCGACCTTTTTTCAAAAACGGGTCCAATAACTTCATTACCACATGGTCAGCTAAACGGTCCTCAGCACGGCGTGTGTCGTCTTTGCCTAGATAAGGGAAGCCATTTGCCAGATATTTGCTCTTCTTATCAACAGCTAGCCAATATTTGTGGCCATATTTATCTGGTTTGGAAGGCATGTACTGCGTGAATGGACACCTAGTTTTGCTTGGGAAAAGTTGCTCAACCACCGTTATGTATGGGCCAGGTTTGTAACACGCAATACAATTCTCAATAAACCTGTCCCACACAGTAGAAAATAGAGCAAACTTGTCCGTTTGCAGTCTCTCCGATCGAGTAGATTTCTCATCAAATCTGAGAAACCTCATAATTTCAACAAAGCGGTCCCTAGACATTGTCGCTTTGCAAAACGGTATTCCCCAGTCATTACACCAAATACTGCTAATCGAGTGACGGTTCGTGCCAGATATTCCACGAGCATAGAATATCGCAATGAATGCATCTAGCTCCTCATCAGATAGAGTAAACTGTAAATTATTGTTCCTGCATGCTTCTGCAAGCGTACAGTTCTTTATATGTGTCAATATATATGAATCAAAAAATAAACGCCATGCGCTCAAAGGACTATTGATAATGATATTTCTTCTGGCGTATCCTGTAGGGCCAGGTGCTTCTCGAAGAATATTTTGGCTGTCACGCCTACCAGGCAAGTGTTCTCCAATTTCAACAGGTTTCCATTGAATACCATCCGCTGAAACTAGTATTCCTTCAGATTCGCCTTCTCTGGTGTTTGTTGTTGCATTACCTTCGCCGCCATCGTTATCTGTTGTTCTTTCATTTCTGGGACGTTTTGCTGATTTTTTCTGTGTACGACCAGGAGGATGGTCACGAGGCAACATAACTGCATGAGCCCGATCCCCAGTTGATGTGCTTGGAATATCTGGAAAAAAGTTGATGAATATTTAGAATTTTTGTTTTGTAAGGGTCCATGCACACTGGCTGGATTAGCAGCGGAATATCCGACCGGATATTCTCACCACAATCCGGCCCGTACCTGCCCGCTCAGGTACAGAGCGGAGTTTCATACCTGAAGCTCCGCTCCGAACCCCGGGCTGGAGCCGCTGTCTGGGACGGAGCCGTGCTCGCGCGTAAGCAAGCGCTGCTCTGTCCCTGACAGCGGCTCCAGCCCGGGATTCAGAGCGGAGCTTCAGGCATGAGCGGGCAGGTACGGCCTGTATTGCGGCAAGAATATCCAGATGGCTATTCAGCCAGAATTCTGCTAGTGTGCACAGGCCCTAACTCAGTGTGTGGCAGAACAAATAAATACACATAACTACTTACCTTCTGGATTTGTTCCTTCTGAGTCTTCAGATTCACTTGATATGTTCTGAGGAATGAAATCTTCATCACTGTCAGAATCAAATACATGTTCCTGCAATTCGGATTCCGATTCATCCTCCGGTATGGATTGCAAAGTAGCCAGAATATCCTGAGGCTTTATCAAACGTCTTCTCTCCATATTCCTCACAAATTCCATAATTCTATATAGTTCCCTGCTGAAAAATAGAAATGAAATGAAAACTAAAAGAAATAATAACTGTTCTGCCACCTTCAAAAGTAGGTGGGCTGAATCAGTTGACAGACAGCTAAATTATTTCATAACAATTCATACCTGTATGAGTCTTCAGAGCTCGTATGTCTGCGTCTGTTCTTTGTCTTTTCAGCTGAACTGAAAGTAAAGTTACTATCCAGAATACTGTCTCCTGCTAGGACCTTAGAAAAACACCACCCTTCATTAGCATAAGATAAGAGCCTAGAGTAAACAAGCTATTTTGTTCAGCATTACACAGTAATACAAGCAGGTAAAACACAAGGAAAATGTGAAAAGTTGACATGTAAATTGAACTACATCTATATGAACATCAGGGTAAATAAGACAGAGTGAAAAAATTATGCACAAAACTTTATAGCAACATTTAGTGACAAAAGGACCTCAAAATATAGTAGGGAGTCAAAATGACTCCCTTCAGTAGTTCTTGGTAAATTTTGAAAAAAACGCGCAAATTTTTCACCAAAATTATTTATTCTCACAAAATCTTTTTTCACATCATATTTGAGGAAAAGTCACCGAGTTTCAAGACGGAATTCTGAAAAATGTAGTCACAGAAGAGAAATAAAAAACGAAAGGAGTCAAAATGACTCCATCAGTAGTTCTAGTGTTAAGCAGCTTTACACAATCCATGTAGTCCATAGCGGCCTTGTTGTTCCGCTAGTGTGCACCTTGCTGACAGACCAGAGCTGTTCTACATACCAGAGGTTGCTGCAAGAGCTGAAGAACTTGCAGCCTGGACGGCAGCCAGACAACCTGATGTTGGATTTTGAACTAGCTGCAATACAGGCATTTGAAAGTGAATTCCCCAACCTTGAGAAGACTGGTTGCTTTTTCCACCTATCACAGTCTGTTTGGCGTAAAGTTCAAAATGAAGGACTCAAGATGCAATACCAAGGTGACCATGAATTTGCCCGTTGGATACGCATGATACCTGCCCTGGCCTTTATACCACCACAGAATGTTGTGCAATCATTTGAAGAATTGGTGGAAGATCCTGACTTTCCACAAGAAGCAATACCTATCGCCAACTATTTTGAAGACAGCTAATATCGGTCGAATGAATCGCAGAGGACGTCAAGCACCTTTGTTTCCAGTTCAACTCTGGAATGTGTATGAACGACCATTGAATGATCAACAGCGAACAAATAATGATGTCGAAGGATGGCACCGTAGCTTTCGAGAAACATGTGGTACTCTTTTCCAAAATATATACCGGTTCATTAACTGTCTGAAACATCAGCAAGAGCTCCATAGTTTTGAAATTATTCAGATAATAGCAGGAAATCCCATCGCTGCAAGAAACAAAAAGTATGCCGCAATTTCAGCAAGGGTTAAACGTATCGAGCAAGATTTCAATAATAGAAGCGTGATGGATTATCTGAGAGGCATTGCCTACAGCTTTGGATTTTAGTTCATGGTCACATATTGTATGTTTTGAGAGCAGTGTTTTTAGCTGTAAAATCATTCAAGCATTATAACCTGTAATTTGTCTTTTCTCTTTTTCTCTAATCCTTCCCCTCTATACCTTTTTATGTTTGTTGTTACAACAGTTTTGATATATACAGTTAAAGCAGAACTCTCCAAAAAACATAAGTTCTGTTATAGTACCTGTGCCCATGATATTCATTTCCAAAGGAGACCTTCCAGCAGCTTCACTTCTGTGTGAAAAGTCTCCTCCAAGTTAAAGCTCCATGTGCTGCAGGATTTCAGTGGTGGCTAAGGAGGTTGTTTCTCCTTAGTAGCAGAACTTGTGGATGGATTCTAGAGGCTGTGCCTGCACAGGAGCATGCAACTACCGTAACAATAGATTCCCTATGATGTATAAAGGGCTGCTGGTTTACAGCCTTCTGCAGAGCCCCCCCCTATGTGTTCCGTCCTGTAACGGCTTTACACAGGCGGGGGGGAGCCCTCCTCTTGTCCAGGACAGAGCACATGAGCGGAGGGTGAAGGGGAGCTTTGCAGAGGGCTGTGAACAAGCAGCCCTGAATGTATCACAGGGAACCAGGATCCGTTCTGCTACCAAGGGGGCTCGACCTCCTTAGTAACCAATGAAATCCTACTATTTTCCTGTCTGTTTGTAAAATGACTTATCTAGAAAACAATGTTTTAGAATAAAAAAAACTCATTTGATCAAAATTCTATATCTTAGACTCATATGGTGTATTATTAGTGATAAGCGAACCTGCCAAAGTTCAGTTCAGGCAGGTCTTTCCCGTATGCGAAAGATCCAGGAGCAAATTGCTAGAGACAAAACATCCAGGGATGAAATGTTCGGGGGCGAACTGTGCGGGGGCGAAATGTACCCGGGGGCGAATTGCTGGGGGCGAACTGCTGGGGGCGAAACATCCAATTCCCGGCCCCCACATAGTCCTCCATACAGAATTATGGGCACCACAAAGTCCTATATAAAATGTAATGGGCCCTACATAGTCCTCTATACAGAATAATGGGCCCCACATAAACCTCCATACAGTATAATGGGCCCCATAGATTGTTCCATACTGAAATGGCCCCATAGATTGCTCCATGCTGCATAATGGCCCCATAGATTGCTCCATATTGTATAATAGCCCCTAGATTGCTCCATACTGTAATGGCCCCATAGATTGCTCCATACATTAATTGCCTCATAGATTGTTCCATGCAACATAATGGCCTCATAGATTGCTCCATGCTGCATAATGGCCCCATAGATTGCTCCACACTGTAATGGCCCCATACATTGCTCCCTACTGTATAATGGCCCCCTAGATTGCTCCATACTATAATGGCCCCACATGATGCTGCATACTGTATAATGGCCCCATATAGTGCTGCATACTGTATAATGGCCCCATATAGTGCTTCATACTGTATAATGGCCCCATACATTGCTCCCTACTGTATAATGGCCCCATAGATTGCTCCATACTGTATAATGGCTCCATAGATTGCTCCATATTGTATAATAGCCCCTAGATTGCTCCATACTGTAATGGCCCCATAGATTGCTCCATATTGTATAATAGCCCCTAGATTGCTCCATACTGTAATGGCCCCATAGATTGCTCCATACATTAATTGCCTCATAGATTGTTCCATGCAACATAATGGCCTCATAGATTGCTCCATGCTGCATAATGGCCCCATAGATTGCTCCACACTGTAATTGCCCCATACATTGCTCCCTACTGTATAATGGCCCCCTAGATTGCTCCATACTATAATGGCACCACATGATGCTGCATACTGTATAATGGCCCCATATAGTGCTCCATACTGTATAATGGCCCCATATAGTGCTCCATACTGTATAATGGCCCCATATATTGCTCCATACTGTATAATGGCTCCATAGATTGCTCCATGCTGCATAATGACCCCGTAGATTGCTCCATGCTGCATAATGACCCCGTAGATTGCTCCATGCTGCATAATGACCCCATAGATTGCTCCATGCTGCATAATGACCCCATAGATTGCTCCATGCTGCATAATGACCCCATAGATTGCTCCATGCTGCATAATGACCCCATAGATTGCTCCATGCTGCATAATGACCCCATAGATTGCTCCATGCTGCATAATGGCCCCATAGATTGCTCCATGCTGCATAATGGCCCCATAGATTGCTCCATGCTGCATAATGGCCCCATAGATTGCTCCATGCTGTATAATGGCTCCATACTGTATAATGGCCCCATAGATTGCTCCATGCTGTAATGGCCCCATAGATTGCTCCATACTGTATAATGGCCCCATAGATTGTTCCATGCTGCATAATGGCCCCATAGATTGCTCCATACTGTATAATGGCCCCATAGATTGCTCCATGCTGTAATGGCCCTATAGCTTGCTCCATGCTGTAATGGCCCCCTAGATTGCTCCATAAGTATAATGGCCCCCTAGATTGCTCCATAAGTATAATGGCCCCCTAGATTGTTCCATAAGTATAATGGCCCCCTAGATTGCTCCATGCTGCATAATGGCCCAATAGATTGCTCCATATTGTATAATAGCCCCATAGATTGCTCCATACTGTAATGGCCCCATAGATTGCTCCATACATTAATTGCCTCATATATTGTTCCATGCAACATAATGGCCTCATAGATTGCTCCATGCTGCATAATGGCCCCATAGATTGCTCCATGCTGCATAATGGCCCCACTTGATGCTGCTGCAAACTGTATAATGACCCCATATATAACTCCATACTGTATAATGCCCCCACATGCTGCTACATAATGTATAATGGCCCCATATAGTGCTCCATACTGTATAATGGCCCCATATAGTGCTCCATACTGTATAATGGCCTCATATATTGCTCCATACTGTATAATGGCCCCATATATTGCTCCATACTGTAATGGCCCCATAGATTGCTCCATACTGTAATGGCCTCATAGATTGCTCCATACTGTAATGGCCCCATAGATTGCTCCATAGGTATAATGGCCCCATAGATTGCTCCATAGGTATAATGGCCCCATAGATTGCTCCATAGGTATAATGGCCCCATAGATTGCTCCATGCTGTAATGGCCCCATAGATTGCTCCATGCTGTAATGGCCCCATAGATTGCTCCATGCTGTAATGGCCCCATAGATTGCTCCATGCTGTAATGGCCCCATAGATTGCTCCATGCTGTAATGGCCCCATAGATTGCTCCATCCTGTAATGGCCCCATAGATTGCTCCATCCTGTAATGGCCCCATAGATTGCTCCATCCTGTAATGGCCCCATAGATTGCTCCATGCTGTAATGGCCCCATAGATTGCTCCATACTGTATAATGGCCCCATAGATTGCTCCATACTGTATAATGGCCCCATAGATTGCTCCATACTGTATAATGGCCCCATAGATTGCTCCATACTGTATAATGGCCCCATAGATTGCTCCATACTGTATAATGGCCCCATAGATTGCTCCATACTGTATAATGGCCCCATAGATTGCTCCATACTGTATAATGGCCCCATAGATTGCTCCATGCTGTAATGGCCCCATAGATTGCTCCATGCTGTAATGGCCCCATAGATTGCTCCATGCTGTAATGGCCCCATAGATTGCTCCATGCTGTAATGGCCCCATAGATTGCTCCATGCTGTAATGGCCCCATAGATTGCTCCATGCTGTAATGGCCCCATAGATTGCTCCATGCTGTAATGGCCCCATAGATTGCTCCATGCTGTAATGGCCCCATAGATTGCTCCATGCTGTAATGGCCCCATAGATTGCTCCATGCCGTAATGGCCCCATAGATTGCTCCATGCTGTAATGGCCCCATAGATTGCTCCATGCTGTAATGGCCCCATAGATTGCTCCATGCTGTAATGGCCCCATAGATTGCTCCATGCTGTAATGGCCCTATAGCTTGCTCCATGCTGTAATGGCCCTATAGCTTGCTCCATACTGTATAATGGCCCCATAGATTGCTCCATGCTGTAATGGCCTCATATATTGCTCCATACTGTATAATGGCCCCATAGATTGCTCCATGCTGTAATGGCCCTAAAGATTGCTCCATAAGTATAATGGCCCCATAGATTGCTCCATACTGTATAATGGCCCCATAGATTGCTCCATGCTGTAATGGCCCCATAGATTGCTCCATGAGTCTAATGGCCCTATAGATTGCTCCATACTGTATAATGGCCCCATAGATTGCTCCATGCGGTAATGGCCCCATAGATTGCTCCATAAGTATAATGGCCCCATAGATTGCTCCATGCTGTAATGCCCCTATAGATTGCTCCATGCTGTATAATGGCCCCACAGATTGCTCCATGCTGTATAATGGCCCCATAGATTGCTCAATGCTGTAATGGCCCCATAGATTGCTCCATAAGTATAATGGCCCCATAGATTGCTCCATAAGTATAATGGCCCTATAGATTGCTCCATGCGGTAATGGCCCCATAGATTGCTCCATACTGTATAATGGCCCCATAGATTGCTCCATACTGTATAATGGCCCCATAGATTGCTCCATACTGTATAATGGCCCCATAGATTGCTCCATGCTGTAATGGCCCCATAGATTGCTCCATGCTGTAATGGCCCCATAGATTGCTCCATGCTGTAATGGCCCCATAGATTGCTCCATGCTGTAATGGCCCCATAGATTGCTCCATGCTGTAATGGCCCCATAGATTGCTCCATGCTGTAATGGCCCCATAGATTGCTCCATGCTGTAATGGCCCCATAGATTGCTCCATGCTGTAATGGCCCCATAGATTGCTCCATGCTGTAATGGCCCCATAGATTGCTCCATGCTGTAATGGCCCCATAGATTGCTCCATGCCGTAATGGCCCCATAGATTGCTCCATGCTGTAATGGCCACATAGATTGCTCCATGCTGTAATGGCCCCATAGATTGCTCCATGCTGTAATGGCCCTATAGCTTGCTCCATGCTGTAATGGCCCTATAGCTTGCTCCATACTGTATAATGGCCCCATAGATTGCTCCATGCTGTAATGGCCTCATATATTGCTCCATACTGTATAATGGCCCCATAGATTGCTCCATGCTGTAATGGCCCTAAAGATTGCTCCATAAGTATAATGGCCCCATAGATTGCTCCATACTGTATAATGGCCCCATAGATTGCTCCATGCTGTAATGGCCCCATAGATTGCTCCATAAGTATAATGGCCCTATAGATTGCTCCATGAGTCTAATGGCCCTATAGATTGCTCCATACTGTATAATGGCCCCATAGATTGCTCCATGCGGTAATGGCCCCATAGATTGCTCCATAAGTATAATGGCCCCATAGATTGCTCCATGCTGTAATGCCCCTATAGATTGCTCCATGCTGTATAATGGCCCCACAGATTGCTCCATGCTGTATAATGGCCCCATAGATTGCTCAATGCTGTAATGGCCCCATAGATTGCTCCATAAGTATAATGGCCCCATAGATTGCTCCATAAGTATAATGGCCCTATAGATTGCTCCATGCGGTAATGGCCCCATAGATTGCTCCATGCTGTAATGGCCCTATAGATTGCTCCATAAATATAATGGGCCCATAGATGGCTCCATGCTGTATAATGGCCCCATAGATTGCTCCATGCTGTATAATGGCACCATAGATTGCTCCATGCTGTAATGGTCCCATATATTGCTCCATAAGTATAATGGCCCCATAGATTGCTCCATGCTGTAATGGCCCCATAGATTGCTCCATGCTGTATAATGGCCCCATAGATTGTTCCATGCTGTAATGGCCCCATAGATTGCTCCATGCTGTATAATGGCCCCATAGATTGCTCCATGCTGTAATGGCCCTAGAGATTGCTCCATGCTGCATAATGGCCCCATAGATTGCTCCATACTGTATAATGGCCCTATAGATTGCTCCATACTGTATAATGGCCCTATAGATTGCTCCATAAGTATAATGGCCCTATAGATTGCTCCATAAGTATAATGGCCCTATAGATTGCTCCATAAGTATAATGGCCCTATAGATTGCTCCACGCGGTAATGGCCCCATAAATTGCTCCATGCTGTAATGCCCCTATAGATTGCTCCATGCTGTATAATGGCCCCACAGATTGCTCCATGCTGTATAATGGCCCCATAGATTGCTCCATGCTGTAATGGCCCCATAGATTGCTCCCTGCTCTATAATGGCCCCATAGATTGCTCCATGCTGTAATGGCCCTATAGATTGCTCCATAAGTATAATGGCCCCATAGATTGCTCCATGCTGTAATGGCCCAATAGATTGCCCCATGCTATATAATGGCCCCATAGATTGCCCCATGCTGTATAATGGCCCCATAGATTGCTCCCTGCTGTATAATGGCCCTATAGATTGCTCCATAAGTATAATGGCCCTATAGATTGCTCCATAAGTATAATGGCCCCATAGATTGCTCCACGCGGTAATGGCCCCATAAATTGCTCCATGCTGTATAATGGCCCCATAGATTGCTCCCTGCTGTATAATGGCCCCATAGATTGCTCCATGCTGTAATGGCCCAATAGATTGCCCCATAAGGATAATGGCCCCATAGATTGCTCCATGCTGTATAACGGCCCCATAGATTACCCCATGCTGTATAATGGCCCCATAGATTGCTCCCTACTGTATAATGGCCCCATAGATTGCTCCATGCTGTAATGGCCCTATAGATTGCTCCATAAGTATAATGGCCCCATAGATTGCTCCCTGCTGTATAATGGCCCCATAGATTGTTCCATGCTGTATAATGGCCCCATAGATTGCTCCATGCTGTAATGGCCCCATAGATTGCTCCATAAGTATAATGGCCCCATAGATTGCTCCATGCTGTAATGGCCCTATAGATTGCTCCATAAGGATAATGGCCCCATAGATTGATCCATGCTGTATAATGGCCCCATAGATTGCTCCCTACTGTATAATGGCCCCATAGATTGCTCCCTACTGTATAATGACCCCATAGATTGCGCCATGCTGTAATGGCCCCATAGATTGCTCCATAAGTATAATGGCCCTATAGATTGCTCCATAAGTATAATGGCCCTATAGATTGCTCCATAAGTATAATGGCCCTATAGATTGCTCCATAAGTATAATGGCCCCATAGATTGCTCCATGCTGCATAATGGTCCCATAGATTGCTCCATACTGTATTATGGCCCCATAGATTTCTCCATGCTGTAATGGCCCTATAGATTGCTCCATAAGTGTAATGGCCCTAAAGATTGCTCCATGCTGTAATGGCCCTATAGATTGCTCCATGCTGTATAATGGCCCCATAGATTGCTCCATGCTGTATAATGGCCCCATAGATTGCTCCATGCTGTAATGGTCCCATAGATTGTTCCATAAGTATAATGGCCCCATAGATTGCTCCATGCTGTAATGGCCCTATAGATTGCTCCATGCTGCGTAATGGCCCCATAGATTGCTCCATGCTGCATAATGGCTCCATAGATTGCTCCATAAGTATAATGGCCCCATAGATTGCTCCATTAGTATAATGGCCGCATAGATTGCTCCATGCTGTAATGGTCTCATAGATTGCTCCATGCTGTAATGGCCCTATAGATTGCTCCATGCTGTATAATGGCCCTATAGATTGCTCCATGCTGTATAATGGCCCCATAGATTGCTCCATGCTGTATAATGGCCCCATAGATTGCCCCATGCTGTATAATGGCCCCATAGATTGACCCCTGCTGTATAATGGCCCCATAGATTGTTCCATGCAGTATAATGGCCCCATAGATTGCTCCATGCTGTAATGGCCCTATAAATTGCTCCATGCTGCATAATGGCCCCATAGATTGCTCCATGCTGCATAATGGCCCCATAGATTGCTCCATACTGTATAATGGCCCCATAGATTGCTCCATAAGTATAATGACCATATAGATTGCTCCATAAGTATAATGGCCCCATAGATTGATCCATAAGTATAATGGCCCTATAGATTGCTCCATAAGTATAATGGCCCCATAGATTACTCCATGCTGTATAATGGCCCCATAGATTGCTCCATGCTGTAATGGCCCTATAGATTGCTCCATAAGTATAATGGCCCCATAGATTGCTCCATGCTGTAATGGCCCTATAGATTGCAACATGCTGTATAATGGCCCCATAGATTGCTCCATGCTGTATAATGGCCGCATAGATTGCTCCATACTGTATAATGGCCCCATAGATTGCTCCATACTGTATAATGGCCCCATAGATTGCTCCATGCTGTAATGGCCCCATAGATTGCTCCATGCTGTAATGGCCCTATACATTGCTCCATGCTGTAATGGCCCTATAGATTGCTCCATGCTGTATAATGGCCCCATAGATTGCTTCATGCTGTAATGGCCCTATAGATTGCTCCATAAGTGTAATGGCCCCATAGATTGCCCCATGCTGTATAATGGCCCCATAGATTGCCCCATGCTGTATAATGGCCCCATAGATTGCCCCATGCTGTATAATGGCCCCATAGATTGCTCCATGCTGTATAATGGCACCATAGATTGCTCCACGCTGTAATGGTCCCATAGAGTGCTCCATAAGTATAATGGCACCATAGATTGCTCCATGCTGTAATGGCCCTATAGATTGCTCCATAAGTATAATGGCCCCATAGATTGCTCCATGCTGTAATGGCCCTATAGATTGCAACATGCTGTATAATGGCCCCATAGATTGCTCCATGCTGTATAATGGCCCCATAGATTGCTCCATACTGTATAATGGCCCCATAGATTGCTCCATACTGTATAATGGCCCCATAGATTGCTCCATGCTGTAATGGCCCCATAGATTGCTCCATGCTGTAATGGCCCTATACATTGCTCCATGCTGTAATGGCCCTATAGATTGCTCCATGCTGTATAATGGCCCCATAGATTGCTTCATGCTGTAATGGCCCTATAGATTGCTCCATAAGTGTAATGGCCCCATAGATTGCCCCATGCTGTATAATGGCCCCATAGATTGCCCCATGCTGTATAATGGCCCCATAGATTGCCCCATGCTGTATAATGGCCCCATAGATTGCTCCATGCTGTATAATGGCACCATAGATTGCTCCACGCTGTAATGGTCCCATAGAGTGCTCCATAAGTATAATGGCACCATAGATTGCTCCATGCTGTAATGGCCCTATAGATTGCTCCATGCTGCATAATGGCCCCATAGATTGCTTCATACTGTATAATGGCCCCATAGATTTCTCCATAAGTATAATGGCCCTATAGATTGCTCCATAATTATAATGGCCCTATAGATTGCTCCATAATTATAATGGCCCTACAGATTGCTCCATGCTGTAATGGCCGCATAGATTGCTCCATGCTGTAATGGCCGCATAGATTGCTCCATGCTGTAATGGCCGCATAGATTGCTCCATGCTGTAATGGCCGCATAGATTGCTCCATGCTGTAATGGCCCCATAGATTGCTCCATGCTGTAATGGCGCTATAGATTGCTCCATAAGTGTAATGGCCCCATAGATTGCTCCATGATGTAATGGCCCTATAGATTGCTCCATAAGTATAATGGCCCCATAGATTGCCCCATGCTGAATAATGGCCCCATAGATTGCCCCATGCTGTATAATGGCCCCCTAGATTGCTCCCTGCTGTATAATGGCCCCATGGATTGTTCCATGCTGTATAATGGCCCCATAGATTGCTGTATAATGGCCCCATAGATTGCTCCATAAGTATAATGGCCCCATAGATTGCTCCATGCTGTAATGGCCCTATAGATTGCTCCATGCTCCATAATGGCCCCATAGATTGCTCCATAAGTATAATGGCCCCATAGATTGCTCCATGCTGTAATGGCCCTATAGATTGCTCCATGCTCCATAATGGCCCCATAGATTGCTCCATGCTGTATAATGGCTCCACAGATTGCTCCATGCTGTATAATGGCCCCATAGATTGCTGCATGCTGTATAATGGCGCCATAGATTAGTCGCTACTGCAAATGGCCCCATAGATTGCTCCATGCTGTAATGGCCCTATAGATTGCTCCATAAGTATAATGGCCCCATAGATTGCTCCATGCTGTATAATGGCCCCATAGATTGCTCCCTACTGTATAATGGCCCCATAGATTGCTCCCTACTGTATAATGGCCCCATAGATTGCTCCATAAGTATAATGGCCCTATAGATTGCTCCATAAGTATAATGGCCCTATAGATTGCTCCATAAGTATAATGGCCCCATAGATTGCTCCATAAGTATAATGGCCCCGTAGATTGCTCCATGCTGTATAATGGCCCCATAGATTGCTCCATGCTGTATAATGGCCCCATAGATTGCTCCATGCTGTATAATGGCCCCATAGATTGCCCCATAGATTGCTCCATAAGTATAATGGCCCCATAGATTGCTCCATGCTGTAATGGCCCTATAGATTGTTCCATGCTGCATAATGGCCAAATAGATTGCTCCATACTGCATAATGGCTCCATAGATTGCTCCATACTGTATAATGGCCCCATAGATTGCCCCATGCTGTATAATGGCCCCATAGATTGCTCCATGCTGTAATGGTCCCATAGATTGCTCCATAAGTATAATGGCCCCATAGATTGCTCCATGATGTAATGGCCGTATAGATTGCTCCATGCTGCATAATGGCCCCATAGATTGCTCCATACTGCATAATGGCTCCATAGATTGCTTCATACTGTATGATGGCCCCATAGATTTCTCCATAAGTATAATGGCCCCATAGATTGCTCCATAAGTATAATGGCCCTATAGATTGCTCCATTAGTGTAATGGCCGCATAGATTGCTCCATGCTGTAATGGCCCCATAGATTGCTCCATGCTGTAATGGCCCTATAGATTACTCCATATGTATAATGGCCCCATAGATTGCTCCATGATGTAATGGCCCTATAGATTGCTCCATGCTGTATAATGGCCCCATAGATTGCTCCATGCTGTATAATGGCCCCACAGATTGCCCCATGCTGTATAATGGCCCCATAGATTGAACCCTGCTGTATAATGGCCCCATAGATTGTTCCATCCTGTATAATGGCCCCATAGATTGCTCCATACTGCATAATGGCTCCATAGATTGCTTCATACTGTATAATGGCCCTATAGATTGCTCCATAATTATAATGGCCCTATAGATTGCTCCATAATTATAATGGCCCTATAGATTGCTCCATGCTGTAATGGCCCCATAGATTGCTCCATGCTGTAATGGCGCTATAGATTGCTCCATAAGTATAATGGCCCCATAGATTGCTCCATAATGTAATGGCCCCATAGATTGCCCCATGCTGTATAATGGCCCCATAGATTGCCCCATGCTGTATAATGGCCCCCTAGATTGCTCCCTGCTGTATAATGGCCCCATAGATTGTTCCATGCTGTATAATGGCCCCATAGATTGCTGTATAATGGCCCCATAGATTGCTCCATAAGTATAATGGCCCCATAGATTGCTCCATGCTGTAATGGCCCTATAGATTGCTCCATGCTCCATAATGGCCCCATAGATTGCTCCATAAGTATAATGGCTCCACAGATTGCTCCATGCTGTATAATGGCCCCATAGATTGCTGCATGCTGTAATGGCCCTATAGATTGCTCCATAAGTATAATGGCCCCATAGATTAGTCGCTACTGTATAATGGCCCCATAGATTGCTCCATGCTGTAATGGCCCCATAGATTGCTCCATAAGTATAATGGCCCCATAGATTGCTCCATGCTGTAATGGCCCTATAGATTGCTCCATAAGGATAATGGCCCCATAGATTGCTCCCTACTGTATAATGGCCCCATAGATTGCTCCCTACTGTATAATGGCCCCATAGATTGCTCCATGCTGTATAATGGCCCCATAGATTGCTCCATGCTGTATAATGGCCCCATAGATTGCTCCATAAGTATAATGGCCCCATAGATTGTTCCATGCTGTAATGGCCCTATAAATTGCTCCATGCTGCATAATGGCCCCATAGATTGCTCCATACTGCATAATGGCTCCATAGATTGCTCCATACTGTATAATGGCCCCATAGATTGCTCCATAAGTATAATGGCCCCATAGATTGCTCCATAAGTATAATGGCCCTATAGATTGCTCCATAAGTATAATGGCCCTATAGATTGCTCCATAAGTATAATGGCCTCATAGATTGCTCCATGCGGTAATGGCCCCATAGATTGCTCCACAAGTATAATGGCCCTACAGATTGCTCCATAAGTATAATGGCCCTACAGATTGCTCCATAAGTATAATGGCCCTACAGATTGCTCCATAAGTATAATGGCCCTACAGATTGCTCCATAAGTATAATGGCCCTACAGATTGCTCCATAAGTATAATGGCCCTATAGATTGCTCCATAAGTATAATGGCCCCATAGATTGCTCCATAAGTATAATGGCCCCATAGATTGCTCCATGCTGTATAATGGCCCCATAGATTGCTCCATGCTGTATAATGGCCCCATAGATTGCTCCATGCTGTATAATGGCCCCATAGATTGCTCCATGCTGTAATGGCCCTATAGATTGCGCCATGCTGCATAATGGCCAAATAGATTGCTCCATACTGCATAATGGCTCCATAGATTGCTCCATACTGTATAATGGCCCCATAGATTTCTCCATGCTGTAATGGCCCTATAGATTGCTCCATAAGTGTAATGGCCCCATAGATTGCCCCATGCTGTATAATGGCCCCATAGATTGCTCCATGCTGTATAATGGCCCCATAGATTGCTCCATGCTGTAATGGTCCCATAGATTGCTCCATAAGTATAATGGCGCCATAGATTGCTCCATGCTGTAATGGCCCTATAGATTGCTCCATGCTGCATAATGGCCCCATAGATTGCTCCATACTGCATGATGGCACCATAGATTGCTCCATACTGCATGATGGCACCATAGATTGCTCCATACTGTATGATGGCCCCATAGATTTCTCCATAAGTATAATGGCCCCATAGATTGCTCCATTAGTATAATGGCCCTATAGATTGCTCCATTAGTATAATGGCCTCATAGATTGCTCCATGCTGTAATGGCCTCATAGATTGCTCCATGCTGTAATGGCCCCATAGATTGCTCCATGCTGTAATGGCCCTATAGATTGCTCCATAAGTATAATGGCCCCATAGATTGCTCCATGATGTATAATGGCCCCATAGATTGCCCCATGCTGTATAATGGCCCCATAGATTGCCCCATGCTGTATAATGGCCCCATAGATTGACCCCTGCTGTATAATGGCCCCATAGATTGTTCCATGCTGTATAATGGCCCCATAGATTGCTCCATAAGTATAATGGCCCCATAGATTGCTCCATGCTGTAATGGCCCTATAAATTGCTCCATGCTTCATAATGGCCCCATAGATTGCTCCATGCTGCATAATGGCTCCATAGATTGCTCCATACTATATAATGGCCCCATAGATTGCTCCATACTGCATAATGGCTCCATAGATTGCTTCATACTGTATAATGGCCCCATAGATTTCTCCGTAAGTATAATGGCCCTATAGATTGCTCCATAATTATAATGGCCCTATAGATTGCTCCATAATTATAATGGCCCTATAGATTGCTCCATGCTGTAATGGCCCCATAGATTGCTCCATGCTGTAATGGCGCTATAGATTGCTCCATGCTGTAATGGCGCTATAGATTGCCCCATGCTGTATAATGGCCCCATAGATTGCCCCATGCTGTATAATGGCCCCATAGATTGCCCCATGCTGTATAATGGCCCCCTAGATTGCTCCCTGCTGTATAATGGCCCCATAGATTGTTCCATGCTGTATAATGGCCCCATAGATTGCTGTATAATGGCCCCATAGATTGCTCCATAAGTATAATGGCCCCATAGATTGCTCCATGCTGTAATGGCCCTATAGATTGCTCCATAATGGCCCCATAGATTGCTCCATAAGTATAATGGCTCCACAGATTGCTCCATGCTGTATAATGGCCCCATAGATTGCTGCATGCTGTAATGGCCCTATAGATTGCTCCATAAGTATAATGGCCCCATAGATTAGTCGCTACTGTATAATGGCCCCATAGATTGCTCCATGCTGTAATGGCCCTATAGATTGCTCCATAAGTATAATGGCCCCATAGATTGCTCCCTACTGTATAATGGCCCCATAGATTGCTCCATGCTGTAATGGCCCTATAGATTGCTCCATAAGGATAATGGCCCCATAGATTGCTCCCTACTGTATAATGGCCCCATAGATTGCTCCCTACTGTATAATGGCCCCATAGATTGCTCCATGCTGTATAATGGCCCCATAGATTGCTCCATGCTGTATAATGGCCCCATAGATTGCTCCATAAGTATAATGGCCCCATAGATTGTTCCATGCTGTAATGGCCCTATAAATTGCTCCATGCTGCATAATGGCCCCATAGATTGCTCCATACTGCATAATGGCTCCATAGATTGCTTCATGCTGCATAATGGCCCCATAGATTGCTCCATACTGCATAATGGCCTCATAGATTGCTCCATGCGGTAATGGCCCCATAGATTGCTCCACAAGTATAATGGCCCTACAGATTGCTCCATAAGTATAATGGCCCTACAGATTGCTCCATAAGTATAATGGCCCTACAGATTGCTCCATAAGTATAATGGCCCTACAGATTGCTCCATGCTGTATAATGGCCCTATAGATTGCTCCATGCTGTATAATGGCCCCATAGATTGCTCCATGCTGTATAATGGCCCCATAGATTGCTCCATGCTGTATAATGGCCCCATAGATTGCTCCATGCTGTATAATGGCCCCATAGATTGCTCCATGCTGTATAATGGCCCCATAGATTGCTCCATACTGTAATGGCCCTATAGATTGCGCCATGCTGCATAATGGCCAAATAGATTGCTCCATACTGCATAATGGCTCCATAGATTGCTCCATACTGTATAATGGCCCCATAGATTTCTCCATGCTGTAATGGCCCTATAGATTGCTCCATAAGTGTAATGGCCCCATAGATTGCCCCATGCTGTATAATGGCCCCATAGATTGCTCCATGCTGTATAATGGCCCCATAGATTGCTCCATGCTGTAATGGCCCCATAGATTGCTCCATAAGTATAATGGCCCCATAGATTACTCCATGCTGTATAATGGACCCATAGATTGCTCGATGCTGTATAATGGCCCCATAGATTGCTCCATGCTGTAATGGCCCTATAGATTGCTCCATAAGTATAAAGGTCCCATAGATTGCTCCATGCTGTATAATGGCCCCATTGATTGCCCCATGCTGTATAATGGTCCCATAGATTGCTCCCTACTGTATAATGGTCCCATAGATTGCTCCCTACTGTATAATGGCCCCATAGATTGCTCCATAAGTATAATGGCCCAATAGATTGCTCCATGCGGTAATGGCCCCATAGATTGCTCCATGCTGTAATGGCCCCATAGATTGCTCCATAAGTACAATGGCCCCATAGATTGCTCCATGCTGTAATGGCCCCATAGATTTCTCCATAAGTATAATGGCCCCATAGATTGCTCCATGCTGTAATGGCCCTATAGATTGCTCCATGCTGCATAATGGCCCCATAGATTGCTCCATACTGCATGATGGCACCATAGATTGCTCCATACTGCATGATGGCACCATAGATTGCTCCATACTGTATGATGGCCCCATAGATTTCTCCATAAGTATAATGGCCCCATAGATTGCTCCATTAGTATAATGGCCCTATAGATTGCTCCATTAGTATAATGGCCTCATAGATTGCTCCATGCTGTAATGGCCTCATAGATTGCTCCATGCTGTAATGGCCCCATAGATTGCTCCATGCTGTAATGGCCCTATAGATTGCTCCATAAGTATAATGGCCCCATAGATTGCTCCATGATGTATAATGGCCCCATAGATTGCCCCATGCTGTATAATGGCCCCATAGATTGCCCCATGCTGTATAATGGCCCCATAGATTGACCCCTGCTGTATAATGGCCCCATAGATTGTTCCATGCTGTATAATGGCCCCATAGATTGCTCCATAAGTATAATGGCCCCATAGATTGCTCCATGCTGTAATGGCCCTATAAATTGCTCCATGCTTCATAATGGCCCCATAGATTGCTCCATGCTGCATAATGGCTCCATAGATTGCTCCATACTATATAATGGCCCCATAGATTGCTCCATACTGCATAATGGCTCCATAGATTGCTTCATACTGTATAATGGCCCCATAGATTTCTCCGTAAGTATAATGGCCCTATAGATTGCTCCATAATTATAATGGCCCTATAGATTGCTCCATAATTATAATGGCCCTATAGATTGCTCCATGCTGTAATGGCCCCATAGATTGCTCCATGCTGTAATGGCGCTATAGATTGCTCCATGCTGTAATGGCGCTATAGATTGCCCCATGCTGTATAATGGCCCCATAGATTGCCCCATGCTGTATAATGGCCCCATAGATTGCCCCATGCTGTATAATGGCCCCCTAGATTGCTCCCTGCTGTATAATGGCCCCATAGATTGTTCCATGCTGTATAATGGCCCCATAGATTGCTGTATAATGGCCCCATAGATTGCTCCATAAGTATAATGGCCCCATAGATTGCTCCATGCTGTAATGGCCCTATAGATTGCTCCATAATGGCCCCATAGATTGCTCCATAAGTATAATGGCTCCACAGATTGCTCCATGCTGTATAATGGCCCCATAGATTGCTGCATGCTGTAATGGCCCTATAGATTGCTCCATAAGTATAATGGCCCCATAGATTAGTCGCTACTGTATAATGGCCCCATAGATTGCTCCATGCTGTAATGGCCCTATAGATTGCTCCATAAGTATAATGGCCCCATAGATTGCTCCCTACTGTATAATGGCCCCATAGATTGCTCCATGCTGTAATGGCCCTATAGATTGCTCCATAAGGATAATGGCCCCATAGATTGCTCCCTACTGTATAATGGCCCCATAGATTGCTCCCTACTGTATAATGGCCCCATAGATTGCTCCATGCTGTATAATGGCCCCATAGATTGCTCCATGCTGTATAATGGCCCCATAGATTGCTCCATAAGTATAATGGCCCCATAGATTGTTCCATGCTGTAATGGCCCTATAAATTGCTCCATGCTGCATAATGGCCCCATAGATTGCTCCATACTGCATAATGGCTCCATAGATTGCTTCATGCTGCATAATGGCCCCATAGATTGCTCCATACTGCATAATGGCCTCATAGATTGCTCCATGCGGTAATGGCCCCATAGATTGCTCCACAAGTATAATGGCCCTACAGATTGCTCCATAAGTATAATGGCCCTACAGATTGCTCCATAAGTATAATGGCCCTACAGATTGCTCCATAAGTATAATGGCCCCATAGATTGCTCCATGCTGTATAATGGCCCTATAGATTGCTCCATGCTGTATAATGGCCCCATAGATTGCTCCATGCTGTATAATGGCCCCATAGATTGCTCCATGCTGTATAATGGCCCCATAGATTGCTCCATGCTGTATAATGGCCCCATAGATTGCTCCATGCTGTATAATGGCCCCATAGATTGCTCCATGCTGTAATGGCCCTATAGATTGCGCCATGCTGCATAATGGCCAAATAGATTGCTCCATACTGCATAATGGCTCCATAGATTGCTCCATACTGTATAATGGCCCCATAGATTTCTCCATGCTGTAATGGCCCTATAGATTGCTCCATAAGTGTAATGGCCCCATAGATTGCCCCATGCTGTATAATGGCCCCATAGATTGCTCCATGCTGTATAATGGCCCCATAGATTGCTCCATGCTGTAATGGCCCCATAGATTGCTCCATAAGTATAATGGCCCCATAGATTACTCCATGCTGTATAATGGACCCATAGATTGCTCGATGCTGTATAATGGCCCCATAGATTGCTCCATGCTGTAATGGCCCTATAGATTGCTCCATAAGTATAAAGGTCCCATAGATTGCTCCATGCTGTATAATGGCCCCATTGATTGCCCCATGCTGTATAATGGTCCCATAGATTGCTCCCTACTGTATAATGGTCCCATAGATTGCTCCCTACTGTATAATGGCCCCATAGATTGCTCCATAAGTATAATGGCCCAATAGATTGCTCCATGCGGTAATGGCCCCATAGATTGCTCCATGCTGTAATGGCCCCATAGATTGCTCCATAAGTACAATGGCCCCATAGATTGCTCCATGCTGTAATGGCCCCATAGATTTCTCCATAAGTATAATGGCCCCATAGATTGCTCCATGCTGTAATGGCCCTATAGATTGCTCCATAAGTATAATGGGCCCATAGATTGCTCCATGCTGTATAATGGCATCATAGATTGCTCCATGCTGTTTAATGGCCCCATAGATTGATCCATGCTGTAATAGCACCATAGATTGCTCCATAAGTATAATGGCCCTATACATTGCTCCATGCTGTAATGGCCCTATACATTGCTCCATGTCGTAATGGCCCTATAGATTGCTCCATGCTGTATAATGGCCCCATAGATTGCTCCATGCTGTAATGGCCCTATACATTGCTCCATGCTGTATAATGGCCCCATAGATTGCTCCATGCTCTAATGGCCCCATAGATTGCTCCATTAGTCTAATGGCCCCATAGATTGCTCCATGCTGTATAATAGCCCCATAGATTGCTCCCTACTGTATAATAGCCCCATAGATTGCTCCCTACTGTATAATGGCCCCATAGATTGCTCCCTACTGTATAATGGCCCCATAGATTGCTCCATGCTGTATAATGGCCCCATAGATTGCTCCATGCTGTATAATGGCCCCATAGATTGCTCCATAAGTATAATGGCCCCATAGATTGTTCCATGCTGTAATGGCCCTATAAATTGCTCCATGCTGCATAATGGCCCCATAGATTGCTCCATACTGCATAATGGCTCCATAGATTGCTCCATACTGTATAATGGCCCCATAGATTGCTCCATAAGTATAATTGCCCTATAGATTGCTCCATAAGTATAATGGCCTCATAGATTGCTCCATGCGGTAATGGCCCCATAGATTGCTCCATGCTGTAATGGCCCCATAGATTGCTCCATGCTGTAATGGCCCCATAGATTGCTCCATGCTGTAATGGCCCCATAGATTGCTCCACAAGTATAATGGCCCTACAGATTGCTCCATAAGTATAATGGCCCTATAGATTGCTCCATAAGTATAATGGCCCCATAGATTGCTCCATGATGTAATGGCCCTATAGACTGCTCCATAAGTATAATGTCCCCATAGATTGCTCCATGCTGTAATGGCCCTATAGATTGCTCCACAAGTATAATAGCCCCATAGATTGCTCCATGCTGTATAATGGCCCCATATATTGCTCCATGCTGTAATGGCCCCATAGATTGCTCCATGCTGTAATGGCCCCATAGATTGCTCCATGCTGTAGAATGGCCCCATAGATTGCTCCATGCTGTTTAATGGCCCCCTAGATTGCTCCATGCTGTATAATGGCCCCATAGATTGCTCCATGCTGTATAATGGCCCCATAGATTGCTCCATGCTGTATAATGGCCCCATAGATTGCTCCATGCTGTAGAATGGCTCCATAGATTGCTCCATGCTGTAGAATGGCCCCATAGTTTGCATTATACTTATGGATTGCTAGATAAGACAGAGGGCGCACGGTAGTGACGACAGACTCCGAAGACGCTGAAGACACAGGAGTTGCTGGGAACGGGAGAGGTAAGTATTTGAGGAGGGGGCCCCGATGCCAGCGCGCAGGGTAGGACTGGCCTGGTGTGATAGCTGGAAAAATTCCCGGTGGGCCCCGATGAGAGAGTGAGAGAATTGGTAGCGGGGGCTCTTAAAAAGTGCGGGCCCTTTAAAAGCGCAGCCGAAGGAAATGTAGCGTCGCGTGCGGCGCTCATACTATTCAGTGGTGACAGCGGGTGACGCGCATAGTCACATGACTGAGGACGTGTTCTTGGTGGGCGGTGACACGCACCGCGCTCTGCTTTGCCGCTGGTGGCTGGCAGTGGTGTGTTGTCAGGTGACACGCTGACGTCGCGCTCTCCTCTCCCTGCTCCCCTGCCGGCTTTTGATACGCCGACGCCGCGCTCTGCTCTCCAGTCCCGGCTCCTGCTCCCTTGGAATTGGCCTTGTAACACCGGCTCCCGTCCGGGTATGGAACACCGCACCAGCACCGCGCACCGCCCTCTTCTCTCCTGCTCTCTTGCCTTTTAAGCCGGCTCCTGGGCTGAGTATGCGGTGACCAGCACTCTGCTCTCTCACCATAACCCTGGAAACAAGGCTGCAGGTCTGGCTACAGCTCTCCCTGCTTCAACTTCAAGTCAAGTGCAATATCCACGTTTTTCTGGGTGAGTGTTCCCAGCATTGGTCATCATCCATATATGGAGGGTTCGCAGGCTGGTCACATGGGGACATGGATGGGGACATGGGGCTGAAGGGGAGGCTGGTTGGACCCATGGGGACATGGGTCTGAAGGGGGGGCTGGATGGACCCATGAGGACATGGATGGGGACATGGGGCTGAAGGGGGGGCTGCCTGGACCCATGGGGACATGGGGCTGAAGGGGAGGGGGCTGGCTGGGCCCATGGGAACATGGATGGGGACATGGGGCTGAAGGGGGGGGGCTGGCTAGACCCATGGGGACATGGGGCTGAAGGGGGGGGGGCTGGCTGGACCCATGGGGACATGGATGGGGACATGGGGCTGAAGGGGGGGCTGGCTGGACCCATGGGGACATGGGGCTGAAGGGGGGGCTGGCTGGACCCATGGGGACATGGATGGGGACATGGGGCTGAAGGGGGGGCTGGCTGGACCCATGGGGACATGGGGCTGAAGGGGGGGCTGGCTGGACCCATGGAGAAATGGATGGGGACATGGGGCTGAAGGGGGGGCTGGCTGGACCCATGGGGAGATATATGGATGGAGGCACGGGGCTGAAGGGGGGGGGGGCTGGATGGACGCATAAGGGGACACATGGTGGTGAAGGGGGCCAAGTTGGGGACCTGGATGGACACATGGAGGTGAAGGGGGGCAAGCTGGACACATTGGGACCTGAATGGACACATATAGGTGAAGGGTAGCAAGCTGGACACATGGGGACCTGGATGGACACATGGAGGTGAAGGGCGGCAAGCTGGACACATGGGGACGTGGATGGACACATGGAGGTGAAGGGCGGCAAGCTGGACACATGGGGTCCTGGATAGATATATGGGGTGGGGTGGGATGCATATATGAGTGGGACAGGATGGATATATGAAGGGGGGCAGGCTGGACACATGGAGGCCAGGATGGATATATGGGAGGGGCAGGCTGGACACATGGACACCAGAATGGATATATGGGGGGGGGGGTCAGGATGGATAGATGGGGGGCCACGCTGGACAAGGGACTTTATTACTGTTTAGGGGCCAGATTGAGGAACTTTATTAGTTTATGATGGCGAGTGGGGAACATTATTACTTTAGAGTCCAATTAGGGACATTATTACTTCTGTAATATAATTTTATTTTTAGGAAACTGTTTTCCGTAAGAGGGGACAAAAGGGGGGTCCTGTTACTGTGCAGGGCGCCACTATGTCGCTTTATTTCTTCAACTGGTGTAGTGTAGAAGCCTGGGGAAAAGTGGGAATGTGCTCTAAAAGAGATCAGTTATTGATAACTGTGTGTTATTTTCTGCAGAGATGATTCCTGGCTGGAAGAAGTGATGGTGGACTGTGCCAGATGAGGAAAAGCGAAGATGAAGAACTTCACCTAGAGACATCACTGGTGAGTCAGTGTATTACTATACACTTACACTATATAGTATATACAGAGCTCCTGTGTATGTCACTGGTGACCAGTGTATTACCTATACACTATATACAGAGCTCCTGTGTATAATGTCACTCGTGATAACTGTATTACCTGTACACTACATACAGAGCTCCTGTGTATAATGTCACCGGTGATCACTGTATTACATGTACACTGACACTATATACAGAGATCCTGTTTATAATGTCACTGGGGATCACTGTATTACCTGTACACTGACACTATATACAGAGCTCATATGTATAGTGACAGTGTTGTTAGTATTGTGGTTTGTATTCCTGATCAGTATTGTATTATTTGGTCACTATGTGGTGGTAATATGTGGTCTGGTCATGGTGTGGTGATTTGTCCCTTTTGTATGTGATATTATTGGTGGTGTTATAGTGGATTATGTTGTGTATGGCGGTCATTTGTTCTCGCTGAGATTAACTAGGAAAATATTTTTTTCCATGAGCCCACGGCTTCACTATCAGTATTTGGTCAGTATTTTTTCTCAGTAGTGAGAGCCAAAAGCAGGAGTGGGTGATAAATCCAGAATTGGTGACTTGTTTCTATTCTACCTTTTCTCTGATTGTTCCTCACCTGGTTTTGGCTCCCACTCCTGAGGAAAAATCCTGACTGAATACTGATAGTGGGGCTGTGGCCTTAGAGATGAAATACTTGGAGCAGAGCGTCAGAGATGCACTCACAGGGGTTCTCCGGGGAGAACAAGTAATCCCCTCTCCACAGGATAAGTGATAACTTATTGATTGGTGGGGGTCTGACTACTGGGACCTGCAGCGATCGGCAGACTGTGGAGCTTTTCTCCCCATTACACTGGAGCTCATGTGCGACTCGACCACTGATCCATTCATTCCCTCAGGGGCTGTGAGCGCTGCTCTTTTTTGGAAGCCCCCAAGAGAAAGAATGAGGCTGTGGTCAGACGTCCCACCTGTCGCTGCATTTTAAATGGGGATAAGTGTCCTGTCAGGGATAAAACTTCCCCATTCTTCCAATCAATAAGTGATCACCTATCCTGTGTAGCCCATGAATCTGTGATGACTTGTTTTAACCAAAGAAGCCCTTTCATGTAAACTACAGAAATTGTCCATCCCTGTTGTAGTCTGTGCAGAGTAGATGTGAGGAGCCGCCGGTCACTGCTCCACTATAACAGGGAGAGCAGAGAAGAGAGATCTGCATATTGCTGGAGGTGGGCCCCTAGAGTCAGTGTCCCCTGTGGGCCCCAGACACCCCAGTCCGACCCTGCTGACATCTGATTAAGGCCTAAGGCCCCGTTCACATGTCAGGTTTTAATCAGTGTTTTTTTTCTAATTTTCATCTGATTTTGGTCAGTGTCAGTTTTTCTCCTCAGTGGGGCATATTTTTTTATATGTAAAGTAAAAAGCTAAAGGTTTCCTCGCCTCGCTTGCCCGGCCTATAGACACTGGAAAACAAGCAGTACAGGCAACATGGTTGGTTCTGGCCATTTTTCTGACAGACTCGTTGACTTCAATAGATGATCTTTATCTACAAATCGGATGAAAATCGGACCGGTCTCAGTTCTGATTTGCAGATCAATCGTCCACAATAAATAGAGCTGTAAACCTGTCCACGGTCTATAACGGAGCATATTCTACCTGCTAGAGAAATAACCAGACGTGAAAAGAGCCATGTGCTATTCTTACAGGGAAGGGGCCACGATTTTATGTTTTGTATTAATAATTATGTAATCAATTATTTTTAATACAAAATTAAATGTACCACTTTATTAGTTTTTTATTTATTTTTACATTGGCCACTAGGGGCTGCCATTTTTATTTGGGGGGTGTGTAAGAAGCGCTCTTACACACCTCATTTACGGCAGCCCTGGCCATAAGAGACAGTAGTCTGTCACCGACCCTTTCTCTAACATTAGAGGCCGCTCCTCCTGCCTCTAGCTGTGACCTGGGCACGCCCCCTTGGCTGTTCAGGTCGCAGCCGTGGGAGGAGATTTCAGCCATCTTTGTGGAGCCTGCAGTGTAAGCTGTACATTCCCCCTGTCGTCGCACGCACTGCTCAGTCAGAGCATGCCATGACAGGAACTGCCGGGGAGGAAATGCCTAGGAGTGGACGTCCCGAGTGAGTATCTGCAGCGGCGCCGTGCGGTGATCTCAGCCTCTCAGCTGTTATCACTGCCGACATCTTCAGGCAACACAGACACAGCGCTGCGTGGGAAAGTGGAAGGTGAGTAGAAGCGTTTGTTTTGTTTTTTTTCCCTTCGCATTGAATATATGGGGGCATATACCCACCAGGATGGATGGAGGGGGGGGCATATACCCACCAGGATGGATGGAGGGGGGGGGCATATACCCACCAGGATGGATGGAGGGGGGGGGCATATACCCACCAGAATGGATGGAGGGGGGGGCATATACCCACCAGGATGGATGGAGGGGGGGGCATATACCCACCAGGATGGATGGAGGGGGGGGCATATACCCACCAGGATGGATGGAGGGGGGGGGCATATACCCACCTGGATGGATGGAGGGGGGGGGCATATACCCACCTGGATGGATGGAGGGGGGGGGCATATACCCACCAGGATGGATGGAGGGGGGGGCATATACCCACCAGGATGGATGGAGGGGGGGGCATATACCCACCAGGATGGATGGAGGGGGGGGCATATACCCACCAGGATGGATGGAGGGGGGGGGGCATATACCCACCAGGATGGATGGAGGGGGGGGGCATATACCCACCAGGATGGATGGAGGGGGGGGGCATATACCCACCAGGATGGATGGAGGGGGGGGGCATATACCCACCAGGATGGATGGAGGGGGGGGGCATATACCCACCAGGATGGATGGAGGGGGGGGGCATATACCCACCAGGATGGATGGAGGGGGGGGCATATACCCACCAGGATGGATGGAGGGGGGGGCATATACCCACCAGGATGGATGGAGGGGGGGGCATATACCCACCAGGATGGATGGAGGGGGGGGCATATACCCACCAGTATGAAGGGGAGGATATATCCACCAGGATGGATGGATGGAGGGGCATTTACACCTAACCAGGATGGATGGGGGTGTGTGACGCCTAGCTGCGCTTGGTATCACAGATCCTAGCCGGGTGTATTGATGGATTCCTCCACAAGAGGCCCCCATAACCATTCACACATCTCCACCTTCCACCTCAGACCATCAGAGGGAGCCCGTTAGGGATAGATATATAAGGGAAGGTGGAGCCAGGCAGCAGTTGGTCTAGACTGGAGTCGACAGAAAGCAAACCTGTTGAGAGAGTTCCTGCAGTGCAAAAGCCTGAGAGGTCAGTCTGCAGTGGAGCACGTTCTAGACTCAGTTGTAGCTCAGAGAGGTGAGCTTTAGGTGTGCCGGCGCCATAAGATCGGTGAAGCGCGGCAAGCTGCCGTTAGTGTGTATAGCCTAGTGAGGGCCCGAGTAGGCCGAAGGCGAGTGGAGAGTTAATACATAGGGGGCAGAGGAGCTTAACTAGCTCAGCCCGAAGAAGCAGTTACCGGACATCGGGTCCGAAGCTTACCGGGATCTCCACGACCCAGTAAGATATAACCAGAATCCCTGGAGAACTAAAAGTCCCAGTATCGCAAAAGTACTGATACGTAATAGAGCCAGGAGACACATAGGCCCCTTAAGTCGGGAGCGTGTAATCCAAGAAAAGCCCCTACCACAAGGTCAGCCAGCGCAGGACAGAGACAAAGTTAGGCCTTGCTCCAGGAAGGTCAGAAACTTACTACGCAGAGGCAAGACACAGGAGGCCCAAAACCCGCTCATTGGGGAGGATCCTGACGTGCACCCTTCACCCTACAGTGCTCTGGGACGTGCCTGAATTTCCATCAGTAAAAGGTACTGAAGTGACAATCGTGTCTGTCCCTGTTCTTGCTCTGACCCGGCTGGGTCTCTCCGTCCTGCTTTCCCCGTCCATATGCTGCCCTGAGGCCTAGCTCCACCTGTGGGAAGCTATACCATCGAGCTGCCTTATCACCGGCCTCAGTGGACTGCGCAGCGCTGGTGATCCTCACCAGAAACCACAGGTGGCGTCACAAACTCTTTTATAAACTTCACAAATCACCAACCCTTTTAAAGGAGCGACCCCAGGGTACGGGCCCGGGAGCCGACCACCGCGACATCCCTAAAGGCCCGGGTACCGAGTCATACCCATTCCCCTGGGCTAGTCAGGGGCATATAAACCTACCCAGCATGGATGGATGGAGGGGCATTTACACCTACCCAGGATGGATGGATGGAGGGGCATTTACACCTACCCAGGATGGATGGATGGAGGGGCATATACACCTACCCAGGATGGATGGATGGAGGGGCATCTACACTTAACCAGGTTGGATGGATGGAGGGGCATATACACCTACCAGAATAGACTACCCAGGATGGATGGATGGATGGAGGGGCATCTACACCTACCCAGAATGGATGAAGATTGCTCCATAAGTATAATGGCCCCATAGATTGCTCCATGCTGTATAATGGCCCCATAGATTGCTGCATGCTGTAATGGCCCTATAGATTGCTCCATAAGTATAATGGCCCCATAGATTGCTCGCTACTGTATAATGGCCCCATAGATTGCTCCATGCTGTAATGGCCCTATAGATTGCTCCATAAGGATAATTGCCCCATAGATTGCTCCATGCTGTATAATGGCCCCATAGATTGCTCCCTACTGTATAATGGCCCCATAGATTCCTCCCTACTGTATAATGGACCCATAGATTGGTCCATAAGTATAATGGCCCTATAGATTGCTCCATAAGTATAATGGCCCTATAGATTGCTCTATAAGTATAATGGCCCCATAGATTGCTCCACGCGGTAATGGCCCCATAAATTGTTCCATGCTGTAATGCCCCTATAGATTGCTCCATGCTGTATAATGGCCCCATAGATTGCTCCATGCTGTATAATGGCCCCATAGATTGCTCCATGCTGTATAATGGCCCCATAGATTGCTCCATGCTGTAATGGCCCCATAGATTGCTCCATGCTGCATAATGGCTCCATAGATTGCTCCATACTGTATAATGGCCCTATAGATTGCTCCATAAGTATAATGGCCCTATAGATTGATCCATGCTGTAATGGCCCCATAGATTGCTCCATAAGTATAATGGCCCCATAGATTGCTCCATGCTGTATAATGGCCCCATAGATTGCTCTATGCTGTAATGGCCCCATAGATTGCTCTATGCTGTAATGGCCCTATAGATTGCTCCATAAGTATAATGGCCCCATAGATTGCTCCATGCTGTATAATGGCCCCATAGATTGCTCCATGCTGTAATGGCCCCATAGAGTGCTCCATAAGTATAATGGCCCTATAGATTGCTCCATGCTCCATAATGGCCCCATAGATTGCTCCATACTGCATAATGGCTCCATAGATTGGTCCATACTGTATAATGTCCCTATAGATTGCTCCATAAGTATAATGGCCCTATAGATTGCTCCATAAGTATAATGGCCCCATAGATTGCTCCATGCTGTATAATGGCCACATAGATTGGCTCCATGCTGTAATGGTCCTATAGATTGCTCCATAAGTATAATGGCCCCATAGATTGCTCCATGCTGTAATGGCCCCATAGATTGCTCCATGCTGTATAATGGCCCCATAGATTGCTCCATGCTGTATAATGGCCCCATAGATTGCTCCATGCTGTATAATGGCCCCATAGATTGCTCCATGCTGTATAATGGCCCCATAGATTGCTCCATGCTGTATAATGGCCCCATAGATTGCTCCATGCTGTATAATGGCCCCATAGATTGCTCCATGCTGTATAATGGCCCCATAGATTGCTCCATGCTGTATAATGGCCCCATAGATTGCTCCATGCTGTATAATGGCCCCATAGATTGCTCCATGCTGTATAATGGCCCCATAGATTGCTCCATGCTGTATAATGGCCCCATAGATTGCTCCATGCTGTATAATGGCCCCATAGATTGCTCCATGCTGTATAATGGCCCCATAGATTGCTGCATGCTGTAATGGCCCTATAGATTGCTCCATAAGGATAATGGCCCCATAGATTGCTCCATGCTGTATAATGGACTCATAGATTGCTCCATGCTGTATAATGGACCCATAGATTGCTCCATGCTGTAATGGCCCTATAGATTGCTCCATAAGTATAAAGGTCCCATAGATTGCTCCATGCTGTATAATGGTCCCATAGATTGCTCCCTACTGTATAATGGCCCCATAGATTGCTCCATAAGTATAATGGCCCCATAGATTTCTCCATGCTGTAATGGCCCCATAGATTGCCCCATGCTGTATAATGGCCCCATAGATTGCCCCATGCTGTATAATGGCCCCATAGATTGCCCCATGCTGTATAATGGCCCCATAGATTGCTCCATGCTGTATAATGGCCCCATAGATTGCTCCATGCTGTAATGGTCCCATAGATTGCTCCATAAGTATAATGGCCCCATAGATTGCTCCATGCTGTAATGGCCCTATAGATTGCTCCATGCTGCATAATGGCCCCATAGATTGCTCCATACTGCATAATGGCTCCATAGATTGCTCTATACTGTATGATGGCCCCATAGATTGCTCCATAAGTATAATGGCCCTATAGATTGCTCCATTAGTATAATGGCCCTATAGATTGCTCCATTAGTATAATGGCCTCATAGATTGCTCCATGCTGTAATGGCCTCATAGATTGCTACATGCTGTAATGGCCCCATAGATTGCTACATGCTGTAATGGCCCCATAGATTGCTCCATAAGTATAATGGCCCCATAGATTGCTCCATAAGTATAATTGCCCCATAGATTGCTCCATGCTCTATAATGGCCCCATAGATTGCTCCATGCTCTATAATGGCCCCATAGATTGCTCCATGCTGTATAATGGCCCCATAGATTGCTCCATGCTGTATAATGGCCCCATAGATTGCCCCATGCTGTATAATGGCCCCATAGATTGCTCCATGCTGTATAATGGCCCCATAGATTGCTCCATGCTGTATAATGGCCCCATAGATTGCTCCATGCTGTATAATGGCCCCATAGATTGCTCCATGCTGTATAATGGCCCCATAGATTGCTCCATGCTGTATAATGGCCCCATAGATTGCTCCATGCTGTATAATGGCCCCATAGATTGCTCCATGCTGTATAATGGCCCCATAGATTGCTCCATGCTGTATAATGGCCCCATAGATTGCGCCATGCTGTATAATGGCCCCATAGATTGCTCCATGCTGTATAATGGCCCCATAGATTGCTCCATGCTGTATAATGGCCCCATAGATTGCTCCATGCTGTATAATGGCCCCATAGATTGCTCCATAGTGTATAATGGCCCCATAGATTGCTCCATAGTGTATAATGGCCCCATAGATTGCTCCATAGTGTATAATGGCCCTATAGATTGCTCCATAAGGATAATGGCCCCATAGATTGCTAGATGCTGTATAATGGCCCCATAGATTGCTCCATGCTGTAATGGCCCTATAGATTGCTCCATAAGTATAAAGGTCCCATAGATTGCTCCATGCTGTATAATGGCCCCATTGATTGCCCCATGCTGTATAATGGTCCCATAGATTGCTCCCTACTGTATAATGGCCCCATAGATTGCTCCATGCGGTAATGGCCCCATAGATTGCTCCATGCGGTAATGGCCCCATAGATTGCTCCATGCTGTAATGGCCCCATAGATTGCTCCATGCTGTAATGGCCCCATAGATTGCTCCATGCTGTAATGGCCCCATAGATTGCTCCATAAGTAAATGGCCCCATAGATTGCTCCCTACTGTATAATGGCCCCATAGATTGCTCCCTACTGTATAATGGCCCCATAGATTGCTCCCTGCTGTATAATGGCCCCATAGATTGCTCCATAAGTATAATGGCCCCATAGATTGTTCCATGCTGTAATGGCCCTATAAATTGCTCCATGCTGCATAATGGCCCCATAGATTGCTCCATACTGCATAATGGCTCCATAGATTGCTCCATACTGTATAATGGCCCCATAGATTGCTCCATACTGTATAATGGCCCCATAGATTGCTCCATAAGTATAATGGCCCTATAGATTGCTCCATAAGTATAATGGCCCCATAGATTGCTCCATAAGTATAATGGCCCCATAGATTGCTCCATAAGTATAATGGCCCCATAGATTGCTCCATAAGTATAATGGCCCTACAGATTGCTCCATAAGTATAATGGCCCTACAGATTGCTCCATAAGTATAATGGCCCCATAGATTGCTCCATAAGTATAATGGCCCCATAGATTGCTCCATGATGTAATGGCCCCATAGATTGCTCCATAAGTATAATGGCCCCATAGATTGCACCATGCTGTAATGGCCCTATAGATTGCTCCACAAGTATAATGGCCCCATAGATTGCTCCATGCTGTAATGGCCCCATAGATTGCTCCATGCTGTATTATGGCCCCATAGATTGCACCATGCTGTAATGGCCCTATAGATTGCTCCACAAGTATAATGGCCCCATAGATTGCTCCATGCTGTAATGGCCCCATAGATTGCTCCATGCTGTATAATGGCCCCATAGATTGCCCCATGCTGTATAATGGCCCCATAGATTGCTCCCTACTGTATAATGGCCCCATAGACTGCTCCATACTGTATAATGGCCTCATATATTGCTCCATGCTGTAATGGCCCTATAGATTGCTCCATGCTGTAATGGCCCTATAGATTGCTCCATGCTGTAATGGCCTCATAGATTGCTCCATGCTGTAATGGCCCCATAGATTGCTCCATGCTGTAATGGCCCCATAGATTGCTCCATGCTGTAATGGCCCCATAGATTGCTCCATGCTGTAATGGCCCCATAGATTGCTCCATGCTGTAATGGCCCCATAGATTGCTCCATGCTTTAATGGCCCTATGGATTGCTCCATGCTGTATAATGGCCCCATAAATTGCTCCATGCTGTATAATGTCCCCATAGATTGCTCCATGCTGTAATGGCCCCATAGATTGCTCCATGCTGTATAATGGCCCCATAGATTGCTCCATAAGTAGAATGGACCCATAGATTGCTCCCTGCTATAATGGCCCCATAGATTGCTCCCTGCTGTAATGGCCCCATAGATTGCTCCATGCTGTAATGGCCCCATAGATTGCTCCATGCTGTAATGGCCCCATAGATTGCTCCATGCTGTAATGGCCCCATAGATTGCTCCATGCTGTAATGGCCCCATAGATTGCTCCATAAGTATAATGGCCCCATAGATTGCTCCATGCTGTAGAATGGCCCCATAGATTGCTCCATAAGTAGAATGGCCCCATAGATTGCTCCATACTGTATAATGGCCCCATAGTTTGCATTATACTTATGGATTGCTAGATAAGACAGAGGGCGCACGGTAGTGACGACAGACTCCGAAGACGCTGAAGACACAGGAGTTGCTGGGAACGGGAGAGGTAAGTATTTGAGGAGGGGGCCCCGATACCAGCGCGCCGTGTAGGACTGGCCTGGTGTGATAGCTGGAAAAATTCCCGGTGGGCCCCGATGAGAGAGTGAGAGAATTGGTAGCGGGGGCTCTTAAAAAGTGCGGGCCCTTTAAAAGCGCAGCCGAAGGAAATGTAGCGTCGCGTGCGGCGCTCATACTATTCAGTGGTGACAGCGGGTGACGCGCATAGTCACATGACTGAGGACGTGTTCTTGGTGGGCGGTGACACGCACCGCGCTCTGCTTTGCCGCTGGTGGCTGGCAGTGGTGTGTTGTCAGGTGACACGCTGACGTCGCGCTCTCCTCTCCCTGCTCCCCTGCCGGCTTTTGATACGCCGACGCCGCGCTCTGCTCTCCAGTCCCGGCTCCTGCTCCCTTGGAATTGGCCTTGTAACACCGGCTCCCGTCCGGGTATGGAACACCGCACCAGCACCGCGCACCGCCCTCTTCTCTCCTGCTCTCTTGCCTTTTAAGCCGGCTCCTGGGCTGAGTATGCGGTGACCAGCACTCTGCTCTCTCACCATCACCCTGGAAACAAGGCTGCAGGTCTGGCTACAGCTCTCCCTGCTTCAACTTCAAGTCAAGTGCAATATCCACGTTTTTCTGGGTGAGTGTTCCCAGCATTGGTCATCATCCATATATGGAGGGGTCGCAGGCTGGTCACATGGGGACATGGATGGGGACATGGGGCTGAAGGGGGGGGCTGGTTGGACCCATGGGGACATGGATGGGGACATGGGGCTGAAGGGGGGGGCTGGTTGGACCCATGGGGACATGGATGGGGACATGGGTCTGAAGGGGGGGCTGGATGGACCCATGAGGACATGGATGGGGACATGGGGCTGAAGGGGGGGCTGGCTGGACCCATGGGGCTGAAGGGGAGGGGGCTGGCTGGGCCCATGGGAACATGGATGGGGACATGGGGCTGAAGGGGGGGCTGGCTAGACCCATGGGGCTGAAGGGGAGGGGGCTGGCTGGGCCCATGGGAACATGGATGGGGACATGGGGCTGAAGGGGGGGCTGGCTAGACCCATGGGGACATGGGGCTGAAGGGGGGGGGGCTGGCTGGACCCCTGGGGACATGGGGCTGGCTGGCTGGACCCATGGGGACATGGATGGGGACATGGGGCTGAGGGGGGGGCTGGCTGGACCCATGGGGACATGGATGGGGACATGGGGCTGAAGGAGGGTCTGGCTGGACCCATGGGGACATGGATGGGGACATGGGGCTGAAGGGGGGGCTGGCTGGACCCATGGGGCTGAAGGGGAGGGGGCTGGCTGGGCCCATGGGAACATGGATGGGGACATGGGGCTGAAGGGGGGGCTGGCTAGACCCATGGGGACATGGGGCTGAAGGGGGGGGCTGGCTGGACCCCTGGGGACATGGGGCTGGCTGGCTGGACCCATGGGGACATGGATGGGGACATGGGGCTGAGGGGGGGGGGCTGTCTGGACCCATGGGGACATGGATGGGGACATGGGGCTGAAGGAGGGTCTGGCTGGACCCATGGGGACATGGATGGGGACATGGGGCTGAAGGGGGGGCTGGCTGGACCCATGGGGACATGGGGCTGAAGGGGGGGCTGGCTGGACGCATGGGGACATATGGATGGAGGCACGGGGCTGAAGGGGGGGCTGTCAGGACCCATGGAGACATGGATGGGGACATGGGGCTGAAGGGGGGCTGGCTGGACCCATGGGGAGACATATGGATGGAGGCATGGGGCTGAAAGGGGGGGGGCTGGTTGGACGCATGGGGAGATATATGGATGGAGGCACGGGGCTGAAGGGTGGGGGCTGGATGGACGCATAAGGGGACACATGGTGGTGAAGGGGGCCAAGTTGGGGACCTGGATGGACACATGGAGGTGAAGGGGGGCAAGCTGGACACATTGGGACCTGGATGGACACATATAGGTGAAGGGCAGCAAGCTGGACACATGGGGATCTGGATGGACACATGGAGGTGAAGGGCGGCAAGCTGGACACATGGGGTCCTGGATAGATATATGGGGTGGGGTGGGATGCATATATGAGTGGGACAGGATGGATATATGAAGGGGGGCAGGCTGGACACATGGAGGCCCGGATGGATATATGGGAGGGGCAGGCTGGACACATGGAGACCAGAATGGATATATGGGGGGGGGGGGTCAGGATGGATAGATGGGGGGCCACGCTGGGCAAGGGACTTTATTACTGTTTAGGGGCCAGATTGAGGAACTTTATTAGTTTATGATGGCGAGTGGGGAACATTATTACTTTAGAGTCCAATTAGGGACATTATTACTTCTGTAATATAATTTTATTTTTAGGAAACTGTTTTCCGTAAGAGGGGACAAAAGGGGGGTCCTGTTACTGTGCAGGGCGCCACTATGTCGCTTTATTTCTTCAACTGGTGTAGTGTAGAAGCCTGGGGAAAAGTGGGAATGTGCTCTAAAAGAGATCAGTTATTGATAACTGTGTTATTTTCTGCAGAGATGATTCCTGGCTGGAAGAAGTGATGGTGGACTGTGCCAGATGAGGAAAAGCGAAGATGAAGAACTTCACCTAGAGACATCACTGGTGAGTCAGTGTATTACTATACACTTACACTATATAGTATATACAGAGCTCCTGTGTATGTCACTGGTGACCAGTGTATTACCTATACACTATATACAGAGCTCCTGTGTATAATGTCACTCGTGATAACTGTATTACCTGTACACTACATACAGAGCTCCTGTGTATAATGTCACCGGTGATCACTGTATTACATGTACACTGACACTATATACAGAGATCCTGTTTATAATGTCACTGGGGATCACTGTATTACCTGTACACTGACACTATATACAGAGCTCATATGTATAGTGACAGTGTTGTTAGTATTGTGGTTTGTATTCCTGATCAGTATTGTATTATTTGGTCACTATGTGGTGGTAATATGTGGTCTGGTCATGGTGTGGTGATATTTGTCCCTTTTGTATGTGATATTATTGGTGTTGTTATAGTGGATTATGTTGTGTATGGCGGTCATTTGTTCTCGCTGAGATTAAGTAGGAAAATATTTTTTTCCATGAGGCCACGGCTTCACTATCAGTATTTGGTCAGTATTTTTTCTCAGTAGTGAGAGCCAAAATCAGGAGTGGGTGATAAATACAGAATTGGTGACTTGTTTCTATTCTACCTTTTCTCTGATTGTTCCTCACCTGGTTTTGGCTCCCACTCCTGAGAAAAAATCCTGACTGAATACTGATAGTGGGGCTGTGGCCTTAGAGATGAAATACTTGGAGCAGAGCGTCAGAGATGCACTCACAGGGGTTCTCCGGGGAGAACAAGTAATCCCCTCTCCACAGGATAAGTGATAACTTATTGATTGGTGGGGGTCTGACTACTGGGACCTGCAGCGATCGGCAGACTGTGGAGCTTTTCTCCCCATTACACTGGAGCTCATGTGCGACTCGACCACTGATCCATTCATTCCCTCAGGGGCTGTGAGCGCTGCTCTTTTTTGGAAGCCCCCAAGAGAAAGAATGAGGCTGTGGTCAGACGTCCCACCTGTCGCTGCATTTTAAAATGGGGATAAGTGTCCTGTCAGGGATAAAACTTCCCCATTCTTCCAATCAATAAGTGATCACCTATCCTGTGTAGCCCATGAATCTGTGATGACTTGTTTTAACCAAAGAAGCCCTTTTATGCAAACTACAGAAATTGTCCATCCCTGTTGTAGTCTGTGCAGAGTAGATGTGAGGAGCCGCCGGTCACTGCTCCACTATAACAGGGAGAGCAGAGAAGAGAGATCTGCATATTGCTGGAGGTGGGCCCCTAGAGTCAGTGTCCCCTGTGGGCCCCAGACACCCCAGTCCGACCCTGCTGACATCTGATTAAGGCCCCGTTCACATGTCAGGTTTTAATCAGTGTTTTTTTTCTAATTTTCATCTGATTTTGGTCAGTGTCAGTTTTTCTCCTCAGTGGGGCATATTTTTTTATATGTAAAGTAAAAAGCTAAAGGTTTCCTCGCCTCGCTTGCCCGGCCTATAGACACTGGAAAACAAGCAGTACAGGCAACATGGTTGGTTCTGGCCATTTTTCTGACAGACTCGTTGACTTCAATAGATGATCTTTATCTACAAATCGGATGAAAATCGGACCGGTCTCAGTTCTGATTTGCAGATCAATCGTCCACAATAAATAGAGCTGTAAACCTGTCCCCGGTCTATAACGGAGCATATTCTACCTGCTAGAAGAATAACCAGACGTGAAAAGAGCCATGTGCTATTCTTACAGGGAAGGGGCCACGATTTTATGTTTTGTATTAATAATTATGTAATCAATTATTTTTAATACAAAATTAAATGTACCACTTTATTAGTTTTTTATTTATTTTTACATTGGCCACTAGGGGCTGCCATTTTTATTTGGGGGGTGTGTAAGAAGCGCTCTTACACACCTCATTTACGGCAGCCCTGGCCATAAGAGACAGTAGTCTGTCACCGACCCTTTCTCTAACATTAGAGGCCGCTCCTCCTGCCTCTAGCTGTGACCTGGGCACGCCCCCTTGGCTGTTCAGGTCGCAGCCGTGGGAGGAGATTTCAGCCATCTTTGTGGAGCCTGCAGTGTAAGCTGTACATTCCCCCTGTCGTCGCACGCACTGCTCAGTCAGAGCATGCCATGACAGGAACTGCCGGGGAGGAAATGCCTAGGAGTGGACGTCCCGAGTGAGTATCTGCAGCGGCGCCGTGCGGTGATCTCAGCCTCTCAGCTGTTATCACCGCCGACATCTTCAGGCAACACAGACACAGCGCTGCGTGGGAACGTGGAAGGTGAGTAGAAGCGTTTGTTTTGTTTTTTTTCCCTTCGCATTGAATATATGGGGGCATATACCCACCTGGATGGATGGAGGGGGGGGGCATATACCCACCAGGATGGATGGAGGGTGGGGGCATATACCCACCAGGATGGATGGAGGGGGGGGCATATACCCACCAGTATGAAGGGGAGGATATATCCACCAGGATGGATGGATGGAGGGGGGCATATACTGACCGGGATGGATGGAGGGGCATTTACACCTAACCAGGATGGATGGATGGATGGATGAAGGGGCATATGCATTTACCCAGAATGGATGGATGGAGGGGCATATACATCTACCCAGGATGGATGGGGGGTGTGTGACGCCTAGCTGCGCTTGATATCACAGATCTTAGCAGGGTGTATTGATGGATTCCTCCACAAGAGGCCCCCATAACCATTCACACATCTCCACCTTCCACCTCAGACCATCAGAGGGAGCCCGTTAGGGATAGATATATAAGGGAAGGTGGAGCCAGGCAGCAGTTAGTCTAGACTGGAGTCGACAGAAAGCAAACCTGTTGAGAGAGTTCCTGCAGTGCAAAAGCCTGAGAGAGGTCAGTCTGCAGTGGAGCACGTTCTAGACTCAGTTGTAGCTCAGAGAGGTTAGCTTTAGGTGTGCCGGCGCCATAAGATCGGTGAAGCGCGGCAAGCTGCCGTTAGTGTGTATAGCCTAGTGAGGGCCCGAGTAGGCCGAAGGCGAGTGGAGAGTTAATACATAGGGGGCAGAGGAGCTTAACTAGCTCAGCCCGAAGAAGCAGTTACCGGACATCGGGGCCGAAGCTTACCGGGATCTCCACGACCCAGTAAGATATAACCAGAATCCCTGGAGAACTACAAGTCCCAGTATCGCAAAAGTGCTGATACGTAATAGAGCCAGGAGACACATAGGCCCCTTAAGTCGGGAGCGTGTAATCCAAGAAAAGGCCCTACCACAAGGTCAGCCAGCGCAGGACAGAGACAAAGTTAGGCCTTGCTCCAGGAAGGTCAGAAACTTACTACGCAGAGGCAAGAAACAGGAGGCCCAAAACCCGCTCATTGGGGAGGATCCTGACGTGCACCCTTCACCCTACAGTGCTCTGGGACGTGCCTGAATTTCCATCAGTAAAAGGTACTGAAGTGACAATCGTGTCTGTCCCTGTTCTTGCTCTGACCCGGCTGGGTCTCTCCGTCCTGCTTTCCCCGTCCATACGCTGCCCTGAGGCCTAGCTCCACCTGGGGAAAGCTAAACCATCGAGCTGCCTTATCACCGGCCTCAGTGGACTGCGCAGCGCTGGTGATCCTCACCAGAAACCACAGGTGGCGTCACAAACTCTTTTATAAACTTCACAAATCACCAACCCTTTTAAAGGAGCGACCCCAGGGTACGGGCCCGGGAGCCGACCACCGCGACATCCCTAAAGGCTCGGGTACCGAGTCATACCCATTCCCCTGGGCTAGTCAGGGGCATATAAACCTACCCAGCATGGATGGATGGAGGGGCATTTACACCTACCCAGGATGGATGGATGGAGGGGCATTTACACCTACCCAGGATGGATGGAAGAAGGGGCATATACACCTACCCAGGATGGATGGAGGGGCATCTACACCTAACCAGGATGGCTGGAGGGGCATATACACCTACCAGAATAGACTACCCAGGATGGATGGAGGGGCATCTACACCTAACCAGGATGGATGAATGGAGGGGGCATCTACACCTAACCAGGTTGGATGGAGGGGCATATACACCTACCAGAATAGACTACCCAGGATGGATGGAGGGGCCGATACACCTACCCAGGATGGATGGAGGGGCATATACACCTACCCAGGATGGCTGGAGGGGCATATACAGCTACCCAGGATGGATGGATGGAGGGGCCGATACACCTACCCAGGATGGATGGAGGGGCATATACACCTACCCAGGATGGATGGAGGGGAATATACACCTACCCAGGATGGAAGGGCATATACACCTACCCAGGATGGATAGATGGAGGGGCATATACACCTACCCAGGATGGATGGAGGGGCAAATACTCCTACAGTGGATGGATGGAGGGGGCATATACACCTACCCTGGATGGCTGGAGGGGCCGATACACCTACCCAGGATGGATGGAGGGGCTTATACACCTACCCAGGATGGATGGATGGAGGGGAATATACACCTACCCAGGATGGATGGATGGAGGGGAATATACACCTACCCAGAATGGAAGGGCATATACACCTACCCAGGATGGATGGATGGAGGGGCATATACACCTACCCAGGGTGGATGGAGGGGCAAATACTCCTACACTGGATGGACGGAGGGGCATATACACCTACCCAGGATGGATGGATGGAGGGGCATATACACCTACCCAGGATGGATGGATGGAAGAATGGATGGAGGGGTATTCGCATCTACCATGGATGGATGGAGGGGCATCTACACCTACCCAGGATGGATTGATGGATGGAGGGGCATCTACACCTACCCAGAGTGGATGGATGGAGGGGCATCTACACCTACCCAGGATGGATGGATGGATGAAGGGGCATATACACCTACCCAGGATGGATGGAGGGGCATCTACACTTAACCAGGATGGATGGATGGAGGGGGCATCTACACCTAACCAGGTTGGATGGAGTGGCATATACACCTACCAGAATAGACTACCCAGGATGGATGGATGGATGGAGGGGCATCTACACCTAACCAGGATGGATGAATGGAGGGGGCATCTACACCTAACCAGGTTGGATGGAGGGGCATATACACCTACCAGAATAGACTACCCAGGATGGATGGAGGGGCATCTACACCTACCCAGAATGGATGAACGGGCATATACACCTACCCAGGATGGCTGGAGGGGCATATACAGCTACCCAGGATGGATGGATGGAGGGGCCGATACACCTACCCAGGATGGATGGAGGGGCATATACACCTACCCAGGATGGATGGAGGGGAATATACACCTACCCAGGATGGAAGGGCATATACACCTACCCAGGATGGATGGATGGAGGGGCATATACACCTACCCAGGATGGATGGAGGGGCAAATACTCCTACACTGGATGGATGGAGGGGGCATATACACCTACCCTGGATGGCTGGAGGGGCCGATACACCTACCCAGGATGGATGGAGGGGCTTATACACCTACCCAGGATGGATGGATGGAGGGGAATATACACCTACCCAGGATGGATGGATGGAGGGGAATATACACCTACCCAGAATGGAAGGGTATATACACCTACCCAGGATGGATGGATGGAGGGGCATATACACCTACCCAGGATGGATGGCGGGGCAAATACTCCTACACTGGATGGACGGAGGGGCATATACACCTACCCAGGATGGATGGATGGATGGAGGGGCATATACACCTACCCAGGATGGATGGATGGAAGAATGGATGGAGGGGTATTCGCATCTACCATGGATGGATGGAGGGGCATCTACACCTACCCAGGATGGATTGATGGATGGAGGGGCATCTACACCTACCCAGAGTGGATGGATGGAGGGGCATCTACACCTACCCAGGATGGATGGATGGATGAAGGGGCATATACACCTACCCAGGATGGATGGATGGATGGAGGGGCATCTACACTTAACCAGGATGGATGGATGGAGGGGCATCTACACCTAACCAGGATGGATGGAGGGGCATATACACCTAGCAGAATAGACTACCCAGGATGTATGGATGGATGGAGGGGCATCTACACCTAACCAGGATGGATGAATGGAGGGGGCATCTACACCTAACCAGGTTGGATGGAGGGGCATATACACCTACCAGAATAGACTACCCAGGATGGATGAAGGGGCATCTACACCTACCCAGAATGGATGAAGGGGCATATACACCTACCCAGGATGGCTGGAGGGGCATATACAGCTACTCAGGATGGATGGATGGATGGAGGGGCCGATACACCTACCCAGGATGGATGGAGGGGCATATACACCTACCCAGGATGGATGGATGGGCATATACACCTACCCAGGATGGATGGATGGAGGGGCATATACACCTACCCAGGATGGATGGAGGGGCATATACTCCTACACTGGATGGATGGAGGGGCATATACACCTACCCAGGATGAATGGAGGGGCATATACACCTACCCAGGATGGATGGATGGAAGAATGGATGGAGGGGTATTCGCATCTACCATGGATGGATGGAGGGGCATCTACACCTACCCAGGATGGATTGATGGATGGAGGGGCATCTACACCTACCCAGAGTGGATGGATGGAGGGGCATATACACCTACCAGAATAGACTGCTCAGGATGGATGGAGGGGCATCTATGCTTACCCAGATTGGATGGATGGAGGTGCATATACACCTACCCAGGATGGATGGATGGAGAGGTATCTACGCCTACCCAGGATGGATGGAATGAGGGGCATATACACCTACCCAGAATGGATGGATGGAGGGGCATCTACCCCTACCCACGATGGATGGTTGGAGGGGAATCTACACTTACTCAGTTTGAATGGATGGATGGAAGGGCATCTACACCTACCCAGGATGGGTGGATGGATGGAGGGGCATCTAGACCTACCCAGGATGTATGGAGGGGCATATACACCTACCCAGAGTGGATGTATGGAGGGGCATATACACCTACCAGGATGGATGGATGGGCATATACACCTACTCAGGATGGATGGATGGAGGGGCATATACACCTACTCAGGATGGATGGATGGAGGGGCATATACACCTACTCAGGATGGATGGAGGGGCATATACAGCTACCCAGGATGGATGGAGAGGCCGATACACTTATCCAGGATGGATGGAAGGGCATATTCACCTACCCAGGATGGATGGATGGAGGGGCATATACAACTACCCACTATGGATGGAGGGGCAAATACTCCTACCCAGGTTGAATGGAGGGGCATATACACCTACCCAGGATGGATGGAGGGGCATATACACCTACCCAGAATGGATGGATGGAGTGGTATCTACACCTACTATGGATGGATGGAGGGGCATCTACACCTACCCAGGATGGATTGATGGATGGAGGGGCATCTACACCTACCGAGAATGGACGAATGGAGGGGCATCTACACCTACCGAGAATGGACGAATGGATGGGCATCTACACCTACCGAGAATGGATGGATGGAGGGACATATACACCTACCCAGGATGGATGGATAGAGGGGCATATACACCTACCAGAATAGACTGCGCAGGATGGATGGATGGAGGGGCATCTACGTCTACCCAGAATGGATGGATGGATGAAGCGTCATATACACTCACCCAGGATGGATGGATGGATGGAGGGGGAAATACACCTACTCAGGATGGATGGAGGGGCATTTACACCTACCCAGGATGGATGGATGGATGAAGGGGCATATACACCTACCCAGGATGGATGGATGGATGGAGGGGCATCTACACTTAACCAGGATGGATGGATGGAGGGGCATCTACACCTAACCAGGATGGATGGAGGGGCATATACACCTAGCAGAAGAGACTACCCAGGATGTATGGATGGATGGAGGGGCATCTACACCTAACCAGGATGGATGAATGGAGTTGGCATCTACACCTAACCAGGTTGGATGGAGGGGCATATACACCTACCAGAATAGACTACCCAGGATGGATGGAGGGGCATCTACACCTACCCAGAATGGATGAAGGGGCATATACACCTACCCAGGATGGATGGATGGAGGGGCATATACAGCTACTCAGGATGGATGGATGGGTGGAGGGGCCGATACACCTACCCAGGATGGATGGAGGGGCATATACACCTACCCAGGATGGATGGATGGGCATATACACCTACCCAGGATGGATGGATGGAGGGGCATATACACCTACCCAGGATGGATGGATGGAGGGGCATATACACCTACCCAGGATGGATGGAGGGGCAAATACTCCTACACTGGATGGATGGAGGGGCATATACACCTACCCAGGATGAATGGAGGGGCATATACACCTACCCAGGATGGATGGATGGAAGAATGGATGGAGGGGTATTCGCATCTACCATGGATGGATGGAGGGGCATCTACACCTACCCAGGATGGATTGATGGATGGAGGGGCATCTACACCTACCCAGAGTGGATGGATGGAGGGGCATATACACCTACCAGAATAGACTGCTCAGGATGGATGGATGGATGGAGGGGCATCTATGCTTACCCAGATTTGATGGATGGAGGTGCATATACACCTACCCAGGATGGATGGATGGAGAGGTATCTACGCCTACCCAGGATGGATGGAATGAGGGGCATATACACCTACCCAGAATGGATGGATGGATGGAGGGGCATCTACCCCTACCCACGATGGATGCATGGAGGGGCATCTACACTTACTCAGGATGAATGGATGGATGGATGGATGGAAGGGCATCTACACCTACCCAGGATGGGTGGATGGATGGAGGGGCATCTAGACCTACCCAGGATGTATGGATGGATGGAGGGGCATATACACCTACCAGGATGGATGGATGGGCATATACACCTACTCAGGATGGATGGAGGGGCATATACACCTACTCAGGATGGATGGATGGAGGGGCATATACACCTACTCAGGATGGATGGATGGAGGGGCATATACAGCTACCCAGGATGGATGGAGAGGCCGATACACCTACCCAGGATGGATGGAAGGGCATATTCACCTACCCAGGATGGATGGATGGAGGGGCATATACACCTACCCACTATGGATGGAGGGGCAAATACTCCTACCCAGGATGAATGGAGGGGCATATACACCTACCCAGGATGGATGGAGGGGCATATACACCTACCCAGAATGGATGGATGGAAGGATGGATGGAGTGGTATCTACACCTACTATGGATGGATGGAGGGGCATCTACACCTACCCAGGATGGATTGATGGATGGAGGGGCATCTACACCTACCGAGAATGGACGAATGGAGGGGCATCTACACCTACCGAGAATGGATGGATGGAGGGGCATATACACCTACCCAGGATGGATGGATAGAGGGGCATATACACCTACCAGAATAGACTGCGCAGGATGGATGGATGGAGGGGCATCTACGCCTACCCAGAATGGATGGATGGATGTAGGGTCATATACACTCACCCAGGATGGATGGATGGAGGGGGAAATACACCTACTCAGGATGGATGGAGGGGCATATACACCTACCCAGGATGGATGGAGGGGCAAATACTCCTACCCAGGATGGATGGATGGATGGATGGAGGGGCATATACACCTACCAGAATAGACTACCCAGGATGGATGGAGGTGCATCTACGCAAACCCAGAATGAATGGATGGATGAAGGGGCATATACACCTACCCAGATTGGATGGATGGATGGAGGTGCATATACACCTACCCAGGATGGATGGATGGAGGGGCATCTACCCCTACCTAGGATGGATGGATGGAGGGGCATATACACCTACCCAGAATGGATGGATGGAGGGGCATATACACCTACCCAGAATGGATGGATGGAGGGGCATCTACCCCTACCCAGGATGGATGGATGGAGGGGCATCTACACCTACCCAGGATGGATGGATGGAGGGGCATCTACACCTACCCAGGATGGATGGATGGAGGGGCATCTACACCTACCCAGGATGAATAGATGGAGGGGCATCTACGCCTACCCAGAATGGATGGATGGATGGGCATATACACCTACCCAGGATGGATTGATGGATGGAGAGGCATCTACACCTACCCAGAGTGGATGGAGGGAGGGGCATATACACCTACCCAGGATGGATGGATGGGCATATACACCTACTCAGGATGGATGGATGGAGGGGCATATACACCTACTCTGGATGGATGGATGGATGGAGGGGCATATACAGCTACCCAGGATGGATGGAGAGGCCGATACACCTACCCAGGATGGATGGAAGGGCATATTCACCTACCCAGGATGGATGGATGGAGGGGCATATACACCTACCCACTATGGATGGAGGGGCAAATACTCCTACCCAGGATGAATGGAGGGGCATATACACCTACCCAGGATGGATGGAGGGGCATATACACCTACCCAGGATGGATGGATGGAGTGGTATCTACACCTACTATGGATGGATGGAGGTGCATCTACACCTACCCAGGATGGATTGATGGATGGAGGGGCATCTACACCTACCGAGAATGGACGAATGGAGGGGCATCTACACCTACCCAGGATGGATGGATAGAGGGGCATATACACCTACCAGAATAGACTGCGCAGGATGGATGGATGGATGGAGGGGCATCTATGCCTACCCAGAATGGATGGATGGATGGATGGATGAAGGGTCATATACACCTACCCAGGATGGATGGATGGATGGAGGGTGAAATACACCTACCCAGGATGGATGGAGGGGCATATACACCTACCCAGGATGGATGGAGGTGCAAATACTCCTACCCAGGATGGACGGATGGATGGAGGGGCATATACACCTACCAGAATAGACTACCCAGGATGGATGGAGGTGCATCTACGCAAACCCAGAATGGATGGATGGAGGTGCATATACACCTACCCAGGATAGATGGATGGAAAGGTATCTACGCCTACCCAGGATGGATGGATGGAGGGGCATATACACCTACCCAGAATGGATGGATGGAGGGGCATATACACCTACCCAGGATGGATGGATGGAGGGGCATCTACACTTGCCCCTCCATCCATCCATTCATCCTGGGTAAGTGTAGATGCCTGTCCATCCATCCATCCTTGGTAGGTGTAGATGCCCCTCCATCCATCCATTCATCCTGGGTATCTACACCTACCCAGGATGGGTGGATGGATGGAGGGGCATCTACACCTACCCAGGATGGATGGATGGAGGGGCATCTACACCTTACCCAGGATGGATGGATGGAGGGGCATCTACACCTTACCCAGGATGGATGGATGGAGGGGCATCTACACCTACCCAGAATGGATGGATGGAGGGGCATATACCCCTACCCAGGATGGATTGATGGATGGAGGGGCATCTACACCTACCCAGAATGGATGAATGGAGGGGCATCTACACCTACCCAGAATGGATGGATGGAGGGGCATCTACGCCTACCCAGAATGGATGGAGGGGCATATACACCTACCCAGAATGGATGGATGGAGGGGCATCTATGCCTACCCAGAATGGATGGATGGATGGATGGATGGATGGATGGATGGAGGGGCATATACACCTACCCAGAATGGATGAATGGAGGGGCATATACACCTACCCAGAATGGATGGATGGAGGACCATATATATACCTACCCAGGATGGATGGAGGGGGCATCTACACCTACCCAAGATGGATGGATGGCGGGGCATATACACCTACCCAGGATGGATGGAGGGGCATGTACACCTACCCAGGATGGATGGATGGAGAGGCATCTACACCTACCCAGGATGGATGGATGGCGGGGCATATACACCTACCCAGGATGGATGGATGGAAGAATGGATGGAGGGGTATTCGCATCTACCATGGATGGATGGAGGGGCATCTACACCTACCCAGGATGGATTGATGGATGGAGGGGCATCTACACCTACCCAGAGTGGATGGATGGAGGGGCATATACACCTACCAGAATAGACTGCTCAGGATGGATGGATGGATGGAGGGGCATCTATGCTTACCCAGATTGGATGGATGGAGGTGCATATACACCTACCCAGGATGGATGGATGGAGAGGTATCTACGCCTACCCAGGATGGATGGAATGAGGGGCATATACACCTACCCAGAATGGATGGATGGAGGGGCATCTACCCCTACCCACGATGGATGGATGGAGGGGAATCTACACTTACTCAGTTTGAATGGATGGATGGAAGGGCATCTACACCTACCCAGGATGGGTGGATGGATGGAGGGGCATCTAGACCTACCCAGGATGTATGGAGGGGCATATACACCTACCCAGAGTGGATGTATGGAGGGGCATATACACCTACCAGGATGGATGGATGGCGGGGCATATACACCTACCCAGGATGGATGGATGGAAGAATGGATGGAGGGGTATTCGCATCTACCATGGATGGATGGAGGGGCATCTACACCTACCCAGGATGGATTGATGGATGGAGGGGCATCTACACCTACCCAGAGTGGATGGATGGAGGGGCATATACACCTACCAGAATAGACTGCTCAGGATGGATGGATGGATGGAGGGGCATCTATGCTTACCCAGATTGGATGGATGGAGGTGCATATACACCTACCCAGGATGGATGGATGGAGAGGTATCTACGCCTACCCAGGATGGATGGAATGAGGGGCATATACACCTACCCAGAATGGATGGATGGAGGGGCATCTACCCCTACCCACGATGGATGGATGGAGGGGAATCTACACTTACTCAGTTTGAATGGATGGATGGAAGGGCATCTACACCTACCCAGGATGGGTGGATGGATGGAGGGGCATCTAGACCTACCCAGGATGTATGGAGGGGCATATACACCTACCCAGAGTGGATGTATGGAGGGGCATATACACCTACCAGGATGGATGGATGGGCATATACACCTACTCAGGATGGATGGATGGAGGGGCATATACACCTACTCAGGATGGATGGATGGAGGGGCATATACACCTACTCAGGATGGATGGATGGATGGAGGGGCATATACAGCTACCCAGGATGGATGGAGAGGCCGATACACTTATCCAGGATGGATGGAAGGGCATATTCACCTACCCAGGATGGATGGATGGAGGGGCATATACAACTACCCACTATGGATGGAGGGGCAAATACTCCTACCCAGGTTGAATGGAGGGGCATATACACCTACCCAGGATGGATGGAGGGGCATATACACCTACCCAGAATGGATGGATGGAGTGGTATCTACACCTACTATGGATGGATGGAGGGGCATCTACACCTACCCAGGATGGATTGATGGATGGAGGGGCATCTACACCTACCGAGAATGGACGAATGGAGGGGCATCTACACCTACCGAGAATGGACGAATGGATGGGCATCTACACCTACCGAGAATGGATGGATGGAGGGACATATACACCTACCCAGGATGGATGGATAGAGGGGCATATACACCTACCAGAATAGACTGCGCAGGATGGATGGATGGAGGGGCATCTACGTCTACCCAGAATGGATGGATGGATGGATGAAGGGTCATATACACTCACCCAGGATGGATGGATGGAGGGGGAAATACACCTACTCAGGATGGATGGAGGGGCATTTACACCTACCCAGGATGGATGGATGGATGAAGGGGCATATACACCTACCCAGGATGGATGGATGGATGGAGGGGCATCTACACTTAACCAGGATGGATGGATGGAGGGGCATCTACACCTAACCAGGATGGATGGAGGGGCATATACACCTAGCAGAATAGACTACCCAGGATGTATGGATGGATGGAGGGGCATCTACACCTAACCAGGATGGATGAATGGAGTTGGCATCTACACCTAACCAGGTTGGATGGAGGGGCATATACACCTACCAGAATAGACTACCCAGGATGGATGGAGGGGCATCTACACCTACCCAGAATGGATGAAGGGGCATATACACCTACCCAGGATGGATGGATGGAGGGGCATATACAGCTACTCAGGATGGATGGATGGGTGGAGGGGCCGATACACCTACCCAGGATGGATGGAGGGGCATATACACCTACCCAGGATGGATGGATGGGCATATACACCTACCCAGGATGGATGGATGGAGGGGCATATACACCTACCCAGGATGGATGGATGGAGGGGCATATACACCTACCCAGGATGGATGGAGGGGCAAATACTCCTACACTGGATGGATGGAGGGGCATATACACCTACCCAGGATGAATGGAGGGGCATATACACCTACCCAGGATGGATGGATGGAAGAATGGATGGAGGGGTATTCACATCTACCATGGATGGATGGAGGGGCATCTACACCTACCCAGGATGGATTGATGGATGGAGGGGCATCTACACCTACCCAGAGTGGATGGATGGAGGGGCATATACACCTACCAGAATAGACTGCTCAGGATGGATGGATGGATAGAGGGGCATCTATGCTTACCCAGATTTGATGGATGGAGGTGCATATACACCTACCCAGGATGGATGGATGGAGAGGTATCTACGCCTACCCAGGATGGATGGAATGAGGGGCATATACACCTACCCAGAATGGATGGATGGATGGAGGGGCATCTACCCCTACCCACGATGGATGCATGGAGGGGCATCTACACTTACTCAGGATGAATGGATGGATGGATGGATGGAAGGGCATCTACACCTACCCAGGATGGGTGGATGGATGGAGGGGCATATACACCTACCAGGATGGATGGATGGGCATATACACCTACTCAGGATGGATGGAGGGGCATATACACCTACTCAGGATGGATGGATGGAGGGGCATATACACCTACTCAGGATGGATGGATGGAGGGGCATATACAGCTACCCAGGATGGATGGAGAGGCCGATACACCTACCCAGGATGGATGGAAGGGCATATTCACCTACCCAGGATGGATGGATGGAGGGGCATATACACCTACCCACTATGGATGGAGGGGCAAATACTCCTACCCAGGATGAATGGAGGGGCATATACACCTACCCAGGATGGATGGAGGGGCATATACACCTACCCAGAATGGATGGATGGAAGGATGGATGGAGTGGTATCTACACCTACTATGGATGGATGGAGGGGCATCTACACCTACCCAGGATGGATTGATGGATGGAGGGGCATCTACACCTACCGAGAATGGACGAATGGAGGGGCATCTACACCTACCGAGAATGGATGGATGGAGGGGCATATACACCTACCCAGGATGGATGGATAGAGGGGCATATACACCTACCAGAATAGACTGCGCAGGATGGATGGATGGAGGGGCATCTACGCCTACCCAGAATGGATGGATGGATGTAGGGTCATATACACTCACCCAGGATGGATGGATGGAGGGGGAAATACACCTACTCAGGATGGATGGAGGGGCATATACACCTACCCAGGATGGATGGAGGGGCAAATACTCCTACCCAGGATGGATGGATGGATGGAGGGGCATATACACCTACCAGAATAGACTACCCAGGATGGATGGAGGTGCATCTACGCAAACCCAGAATGAATGGATGGATGAAGGGGCATATACACCTACCCAGATTGGATGGATGGATGGAGGTGCATATACACCTACCCAGGATGGATGGAGGGGCATCTACCCCTACCTAGGATGGATGGATGGAGGGGCATATACACCTACCCAGAATGGATGGATGGAGGGGCATATACACCTACCCAGAATGGATGGATGGAGGGGCATCTACCCCTACCCAGGATGGATGGATGGAGGGGCATCTACACCTACCCAGGATGGATGGATGGAGGGGCATCTACACCTACCCAGGATGGATGGATGGAGGGGCATCTACACCTACCCAGGATGAATAGATGGAGGGGCATCTACGCCTACCCAGAATGGATGGATGGATGGGCATATACACCTACCCAGGATGGATTGATGGATGGAGAGGCATCTACACCTACCCAGAGTGGATGGAGGGAGGGGCATATATGACGCACCCCCTGAGCCATATTCTTTAGGGGAATACCCGGAGCCGGATCAGATGGGGGTTGTAGTCTCCGAGTGGCTGTGACCCGGTCCGTGCCCAGGGTGTCAAGCTCAGTGTGTGGCAGTCCTTACTGATGTTACTAAAGTTCTTTATGTCGACTACGCCACCCGTTGAATTGCGGTCACTACGGCCGCCGCTGCAGCAGGGTCCGCTGAGGCTGATGGTGTTGGTGCAGCTTAGGTAGTATAACCCCCAACGGGAGGGGTATAGCCTCAGGGGGTCAGGTGCAGAGGATGGTGGTTGTGGAGGTGCAGTGAGGATGGTAATGAGAGACAGAGTCGGGTTGTGCAGTTCAGGGTTTTTACTTACTGCAGATGTTCCGGTCACTCCGGCCTTGAGTGACCACCCGAGCCGTGCTGCGTCCACCAGGTCCTGGACTCTGCCAACCCCCAAGTAGTTCTGGAGCGTGGTTCTGAGCTCCCTTTCTGTCCTGTCCTCGTCTCTGGCCGTCCCCACCAGGGATCCACCTATGTCCGGCTCCCTCGGGCCTCTTGGTGGCAAACCCTTGTCTCTGGGTTCCCTGACCCTACGCGTGGTCTGCCTTCCGGGTGGATATGGTGGGTGGCCGTGGCAGATGCTGCCCACGGCCTCCGGTCTCTGGCTGAGGTATGCTGTAGCCCCCACCAGTTTGGGATCCGGTACCCTGTTGCCAACTCTTCACCCTTTGGTCTGATTTGGGCTCTCAGAGTTCCTTCTGTCTCCCCCTCTGGGTCTTTCTTTCTCCTCTCTCTCTCTGGGCCTTGGAGTTGCTCTGCTTCTCTGCTCTGCTCCTCTGACTCAGCAAAAAGACTCCTCTGCAAAGACTGGCTGACTGACTCAACTCTGACAGACTGACCCTGATCTCAGATGGTTCCCACCTTATATACTCCCTCTATGTGTGAGCTCAGGTGACCAGCACCCAATGAGCTCCTATCTTTACCCAGACTGCTCCCCCTATCTGCCCCTACACTACTGGGATGGTCCACCCCCCTCCCACTCCAGCCAAGGACAGACTCGGTCGTACCTGCACATTTCTAAGTGGGAGTACCGTTGGTCTGCCCTCCGGAAATGGGATGTGTGTAGTGCATGCAGCCTTCTGAGCTCAGTCCTACACTCCATCCTTACCCGGGAGTGGAATATCACACCTCTGGGTTGAGGTGCAATACCCCTGTAGCAGCCGAATCCTCAGGGTGCTACATTCCCCCCTGGTAAATCACAGCACGTCCTCGGGCTGTAAAAGAATAAACACCACAAACATACAATTTTTGCATAAACATATAAAACATCATATAAAAAATTATATATATATCAATAAAACTTTTCATATAAAACATTCTTGTAGACTTTTCCTCGCTTCTAGCTCCTCCTCCGGTCACTGTGCAACTGGTGACCGGGCAAAGCGTGACAGTCTCTTTTCTTGGAAGTGGTTTTCCTGTAAAACCAGTAGGGGGCGCTTTAGGACGCGCAACTATATACAAAAGGGGATAGGTGGCCGTTCTCAGTCCTCGGCCAGGTAGTAGGAAGGGATGACCGCTCTCAGTCCTCGGTCAGTGGGTTTAAGGGACACGCGGGTTAACAGTTCACACAGGCTGGTCCCAACGGGGACTATTTTAGCAGCAACAGTTCACTGTGCCCCGACGGGCAACTATATACAGCTTCTACTCTGCCGTACTCAACGACGACGTCCTCCTGCTCTTTCTTTGTGATTAACTTTAGCTTCAGACCCGTCCGGCCATGTGTGTTGGGCGAACAGGTCTTCTCCCAGATGCGGCACTCTCGATGTTACGGGCGCTGTGGTGGTAGCGGCGCCCGGGTTGCCCTGGCCTTGCGACCAGGCTTGGGGCACTTTGAAGGTGAAGGGCACCGTAAGGACGGCGGCGCCCTGGGCTACTTGGCCCTGCGACCAGGCCGGTGGCTCCGCGGAGGTAGGGGGCGCTGTTGGTAATGCCGCGCCCGGGGGTACTAGGCCTTGCGACCAGGCTGGTGGTACTTCCTGCTTGGCCACGCTCGGGGTCGAGGCGTGTGACGTCACAGGGGTCGCGGCTTCCGTTTGAGGCCTAGTCTGCGGCAGTGACGTTGCAGCGACGGGCACGGCAGGGGGTACTTCGAGCTCTGCGACGGGGAGCTGGGGCAGGTACGCGGTTTCCCGGTTTGGGGTAGAGACGTCCCCTTTACCTGCCTCCTTTCGTTCGGCTCCCTTCTCGGCGCCGTCTCCGGCCTTCAGTCCTCCTGCGCCATCCTCAGAGGCGGTCTGTCTCCTCGTCTCGGGTGGCGTGCTCCGCTGACGGGTTCTTGTCTGCTGGGCCATCTCACGGCTCCATTCTGCTAACGTCTCTCGCTGCACCCGGGCCATCCTCCGTGCGAGGCCCTCCAGCGCAGTCTGTGCACACTCCCGATCTCGGGGGAGCTGTGCCAAGACCTCCACTAAGCCTAGTGGGGTCGTTGCTTCTAGCAGGCTCCTGACCAACGGGTCGGTGCTGCTCTGCTCTCCTCCCGTTGTCTCCAGCAGGCCTTCTGGAGTGGCGACCGGCAACAGGCTCCTGACCACTGGGTCGGTGCTGCCTGGAGTGGCGGCCCGCATCAGGCTCCTGACCACTGGGTCGGTGCTGCCTGGCTCTCCCTCCATCTCCGGGTAGGCTCTTTCTGGACTCTGCTCCAGGCTTCTTGTCTCCGGGTGCGCTCTCTCCAGACTGCTCCAGGCGACACCCATCTTTGCTCTCTTCTTCTCAGTCCTCCCACTTCGAGGGCGGTCCCGGGGCCACTTGGTGATTGTCAGCTCCAGGGGCAGTTCTTTCACGCTGACAGACACCTCTAGCATCACAGTCTCTGTTGGTGGGGGCGGTTTCCACTTTTGGCGCCATTTTCGGTCCTGGCCCACGATGGGAGGCGGCCTCTTGCCATCCTCTGGCACGCCCATAATGGCGTCCGCTCTGACAAGGCGGGAAACCTTTGGAAATGGCGGGAATCGTCTCCCAGTGGCGGGAAACTCTGCAGATGGCGGGAAAAAGCTGTTAATGGCGGACAACCGGCGGGAATCGATCTGTGATGGAGTCCGATGGCGGGGACCCTCCGGAACCGGCAGGAGACTTCTTTTTGAGGTAAACTTGTTCTTTTCTTCAGGCACGCAGTACCCGGGTGTTGCGGGCACGTAATCCTGCCGACTACGCCAAAGTTGACGCACCCCCTGAGCCATATTCTTTAGGGGAATACCCGGAGCCGGATCAGATGGGGGTTGTAGTCTCCGAGTGGCTGTGACCCGGTCCGTGCCCAGGGTGTCAAGCTCAGTGTGTGGCAGTCCTTACTGATGTTACTAAAGTTCTTTATGTCGACTACGCCACCCGTTGAATTGCGGTCACTACGGCCGCCGCTGCAGCAGGGTCCGCTGAGGCTGATGGTGTTGGTGCAGCTTAGGTAGTATAACCCCCAACGGGAGGGGTATAGCCTCAGGGGGTCAGGTGCAGAGGATGGTGGTTGTGGAGGTGCAGTGAGGATGGTAATGAGAGACAGAGTCGGGTTGTGCAGTTCAGGGTTTTTACTTACTGCAGATGTTCCGGTCACTCCGGCCTTGAGTGACCACCCGAGCCGTGCTGCGTCCACCAGGTCCTGGACTCTGCCAACCCCCAAGTAGTTCTGGAGCGTGGTTCTGAGCTCCCTTTCTGTCCTGTCCTCGTCTCTGGCCGTCCCCACCAGGGATCCACCTATGTCCGGCTCCCTCGGGCCTCTTGGTGGCAAACCCTTGTCTCTGGGTTCCCTGACCCTACGCGTGGTCTGCCTTCCGGGTGGATATGGTGGGTGGCCGTGGCAGATGCTGCCCACGGCCTCCGGTCTCTGGCTGAGGTATGCTGTAGCCCCCACCAGTTTGGGATCCGGTACCCTGTTGCCAACTCTTCACCCTTTGGTCTGATTTGGGCTCTCAGAGTTCCTTCTGTCTCCCCCTCTGGGTCTTTCTTTCTCCTCTCTCTCTCTGGGCCTTGGAGTTGCTCTGCTTCTCTGCTCTGCTCCTCTGACTCAGCAAAAAGACTCCTCTGCAAAGACTGGCTGACTGACTCAACTCTGACAGACTGACCCTGATCTCAGATGGTTCCCACCTTATATACTCCCTCTATGTGTGAGCTCAGGTGACCAGCACCCAATGAGCTCCTATCTTTACCCAGACTGCTCCCCCTATCTGCCCCTACACTACTGGGATGGTCCACCCCCCTCCCACTCCAGCCAAGGACAGACTCGGTCGTACCTGCACATTTCTAAGTGGGAGTACCGTTGGTCTGCCCTCCGGAAATGGGATGTGTGTAGTGCATGCAGCCTTCTGAGCTCAGTCCTACACTCCATCCTTACCCGGGAGTGGAATATCACACCTCTGGGTTGAGGTGCAATACCCCTGTAGCAGCCGAATCCTCAGGGTGCTACATATACACCTACCCAGGATGGATGGATGGGCATATACACCTACTCAGGATGGATGGATGGAGGGGCATATACACCTACTCTGGATGGATGGATGGATGGATGGAGGGGCATATACAGCTACCCAGGATGGATGGAGAGGCCGATACACCTACCCAGGATGGATGGAAGGGCATATTCACCTACCCAGGATGGATGGATGGAGGGGCATATACACCTACCCACTATGGATGGAGGGGCAAATACTCCTACCCAGGATGAATGGAGGGGCATATACACCTACCCAGGATGGATGGAGGGGCATATACACCTACCCAGGATGGATGGATGGAGTGGTATCTACACCTACTATGGATGGATGGAGGGGCATCTACACCTACCCAGGATGGATTGATGGATGGAGGGGCATCTACACCTACCGAGAATGGACGAATGGAGGGGCATCTACACCTACCCAGGATGGATGGATAGAGGGGCATATACACCTACCAGAATAGACTGCGCAGGATGGATGGATGGATGGAGGGGCATCTATGCCTACCCAGAATGGATGGATGGATGGATGAAGGGTCATATACACCTACCCAGGATGGATGGATGGATGGAGGGTGAAATACACCTACCCAGGATGGATGGAGGGGCATATACACCTACCCAGGATGGATGGAGGTGCAAATACTCCTACCCAGGATGGATGGATGGATGGAGGGGCATATACACCTACCAGAATAGACTACCCAGGATGGATGGAGGTGCATCTACGCAAACCCAGAATGGATGGATGGAGGTGCATATACACCTACCCAGGATAGATGGATGGAAAGGTATCTACGCCTACCCAGGATGGATGGATGGAGGGGCATATACACCTACCCAGAATGGATGGATGGAGGGGCATATACACCTACCCAGGATGGATGGATGGAGGGGCATCTACACTTGCCCCTCCATCCATCCATTCATCCTGGGTAAGTGTAGATGCCTGTCCATCCATCCATCCTGGGTAGCTGTAGATGCCCCTCCATCCATCCATTCATCCTGGGTATCTACACCTACCCAGGATGGGTGGATGGATGGAGGGGCATCTACACCTACCCAGGATGGATGGATGGAGGGGCATCTACACCTTACCCAGGATGGATGGATGGAGGGGCATCTACACCTTACCCAGGATGGATGGATGGAGGGGCATCTACACCTACCCAGAATGGATGGATGGAGGGGCATATACCCCTACCCAGGATGGATTGATGGATGGAGGGGCATCTACACCTACCCAGAATGGATGAATGGAGGGGCATCTACACCTACCCAGAATGGATGGATGGAGGGGCATCTACGCCTACCCAGAATGGATGGAGGGGCATATACACCTACCCAGAATGGATGGATGGAGGGGCATCTATGCCTACCCAGAATGGATGGATGGATGGATGGATGGATGGATGGAGGGGCATATACACCTACCCAGAATGGATGAATGGAGGGGCATATACACCTACCCAGAATGGATGGATGGAGGACCATATATATACCTACCCAGGATGGATGGAGGGGGCATCTACACCTACCCAAGATGGATGGATGGCGGGGCATATACACCTACCCAGGATGGATGGAGGGGCATGTACACCTACCCAGGATGGATGGATGGAGAGGCATCTACACCTACCCAGGATGGATGGATGGCGGGGCATATACACCTACCCAGGATGGACGGATGGGGACGCATGGATTCCACTCAGTTTCAGCAGATTCTTGACAATAATATTCAAGAATCAGTGATAAAGTTGAAGTTACGCAGGGGATCGATCTTTCAGCAAGACAATGATCCAAAACACGGCTCCAAATCTACTCAGGCATTCATGCAGAGGAACAATTACAATGTTCTGGAATGGCCATCCCAGTCCCCAGACCTGAATATCATTGAACATCTGTGGGATCATTTGAAGAGGGCTGTCCATGCTCAGCGACCATCAAACTTAACTGAACTGGAATTGTTTTGTAAAGAGGAATGGTCAAAAATACCTTCATCCAGGATCCAGGAACTCATTAAAAGCTACAGGAAGCAACTAGAGGCTGTTATTTTTGCAAAAGGAGGATCTACTAAATATTAATGTCACTTTTCTGGTGAGGTGCCCATACTTATGCACCTGTCAAATTTTGTTTGAATGCAGATTGCACATTTTCTGTTAGTACAATAAACCTCATTTCAAGGCAGAAACATTACTGTGTCCAACAGTTTTTCCATATATCAAACTGAAATAGCTGTTGCAAAAACACCAATTTTTATAAAACTTTAAGCTTAAGATTAATAGGGGTGCCCAAACTTTTTCATATAACTGTATGTTCTAATTATTTTTTTAATATGAACTATTGGCACAATAGTCAATGAATGTGACCTTTTTTCAGTCTCTATAACTATATAATGGAATCTTACTTATGGGCTATCTACTTTGTTTTAGGTTTTAAGCGCCACTTCTCTGACCGGACTTCTGGAAAAACTTCAGGACAGCAATGTGCTTCTGGATAAAATCATGAAAGGGCTGAATGCCTATCTGGAGAAGAAGAGGCTTTTTTCCCACGGTATAGTCCTTTCACTTGTTGCAATGATTCTATATACTCCTTAAAGAATTTTTTTTTTCTTATTTAAACGCATTGAAATCATTTTTGTAATTGGATTTCATTAATAATTTTGCACTGTTTGCCTTCTATTGGCTCTGTGCTGCGCTGGCTATTGGACTTATTTTTAATCTGTCTTTTTTCAGCTCCTCTTAGCCGATTTATGACCACAGATCACATCAAAGCTGAATGTGCAGGAAACAAAAAGCCGAACGGTGCAACATTTTTAATGAAACTGAATTGTCGCAAATACTCGCAATTAAATGGGTATTCCCATCTCCAAGATCCTATCCCAATATGTAGTAGGCGTAGTAATAATAATAATATTAGCAAATACCTCCAATTAGAAGTGTAGTATAGTTCTTCTGATTCGCTATGTCGCTTTCCCCATGTGCAGGGCATTGCAGTAGCTTCGGTATCCATGGTTACGACCACTCATATAGTGACAGTTATTTGCTAGTGGTCGTAACCTAAGCTACTGCAATGCCCTGCACATGGGATAAGCGACAAAGCAAATCAGAAGAACTATACTACACTTCTAATTGGAGGTATTTGCTAATATTATTATTATGACGCCTACTACATATTGGGGTAGAATCCTGGAGATGGGAATACCCATTTCAGTTAAATAAAAAAGTTCCCAAAACTGGATAGCCCCTTTAACCACTTAACCCCCGGGGACGTATTAGTACGCATATTTGCGTACCCTCTGTTCAGTGAGGGCTGCTGCGCTGAGCCCTCACTGAACGGAGCACATGTCAGCTGATTCTTACAGCTGACATGTGCCCGCAACAGCCGCGGGTGAAATCGCGATCCACCCGCGGCTGTTAACCAGTTAAATGCTGCTGTCAATCTCCGACACCAGCATTTAACGCGCACTTCCGGGTAGCGCGTCATAAGCCCCGCCCACCGGCGACCCCGTCACGTGATCGCGGGTCGCCGATGGGCGTGCATGACAACCCAGGGTCTGCAGCAGACGCCTGTGGTTGTCATGATCTTGTTGCTATGAGCGCCACCTAGTGGTCGGCGCTCATAGCACAGGACCATTTCTGCTGCATGCAGGGGACCTGCTCGTCCCCTGTATGTAGCAGAGGCGATCGGACAGTTGCTGCTTCTAGTCTCCTATGGAGACTATTGAAGCATGCAAAAAGTAAAAAAAAAAAGTTTTTAAAAATATAAAAAAAAATAAAAAAATATAAAAGTTTAAATCACCCCCCTTTCGCCCCATTCAAAATAAAATATATAAAAAAAACCCCACATACACATATTTGGTATCGCCGCGTTCAGAATCGCCCGATCTATCAATATAAAAAAAGAATTATTCCGATCGGTAAACGGCGTAGCGAGAAAAAAATTCTAAACGGCAGAATTCTGTTTTTTGGTCGCCGCAAAATTGCAATAAAATGCAATAACGGGCGATCAAAACATCGTATCTACCCCAAATGTTATCAATAAAAACGTCAGCCTGGCACGCAAAAAATAAGCCATCAACCAGCCCCAGATCACGAAAAATGGAGACGCTACGGGTCTTAGAAAATGGCGCTATTTTTATTTTTTTTTTTTTTACCAAATTTTGGAATTTTTTTTCACCACTTAAATATAAAAGAACCTATACATGTTTGGTGTCTATGAACTCGTAATGACCTGTAGAATAAGAAGGGCAGGTCAGTTTTAGCATTCAGTGAACATGGTAAAAAATAAAAATAAAAAACAACTGTGGTATTGCACTTTTTTTGCAATTTTACCGCACTTGGAATTTTTTTCCCGTTTTCCCGTACAGGATATGATAAAACTAGTAATGGCGTTGAAAAGTACAACTCGTCCCGCAAAAAATAAGCCCTCACATGGCCATATTGACCAAAAAATAAAAACGCTATGGCTCTGGGAACAAGGGGAGCAAAAACGAAAATGCAAAAACGAAAAATGCTCCGGGGCTTAAAGGGTTAAGCTAGCCATACACATGAGATATGAGATACCCGTGGTCTGAATGGTTATTTGGCTATTTCTCCTGACTCCCACATATTCTGCTGAACAGTCATGTGTTTTTAATGGGGAGAGAGGAGAAAGTCGGTACTGGACACCTCCGGCAGCGGGTTATCTCCCCTGAGAACCAAAAGACCGGGTATTGAAATCCCATCTGCCCGATCCTTCTGGCCCTGACATCCTCTATCGGGGGAGAGTCAGGAGACCCCCATACACATCAGTGGGTAGGCCGGTCCTGCTGCAATCGTCAGGTTTAAACTATTTTAATCCAATGTGTATGGGGACTGAATCTTTACTTTAAAGCTTTGCTTTTCTATTTTCTCACATAGACACTAATACAAATGGCGCCTGACCCAATACTTTAATGACATTTTTATCATATTGTGCATTTTCGCTTTAGCTTTTTCTTCCTGTCCAACGACGAAATGCTAGAAATTCTCTCTGAGACTAAAGATCCTCTGCGGGTCCAACCACATCTAAAGAAGGGCTTTGAAGGCATCGCAAAGCTGGAGTTCCTTCCTAACCTGGACATCAAAGCCATGTACAGCACCGAGGGGGAACGCGTAGAGCTCATCCAGACCATCTCCACCTCCGAGGCTCGGGGGGCCGTGGAGAAGTGGCTCATCCAAGGGGAAGATGTCATGGTAAGGAGCGTGCATGATGTTATTGCTCGGTCACGAATGGTACGGATCTACCTACAGACCAAAAGCATTAATTGGAACTAATCTAGTACTTTTATATTTGTATAAGATTATTTGGCGGCAGTGAATGATTTGTGGATGATGTATCTCTTGCAATAGAGCCAGGTAGCAGATCTTCTACCTGCAATCGGTAGAAATGAATTTGCTAGATAATACTAGTAAGGTTGTCCCTCTCTTAAATGCTTCTGTCAACGTAATTTAACTTTGTTTTTTAAAAGGCGTACCCCGAGACTGCAAGAAAAGACTGGGTGAGGGAATGGCCGGGACAGGTCGTGCTCTGTGTGTCTCAGATGTTCTGGACAAGTGAAGTGCATGAAGCTATCGGCAGTGGCCCAGAGGTACCGCATAAGCTCCTTTACTGATCAAGGTTGCTTCACTAGAAACAGTCATGGCCGGAAGTGTTAGCACCCTTGAAGTATTTTTCCATAAAATTATTGCAATTGCATGTGTATTTTTTGTTATACACATGTTTATTTCCTTTGTGTGTATTGGAACAACACAAAAAAAACAGAGAAAAAAAGGCAAATTGGATATAATTTCACACAAAACCCCAAAAATGGGCCGCACAAAATTGTTGGCATCTTTCCAAAATTGTGGGTAAACAATTTTGTTTCAAGCTTGTGATGCTCATTCAAACTCACCTGTGGCAAGTAACAGGTGTGGGCAATATGAAAATCACACCTGAAACCCGATACAAAGGGGAAAAGTTGACTCAATCTTTGCGTTGTTACGTGCCACACTAAGTAGGGAGAACAGAAAGAGGAAAAGAGAACTGTCTTAGGACTTGAGAACCAAAATTGTTGACCAATATCTTCTTTTTGTGTTGTTCCAATACACACAAATTAAATAAACATGTGAACAACAAAACATGTGTAATTGTAATAATTTTCTGGGAGAAATACATATATATACATTCATAGACAGACTTCATGTGTTCTCCTGCTAATAGACTGTCATACCCAGGGACGCAGCTTATAGGAGTTTCCAGGGGCGGATATACCATTGGTGCAACAGAGGTAAGGGGACCCACATTCACATCAAAAGATGCAAGTAGCTTCTTTCACAGTACCTTATTAGACTGCAAAGAGCCCATGTACTGTTCTTGCCCAGGGGTCTTCTCCTGGGGGTTGCAGTTGTACAGCGGCTCAATATCTTGAAGGTACCCAAAAGGCTCCATAGTATTGTTGGGATTTTGCATTGATTCATGCATCTTGTCTAGAGATGAGCAACTAAATTTGCAGGACCTTGGTCTAAGAGAGCAGGTTAGTAGACTGTGGCTGTTGGATGGGAGCCTTGCTAAACGCCTCTTACATGCCGGCATCCCTGGCTCCTCTTTTGATTAGCCGGCCAGGCGTGATGTCATTTGTGCCTCACACCACAACTATGACATCGACATCAAAAGAGGAGCCGGAGATGTCGGTTCATGGAGCTCCGGTCCTGCGGCCGTGGAATACTGACCCGACTGTTGGACCAGAGTCCTGCAAATCCATTCGCTCATCTCTACTCTCGTCATATCTACCAATAAGGGAAGACATTGTATGGGATTTCCCATAATACCAGCATAAAATTAATCCATCTGCATTGAGTTTTCCATGCTGTTTGTGGCAGGGTTTTATAGAGGTACATCTGGGTATTTGGAGCTCTGGGTTCAATCCAGATCTCCAACTTCTATAAAGATATGTTGTAAAATTGTTGTGTACGTTAAAAAGTGCCTGCATATTGTGGAGTTCTCAATCTAGTCTGCAGCTTATAATCTGTATAGATTTCAGCCCCCTTGCAATATGTATGTTCTATGAATGTTTCTGCAGATGATTTCACCGTTACATCCTTTTTGTAGGGCCTGAAAAACTCCTATGATAATCTGCACCTCCAGCTAAATGATATTGTGGAGCTTGTGCGAGGAGGCAAATTGTCCCAGCAGACTCGCAGCACATTGGGGGCTCTCGTCACCATAGAGGGGCACGCTCGTGACGTGGTCATGGAAATGATCCAAACAGGTTTGTGCAAACATCATGGCTGGCACCAAACTTTCCAATACCATGTTCTATTTATCATACACTACATGGAGAAAGGCATTGTGCCCCCTCCACATTACACCTACAGGGGCTTTTATGGCCTCCTATTCTAAATCCATATACAGGATGTTAATATGGAGTCCGTCCCTCTACAGATATCACAGCTCAATATGCCGAGCACCTTCATACATTTCACCCCATTCCTATCTTCTTTCCATATCTATGTTATATTCCCCCCTCTTTTCTTTGAGTTTTCATAGGACACAATTGATCTTGTCACAGTAAAGCAATCTTGGGGTGTACTTACAATGACGTCTATGGGGCAGTAGTCATTTCTGCTTATTGAGATGGTGGTCACTATACAGTTATATGAAAAAGTTTGGGCACCCCTATTAATCTTAAGCTTAATGTTTTATAAAAATTGGTGTTTTTGCAACAGCTATTTCAGTTTGATATATGTAATAACTGTTGGACACAGTAATGTTTCTGCCTTGAAATGAGGTTTATTGTACTAACAGAAAATGTGCAATCTGCATTCAAACAAAATTTGACAGGTGCATAAGTATGGGCACCTCACCAGAAAAGTGACATTAATACTTAGTAGATCCTCCTTTTGCAAAAATAACAGCCTCTAGTCGCTTCCTGTAGCTTTTAATGAGTTCCTGGATCCTGGATGAAGGTATTTTTGACCATTCCTCTTTACAAAACAATTCCAGTTCAGTTAAGTTTGATGGTCGCCGAGCATGGACAGCCCTCTTCAAATGATCCCACAGATGTTCAATGATATTCAGGTCTGGGGACTGGGATGGCCATTCCAGAACATTGTAATTGTTCCTCTGCATGAATGCCTGAGTAGATTTGGAGCGGTGTTTTGGATCATTGTCTTGCTGAAAGATCCATCCCCTGCGTAACTTCAACTTTGTCACTGATTCTTGAACATTATTGTCAAGAATCTGCTGATACTGAGTGGAATCCATGCGTCCTTCGACTTTAACAAGATTCCCGGTGCCAGCATTGGCCACACAGCCCCAAAGCACGATGGAACCTCCACCAAATTTTACTGTGGGTAGCAAGTGTTTTTCTTGGAATGCTGTGTTTTTTTGCCGCCATGCATAACGCCTTTTTGTATGACCAAACAACTCAATCTTGGTTTCATCAGTCCACAGGACCTTCTTCCAAAAGGAAATTGGCTTCTCCAAATGTGCTTTTGCATACCTCAGCCGACTCTGTTTGTGGCGTGCTTGCAGAAACGACTTCTTTCGCATCACTCTCCCATACAGCTTCTCCTTGTGCAAAGTGCGTTGTATAGTTGACCGATGCACAGTGACACCATCTGCAGCAAGTTGATGCTGCAGCTCTCTGGAGGTGGTCTGAGGATTGTCCTTGACTGATCTCACCATTCTTCTTCTCTGCCTTTCTGATGTTTTTCTTGGCCTGCCACTTCTGGCCTTAACAAGAACTGTCCCTGTGTTCTTCCATTTCCTTACTATGTTCCTCACAGTGGAAACTGACAGGTTAAATCTCTGAGACAGCTTTTTGTATCCTTCCCCTGAACAGCTATGTTGAATAATCTTGGTTTTCAGATCATTTGACAGTTGTTTTGAGGAGCCCATGATGCCACTCTTCAGAGGAGATTCAAACAGGAGAACAACTTGCAAGTGGCCACTTTAAGTAGCTTTTCTCATGATTGCATACACCTGGCTATAAACTTCAAAGCTCAATGAGGTTACAAAACCAAAAAAAGTGCTTTAGTAAGTCAGTAAAAAGTAGGTAGGAGGATTTAAAACAAGAAAATGATAAGGGTGCCCATACTTATGCCCCTGTCAAATTTTGTTTGAATGCAGATTGCACATTTTCTGTTAGTACAATAAACCTCATTTCAAGGCAGAAACATTACTGTGTCCAACAGTTATTACATATATCAAACTGAAATAGCTGTTGCAAAAACACCAATTTTTATAAAACAATAAGCTTAAGATTAATAGGGGTGCCCAAACTTTTTCATATAACTGTATAGGAATGTTTTGGCATCTGTATGTGTCGGCATCCCCTGTATATGACTCATTGCCACAGTTGATATTCTTTATAGTCAGTGTTTTGGATGGCCTAGGTGCGGTGTGTAATATTTTCTATCAATGGTGTGTGTGCCCTCCTCTGTGCGGTGTCCTTCCATAACCATGGATGTACTAATAAAGGGTTTTTATTTCAATTCCTTTAATGACCTTTTGTTCGGTTTCTTTGTAGGTACTATGTAATTCTCTGAATGGTCAGCCATTCTAAGCCTGAGCAGACATATGGCAATGTAATTGATGTGTGACTGACATTGTTCTTCCCTATGTTGCGGTGACATATTTATGCTGCCATTGTCCAGTATTTGTTCTAATTAATCATCCTAAAGGAGTTTAGTGGGGTTGAGGTTGAGAACGTGTGTGAAACAGTTCTGCTCTTCTATTCCCTTAGGGTTGGAAGCTACAATTGTTTAAAATGTCTTGTGCTGAAGCATTAAGATATCTTTTCACTGGAACTAAGGGGCCTAGACCAACCCCTAAAAACAAGGCCATACCTCCACCAGCAAGCTGTACAGCGGGCACAATGCAGTTAATAGGGTAACGTTCTCCTGGCATTCACCAAATCCAGACTCGTCCATCAGATGTCAGATAGAGAAGTGTGATCCGTCACTGCACAGAACAGGTCTCCTCCAGAGTCCTGTGGTGGCGGCTTCACACCACTCCATCTGACGCTCGGCATCGTGCTTGGTGATGTAAGGCTGCATGCAGCTGCTCGGCCATGAAGCTCCTGGCGGGGGCGCAGTGTTTGTGGTGATGTTGTTACCAATGGAGTCAGGAAAGCGTTCTGCCCTCTGCTCCTCAGCACTCAGTGACCCCGCTCTGTAATGTTCCGGGGTCTCCTGAGTTGCTGCAGTTCCTTCTACTCCTTAATAATATCACTCACATGTGATGGAGGAAGATTTAGGAGGGAAGAAATGTAATATCCAGACTTGTTACCCCGGTGGCTCCTATTACAGGACCGCGCTGGTATCAGAGAGCTCTGCACCACCAGCCGTTCTGTCATATGTTAGTAACAGCACACAGCATGGGAGGGCGGATGTTATACACCGGGGGGCGTGGGGATTGATGTTATACACTGGTGGGGGGCGAGAGTCTTAATGTTATACAAGGCCGAGGGGCCAGATGTTATACCCTAGGGGTACGAGGGGCTAGATGTTATACACTGAGGGGCGAGGGGACGGATATTATACACCGGGGTGAGGGGACGGATATTCTACACCAGGGGCGAGGGGACGGATATTCTACACCAGGGGCGAGGGGACGGATATTATACACCAGGGGCGAGGGGACGGATATTATACACCAGGGGCGAGGGGACGGATATTATACACCAGGGGCGAGGGGACGGATATTATACACCAGGGGCGAGGGGACGGATATTATACACCAGGGGCGAGGGGACGGATATTATACACCAGGGGTCAGGGGACGGATATTATACACCAGGGGCGAGGGGACGGATATTATACACCAGGGGCGAGGGGACGGATATTATACACCAGGGGCGAGGGGACGGATATTATACACCGTGGGGGAGGGGACGGATATTATACACGTGGGCGAGGGGACGGATATTATACACCGTGGGCGAGGGGACGGATATTATACACCGTGGGCGAGGGGACGGATATTATACACCGTGGGAGAGGGGACGGATATTATACACCGTGGGCGAGGGGACGGATATTATACACCGTGGGCGAGGGGACGGATATTATACACCGTGGGCGAGGGGACGGATATTATACACCGTGGGCGAGGGGACGGATATTATACACCGTGGGCGAGGGGACGGATATTATACACCGTGGGCGAGGGGACGGATATTATACACCGGGGGCGAGGGGACGGATATTATACACCGGGGGGCGAGGGGCCGGATGTTATACACCAGGGGGAGGGAGCGAGGGTGCAGATGTTATACACCGGGGCTGGGGGCCGGATGTTATACCCTGGGGGTCGGATGTTATGCAAAGGAGGGCTTGGGGTTGGATGTTATACAGTGGGGTTGAGGGGATGGATTTTATACACCAGGGGGAGGGAGCGAGGGGACGGATATTATACATCGTGGGCGAGGGGATGGTTGTTATACACTAGGAGCGAGGGGACGGATATTATACACCGGGGGAGGCGAGAGGCCAGATGTTATACACCAGGGGGAGGGAGCGAGGGGACAGATGTTATACACCGGGGGAGGCGAGAGGCCGGATGTTATACACCAGGGGGAGGGAGCGAGGGGACAGATGTTATACACCGGGGCTGGGGGCCAGATGTTATACCCTGGGGGCCGGATGTTATGCAATGGAGGGCTTGGGGTTGGATGTTATACAGTGGGGTTGAGGGGATGGATTTTATACACTGGCGGGGGGGGCAAGGTGACGGATGTTATACTAAACTAGGGGCAAGGGGCGGATGTTATACACCGGGGGAGGCGAGAGGCCGGATTTTATAAACTGGGGGCTGAGAGTCCGGATGTTATACACCGTGGGCAATGGGACTAAATGAAAAAAGCAGAATTCGGTGACTAGGAGTTTTGTCCTATAATGTATGGGCATTTGCCTTCCCTTTAGAAACTCTCCCTTGTGATTCTGCAGTGTCTTAGAGGTTGACTATCTTTTCCTACATTGCTCAGGAGTTTCTCATGAACAGACTTCCAGTGGCTTGCCCAACTCCGCTATTACTGGGAGAATGAGAATGTGAGAGTGCGAATCATCAACTGCAATGTGAAGTCCGCCTATGAGTACCTGGGCAGCTCCCCACGCCTGGTCATCACTCCGCTCACTGACAGATGCTAGCGGACTCTGCTATGATGTGATGGGTTATGCTCAGAAATCTTTTTGACTTTTGTATGATGCATGAAACTTATTAGAAAGTTTATTGATATTTCATACCAGTTCTTCCATGTTTCATTGGTAGATCGGTGCTTTTTATCTAAATCTTGGTGGAGCTCCAGAAGGTCCGGCCGGCACAGGAAAAACTGAGACCACCAAAGATTTGGCCAAGGTGCTGGCCGTGCAGTGTGTGGTCTTTAACTGCTCTGATGGTTTGGACTACATAGCAATGTCAAAGGTACATACAATGTTAAGCTGCTCCATTGCAGATAATAAACTGACTCCAACCGATGTTCTGCTGACATCTTTTGATTATATAGTACAGACCAAAAGTTTGGACACACCTTCTCATTTAAAGATTTTTCCGTATTTTCATGACTATGAAAATTGTACATTCGCACTGAAGGCATCAAAACTATGAATTAACACATGTGGAATTATATACTTAACAAAAAAGTGTGAAACAACTGAAAATAGGTCTTATATTCTTGGTTCTTAAAAGTCGCAGGTTAACAGCAGCTCAGATTAGAGACCAGGTCAATGCCACATAGAGTTCTAGCAGCAGACACATCTCTACAACAACTGTTAAGAGGAGACTTTGTGCAGCAGGCCTTCATGGTAAAATAGCTGCTAGGAAACCACTGCTAAGGACAGGCAACAAGCAGAAGAGACTTGTTTGGGCTAAAGAACACAAGCAATGGACATTAGACCAGTGGAAATCTGTGCTTTGGTCTGATGAGTCCAAATTTGAGATCTTTGGTTCCAGCCACCGTGTCTTTGTGCGATGCAGAAAAGGTGAACGGATGGACTCTACATGCCTGGTTCCCACCATGAAGCATGGAGGAGGAGGTGTGATGGTGTGGGGGTGCTTTGCTGGTGACACTGTTGGGGATGTATTCAAATTTGAAGGCATACTGAACCAGCATGGCTACCACAGCATCTTGCAGCGGCATGCTATTCCATCCGGTTTGCATTTAGTTGGACCATCATTTATTTTTCAACAGGACAATGACCCCAAACACACCTCCATGCTGTGTAAGGGCTATTTGACCAAGAAGCAGAGTGATGGGGTGCTACGCCAGATGACCTGGCCTCCACAGTCACCAGACCTGAACCCAATCGAGATGGTTTGGGGTGAGCTGGACCGCAGAGTGAAGGCAAAAGGGCCAACAAGTGCTAAGCATCTCTGGGAACTCCTTCAAGATTGTTGGAAGACCATTTCCGGTGACTACCCCTTGAAGCTCTTCAAGAGAATGCCAAAAGTGTGCAAAGCAGTCATCAAAGCAAAAGGTGGCTACTTTGAAGAACCTAGAATATAAGACATATTTTCAGTTGTTTCACACTTTTTTGTTAAGTATATAATTCCACATGTGTTAATTAATAATTTGATGCCTTCAGTGTGAATGTACAATTTTCATAGTCATGAAAATACAGAAAATCTTTAAATGAGAAGGTGTGTCCAAACTTTTGGTCTGTATTGGGTATATACTTTTTTTTTTAGTTTTTCCAAGGGCTGGCATCATCGGGAGCATGGGCGTGTTTTGATGAGTTTAACCGTATTGAGCTGGAGGTGTTGTCCGTGGTGGCCCAACAGTTTCTTCGCATCCAGAGAGCCATCCAGATGAAGATGGACATGTTCAACTTCGAAGGAACAGAACTGAAGCTTAACCCAAATTACTTCGTAGCCATTACCATGAATCCTGGCTCCGCGGGACGTTCTGAGCTGCCGGATAACCTCAAGGTAAAGAGTCCCAGTGCCTTGCATCGGGTCCTTCCACAACATTTCTATAGGATTCAGCTCAGGACTATGACTCGGCCATTCCAAAACTTTGTTTATTCAACCATTCTTTTGTAGAACGACTTGTGTCTTTGGGCCATTGTCTTGCTGCATGACCCATGTTTTCTTGAGATTCAGTACATGAACTGATATCCTGATATTTTCCTTTAGCATTTGCTGATAGATTTTAGAATTCATTGTTCCATCAATGATGGCAGCCGTCCTTGGCCAAGTGCAGCAAAACAGGCCCAAAGCATGTTACGATTACCATCTTTGTGTTTCATAGATAATAGGAGGTTCTTATGCTGTAATGCAGTATTTTCTTTCTGCAAACATATAGCTTCTCACTTAAAATCTCTATCTTGGCCTCATCCTTCCACAAAGCATTATTCCAGTTACCTATTGATGTGCCCAGGTGAGTTTTAGCAGTGACATTTTAAATCGCATTGCCTTTCTCCTTGCAATCCTGCCATGCTCGCCATTGTTGTTCATTGTCCTTCTGATGGTGGACTCATGAACAATTACATTAGCTAATGTGAGGAGAGGCCTTTAGTTGCTTAGAGGTTACCTTGAGTTCCTTTGTGACCTCACAAACTGATGTAGCTTTAAGTCAAATTTATGCAGTAATACAGAAATTTTTGAGGGGTTCACAAACTTTCAAGTAAATACTAGGTTTACAAAAGAAACATAAGATTTCATCAAAGGGATTATTCTCCCCCAAACCTATATGAGATTGTACATTTCCTATGTATAATCACAACACCGGATGCCCTCATTTCTGCAAGCTCCTTAATATTGATGTCCCATTCTCCTATTTTCCAAAATGGACACAGTAGAGGTGTGGAGAGAGATTTGGAAAGTGTTAAAGGAGTATTCCCATCTCCAAGATTCTATCCCAATATGTAATAGGTGTAATAATAATATTAATAGCAAATACCTCCAATTGGAAATGTAGTATAGTTCTTCTGATTAGCTATGTCGCTTAACCCATGTGCAGGGCATAGCAGTAGCTTAGGTATCCATGGTTACGACCACTAGCAAGTAACTAACTGTTACTATGAGTGCTCGTAACCATGGATACCTAAGCTACTGCAATGTCCTGCACATGGGGGTAAGCAACATAGCTAATCAGAATAACTATACTACATTTCTAATTGGAGATATTTGCAAACATTATTATTATTACACCTATTACATATTGGGACAGGATCTTGGAGATGGGAATACCCCTTTAGCCACACTTTGACTGACTTTCCTCTGATGTGGAATAGACACATCACTTTTAGGTCTGGGGTGGAGGATAGTGTAAATGGACATAATGGGTTCCCCGGCTCTATGCCTGGTTTACAGTAATTTAGTTTCATTTGTTGACTGACCCATCTGGTTTGCGCATTTCAGGTTCTTTTCCGGACTGTAGCAATGATGGTCCCCAACTATGCTCTGATTGCGGAGATCTGCCTTTATTCTTACGGTTTTCTGCACGCTAAACCTCTCTCGGTGAAGATGGTAATGACTTACCGGCTGTGCTCGGAGCCGCTCTCGTCCCAGTTCCATTATGATTATGGGATGCGTGCAGTAAAGGCTGTGCTGATCGCTGCTGGCAATCTGAAGCTGAAATTCCCCCATGAAAATGAAGATATTCTTGTAAGTTCTGAACTGTTGGTCGCTTTACATCTCGTATAGGATAGCATTACCATCTTACCGAGAAGCATTTGGATCACAAAAATTAGATCTGTATGATTTTATAGTAGCAGACAGAGACCTACAAATAATTTCTGCACATTACTGTTCCTGGCTTGTTAGATCTCATCTGTGCAAAAGTGTCAAAACTATAGTTGTTAAACACGTAGCTTGTTCATCTTATGGGACAGTTTTGATTTTTAACTTAAACACATGTATTTTAGGCTAAAAATCATTTTAACAATTGGGTTTTATTAAAAATGTTGCATCGCTTGGCTTTCACCGGCTTTTTGATTCCCTGCACATTCAATTTTGATAAGGTCTGTGGTCATAAATAAACTGAGAGGAGCTCAGAAAAAGACAGATAAAACATTTACAAACTCCCCGTCAGCCAGCAAAAACGAGTTCACTGACAGTATCTCAATTAACTCATTCTGCAGCCGGCAATTAACAGTGCAACACAGAGGCCACATGTATTCCCTATGGAAAAACAATTCTGCAGCATATTTTAGTGCAACTCAGCAGCGTTCCATTCCTCTTTTATCATTCCTGGAAATGTAGGAATTAATTGAAATCTGTCAATAACGAGTCCCCTACACAGTCTGACAATGTCACCACTGTTTGGGCACAGTCAGATTGTATAGGGTTGTCCCCTATATAGATTATATATACATTATATATCATTTACACATACATTTCCAGGAGGTATAACAGAGGGACGATACAATGTAGAGTTTTAGGAAAAGAGGTTTCATACTTATTTTTTGGAGAATACTATTCTTTACTAATACAGACATACCACAAGAACTGACTGCTCCTTTGTAATGGGGTTCCTCACTTTTAATATTGTTTCATGTCATATTGTATATGAATTATTTTATCATTTAATCCTTTTTCATTCTATTTAGCTCTTGCCGTCAATTAAGGATGTAAACGAACCCAAATTTTGTCTCCTGATATTCCTCTGTTCAATGGGATTACCAGTGACCTGTTCCCTGGCATTCAACTTCCGAAAGCCGACTATAAGGTATTAAAATATAATAGTGTCTTAAAGGGGTTTTCCAAGACTTAAAGAGGACTTGTCCCTCGCCATAAATATGTAAATGCCGCTGTTCTCCTGACTCCGGCATTGTTTTTCTTTTCTTCCTGCTCCTCTCCGTTCCTGACATCTGTCACTCTCCTCTAGCCCTTTAAGCCAACTGGGCAAGGCCTTCCTGAAGACTCCCACAGAGATGACTTGATGACCACGCCCAATTGGCTATTAAAAATTATGAACTAGATTTCTATAAAGAGGCTATATCTCAGGAATGGAGAGGCGCAGGAGCAAAAGAAAAACACCGGATTCAGGAGAACGGCGGCATTTACACCAGGTAATAAAATTGCATATTAATGGCAAGTGATAGGTCCTATATAGCTGGCCAGCTGTCATTTGGATGACAGTTATCTTTCCCGGCTCCCCCATATTCAGGAATGCTCGCTCCTGTTTTCTCTATGACCGAGTCGCTGCCAGAATCTTATGGCAGCTGCTAATTTCAGGGTCAGAAAGTAAGGATCGGGTGATTAAATTCCAACCGCCCGATTTTTATGTCCCCCAACATAATCTGTCATGAGGCCCCCATACACAGTAGATGGTAGACCAATCCCATTGAAATCACCCAATCCTGATCCACTGCTTTGGAATTGGGTTACATGACCTTGTCACTCATCATCCGGTCCCATTAGTGCAACCTGGGCAGCTGCACAGGGGCACCAGAGGTAAGGGGGCTCACTTATACCTCCAATGCAAGATGATCTGATGTAGAAAAAAAATGGTTAAAACATCTGTGAGTGATTTATCGCTAGTTTAGTTGTAGGTTATGGAGACTTTTTTTTTTAGATGAATGAATCGATTCGCAGGAGACTGATCCAATGGCCAGGTGTCATGGGTGCGTCAGATGTGACAGACAGTCGCCCTGCAGTTGGTTGCAGGAGATCCCTTTGTTTGGCATTACAGACATAGTAACATAGTTTTTAAGGTTGAAGGAAGACTAAGTCCATCTAGTTCAACCCATAGCCTAACATGTTGATCCAGAGGAAGGCAAAAAAAAAACATGTGGCAAACACTAAGCTCCACGTTGGGGAAAAAAAATCCTTCCCGACTCCATACGACAATCAGACTAGTTCCGTGGATCAACGCCCTATCAAGGAATCTAGTATTTATAACCTGTAATATTATACTTTTCAAGAAAGGCATCCATGCCCTTCTTAAATTTTAACAGTGAATCCCTCATTACAACATCATGCGGCAGAGAGCTCCATAGTCTCTCTGCTCTTACAGTAAAGAATCCCCGTCTGTGATTATGATTAAACCTTCTTTCTTCCAGACGTAGAAGATGCCCCCTTGTCCCCGTCTCAGGCCTCAGAGTAAAAAGATCAGTAGAAAGGTCTTTGTACTGTCCCCTCATATACTTGTACATAGTAATAAGATCACCTCTAAGCCTTCTTTTTTCCACAGTAAATAACCCCAAGTGTAATAACCTGTCTTGGTATTGCAGACCCCCCAGTCCTCTAATAACCTTGGTCGCTCTTCTCTGCACCCGCTCTAGTTCAGCTATGTCTTTCTTATACACCGGAGACCAGAACTGTACACAGTATTCTAAGTGTGGTCGCACTAGTGACTTGTATAGAGGTAAAATTATGTTCTCCTCATGAGCAGCTGCCTGACACTGGCCACTAAACGTGAGCTTGTCGTCCACCAATACACCCAGGTCTTTTTCAGTTACAGTTTTGCCCAGTGTTTTACAATTAAGCATATAATTATGCATTTTATTTCCTCTGCCACATCTTCTTAGCGGTCTCACTGTAGGACCCAGCGGCTACCTCCCTCCTGTTCTAATTGACAATCAGGCCTTGGTGTTTAAATACTTCCTGGTTGCTACACAGAGGTGCCAGTGATATTCACATGACCCCTTGTGAAGGCTTGGAGCAAGTGCAGTTCTTACTTCCTCTCTGGTGCTAAGAGGATGTGTGTGCCATCTTTCTGAAGTCGACTCTAGCTAAGCTACTTCCCCTGTGTCTGTCTCCCCTTGCTGTCTTTAGTTGTCAGTGGGGATCGACTAGTGCTCACCCCCCCTTCCCTATCCAGGGCCAAGCGCTAAGGAAATACAGGGATAGGTTCCTGTGCGGCAATTGGTGAGGAACCAATATAGAGTCGGTAGGGGAGACAGGGTGATTGCAGATCAGCCTAGGAGGTTTCCATTTCCCTCTTTCCCTAGTGTCTGGGCTCCCTTCCCCTTTGTGTCGCACTTTGTCTTTCCTACACTGTGCGTGACATCAGGTCAGTGGTGGGCACTGAATGAGACCCCTGAGAGCCACCTTATTTCTTCCTGCCCCCCGGCTCTTCTTCAGATTAGCTGGCCTGGCATGACGTTATGGTTGCAGCATGATGTACACCAGGCCATATAATCAGAAGAGGAGCCGGGGATGCCGGCAGCTAAGAGGCGGCTCTCAGGGGTCCCGTCCAGCGGCCACAAAATGCTGATCTGGGTCCTGAAAATGTATTCTCCCACCTCTAATTGGCTCCACTGTAAACAGACTGATGAAATATTTTACCTTCCTTTTGCTCAGGATTTACTGGAATGCGCACAGGAGAGCTGTGCTGGACACAACATCCAGCCCGAGAAGGTCTTCCTGGAGAACATGATCCAGACGTATGAGATGATGATTGTCAGACACGGGTAAGCTGGAACTACAGAAGTCCATGGGACGGGGGATTTATTCTTCGCTGTTTCCATTTTATACAATGGACCATGCTGCATTTTGTTTATCCCGTACAGTTTTATGTTGGTTGGAGAGCCGCTCTCTGGAAAAACGAAGGTCCTCCACGTCCTCGCTGATACGCTGTCTCTTATGAATGAGCGAGGGTGCGAAGAAGAAAAAGTGATTTACCGGACAGTGAACCCTAAAGCCATCACCATGGGGCAGCTGTTCGGGCAGTTTGATCCAGTGTCACATGAGGTTCGTCTATGATTGGAATTATTGTTTATAATACTAATATCTTTGCTGAAAATGGGAAAATCTCCCCTTTTATGGCTTATGGACATGGTAGAAGGGGTTCCTTCAGAGACATAGACCCCAGCCATACATTGCCGGGCAATCATTTTATTATGACTTACTCCCTGTTTGCACAAAAATTTTATTTTCCTCATCAGACATGGAAGCAACAAATTGTATTATTTATGCCAGAAATTAGCATAAATTTGCATACTTCCAGCCACATTCTGACTAGACTGTGTCTGGCCTCACTCAATACACTTGCTTTGAGTGAGGTCACGCACTTCTAGTTGGCATGTGACCGCATATATGCAAATCACTTACTTGCGGTCTCTCCCGGTGCCGGCACATTCACTTCAATAGGGGCCACGTGTAGTCAATACATGTGTATCATCAATATCATAATCCCAGGCGTTCCCTTTAATAATCCTTTCAATTGTGGGATTGTATTGGATTTTATGGGAAGAGCAATTTTATTGATGTCTCTCTTCATTTGCAGTGGACCGATGGGATAGTCGCTAATACTTTCCGGGAGTTTGCGTTATCTGAGACCCCGGAAAGAAAATGGGTTATCTTTGATGGACCTATTGATACGCTAGGGATAGAAAGTATGAACACAGTCCTAGATGATAATAAAAAGGTAACTCTCTATTTTACTTTGTGAAAACTTTTTTTTTAAAATTTAACCACTTCCCGACCGCCCACTGTAGATAAACGTCGGCGCTGCCAGGGCTCTGTGCAGCGCGGACGCTTAAAAACGGTGGGTGGTCCCGCAGCGCTCAGCACCCCGAGGGTCCTGCAAGCGCTACGGGTGCGGTGCAGAGCGATAGCTCTGACAGGGAACATGATCGGGACCTGATTGGATCAGGTCCCAGTGATGTTAACCCTTTGCTGTCTTCTATATGCCGCGATCTATAGTGATCGCGGCATATAGAAGACAGCAGGAGGAGAAGGGGGTCTTCTACTTACCTCTCCGACGACCCCTGATACCTTCCAGGACCTGACGTTGCTATGGCAGCTGGAGGTCACATGACTGCCTCCAGATCTGCCATATATGGTGTCCTGCCAGGCTCAGCCTGCAGCTGAAGCCTGGCAGGAGACTCTGACTGTGAAACAGTCAGCAAAGATCTCATGTAATGTAATATATGTCTATTACATTACATGAGATCAGTGATCAGAAAAATAAAAATTAATGTCCCATACAGGTACTAAGTAAAAATGTAAAAAAAAAAGTAACAAAAAATGTTTTAAAACTACTAAAAAAAAAAAATCACAAAATAAATAAATAAAATATTAAACCGATAAATCCGTATATTTATGCAAAAACAAAAAAAGTACACATATTTGGTATCGCTGCATCTGAAACAACCCGAGCTATAAAACTGTCACACTAATTAACTCCTTCTGTGCACAACGTAATAAAAATAAATAAAAAACGGAGCATGACACATGACTCTGTCGGCCCAAATATGGAAAAATTATAGCTCTCAAAATATGGCGACGCAAAAACTAGATTTTACAAAAAAAAGCGTCTTTTAGTGTGTTACAGCTGTCAGTCATAAAAACTCGATATAAATCTGGTATCTCTGTAATCGCACCGACCCGAAGAATAAAGTAATCTCTTCACTTATACCGCACGAGGAACGGCGTAAAAAATAAATAAAACCAATTCTTCACCTGCTACTGATTTGTTTATTATGTCTCCCAATGTGCTCACCACACATCTAGATAAGTTCCCTAAGGGGTCTAGTTTCCAAAATGGTGTCACTTGTGGGGGGTTTCCACTGTTTAGGCACATCAGGGACTCCCCAAATGCGACATGGCGTCCGCTAATTATTCAAACAAATTTTACATTCAAAAAGTCAAATGGCGCTCCTTCCCTTCCGAACCCTCCAGTGTACCCAAATAGTGGTTTTCCCCCACATATGGGGTATCGGCATACTCAGGAGAAATTGCACAGCAAATTTAATGGTGCAATTTCTCCTGTTATCCTTATGATAATGCAAAATTAGGGGATGAAAAACATTTTTTGTGGGAAAAATGTGAAAATTTTATTTTTACGGCTCAATATTATAAACTTCTGTGAAGCACCTGGGGGTGCAAGGTGCTCACCACACATCTAGATAAGTTCCCTAAGGGGTCTAGTTTCCAAAATGGTGGCACTTGTGGGGGGGTTTCCATTGTATAGGCACATCAGGGGCTCCCCAAATGCAACATGGCGTCCGCTAATTATTCAAGCAAATTTTACATTCAAAAAGTCTAATGGCGCTCGTTCCCTTCCGAACCCTGCAGTGCGCCCAAACAGTGGTTTTCCCTCACATATGGGGTATCAGCGCGCTCAAGAGAAATTGCACAAAAAATTTAGGGGTTCATTTTTTCCTGTTACCCCTGCAAAAATAAAAAAAAATTGGGTCTAAAGTAATATTTTTGTGAAAAAAGTTAAATGTTCATTTTTTTCTTCCACATTCCAAAAATTCCTGTGAAGCACCTGAAGGGTTAATAAAGTTCTTGAATGTGGTTTTGAGCACCTTGAGGGGTGCAGTTTTTAGAATGGTGTCACTTTTGAATATTTTCTGTCATAAAGACCCCTCAAAGTGACTTCAAATATGATGTGGTCCCTAAAAAAAATGTTTTTGTAAATTTTGTTGGAAAAATGAGAAATCGCTGGTCAACTTTTAACCCTTATAGCTCCCTAACAAAAAAAAATTTTGGTTCCAAAATTGTGCTGATGTAAAGTAGACATGTGGGAAATGTTATTTATTAACTATTTTGTGTGACATATCTCTCTGATTTAAGGGCATGAAAATTCAAAGTTTGAAAATTGCTAAATTTTCAACATTTTCGCCAAATTTCCGATTTTTTTCACAAATAAACGCAAGTGATATCGAAGAAATTTTACCACTATCATGAAGTACAATATGTCACGAAAAAACAGTCTCAGAATCAGCGGGATCCGTTGAAGCGTTCCAGAGTAATTACTTCATAAATTGACAGTGGTCAGAATTGAAAAAATTGGCCCGGTGGCTAAGGCAAAAACAGGCTCTGGCGCAAAGTGGTTAAACAATTCTCGACTGCCCATATGATGATGCCATGTGTTTGGAAGCTTCTAATAGTTTTTTGGGCAACATCTGAGTTAATTAGAGACACACCTGTGGATGTATTTTAATGCACACCTGAAACACACTGCTTCTTTGTGTAGCATCATGGGAAAGTGTAAATAAATCAGCCAAGATATCAGGAAGAGAATTGTGGACTTGCACAAGTCTGGCTCATCCTTGGGTACAATTTCAAGATATCTGAAGGTGCCTCGTTCATCTGTACAAACAATTATATGCAAGTACAAACAAGATTGGAATGTCCAGCCATCATACCACTCAGGAAGGAGACGGGTTCTGTGTCCCAGAGATGAACGTGCTTTGGTCCGACATGTGCATATCAACCCCAGGACAAAAGCAAAAGACCTTGTGAAGAGGATGGCAGAAGCTAGTAAGATTGTCAGAGTGACAATTCACAGTGAAACGAGTACTGTATCAACATGGGCTGAAAGACCACTCTGCCAGGAAGAAGCCATTACTCCAAAAGAAACATAACAAATCCAGATTAATGTTTGCAAATGCACACAGGAACAAAGACCTTAATTTTTGGAGACATGTCCTGTGGTCTGATGAAACTAGAATTGAACTTTTTGTGCATAATGACCATCGTTAAGTTTGGAGGAAAAAGGGAGAAGCTTAGAAGCCTAAGAACACCATCCCAACTGTGAAACACGGGGGTGGCAGCATCATGTTGTGGGGTTGCTTTGCTGCAAGAGGGACTTGGTCCACATCACAAAATACGTAGTTGACTTCATGAGAAAAGAAGATTATGTTGTCAATACTGAAGCAACATCTCAAGACATCAGCCAGGAAGTTAAAGCTTGAGCAGAAATGGGTCCTCCAAATGAGCAATGACCGGAAGCATACTGCCAAAATGGTAACAAAGTGGCTTAACCCCTTCGTGACCAAACCAATTTTTTTAAATCTGACCAGTGTCACTTTATGTAGTAATAACTCTGGAATAACATATCCCATAGCTTTTGAGACTGTTTTTTGTGACACATGATACTTTATAATAATGGTAAATTTAGGCTGATATGGTTTGTGTTTATTTATAAAAATATCAGAAACTTGGCAAAAATGTCTTAAAAATTGCACTTTTCAAACTATGATTGATTATGCCTTTAATCCCAATAGTCATACCACACAAAAACAGTAATAAATAACATTTCCCTCATGTCTGCTTTACATCAGCACCATTTGTAAAATGTTGTTTTATTTTATTAGCATTTTAGAAGATTTAAAAATGTAGCAATTATTTTTCTTTTTTTTCAAGGAAATTTACAAAACTTATTTTTATAGGGACTTGTTCAGTTTTGAAGTGACTTTGAGGCTGCGTGCCCACTGTGCGTTTTTCAAGCGTTTTTGCTGCGGAATTTTCGAAGCGAAAATGCTTAAATGCTTGGTAATGCGTGCTCCATGGTCCTCAATGATAACCCGCATGTGCTGTGTGTTGGTATATGCAACAGTTGTGGACTTCTTTGTTTGTGTGAAGGAGGACTTTATGCTGATCTGACAGTAGATGGCGATGTTGTGTAAAGTTTCCTTGTTTACTGTATTGTGAAAGAAAAAAGTCTCTCTTGTATTTTCTATTTTGTTCTTACTTCCTGGTGCAGTACTGTGTAACTGTGCGTTTTTTCCTTTACCCCATGTTCTGAGAAGTAAAAGCTTGTTATCCCCTGTAATCTGCTCTGTGAAGTTTTATACTGCAACTGTGGGTATCCAGAAGCTGTGCAACACTGTGCACATGCTGCGGAAATTTACGCTGCGGATTATCATTGCGGAAAAATCTGAAGCATATCCATTAATTTTGCGGAAACGCGGCGTAATTCCCGCCATTGACTTCCATTGAATTGCATAATTTCTTAATGACTACATGTACACATGTGGATATTAAGTGATTCAATGTGTGGTTGGTACCCAGGTCTGGAGAAGAGGAGACTCTCCTCCAGACCCGGGTACCATAGTACCTGTAGATAGAAAAGAATAAAATAAAAAATAACATTATACTTACCTTCTCATGGCCCCCGGTCTCCTGTATGGTGCGTCCGGTGTCTTCGGCGGCTCGTGGTGGTGTAAAAGGACCTTCCATGATGTCATTTAGTCATGTGACAGGTCACGTGACCATTGATGTCGGAGGTCGCTTGACCTGTCACATGACTAAATGACGTCATGGAAAGTCCTTTTACACCATCGCGAGCCGCCCAAGACACCGGACGCACCGGAGAAGGAGACCGGGGGCTATCGGAAGGCGAGTAGAATGTTTTTTTTGTTTACCATTTTTATTCTTTTTTCAACTATTAACTTGGTCACACTATATAAATCCATGCCGGTTGCATGGATTTATATAGTGTGACCAAGTTGTCAAGCACTTTTCCAACTGATGCTAAAATCGCTTGGAAAAGCGCTTGACAACCCGCATGCAAAAATGCATGCAAAAACACTTGACAAACGCTTCTACCTGGCGGGAAAAACGCATGTAAAATCCGCATGCATTTTTCCTGCCAGGGAGATACAGAAAAAATCTGGAGCATTTTTGCTTCGTGGGCACTTAGCCTGCGAGTCTTATATGTTGGAAACCACCCAAAAGTGTTACCATTTTAACCCCTTTAAAGCCCATGACGTACTAATACGCGTCTGTGCCCTGGGCTTTAAGAGCCTGACCCGTATTAGTACGTCACCGCGATCGCGCGCGCACACAGGCTGTGCGGGCGCGATCGCCGCCGGGTGTCAGCTGATTGTCACAGCTGACACCCGGTACTATGTGCAGGGAGTGGTTCCGCACCGCTCCCAGCACAGTAACCCCCGCAATGCTGCGATCGAAGTCGATCGCAGCATTGCGGAGGCAAGGGGAGGTGATCGGTATACTCACCTCCTCTTCCGACCTCCAGCGCTGTTTGCCGCGGCTTCTCGGGTGTTGCCATGACTACCCGATGTCGTCATGACAACATCCGGGTCACCAGACAGCAGTAAGATTGTTTGGACATGCGCAGTGCATCTCCAAACTATCTTCTCCCTGTCCAGCGCTGACAGCCTGCATGGCACAGAGATGGTGCTCCATCCCTATGCTGTGCAGGCGATCAGAATAAAAAAAGTGAAAGTCCCACAGTGGGACAAAGTAAAAAAGTGTAAAAACTCCCAGAAAGTGAAAAAAAAAAAAATAAAAATTGTAAAAATATAAAAAAAAAAATAATCCACTAAAAATAAAAATATAATGTACCCATCAATAAATATTATTATGAAAAAACAAACAAACAATAAAAGTACACATGTTTGGTATCGCCGCGTCCGTAACGACCTGGACTATAAAACTGTTCCACTAGTTAACCCCTTCAGTGAACACGGTAAAAAATAAAAATAAAAAACAAAGCAAAAAACAATGCTTTATCATCATACCGCCATGCAAAAAATGGAATAACACGCGATCAAACAGACGAATATAAATAAAAATTGTACCGCTGAAAACGTCATCTCGTCCCGCAAAAAGCAAGCTGCCATACAGATCCATCATCCGAAAAATCAAAAAGTTACAGCTCTCAGAATAAAGCAATGCAAAAAAATATTTTTTTTTATAAAATAGCTTTTATTGTGTAAAAGCGCCAAAACATAAAAAACAATATAAATGTGGTACCGCTGTAAACGTACTGACCCGAAGAATAAAGCTACCTTATCAATTTTACCACACCCGGAGGAGAATAAAAAAAAAACAAAAAAAAAATTCCTGAATTGTTGGTTTTTGTTTATTCTGTCTCCCAAAAGCTGGAATAGAAAGCGATCAAAAAATGTCACATGCCTGAAAATGGCACCAATAAAAACGCCAACTCATCCCGCAAAAAACAAGCCGCCACATGACTGTCGGCCAAAATATGGCAATGCAAAAACTAGATTTTACAAAATATGTGTCTCTTAGTGTGTGACAGCTGTCAATCATAAAAACCCAATATGATTCTGGTATCGCTGTAATCGCACCGACCCAAAGAATAAAGTAATCTCATCACTTATACCGCACGAGGAACGGCGTAAAAAATAAACGTATAAAGTATTTTTTTTTCCACTTTTTCATTTTTACGAATCAATTTGTGAAGCACCTGAGGGTTCCAAGTGCTCACTATGCATCTAGATAGGTGCCTTGGGGGGTCTAGTTTCCAAAATGGGGTCACTTGTGGGGGAGCTCCAATGTTTAGGCACACAGGGGCTCTCCAAACGCAACATGGTGTCCGCTAACAATTTGAGCCGATTTTCCATTCAATTTGTTAGAGGACACCATGTTGCGTTTGAAGAGCCCCTGATGTGCCTAAACAGTGGAGCTACCCCACAAGTGACCCCATTTTGGAAACTAGACCCCCCAAGGCACCTATCTAGATGCATAGTGAGCACTTGGAACCCTCAGGTGCTTCACAAATTGATTCGTTAAAATGAAAAAGTGGAAAAAAAAAAACTTTTTCATTTTTACGAATCAATTTGTGAAGCACCTAGGGGTTCCAAGTTCTCACTATGCATCTAGATAGGTGCCTTGGGGGGTCTATTTTCCAAAATGGGGTCACTTGTGGGGGAGCTCCACTGTTTAGGCACATTAGGGACTCTCCAAACGCAACATGGCGTCCGCTAATTATTCAAGCAAATTTTACAATCAAAAAGTCAAATGGCGCTCCTTCCCTTCCGAGCCCTGCCGTGCGCCCAAACAGTGTTTTTTCCCCAAATATTGGGTATCTGCGTGCCCAGGGGAAATTGCACAACAAATTTTGGGGTCCATTTTTTCCTGTTACCCCTGCGAAAATAAAAAAAATTGGGTCTAAAGTAACATTTTTGTGAAAAAAGTTAAATGTTCATTTTTTTCTTCCACATTCCAAAAATTCCTGTGAAGCACCTGAAGGGTTAATAAAGTTCTTGAATGTGGTTTTGAGCACCTTGAGGGGTGCAGTTTTTAGAATGGTGTCACTTTTGGGTATTTTCTGTCATATAGACCTCTCAAAGTGACTTCAAATGTGATGTGGTCCCTAAAAAAATGGTTTTGTAAATTTTGTTGGAAAAATGAGAAATCGCTGGTCAACTTTTAACCCTTATAGCTCCCTAACAAAAAACAATTTTGGTTCCAAAATTGTGCTGATGTAAAGTAGACATGTGGGAAATGTTATTTATTAACTCTTTTGTGTGACATATCTCTCTGATTTAAGGGCATAAAAATTAAAATTTTGAAAATTGCAAAATTTTCAAAATTTTCGTTTTTTTCACAAATAAACGCAAGTGTTATCGAAGAAATTTTACCACAATCATGAAGTACAATATGTCACGAAAAAACAGTCTCAGAATCAGGGGGATCAGTTGAAGCGTTCCAGAGTAATTACCTCATAAAGTGACAGTGGTCAGAATTGTAAAAATTGGCCTGGTCATTAACGTGCAAACCACCCTCGGGGGTAAAGGGGTTAAACACTGCACCCCTCAACGTATTTAAAATTGCTTTCATATAGTTCATTAACCCTTCTGGTTCTTTTCAGGAAGTAATGGAAAGTGGAATGACAAGAATGAAAAAGTTTATTTTTACAATCTAGATTTTGATAACTTCTGAACAGGCAATTATAGCCGGCACACTTTAAAGGTAGTTATTTGGCCATGAGCTGCCAAGGCAAACATCAGGACCACACAATCAAGATATCAAGGTGCCGATAAAGTTAAAAGGAAGCCCCCACACTGTGTTAACTATTTAGATTCTATAATCACTATTGACAACAGAATCAAAGGGGTTAAACGTCCATGGTCTGTGCCAACACTGATCATGGCTGATGCAGCAAGTTGTCAGCTATAATGTACAGGTGACAGCTACAGGATAGTCACCTGTCGGGGAACGCTAGTCTCTTATATTGCAGATCAGTAAAAAGACGTCTATTGGTCAATAAGGGGTTAAGGATAACAAAGTCAATGTTTTGGAGCGGCCATCACAAAGCCCTGATCTTAGTCCTATTGAAAATGTATGGGCAAAGCTGAAAAGGCCGGTGCGAGCAAGACGACCTACAAACCTGGATCAGTTACACCAGTTGTGTCAGGAGAAATGGGCCCAAATTCCGACCTAAGAGTATGTGCCCACGTAGCGTTTTACAAGCGTATATGCTGCGGACTTTCCTCAGGGTAAACGCTTGTGAAACGCTAGGTAATCTGCCCCCCATGGTCCCCAAGGGGAATCCGCAAGTTCTATGCCCATGCTGTGGATTTTTCCGCAGCGTTTTTGATGCGCGCAATAATCCACAGCATGTCAATTAATTTTGCGTTTCCGCAAGCGGAATTGCCTTTGCAAGCAATAAAAAACGCAAGGCAATTCCGCATGTGGAAAACGCGCGATAAACGCAGGATAAACGAGCGTGGAATTCCGCATGTGGAAAACGCGCGATAAACGCAGGATAAACGCGCGTGGAATTCCGCATGTGGAAAACGCGCGATAAACGCAGGATAAACGCGTGTGGAATTCCGCATGTGGAAAACGCGCAATAAACGCAGGATAAAGACGCGTGGAATTCCGCATGTGGAAAACGCGTGATAAACGCAGGATAAACGCGCGTGGAATTCCGCATGTGGAAAACGCGCGATAAACGCAGGATAAACGCGCGTGGAATTCCGCATGCGTTTTTCCGGGAGAGGACATGCGGAAATGAAGCAGAAATTTTCTGCTTCATTTCCGCAGCGTGGGCACATAGCCTTATATTGTGAGAAGCTTGTGGGAGGAAATCCCAAATGTTTCACCCAAGTCATTCACTTTAAGGACAATGGTACCAAATACTAATGAAATGGATGGAAAGTTTTGACTTTGTTTTAAGCATTTTTATTACTTACTGCATTCTCGCTCTCTCATTATTCTGGCATTTGGCAAATATTACAAATGATGGTAATCCTAATTGACCTAAAACAGGAAAGGTTTATTCTGATTTCATGTCAGATATGGAGAGAAACATGCAGATACTGTGTGTCTTTTTATATAGTGTATGGAAACTTCTGGCTTCAACTGTATATGAGATATTGAAATTTAATTGGTCATATTGTAATTTATTTTGAATGAAGTAAGTGAATTCCCACATTAATTTGACATTATATAATAATGTCTTTATATTTAAATAAATCTCAAGTGATTTCAACAATACAACAGGATGTTATTTTCTTATAATAAAAAAATTAAAATAAAAAATTCTATTGTGGTGTTAATTTTGTAATATTGATTTCTTTATCTGTTTCATTTATGTCTCAGTGTTTGAAAAAGGCCTTTTGCATAAGGCTGAAACGTTACATTGAATTTTGGGATTTCTTTATGAAATAAAGAATTGCATTATCATTATGAATATTTGAGTGCCGAGTATCTATATATACACTGGCATGCCAGGCATGTCAATCTCCACAAGGAGAAAAATGACCCTTTAGATCCCAGTGAGAAGCCTCTCATACAGTCAAATCGGATCTCATGCTTTGTACTGACGAGGAGCAATACCCTGAAACACCGTGGCTGCAAATTGAGATTCTGGTTTGGCTTTTATCCCAAGTCATGTGACAAGGCTCGTTAAAGGGTCGATATTGACTTTTAGGATTGCTACTTCCAATAGACTTGTCACTTATCTCACTTTTAGCAAATCAGAATATACCGTAGATCATATATAATAGAAATAATCATTATCCACTGTCTGTCTTTCCAAAAGTGATAATAGGAAGTGCAGCCATATCGGTTGTGACCTTTGAATTAATTTCTCAGAAACAGACAGTGAACAGTCATTTTGTCAGGTTGTTATATCAATGACTAAGTCATTAGTTTCCAAGAAGCTGCTTTAAAATTGACAAACTACTTCTTCCTATTTTTGCAGCGGTGCAATATTGCCATCTTATTAGAGAAGAGCAGTTAAAGAGAATGTGTTATCAAAAAATAACCAATTGTTTAAATTACCTTTTTACATGAAATTTATTTATTTTTTTCTTTTTTTTCACTATAGTAACCATCTAAACTAAAAAAACACACCCACAGATCCTGCAATTATCACCCTGGCCAAAATTAGTTTCATATTTCCTGTTGTATGCAGAAGATTTTTCAGCAGTTTTATTATCATGACTGAAAATGACAATGAAAGATGACACCTCTATATAAAGCAGATAAAGTAGCCACCATTCACAAGAAATGAGTCACAGCTCACCTCCTCACCCTTCCTTCACAATGAGTCTATTCTTAGGACTAGTGGCCAGTGTGAAAATTGTAAGACTTCAGGATTGTTTTTTTTTTATTGTGATGTTAAAAAGTGAAAATCTAAAAAAAATGACATTTACAGTAAATTTAATGTAATCCCTTCTCACCATGGACAGTTTTAGTTTTTGGGCTTTTTCTTTGTTCCTCGCCTTCTTTCTCCCCTTTCGTGTGACATAGCTGTATGAGGGCTGTTTTTTTTACCCTACAATATACTGGAAAACTGGAACAAAAATTCCAAGCGAAGTTAAATGGGATTGCGTTTTTCATTGTTTTTGGGTTTTGTTTCTAAGGTTTCATTGTGCAGTGAAAATGACCTGTGAACATGATTCTTCATGTCGAGCAAACTTGAAAAACCAGATATCAAACTTGTATAGTTTTATTTTGATGGTGAAAATATTTCAGAGATTCGGTGGATAGAGCTTTATGAGTAGAGATGAGCGTTGTTCTACTCGAACTGTTCGCCAATCTCAAATTCGAGCTGTTTTGGGCGGTGTTCGAGCCGGTCGGCGAACACGAACAATTTGAGAAAAATTTGGCTGTTCGAGGTTATGTTCGATAACTGTTCGTGCACCAAAATCATAACTGGATTTTTTGTCAGTAATGCTGAAAATTAATGTTAATACGCAGTTTGAGTGTACAGCGGGGCGGGGGGAGGGGCAGGGGATGGATCTCTGCAGGAACAATGAAGATCTCCATTTTTTTTTCTCTTTCCCGCATTTGCAGTGGGGAGGTGCAATCTGTCAGCCTATCAGCAGCGCACACACGGAGCGAAGTGCTTTTTTTCACACAAGCAAGGGCATGTGTGATTGGCAGTGTATGTCACATGTCCTTGCCCTATAAGACCAAGCCATTTTCCCCGTCGCCACCATTTTCTCACTGCTGCAGCTGCGTGTTAGACGGCACCGCTGTTGCTGTGTGCGCTATACCTTGTTAATTTCAAGCCAATTTTCGCACAAATATACAGATAGCTTGGGAGTAGGGAATAGTTGTGATTGCAGTCCTTTTAAGGACTAGGTTACAGCATTTCCTACGACTTTTATCAGGCAGGTCTGTGCTCTTAAATAGATAGGTTGTGGGAGTAAAGACTAATTGTAATTGGAGTCCTTTTCAGGACTAGGTTACATCAGTCCCTATCAGTTTTTGCCAGGCAGGTCTGTGCCAGTGCTGTGCAAGTTTTTTTCACAGCATTTGGCTGAATCTAGCAAAGCTAATCCTTTTTGGCCTATTGCAGAGTGTGTTAGTCAGTGGAGTAGCCTATCTGTGTTGCAAGATATACCACCTGTGTATAGAATACCAATTTTTTTACTGCACCTAGTGAAGTAAAATCTTTTGGGCATAGCATCATTCTATTAGTCCATCTATACTGACCTCCATCAGGTTGCAAATTAAAAATAATTTTTTTCTGCATCTAACCCAGCCAATAGTTTTGGCCTAATACCACAGTTTGGCCACTCAGCTCTGCTCGGTTACCATCCATTGTTTTTTTGTGCAAACAACTCCAGAGTTGTGAATTAGTTAACCACCAAAATGAGTGGAAAAAGGCCTGCTGCTGGTGGAAAGGGGAATAGGCGTGTTGGGAAGGGGAAAAAAGGTTGTGTCCGTGGGGTAGGTGCAGAAGAAAGACCATCTTCCAGCCAAACTAAAATGTCTACTTCTTTTAGCGGACAATGTGATAAGATCCCTTTCTTACGGCCACGCCAATCGCTACAAATTCCAGATGAGGCACAAAAACAGCAGGTGCTTCAACGGATATCAAGTGCTCCTTTAAGTGGGCTCTCCTCCACATCAACTTCAACATCACAAATACTCCAGTCCTCAAAGGTGTCACCCAAATCGCACTTGCTTCCTCACAGCTCCCAAGTCTCCAGCTGCCCGTCTGAGTATGAGGTAGAACAGATGGTTGAGTCTGCAGAGCTGTTTACTCATACTATAGCCTGGGAATCAGAGGTCGACTCCAGCGCTTCTGTGAATCCAGACGAGGAAATGATCTGCACTGATGCCCAGAATCTTTGAGTCGGATCCAGGACCAGACGCAGAAGGTTCTGACCATAATGTAGACCCTCATTCCCAAACTGTAACTCCTGTTGGTGGAGACAATGAGGAAGACTATGATAAGACTCAAATACCTGATTGGAGCGACAACTTTAGTTTTTTGTCAGGGCAGGAACAGGTTGGCTCTGAGGACGACGGGTGTGATAACGCACAGGGTGATGATGAGGTCGGAGATCCCACTTACTGTCAACCCACAGTCAGCCAAGAGATGAGGTCAGCAGAGGAGGTGGAGGAAGATGCTAGTGACGACGAGGTCAGGTTGCGCCTTCCTGGACAGAGACGTAGTACTGGAAGCACGTCAACAACTGCATCCTCAAACACAACTCTGCCTCTCACCACAAGTCGTGGTGGCTCTTCAGGTCGCATGGGTGCTAAGCCTTGCATAGCCTGGGCATTTTTTCAGATCGATAAAGATGACCCAACTCGTGTTATCTGTAACATTTGTCAGCAAAAGCTAAGTAGAGGCCAAAAAATACATAGTTTGAGTACTTCATGCATGAACCGGCACATGGACATGAAGCATAAGTTGCAGTGGGAAGCTCAGTGTGCTACAATGCGGTCTAGCCGGCCGGGCCAACCACCGTCTGCCATATCTTGTGCATCCGCGGCCTCTTCATCCTCTGTGACTGGGGGGACAGCAGTCACACCTGTTTTGGGGCGCAGACCTGCCACCTCTTTACCCGCAACAGCCAGCGTGATTGGCAGGTCATCATTTTCTTTGGAGGTGGTAACACCAGCTGGTCTTGAGCGCTGTCCGACATCGATAGCACCACCTTTGGATCAAGGCAACCTAACATGTCCGCCTGCATCTTCCTCACAGACCGGCAGTTTGCCGGGGACACCCTTATCAACCCCGTCTAAGCACAATAGCCAGCCCTCGGTCCCTCAGATGTGGACAAGTAAAAGACCATTTCCTCCTAGCCATGAGAAAGCTAAGAGGTTGAATTTCACCATCTGCAAGCTCTTGGCTACAGAAATGCTGCCTTTCCGCCTGGTGGACACAGAGGATTTTCGAGACCTTATGTCCGTCGCAGTGCCCCAGTACCAGATGCCCAGTCGGCACTACTTCTCAAAGAAAGGTGTGCCTGCGCTCCACCAGCATGTCGCACACAACATCACCGCTTCTTTGAGAAACTCTGTGTGTGACAGGGTGCATTTCACCACAGACACTTGGACGAGTAGGCATGGACAGGGGCGTTACATGTCGCTGACTGGGCACTGGGTAACTATGGTGACAGCAGGACAAGGGGCTGCTGTCCAAGTCTTGTCGTCCCCACGAGTTGTGCGTCAATCCTCTTTATGTCATTTTTCCTCCACTGCTTCTGCCTCCTCAACCTCCTCTCGGTCTTCCACCTGCACCCAAAGCCTGTCTGGTCATGCCACAAGCTTTCTAACTGCGCAGAAGGGATCCTGCACACCTCCTTACTATGCTGGCAGTAGGGCTCAACGTCATCAGGCGGTTTTTACATTGAAATGTCTGGGAAATGTGAGTCACACAGCTGAGGAGTTGTGGTCAGCTCTGGAGAACCAATTTCATGAATGGTTGTCTCCACTGGACCTGAAACCAGGGAAGGCCGTGTGCGACAATGCTGCAAACCTGGGTGCGGCCCTTCGCCGGGGCAATGTCACACACGTGCCTTGTATGGCTCACGTGTTGAACCTGGTTGTCCAGCAATTTTTAGCCCACTATCCCAGACTAGATGGCCTTCTGCAGAGGGCACGGTCGCTGTGTGCTCACTTCCGCCGTTCGCATCCCGCAGCTCAGCGACTTACATCTCTACAGAAGTCGTTGGGCCTGCCACTTCACCGGCTAAAATGCGATGTGCCTACCCGGTGGAATTCAACTCTGCACATGTTGCAGCGACTGTGGCAGCACCGACAAGCCCTGGTGCAATACGTTCTGACGTATAGCCTGGGCCAACGAGATTCAGAGGTGGGGCAAATCACGCTGGAGGAGTGGTCTCAGATCAGGGACCTATGCACCCTTCTGCACAGTTTTGAAATGGCGACGAAGATGTTTAGTGCTGACGATGCCATTATCAGCATGACTATTCCGGTGATTTACATGCTGGAGCACATGTTAAACAGAATTCGGAGTCAGGTGGTGGCACAAGAGGAGGTGGAGGAAGTAGAGGAGGAGGAGTTGTATGCGGAAGGGCTAACATCTGCAAGGTCCAGACGGTCGGCAGCACCAGGGCGGCAGGCATGTGAGGGTGGGGGAGATGATTTTACCAGGGCGCATGGTAGCAGCCAAACTAGTGAGGAAGGTGCAGGAGCCCAGGAAGAAGTGGAGGACGAACTGATGGAAGACTCATCAGATGAGGGAGACCTTGATCACATTTCTGTTGTGCGAGGTTGGGGGGAGAGGACAGAGGAAGGAAGCATGATTGTTACCTCGCCACCAACACAACAGGGACTTGGTGCTCCTGGATGCGCAACACACATGAGTGCCTTCTTGCTGCACTACCTGCAACATGACCCTCGAATTGTGAGAATTAGAAATAATCCTGACTACTGGGTTGCCACACTCTTAGATCCCCGGTACAAAAGTAAATTTGCAGAAATTATTCCTGCCATAGAAAGGGATGCACGCATGCAGGAGTATCAGCAGAGACTGTTGCAGAATCTTACATGTGCTTTTCCACAAAATACCAGTGGTGCACGTAGTGAATCTCACAGTTCCAACTTGCCAACCGTGGTCTGTATGGAATTGTTCAATAAAGGGCCCAAAATTAAGATAACATAGATGGGAGAGGTCTCTATGAATAGGAATTCCTAAGTATTTGATACCCTGTGAGGGCCAGGCAAAGGGAAAGTTGGACTGGATGGAATCCTATATGGATTTGGGGAGGGAGACATCGAGGGCCTCAGACTTCTCTGCATTGATTTTAAAATTTTACCATGTAACAAAGTGATCTATTTCAGCCATAACAGCAGGGATGGATATATGTGATTGAGTGATATATACTAGGACATCATCAGCAAATAGAGAGCACTTGTACTCGGTGCCTCCCACCTCAATCCACCTAATATTGGGGTTATGGCGAATTGATGAGAGCAGGTGCTCCGTCACTAGGATGTATAAGAGAGGGGACAGAGGACATCCCTGCCTTGTCCCATTGGTGATTGTGAAAGGTGATGAAAATGTTCTGACGCACCCCCTGGGCCTTGGGACACCCGGAGCCGGACCCTTTTTGGTGGATGCTGGTGGTTGTAGTCTTCGTGGCGGCGATCCGGTTCCGTGGCTCAGGGCGGTCAAACCAGTGGCGGAACTATTTATGTGGTTTTGATGTTTAAATGTCCGACTACGCCACCCGTGGATTGCGGTCAGAGTGAACCGCCGCTACAGGGCAGACCGCTAAGGCTGGTGTTGTGGGTGCAGCAGAGCGTAGCATAACTCCCCACGGGAGGAGTATAGCCTCAGGGCAGTGTATGCGGAAGATGGGGGTGATGGTGCAGGGCAGCAGCAGTAACGACACGGAGTCAGTGATGCAGTTCAGGGCCTTTACTCACAGTTCTTATTATCCAGACCACGTCTGCAGGTAACGGCTGCCCATGTCATACTGTGCTCACCAGGTGAGGGGCTCAGACAACTCCCAGATAACTTTGGAGCACTTCACAGGACCCCCTTTGTGTGTCCTTTGTCTGGCCTTTCTTACCAACACTTCTGTCCGGCTGCCTCGGGCCTCCTCTTGGTAAACTTGGCGCCAGTTTCCCTGACCCTATGTGGTGCCTTCCTAGCGGGTGGAGCAAGGGGCTGCGCCACATAAAATGTCAGAGCCTCCGGTTTCTAGCTGAGGGTCGTTTCCTGCCTCCACTAGTTCGGGGACCGGTCTCCCCCTTTGGCCTGACCCCTCCACGCAGGTGGATTCGGGCGTGCGGTGGCGACTCGCCCGTCCGCACCCCTGGGATCCCTTCATTCCTCGTTCCTGGAGCCTTCTCCGCTCCTCTTCCTTCCTTCTCCCTCTTGCAGGCCTGGGTCTCTGTTACTAGGCCCGCCTCCGGAGCAGAGCTCATGCAGAGCCCCTGCTCCCTGCCACTTCTGCTCAGACTTCTCTGCACTGAACTAAGATGGTGCCCACCTTTTATACTCCCTTCTCAATGCACCCAGGAACTGCTTCCTCCCTGCTCCTGCACTGCAGGGTTCCCCTTACTCAGTGTTCCCTCCCCCCACTCCAGCCAGGGACAGGGATTGTCGTGCCCATCTCAGGGGCATATTGGTCGCCCTGCCCCACGGCAATGTGGTGTAATGCATGCAGGTGTCGGGTCCTGATCCACACTCCATCCTTATCTGAGAGTGAGATATCACACCTCTGGATGAGGTGCAATACGTCTGTAGCAACCGAGCCCTCGGTGCTACAGTTCCATTTATCTTCAGCCTAGGTGACGTATTGTGATACAGGGCCGTGATTTTGGCTATAAAAGGGTCCCCTAGACCCCTACCCCAAGCTTTTTAAGAGAATCATATATGGCGTGCCAGGAGACTCTATGGAATGCTTTCTCAGCATCCAACGAGAGTATCTACTTACAAATTTTTAACTGCATCTAGCCCAGGAAATACTTTGTGCCTAGTAGCAGTGTCTGCTAGTCAGCGGATTATCCCGGCTGTTAAGCAAGCTACACCACCTGTAGTTTGGACACTTAATTTTTTCAAAGGAAATGCTTCGGGACCACGGGATACTTAGTGAAGAGCATCAGGAGGCACCCCAAGGCATAGGGGCTGGGACTGGCAGTAGGGTGCCTTGCGGTGGACAGCCGAGCTCGATCCTTATAAAAGCTTTTTAACTGCAGCAGCTTTAGTGGACGCTACTGGAGCTGGAATTACGCGGCTGCTGGCATGAGACTTGCCCTCCAATAGATCCTTGTAAATGGATTTAAAGTGTATTCATTCAAATTAGAGGGACAATTTAAATTTAAAAGCTTAGAGCTGCCTCCACCACAGGGGGGCTCTCTCGACCCACCAGCGGACAGGCACCAGTATTGGGAGAGGGGGGCTGGCCGTCAGGGTTCACCGCGGCTCTGGCACAAACCCGGCGACACGGAGGTGGCACGGGCAGGAGCGGACTGGCCGTCTCGGCTTCTCACTTTTTGGATTTTAGAAGGGCATGACATGCCTATATCTGTGTCTCCCCCTCCTTTTACTCCTCCACCTCTTTTCTTTTCGCATGACTATATGTACTTGTCACTTTTCCATGTGTTAGTTGTGTCTTCTGAGCAGTTTGTCAGCTTTTGGACACCTTTGAAGGTGTTTTCTATGTGTTTCTATGTGTTTTTCTTTGCCTGCCATTGGTTTTAACGGTGTTCGAAGGTGTTCGACGAACAGTTCGGCGAACACACGGGTGTTCGACGAACCGAACCGAACTCGAACACTACGGGGGTGGCTCAACACTATTTATGAGGGCTTGTTAATTGCTGAGGTTTTCATTAATAACATTTTTTGGGTTATATACGATGTTTCAATCCCACTTTTTCATGTACCAAAATGGCAGCCATGGGGGCGGTCAGCAGGCTCATGGTTGCCACTGAAATCCATAAGCAGCACTTTCACTTAGTGAAGGGGGGTGGAAGGCAACATCCCATGGGCATCCAAAATGATGAACCTCTGGGACATCGCACCTTAACTACCACGGTCAGGGATTTACTGCAGCATCTAAGGGGTTAACAGCAGCAACCAGAGCTGCTCTAATAGCGGCTTTTACAGACAAATACCGGCAGTATAACACAGCTGGAATCTGCAGGTATATTGCGGGTGGAGTTGCAGAGTCCACTCCACACACTCGCACCCAACATGCACTATACATGTAGGGCAGATAGGGGTTAAACAACAGAGGACACGTTCCTTTTAAGCACTTAAGAATTTATTTATTTTTTACTTTGCAGATAGTATACTGGCATATGCTTTGTACTTAAAAGGAATGTCTGCATTAATTAATGTCTTTTTGTTAGAAGGGCCCCAATATGCTGACTAAAGGATGATCTGTTGCTGGCAATCTCAGCGATAAGCCATTTGTTGAAAAATCTGGCAACAAGCATTTAATTCTCCTGCACTGCCACCAAAGGAAACAGGAGGTACTGCACAGTATCCAGTGAAATCAATAAGCTGACTATGTAATGAATGAAGTACTGGGACCTTCAAAGTGGGAATGACTCCATGTAACTGCTCTCTAGTCTGCATAAAATGGGTTCAGGTTTACAACGGAGAATCCCCACTATTAACCTGTATAGTGCCCCAAGTATGTGCAAGTGGTTTCTAAACCAGACAACCTCATTAAGTCTCATAACACCTTTGTCAATAAACAGGTATTCTCAAATTACTAAGTTGCTTTAATTAGTTAAACAGCATGAAAATACACAAGTTTGCCACTGACTTGCTTTTTCTATCTGCTGTCATTCTCCTGCAATGAGAGCTTTTATCTTACATAGTGTAAAGCTCATTTCCTTGGAGTTCAGCCACTAGCAGACCTTGGTAGAGAGTGTGCAGTAGTCACATTCCAGGAGAAAAGTTAATTCCTAACATACCGTTATCTCTGTCCAGCCCATTCATTTCTATACACCAGTTAGCTGCTCCCTGCCTTCTCCCTTTAGGCTTTTGACGAGATGCTCTTATCCATCCTGTAGAATCACAATTCCTGCACCCAGTATCTAGGCTCTCACTGTCTGTGGCTGTGTGCTTGCTCATCAGAGCTATCACTCTGGGAGAAGAGCCCGTCCTGCCAGAAATCAGGAAGTAAGGAGACTGCACAGCTCTGAGCTGCTCAAGAGATCACTTATGAAAACTCCTTTTAGGCATCAAACATTTCCTTTGTTCAAATAGAAAGAATATAGATCTACATATTTTAGAATGTGTATGAACTACATGTCTGAAATAAAAATAAATGATTCTAAATAATATATATATATATATATATATATATATACATACATATATACAGTACAGACCAAAAGTTTGGACACACCTTCTCATTTAAAGATTGTTCTGTATTTTCATGACTATGAAAATTGTACATTCACACTGAAGGCATCAAAACTATGAATTAACACAGGTGGAATTATATACTTAACACAAAAAATTTGGGAAACAACTGAAAATATGTCTTATATTCTAGGTTCTTCAAAGTAGCCACCTTTAGCTTTGATAACTGATTTGCACACTTTTGGCATTCTCTTGATGAGCTTCAAGAGGTAGTCACTGGAAATGGTCTTCCAACAATCTTGAAGGAGTTCCAAGAGATGCTTAGCACTTGTTGGCCCTTTTGCCTTCACTCTGCAGTCCAGCTCACCCCAAACCATCTCGATTGGGTTCAGGTCTGGTGACTGTGGAGGCCAGGTCATCTGGCGTAGCACCCCATCACTCTCAGTTTGGTCAAATAGCCCTTACACAGCCTGGAGGTGTGTTTGGGGTCATTGTCTTGTTCAAAAATAAATGATGGTCCAACTGAACGCAAACCGGATGGAATAGCATGCCGCTGCAAGATGCTGTGGTAGCCATGCTGTTTCAGTATGCCTTCAGTTTTGAATAAATCCCCAACAGTGTCACCAGCAAAGCACCCCCACACCATCACACCTCCTCCTCCATGCTTCACGGTGGGAACCAGGCATGTAGAGTCCATCCGTTCACCTTTTCTGCGTCGCACAAAGACACGGTGGTTGGAACCAAAGATCTCAAATTTGGACTCATCAGACCAAAGCACAGATTTCCCCTGGTCTAATGTCCATTCCTTGTGTTCTTTAGCCCAAACAAGTCTCTTCTGCTTGTTGCCTGTCCTTAGCAGTGGTTTCCTAGCAGCTATTTTACCATGAAGGCCTGCTGCACAAAGTCTCCTCTTAACAGTTGTTGTAGAGATGTTTCTGCTGCTAGAACTCTGAGGAAGCCATACGGCGAGAGCGTGGGTTCGGGGCTAGGCTGACGACCTGGTGCGGGCTGCACACACATGGGTATGCATTGTTTCTGACTGTTTCTCTGACTCTCTACTTTTTGGGGAAGCTCCTCTTATATTCATGCTTTTATGGCATGCCTAATACATTCTTTACTGAGGGCTCCCATGTATAGGTATCTCACCTGTCATTAGTGGCACATTATTGCAGGGACTGTGATTATACAATCTACTGGGTAATCTATTGCATAGAGCTTTTGCATGGAACATTGAATGGATTACTACTATTATTATTTATTTTTCTTTGCGCAAGACACCTGCACTTTATGATTCATTGGGGAGATTATTACATGGACCTCTGCACGTAATATTGTATGGACTACCAATATATGTTTAACCCCCCCCTTCCCCTTTTTTTTCTCTCTGCAAAGTGCCTGGTATAAGTACTGCCCCATTTTTGTCCAATAAATGCAGCTGATCTCTGCGACCTGTGTATGTGCTGTGTGACTGGGCACTTCAGCCCTCACTGGGTACCCATCTTTACATCTTAAACTGTATGTTAAATTATGTATGCAAGTTTTTAAGAAATTGAATTAATAAAAATTATGTTTTTTATCGCTAAACTCAATGTCCTCCTCTCTTTCTGCTAGAACTCTGTGTGGCATTGACCTGGTCTCTAATCTGAGCTGCTGTTAACCTGCGATTTCTGAGGCTGGTGACTCGGATAAACTTATCCTCAGAAGCAGAGGTGACTCTTGGTCTTCCTTTCTTGGGGCGGTCCTCATGTGAGACAGTTTCTTTGTAGCGCTTGATGGTTTTTGCAACTTCACTTGGGGACACTTTCAAAGTTTGCCCAATTTTTCGGACTGACTGACATTTATTTCTTAAAGTAATGATGGCCACTCGTTTTTCTTTACTTAGCTGCTTTTTTCTTGCCATAATACAAATTCTAACAGTCTATTCAGTAGGACTATCAGCTGTGTATCCACCTGACTTCTGCACAACTGATGCTCCCAACCTAATTTATAAGGCAAGAAATCCCACTTATTAAACCTGACAGGGCACACCTGTGAAGTGAAAACCATTTCCGGTGACTACTTCTTAAAGCTCATCAAGAGAATGCCAAGAGTGTGCAAAGCAGTCATCAAAGCAAAAGGTGGCTACTTTGAAGAACCTAGAATATAAGACATATTTTCAGTTGTTTCACACTTTTTTGTTAAGTATATAATTCCACATGTGTTAATTCATAGTTTTGATGCCTTCAGTCCAAAATTTATCCAAAATTAATGGGTATGCTTCAGATTTTTCCGCAATGATAATCCACAGCGTAAATTTCCGCAGCATGTGCACAGTGTTGCACAGCTTCTGGATACCCACAGTTGCAGTATAAAACTTCACAAAGCAGATTACATGGGATAACAAGCTTTTACTTCTCAGAACATGAGGTAAAGGAAAAAACGCACAGTCACACAGTACTGCATCAGGAAGTAAGAACAAAATAGAAAATACAAGAGAGACTTTTTTTCTTTCACAATACAGTAAACAAGGAAACTTTACACAACATCGCCATCTACTGTCAGATCAGCATAAAGTCCTCCTTCACACAAACAAAGAAGTCCACAACTGTTGCATATACCAACACACAGCACATGCGGGTTATCAGTGAGGACCATGGGGCACGCATTACCAAGCGTTTAAGCGTTTTCGCTTCGAAAATTCCGCAGCAAAAACGCTTGAAAAACGCACAGTGGGCACGCAGCCTCAAAGTCACTTCAAAACTGAACAGGTCCCTATAAAAATAAGTTTTGTAAATTTCCTTGAAAAAAATGAAAAATAACTGCTACATTTTTAAATCTTCTAAAATGCTAACAAAATAAAACAACATTTTACAAATGGTGCTGATGTAAAGCAGACATGAGGGAAATGTTATTTAGTACTGTTTTTGTGTGGTATGACTATTGGGATTAAAGGCATAATCAATCAAAGTTTGAAAAGTGCAATTTTTAAAACATTTTTGCCAAGTTTCTGATATTTTTATAAATAAACGCAAACCATATCAGCCTAAATTTACCATTGTTTTTTGTGATGCATGATACTTTATAATAGTCTCGAAAGCTATGGGATATGTTGAAGCATTCCAGAGTTATTACTATATAAAGTGACACTGGTCAGATTTAAAAAAAATTGGTTTTGTCATGAAGGGGTTAAGCCACTTTGTTACCATTTTGGCAGTATGCTTCGGGTCATTGTCCATTTGGAGGACCTATTTCTGCTCAAGCTTTAACTTCCTGGCTGATATCTTGAGATGTTCCTTCAGTATTGCCACATAATCTTCTTTTCTCATGAAGCCATCTATTTTGTGATGTGCACCAAGTCCCTCTTGCAGCAAAGCAACCCCACAACATGATGCTGCCGCCCCCGTGTTTCACAGTTGGAATGGTGTTCTTAGGCTTCTAAGCTTCTCCCTTTTTCCTCTAAACTTAACGATGGTCATTATGCACAAAAAGTTAAATTCTAGTTTCATCAGACCACAGGACATGTCTCCAAAAATTAAGGTCTGAGTTCCTGTGTGCATTTGCAAACATTAATCTGGCTTTTTTATGTTTCTTTTGGAGTAATGGCTTCTTCCTGGCAGAGTGGTCTTTCAGCCCATGTTGATACAGTACTCGTTTCACTGTGAATTGTCACTCTGCCAATCTTACTAGCTTCTGCCATCCTCTTCACAAGGTCTTTTGCTTTTGTCCTGGGGTTGATATGCACATGTCGGACCAAAGCACGTTCATCTCTGGGACACAGAACCCGTCTCTTTCCTGAGTGGTATGATGGCTGGACATTCCAATCTTGTTTGTCCTTGCATATAATTGTTTGTACAGATGAACGAGGCACCTTCAGATATCTTGAAATTGTACCTAAGGATAAGCCAGACTTGTGCAAGTCTACAATTCTCTTCCTGATATCTTGGCTGATTTCTTTACACTTTCCCATGATGCTACACATAGAAGCAGTGTGTTTCAGGTGTGCATTAAAATACATCCACAGGTGTGTCTCTAATTGACTCAGATGTTGCCCAATAAACTATTAGAAGCTTCCAAACACATGGCATCATCATATGGGCAGTCCAGAATTGTTTAAATACATAGTAATCTTAGTGTATGTAAACTTTTGACTTTGCAGTAAGTAATAAAAATGCCTTAAAACATTATCTCTCTCATTATTCTGGCATTTGGCAAATATTAAAAATGATGGTAATCCTAATTGACCTAAAACGAGAAAGGTTTATACTTATTTCATGTCAGATATTGAGAAAAACATGCATATGTGTCTTTTTATATAGTGTATGTAAACTTCTGGTTTCAACTGTATATATGTATATATGTGCACATCTCATTGCTATAGCAAATCAGTGGGAGTCATCAACAGTGATAAAGTAATAGAAAAAAGGAAGAAAATTGAATCCTTAGAGGAAAAGTAAGATAATTTGTCTAAAAAATGCCAGTGTAAGGAGGCTCATAAGCTCCCCGGGGAGCCATTGCATGGTTTATAAGCCTCCTTACTCTGGCATTTCACTCTCCTCACTGGGATCTAAGGGGTAAAGTTTTTCCTTCTGAAGTCTCTCACACAGCTAAATCAGATCTCATGCTTTGCACTGCTGAGGGGCAACACCCCGAAACACCATGGCTGCAAATTGACATTCTAGTTTGCCATTTATCCTAAATCATGTGGCAAGGCTTGTTAAAAGGTTGATATTGACTTTTAGGATTGCTACTTCTAATAGGTTGCACTGGAAGAGACAGTTTGCAAGTTTTGGGTAGAATTTCTCTTCAATAAAAATACTTTTTGATTACACCAGTGATTTTTTTCCTTTCTCTACAGACTGGACCAGTCATTGGGGAAGCCCTCACTGTTTCTTTCTGGATAGATTCCACTTCCTACCACTATGAAATGGAATAAATGCTATGTTTTAGAGAAATTAACAATAGTAATGGTAATAATCTGACACCATATGATAGCAAATCCAAGCAACATGCCGTCATTTGTAACAATGGGAAAGCCTTTTTTTAAGAGGTTGTCCAGAATAAGGATGCCATATTTCATCGCTTTGTGGAAGAATAGGTAAATCGTTTCTCATGTTATATTCTCTGAACTGTAAATCGTAAACGGTTTCACAAATTTGGTTGAATGCCAGTGGACCCAAAAAATGCTAATTTCTAATAGTAAATTTAAAAATGACTTTTTTTTACTTTTATTTATTTCCAGATAAAGTGAAAGATCGAGGCTCTAATACAATTGGGTCAAGATTGAACCGTGTCGAGGACAAGGTAAGAAAATAAGATAAAACCATATATATTTATATTATGCACAGCTACTACTTACACATACACACATGGAGTACAGGATATACAGACAATTACCACATACTACATACAGAATATCTCTCACTCTCTGAAAAAGTGTAAAATACATAATGGTGCATCCAGACACCAATTCTACAGCGCTGCTCATACACTGCAAAGAGTCTAAATACCTGTGGTCATCTGTGACTTGCACACACAAGTTAAGGTGGCCACACACAATAACTGAACGTTGATTGCTGGTTCGGCCGTCCACTACCTCTCCCAACTCTCATACACGAGAAGGTTTGGCTTGGTTAAATGTTCATGTGTTTTCAAAGTGGAGAACTGTGAAAATCACTGCCAAACGGCTCTGGCAGCAGCTTATCACCTGAATAACAAAAGGGTCAGGCATTAAGGGTCAGGCAGTTTGAATTTTACCTCCTCTGACCTCATCTGTCAGGGAAGAGTCTGGATGTCCCCTTAGACTATTAGCTTAGTCTATTGTGTATGGAGGCTTAAAGGGGTTTTCCATTACTCAGACAACTACATCTCAATCCATATGTGTGTCCCCCAGTAAAATAATAACACCTATACTCACCTCCAGTGCCAGCACTATTCCAGCGGTGTCTGCACTGGCTCTCCTGGGGATTGCATGTGTCATGGGTGTGTCAGAAGTGACAGACAGTCATCCTGCAGTTGGTTGCAGGAGATCTCTTCATTTGGCCTTACAGACAACTTCTTAGAATATGTATCTCTAGGACCCAGGGGCTAGCTTCCTCTGGCTAATTAACACCCTGGCCTGGATGTATAAATACCTGTTGTGAGCCAGAGGGAGGTGCCAGCGATATTCATTGCCCCTTGTGAAGGCTTGAGCAAGAGCAGTACTTCTTCCTCTCTGGTGCTAGAGAACGTGTGCGCATTTGTCTGGAGTCGAGTAAAGCTAAGCGATTTTCCCTTGTTTGTCCCCCCTTGTTGTCTTTAGTGTTCAGTGGGGATCAACTAGTGCTCATCCTTTCTGTTCCCTAGCCTGAGCCTAATGCCAGGGATAGACAGGCTGAGGTACGCGTGCGGCGATTGGTGAAGAACCAATAAAGGGACATTAGTGGAGACAGGGTGACACTAGATCAGCCTAGGAGTTCTCCACTCCCCACTTTCCCTAGTCTGGGTTCCCTTTCCGTTTTACCTTTGTGTTGCACTTAGTCTTTCCCACACCTTACGTGACAGCATGACATTATGTCTCATGATTCCTAGGGGCAATCAGTGCTGACTTTACTCTCCCCGCCTTTGGCCAACTTGCATACATCCAGAGGAAGTGAGAGATGTTGCTGCTCTTACTTCCTCCGGATGTACAGGTATGTGCTATAACTGGAGGCAGGAAGAGTGAAGCCAGCGCTGATTGGCAGCAGGGATCACTTGACATAACAATGTCACGTGATTCCAAGGAGAGCCAATGCCGACATGGCTGGAAAACTGGAGGGGAGTATAGGTGTTATTATTTTACTGAGGGCAAAAATATATATATGGAGAAGGAGATGTCCGAGTAGTAGAAAACCCCTTTAAGTGTTGGCTACTACTTTCATGGATGTGGACAGAAAGCTCTTTCTGAGTTCATTAAGTAGTTCAATCTGACAAAGGTTTCCAATAGAGTTGGTGCGAGTCAATTCGCAGGACCCAGTCCATCAGCCACATCCATAATCTGTGACCGCTGCATCGGAGCCCTGAGAACCACCTCCTACATCCCGGCATCCACAGCTGTTCTACTGATTAGCCGGCCTGATGCAATGTCACATATGCATCATGCTGTAACCATAAAGATGCAGCTAATCAGAAGAGAAGCAGGGAATCTTGGAAGGTAGAAGGCAGGTCTTGAGGCTCCTGTCCAGCATCCAAAGATTACTGACGTGGCCGATGGACCGAGTGCTGCGAAACGAATCGCACCAACTGTAGATTTCAATTAAAACAACAATGTCTAAATGGCTAACCAATATTGCATTAAGGGATCGATCTACTTTATTTCTCCCCAAAACTGTGCCTCTCTTGTCCATGGGGTGTGTCTGGTATTGCAACTCAGCGCCCCATTGATTTGGTTAGGGATAAGCTACAATATCAGGCAGCGCTCATGGGTAGTGTGAAATGTGTATGGAGTGTGGTCTGTATCTATGCTATTCTTTGTTTGAATTTTTTTTTATACATTTGTAGGTAACTCAAATGGATCATAAACTCAATCTCATAACCGATATGATTCACCACCTGATAGCAAACCAACAAAGCGGTCAGTCTACCAACAGAACACCGCACCGGAGCAACTCTCTGAACGACGGGAGCAGCCTCTCCAGTACTCTGCCTACCTACCAACAGTTACAGTGCCAAGACGAGACCAAGATAATGCATCTTGATGAACAAACACAAACTAGTTCTTCTACTGTCCTCAATGCAGATATTCATTATTTTAATGAATGCATTTATAAGCAGAAAGTAAAATGAATGATGAAATTAGACTGAGTATCGAGTAAGTGTGTAACACTGTAAAGGACGTCTTGTCTATTCTCTGTAGATCCTATCAGGGTTCATTGAAGGTTTCTTAGAGGAAGGGACATGGAACATATGTGTATTGCTCCATGTAGAAACATGCAAGAAAGCATCTGATACATTGATGAATCCTTTCTCAGGAAGATTGTAGCTCATCGGCCTGTGGGATCGTAAATCGCTACGGGTCGTGCTGTAAAACTGGCAATACAACTGAACAATTACCCTGATTTTTTTTATTGTATTAAAATACACTTTTTACATTGATTTTCAATTTTTGGGGGGACTAAAATGAAAATTCTTTTGAGAAAAATAGAAATAAATATTGTACTGTAGAAAATTACACTTCTTTTTTTTTTACAATGTATTTTTGGTAAAAATGGTATTAAAGAGTTAATTTTTCTTTATGATTTCTGATCACAATTTTTTTTTTCTGGAATATTTTTTGACATCTGATCAAATGTATTGTATTTTCTCAAAAATGTTGATATTTGCACATTGATTGGTTTAAAGCAGTGATGGCGAATCTTTTAGAGACCGAGTGCCCAAACTGCAATCCAAAACCCACTTATTTATCACCAAGTGCCAACACGGCAATTTATCCTAAATATTGAGGTTTTACTGATACAAACAACTGATACAAAGAGCAGACGAGGGCAGCATAGAGCATCCACAGACAGGAGCAGGGGTAAGAGACTGCAGAAATAATGTGCTCACCCACATCCTGGTATATATGCTGGCCCTACCCTCAATCCTGGTATATATGCTGGCCCTCCCCTCAATCGTGGTATATATGCTGGCACTCCCCTCAATCCTGGTATATATGCTGGCCCTCCCCTCAATCCTGGTATATATGCTGGCCCTCCCCTCAATCCTGGTATATATGCTGGCCCTCCCCTCAATCCTGGTATATATGCTGGCCCTCCCCTCAATCCTGGTATATATGCTGGCCCTCCCCTCAATCCTGGTATATATGCTGGCCCTCCCCTCAATCCTGGTATATATGCTGGCCCTCCCCTCAATCCTGGTATATATGCTGGCCCTCCCCTCAATCCTGGTATATATGCTGGCCCTCCCCTCAATCCTGGTATATATGCTGGCCCTCCCCTCAATCCTGGTATATATGCTGGCCCTCCCCTCAATCATGGTATATATGCTGGCCCTCCCCTTAATCCTGGTATATATGCTGGCCCTCCCCTCAATCCTGGCATATATGCTGGCCCTCCTCTCAATCCTGGTATATATGCTGGCCCTCCCCTCAATCCTGGTATATATGCTGGCCCCCCCCTCAATCCTGGTATATATGCTGGCCCCCCCCTCAATCCTGGTATATATGCTGGCCCTCCCCTCAATCCTGGTATATATGCTGGCCCTCCCCTCAATCCTGGTATATATGCTGGCCCTCCCCTCAATCCTGGTATATATGCTGGCCCTCCCCTCAATCCTGGTATATATGCTGGCCCTCCCCTCAATCCTGGTATATATGCTGGCCCTCCCCTCAATCCTGGTATATATGCTGGCCCTCCCCTCAATCCTGGTATATATGCTGGCCCTCCCCTCAATCCTGGTTTATATGCTGGCCCTCCCCTCAATCCTGGTTTATATGCTGGCTCTCCCCTCAATCCTGGTTTATATGCTGGCCCTCCCCTCAATCCTGGTATATATGTTGCCCTCCCCTCAATCCTGGTATATATGCTCCCCCCCCCCCCCAGCCACTGTGCATCCCATATATATAAAAAAAAAAAAAAAACACATAATAAACCCTCCTCCTCACCTTCCTTCTTCTCCAGCGCAGCGTCCTCTCCTGTAGTCGGCACATCTAGCTGAAGTGTATTGCAGCGCACGTACTAGCCAGGCCCGTGCGCGCTGCAGTACACGCTGCCGGCCAATCAGAGGCCAGCGGCCGCTGGCCTCTGATTGGCCAGCCGATGTCATGCTGGCCTCTGATTGGCCGGCAGCCGCTTCTGATTGTCCGGAAGCCGCTAGCCTCTGATTGTCCGGCCGAATTCATGCTGGCCTCTGACCGGAAGCCGCTGGCCTCTGATTGACCGGCCGACGTCATGCTGGCCTCTGATTGGCCGGCAGCCGCTGGCCTCTGATTGGCCGGCAGCGTGTATTGCAGCTCACGGTCCTGGCAAGTTCGTGCGCTGCAATACACTTCAGCTAGATGCGTTTCCGTCCGAGAGAGATCGCACATCTAGCTGCAGTAGCGGAGCTGGTGCCGGCACTCGGCGGCTCAGAGTTCTCCCCCGCCGGCCCGATCTAGTAGCGCTAGTGCTGCGGCCATGGTGCCCACCAGTAGGGCTCTGCTGCCCCCTCTGCACGCTGCCATAGGTTCCCAGCACTGGTGTAAAGCATTTCTTCTTTTACAGCTGACGACCCAAAATTGGTGATTTTCTGAAAAAAAAAAAAAAAAAATGGCCAGTATGCATTATATATGGTGGAAGTGAGAATCTATCATCTGGATAAGGGGGTGGTCTTCACAGAGGGGTCTATGGAGAGATGTCACTTTATAAGGAGCACATAGCATGGAATACCGGGGGGAAGCCTTTTGGCTCCTTATGTTGCTTCAGTCCGGAATGCTCCACTATGGTCCATCCTTCTATAGTTCTTCTCTTACACTTTCTGCTGGTCGGTATATGGACGTATTCGCTCTATGCTGACAGGCGCTCCCTTAGTATAGCCCATGTAATGCACGGCACCACAATGTTGTAGGTTCTGACTACTGTGTAAAAAAAAACAACCACCCAGAGACCGGCCATAATCTTATAGTCTGGGTGTGAATACGCTGCAGGTATAGCTACACTTTTGTTGTGGAAATTTTGGTCATTTTATTTACCTTTTTGCATTTACCCAAATGAGGCTTGTGAGAAATCCTTAAATATGCTGCAGATTTCCCCTGTATGATGCTGACCAATCATAAGCAAGCAGCAACACTCAAAGAAAAGAAGAACACGCCCCCACTATAGCTCAAAGCGGGTTTCTTAGGGTATAAAGCTACGTTCTCACAATGAGTTTTTAGTGAGTTTTTACGCTGCATATTTTAGAAATAATGCAAGTAACCTATCTTAATGGGTGCAGAAATTCTGCAACATCAAAAACTCACCAAAAGCTCATCGTGGGAACCTAGCCTAAGATGTATAATGATGGAGAGTCCTGATCTCCTGGTCTAACCTTCTGCATGATTAGAAAGCAGAGGTAACAGCTCTTAGACAAGGAAGGAGCCGCACAGCTGAGTTTCTCTGTGTCACATTACAAACCCTTTTATTGACTCTCCTGATTATGGAGTGTGCCAGTATCACACTTATGTCTTCTGTGCTAAAGCAACTTGTATTCTTTCTGCAGTGATATTAGGCTGTTATTACACCTCACACAGGAGCAGTGTGTTCTGGGTTACTTCTATGGTGAAATGTAATGACAGTCTGCTCTAATCTCACTGCAGAATGAGTACAAGTTGAGCACAACGGATCTAAGTGTGATACTGACACTGTGCTCTCATTTCTGGACAGGCAGTTTGGGATAGGCGCAGTACAGCAGAGGTGAGAGTGCCATAAGAGGAGGAAAGCTGTTAGAAAGGTTTGTAATGTTGCACAACTAAACTCTCTTGTGCTGCCCCTTCACCCACAGAGACCTTAACTGAAAGGTATTAGTCAGTTGTGTGCTCTACTCATGCAGGAGGTTAGCCCAGAAGATCAGGTCTGTATCCTTACATCTCAGACACTGAGAAATCTGCTCTAAGCTATGGTGGGGATGTGATCATCTTTCTTTTCAGTGTTGTCGTCTGCTTATAATTGGTCAGCATCATGCAGGGAGAAGAATTTCGCACCCCCAGTGAAAACTCTGATAACATCTACTTGGACTTAATTTTTTTTAACTCATTAGGCGCCAAATACTTTCATTGCTAATATCTCCGCAAATGAAAGATAAAATAGAAAAAAAAAACATGAAAAATTTGGTGACAGGTCCTCTTTAGGATAAGACAACCCCTTTAAATGTAAGAATTGAATTTTAGTCGAAAAAATGTATGCAACAAAAATGCCACATGTGATTTGATCCAAAAATATGCTGCATTTCAGGATGAGAGAAGCAAGTATTTGCAAAAAAAAGTTAAAAGGGGTGTTGACTGTTATGATATTGATCACTTATACTTAGGATGGACCACCAAGATCAGATTGGTAGAGTTCCAACACTCTGCCACCCCATTGATTCCATGCTGGAGCTGGTAACAGCTGATTGGTGGTGTTAGGATTTGGACACCTATCAATCTGATACTACTGACTTATATTGATGCCTTCTCCTAATTGATAAGTGGTAGCATACCCCTTTAAAACAATACGTAGTTTTTATTTAGTTGTAAGATGAAAGTGACTCTACACATTAAGGCGTGTCATGGTCTGAGCACAAAATGATTCTAAGATTAGTTGCTGGCCTCTTGACCCGAACTTAAGAGCTTAAGGCCATGTTCATACATTCAGTAATTTGGTCAGTATTTTACCTCAGTATTAGGAAGCCAAAACCAGGAGTGGAACAATTAGAGGAAAAGTATAATAGAAACACGTCACTGATGAAACTTACTGAACGTGTGAAGGTGCCTAATAGAGACGCTGTGGAGAAGGACAGGAGCGCACACAAAATAGGGCAATAGCGTCTGATAAGGGGTCGGGATAATTGATGGCAGCGCTCACCTAGAGGTGTTGTGTGCAGTCACCACAGCTATAATGGTGTAGAAAGCCGCTGCTGCCCTGTGGCTGGAGGAAAGGTTCTTCAAGAGGTGGAATGGCAAAAATGGAAGCTGGCACATTTAGGTGGGCTGTGCTGCGGGAGTGAAGAGCTTGTTTTTTTTTATACCTTGAGAAAGGCCCTGGTCCATTGCAGAAACGCATTGATATTAATAAAAAACGTTTGGGAATCCCAAGGCTCTTCATTCCCACAGTGCAGCCCACCTAAACGTGCCAGCTTCCATTTCTGCCAATGTGGCCTAATAGACGTATATGAGGCTGTCAAAGTTCGGGGCAGGAGACTCGCAAACAGCTTGTGCATCACGATCTATGACACACAGATGTGTGAATACGCCATTACTCTCATATAAGATTACCTGCATCAAGTTTCAAAGGAGCAATTGTAACCCTCTTTCAATTATTTAAAGGGATTTTCCCACAAACTAAATTCATTTTAATCAATAGATCTTGGAATAATAATAAGTTCCACAATTGGATGTGTTTAAATAAAATGTTCCTGTGCTGAGATAATCTTAGAAATATGCCCCTGCTGTGTACTGTGTAACGTCTGACCATACAGGAACATGGTCTGAACATACCACATCTCCTGGACGGGGAGGATGCAAGAGAATATACAGACATTACAGCAGGGGATCACAGCCGATTCTTTATGTGAGGTAAAACAAGTTTTTAAACAGGCAGGGAAATGTTTTACCTCACAGAATCAGCTGCCATCCTGTGGTGTCCTGTCTGTATACTCTTTTGCTTCCTCCCATGGCCAGCTGTGTTATGTGCAGACCATGTTCGCTCCAGTGGGAGTCTGTTTATGACACGACACAGTAAAAGTGCAGTCATCAGTAATGATGTCAGGTACAAAGCTATTATAGTAAGGCCCAGTGTAGTGTGGAGGTCCAATGTGACACTGAAGATGTCCGCCTAGAGATAGATGCTAGTTATTGAGCTGCAGCTGTTGATCCATGTAACGCATAGGTTCACCTTTATACACCATTTCACCCGTTTACCCAGAACATCAATCTTCAGAACGTCTTCAAATGTAGCATAAGTTTGTAAAAAAATGATTCTGTACTTGTATCATAGCTCAAAGCTGCATTCACACTGAATTACTACTGAATGTAAAGGTGTGGGGTGACACATGATTAGCTACAGCTTAGTTCTGCTGTACTGCTTTTTGTAGGGTCCTGTCCTGTGCTCCGGCCCTCCGTCTGTAGGTCCATTATGCATTCATTTGCTTTTCATGGCAAAAAAGGTGCAGCATGCAGCGCTATTCCTACCATCCAAACAATGCAGACCTCGAAGACCACTCAGTGGCTTGCGTCAATGGGATCCAGGGGTGCCATATGGCAATGGATCCGCAGGGATCCAGCATTGAATTTTATTTCCCCGAATAACTGACTTAATGATGCCCCTTCTAACACATCAGATGACTGTATGATGCCAAGAATACAAATAAAGTAAAGAGCATAATTGCTGTCCAGACACTGAACAAGCAGGCTATGCAGTAAAATTAAGAATGATCAATGTAGATGTGGAAGAGAATAAGGTATAACTCAGGGCCAGTG